>NW_024609882.1:10477585-11163550 GCF_016920785.2 Ixodes scapularis | reverse complement strand
GCAAATAACTAGGTCGAGAACATGATTCTGTATAAAAATGCAATCTTCAGAGATGGTACATTCGTGCAAGGATGTCAATTCTGTCCCGTAAATTGGCGAAATCATACTGTCACAGCAATTGGCAATCCACGTTCTCTGCGGAAAAGGGAGCCGTCAGGTTTTCTTCAAAAACGGTGTGGCCATTACTCGAGTAAATACGGTAGGAAAAATTCTATATACAAAACAAAGAAAAAAAAACGCACGTGAGGGGTATGCAGTTTACACAGTTGTGAGCTTACTCGCAGTTCTTACTAGCCTGCACTTCACCATTGATCGGAGCACTTTCTTAAAAACATGACAATCATTTATTGGGGCGAGATGAACCGCGTAGCCCGTTTTTTGACGTCTGTGCGACGGCTTGCCGCTCGCAACGGGCCGCTCCCGAACGACCTTGGCGGCGATATCGATGTCGATCACGTCCGCCAGGGTTCCCGTGACGCCGTCGTTGCCGACATCCGTTTCTTCAAGCTGGCAGCCATCACAATCGGGAAGAAACGAGCAAAACTAAGGCACCATAGTAAAACAACAGGAACACAATGCAGGGACGTGGGCGAGGGGATCGGTGACACCGCAGTGCACTACGTGGCGCTTCCGGTGCCAATGGAATGTGCGCACAGAGCCGGTCAAGTGTTAGAGTCGTGAGCACCTGCCGCGCCACTGTTGCGTGCCGATGTATCGCAGGGAAGCCTGCCACTTGCCTCCAGAGCGCACAATCTGGTGCGGGAGAGTTCGACACATCCGTTATGAGCCCGATCATGTTCGATATAAAAAGTCTAAACTGCACGGCATTTTTATCAGAATTCTGCGAGGGTTCGATATGGGCAATAATTCGACTTACCCGCGTTTCGATATAACTGGGTTCAACCATACTATCAACCATAACCTTGTTACACAAGCACCCTGAACAGCAGGAAAATCTGACCCCAATTGTGAAGCTTTTAAGGGCGTCGTGTGACTAGGGTGTCGGTGGACATTGCTAAACCCTGTCTCGCGAGTCGTCTTCGGTACCGTAGTCGCTGACAAGCTGAAAACGGCGGGGGGAAGGGGGGGGGGGGGGGTGAGCTTCCTATTTTCGACAACACTTTGATGTCTTGCACATTTCAAATGCACGCGCACACTCAAATTACGGCGGAAGGCACGGAGTGCGTGCTGAAGGCCGGGCGTTGGAAAAGCACTCCCTTCCGTTCTCACTTTGTTTGTGACTATAGTGAATGCTTTCAAAGGTGCTTTTGCCCCTTGAGTGCTCGTGAAAAGGGTGCGTTGTGCCGAACCACAATCTACGGCTGTGCCTTCGTTAGCACCGACGATCTGGATCCTCGGCACGTGCTGCGCAGCGGCGATCACGCGAAGGGCACCGAAGCGGACAACGGCCGGGTGTACGAACGCCGAGAATAATCAAGGAAGGCTGGGAAAATGTGGATAATTGCGGTAAACATTTGAAACTGTAGTTTAGTGGTTATGTTCGTCACGTGCGAGGAATTGCAAAGAACGGGTCAGACCTGGGTCGCGCTTCGTGACGGCGTTGGCGACGTTATTAGGGTGTTTTAGAATAACGTACACAATTTTAGCGCAGGCTAGTGCTAAATTTAGCGCTTGCGTTAGCACACGCTACGCATGAGAGTTTTAGACTAGCGTTTCTGCGCCGCGATGCAAAAGCCCAAGCGTCTCGCGCTTGCAACGTCACCAAGATACGTGGTCATAATTTTTATTTCACACTCGAAATGCTGTAACTTAAGAAAAAACAAAATTTTTTGTCCAGATTAACATTTTTGATTTGTTTAAACATGAGAATGCGCACGTGAGTGATCGTTTGGTCGTGTCGCGTCACCTCGGCAAGAGGTGTCTCATGTACAGACCTTCGCACACAGTACCTTCACTGAGAAATGGTTGCGCGTCGCAAGCATCAAGTCGCCAGTGATGGTTGCCCACCTTACTGGGTTTTCCAAATTGAGTGCAATGTCGTCCCGCATTGAAAATCGCAGTCGCAAGGATGTCGCCGACGTCGCCCTTATGACACCGTTAAAGCGGCCGCAACCATGGTCCTGGGGGCCACCATTTTTTTTTTAACTGTACTCGTCTTGGCTTTAGCCAACTTCTCATCACGAATCCTCCTTGGAAGAGCCCAAAGACTCTTTGCATAGGCACGTAATTTCCAAAAAATAGTGTACGCTAAAATAGCGCTTGCAAAGTGCAAAATGTGATTAGCGTTCGGCGCATGCGCAGTGGCAATAACGCTATTCTTTGTGTATGCAAAACTTAGTATGCGCTATTCTAAAACTCCCTATTAGATAGAGTAACGTCTGTTGTCGGGTAGCCCTACAGCGCGACGCCGCGACTGGATACCGCGATGTCGGGAGGCCCAGATTCGCGTAGGTGAAGCTGGCGCATTCTGTGTATGGGATGTCCTGGCGGTCGCTTACCGGACCGTCTCCGTACCTGCAGGCTTCCGAGGTGGCCCCATGCGCATGGCGGGGCCTCCCGGTGGGGGAGGGGGCGTGCCCCCGGGGGGTGTGGCGCCCCCCCCTAGCACCCTGGCGGCCCAGCTGAACCAGATGCCACCCTCGTTCCCGCCCGGCCAGGGGGGCCTGGGGCCCAAGCCCATGCAGCCCCAGGGAGGGCCGCAGCAGCCGGGGGGCCCGCCGCCCCCGCAGCAGCAGCCCCAGCCCGCACCCGGGGTGAGCTCTCCCGCTCTACTTCACGTGTGGGCCGCAGGGGCGGATCCAGAACTTCGTTTTGGGGGGGGGGGGGGGGGGGAGGGGAGGGGTGATGACCCCTCGTCACCCCTGTCGCACCCCCCCCTTAGATCCACCCCTGGCGGGCCGTGCAGCTGGGCAGAGGTCAAGTCGTTTATGTACTTACTGTAAACGACTTAATTTTGGTGGGCTCAATATTTTGCAAATTTCGTCGTGTGCGGGTTTCATGAATATTTTGTGGGCACAAAACTTTTTCGATTGGGAGTGGTTTGCCCTGCATTCGTTACTGTAGGGTAATATGTTTGTGGGATCTATTTTTGACAGTACTTCTCGAGTCTAAAATTCGGCGAAATTTAAGTCTGTTACAGTATTTTGTTACGTACATCGCCAAGAGGACATTCTTGGGGAGTTACGGGAAGTGAATACGCAATATGCGAAAATATGAAAGATAAAAAAAAATGAAGTACAAAAAGCTTATAACAGTATGTCTATTGCGCATCTCGTGAAACTAAAGACATTGGTATGGCAGTTTAGCTCCCATACTTCTTGCAGGGCCAGCTCTAAAGAATTTTTATTCATCGGATGTAGGTTCGATGATGTCACGGCGTCATGTGCCGCTTTGATGTCGTGTCAAGGATACTCTAAACGCATTGTGTTTATAAATCTTTGCGACATTTTGATGCCATCGTGTCATGTGAGGTTGAAGCCATGCCACATGGTCATGCCGAGTTCAGGTAACGCCGTGACATGAGGTCATGTCATTCGATGCTGTGAGATTGTGACAAGCATCATTTGACATATAGTTTTACCTGATGCAATTATGTAAAGTGATGTCACGTGATGTTGCAACGACTTTGTGTACTGTAAACAACTTAAGTTTCTCGAGAACCAAATTTTCGCGACTCGAAAAATATTGGGAGCTTTTGTGCTTGCGGAAATAAAGTCGCGTATTAGTATTCACAGCCATTTGGCAACCTCCTTAGTGCGCCCGTTTAACGAGGAGTGTGAAGAGGACCAATACAACTGCCACGCATTTAGAAAGCGTTTGAGAAACGTCAAAGAGACATTCAATTTCTTGTCGCCGCACTTCCCGGAACGCGGATGGCAGCAGTTAGTAGCGGGGGCCCTCTCGAAATCGGAGGCGTGAGTTTTCAGAACCTGCTGATAGAGTTGTTACAGTCTAGAGGGAAAAGATCCACAGTTTCGACGGGGACCATGTCGGTGGCGACTTTTCGATATACACAAAGAAGCAGGAAAACATGAGTGGCAAGGTTAGTGTTCTACAGTAAAACCTCGTTATAAAGAAGTTGAAGGAGCAGTCGTAATTACTTTGTTATAACCATTAGTTTGTTATAGCCAATGTCCATTTCTTCCAACTATTCAAGCAAGGGGAATTATGATTACTTTGTTATATCCATTTGTTTGTTATATCCCATTTTGTTATAACGAGGTTTTACTGTAGTTCCATTTTGCACAAAAACACCGGCGTCGCACGTCATATAAAAAGAGTCAACGAGCGCTACGACGACCCGTGGCAGCAAAACGAATGCGCCCGACTCGTCATCCGTCTTCTTTCTCCGCTTTGCCGTTGCCCTCGTTCTTCCTCATGATACCGCCGAGCGCTCACAACGCGTCTCGTTCTGCCCCCGTCTTTACCCCAGCCCCCGCAGGGCATGGGCGGCCCGATGAAGGAGCGCCGCACGGTCTGGCAGGGCCAGGTGGAGTACCAGGACAAGATGCCGGGTAACCCCCGCAATGTGTACACCCTCCAGTGCACCGTCTCCACCAGCGTCACCAACGGCGAGCCCGAAGTGTGAGTACCAGGGCACGCCCAATACAGAAACGGGACCCTCGAGAGTCGCGTTTCCGTGGCGATCCACGGTCGGCGACGAGTCGAGGACCCACCAGAAGCTCTGCCTCCGAAGTGCACTCAATGCCTTCCGCCGAACCTCGGCTGCGTGTGCGACAAAGTTTTATAGAAGGCAGAAAGCTCGGGCCGGAGGCGGTAGACCGGCCGCATTCTTGACCCGTCGCCAAGTCGTGGCTTGTTTGGACACCCGCGTCTGCTTATGATCGAGTTGTTACATTCTCTTACGACGAGAGGATGCGCCAGCGCCGTCTACAGGGTGCGGCCGTAAGGACTAACTCATTTGGCATGCCTCGCAAAAATCTAATTCCAAACGAACATACCTTTAACAGGATACGCGAATGTAGTTTTGTGAGAGCTCAACTCAGAAGGAGCAAAATATTAAAAATAAAGCAATATCGAAGGCCGTGTATTTCCTATGTCCCTTACCAGCTTGCTTGTCATTTGCTCACTGCTTTAGGAACTCACTTCTGGGTGGCTCGTCGAACGCAAAAATGCTAAAAACCAATATAAGAGGCTGGCAATGAGCGAAATAATCGTAATAATTTATAGTTTTAACGAAACATCTGAACCATGGCCACCTGGGAGCAAGCTCACAAACCAGTGTGCAGACGACGAAGGTGCGGTATAAGGAATGGGTAATGCACGGTTACCATTTTACGGCGAGAGCTGTTGTTGGTTCTTCCCAACACTGGAAGTGACGTCCATCATTGGTGTTTCATTAGTAGTTGATGTTGTCGTTGTAGTAGTTGTTGTCGTTGATGTTGTATTGGCAATGTAGGGCGTCTGTCGTCGATGTCGCTAAATCCTCAAAAACAAAAACGCCCGTTGCCCGCTGGAGTCGAACCTGGATCTAGCGCGTGTGAAGCGGGCGCGTTACCGCCGAGCAACGCCGCAGCGTTAATAACCCGCTCTAAACTTAAGGTTTTCGTAGTAACCAATGCCCACTCCACGTGCTCTGAAGAAAAAAGCAGCCTGTGAAAAGTTGTTTTCATTGCACCGTCAATGACAAGAACTCGTGCCTGGAGATGCGTTTTCAAGCACTCCGGATCAAAAAAGAAGCAAAAGCGTTCGGAACGAACTGGAACAAAACAAAACTGTTCGGAAGAAAAGTGATGTCTATTTTGTTCCGAACGCTTCTGTTCACGCATTCCACTGCCCCACGGTGCGTGAACGCGACGCCGATACCCAACGACTTAGCCGTGACGTGTTGCAGCTGTGGCCAAGACTGTAGCGTGGACTAACACGGGACTGCGAAATGTTTTTGCTCTATCTGTTAAATTTAACCTCCCCTGACTTGAGCTATAAAAAGATAGACATAAAACGTTTTTGTTCAATCAACATTCGCGTGCCCAACTTTGGGTCGTACGCTTCGAATTCGAATTTTGCGAGGCATGCCAAATGAGTCAATCCTTACGGCTGCATCCCATACGAGGTGACTCTGGAAGAACTGCATTTCACTAGAACGATAGTTTTTGTGGCATTAGCGAGATCAAACATTGGTACTATCTGTGAGAAGCGGTCGTCTGTAACGTCGCCAGACGTTTTTCGAGCTGAGAAAGGAAGAATGGTACGTGCAGCAATGATAGGAAATATATGTAATTGTGGAGGGTTATATAGCTACCTAAAGGTTTTAAGGCACACGGTTGTAAGTGGTCGCGAGTGCGCGGACCGGCCTTGGGGGTGACCCCCGAGAGAGATCGGCGGGCGAGCGCGTTAGCCCACCGCAGCTCGAAACACGCAGAGCGAAAGCCTGCGATGCAGAGCCCAGGGACCCTGAATTTACCGCACCGGCAAAATTCCTCGTTCACGACGTAAACCGGCTTCGCCGCATCTCGAAGGCAGACCGACGTCTTGGCGTCCGAGCACCAACGCCGAATTCTGTTCAGGAGGCGTCGAGTTGACCGCCCCTTCCCTGCCCAGGTGCGCGGACAAGTGGCCCCCAAAGCTCACGCTGCAGCTGATGCCCAAGACGATGCTGATGAACGTGGTGCTGGCCGTGAAGAACGCCGCGCGCTGCGTGGTGCTGGCGTTTGGGGGCGGCCCAGAGGGGGGCCCCGCCGCGGCGGAGGGCCTGCACAAGCTGTCGCGCTTCATGAGCTCGGCTTGGCTCGGCCTGGTGCACTTTGCCAGCCCCCCGGCCGACATCAAGCTCATGCTGGTCGTGTACATGCCCGACAAGAACTTCTACATGGGCATGATCGCAAACGACCAGGAGACGCTGTACGGCGCCGTCAAGCAGGTGGTCGACACGCACCGCAAGCAGCAGCAGACCAAGTCCAAGATGGTGAGTCCCAGACTGCTCTCTGGTCGTGTAGGCGGCTTTGTTCCAGCTTGCTCTTGGGTGCAGCCTATTGTCTGTTTTGAAGTTAAGCAGTTAGGCGTAGAAATAGGGACGAGTCTGTTTGCTCTGCCTTTTTCGTGAGAGGTTGTGCGTGGTAGTTACCCTTACTTCCTTTCCAAGTGGCCAAGTCGCGAAGTCTTGGTCGTAGTGATGTCCCCGGGAGTTTGGCCGTCATAAGTGCAACCGTAATCTTATTGTAAATTGCAAAAAGGGCCTCTTTTGTCTTTCCCCCTCCCCCAACCTTGTTTCAGATGCATTGGGAGCCTGTAAGTGCATTTTTTTTAACCTTCCGGTTTCCTAAGAGGGTATTGTTGCGAAGCAGATGGAAGCTGTGATAATATGAGTCGAAAGCTGCATCGATGATCGAATGAGAAACAGGTCCCAAACCGTGTTTGATCTGACAAACTGGAAGCCAGGGTAGACAAAAATTTGGATCAGTATGATTTTTTTATGCATCTCTTCAGGCTGGCCAGAAGTTTAAATATGATTGGTACAGTTGCTAGTCAAGTAGCTGCAAACGGTCTTCGTAATTGGAGTGGTCGTCATTAAATATGATGCTAATGTATAGAATATTTGTGTGAGTAAAACGTGTGCAAGTGGGCTAGGTAGTTTTATTTAGCGATTAGCAACTTAGGTATTGGTGTTGTACTTTTGGTGTTGCATTGCCATCAGCAAAGAATATTTCAGGCTCTGGAGGTCTAAAAAACATCTGCATTGACGGATAAATTGGAACAGGAGTTTTATAACAATATTACTTTGATCGAAAGCAAGACGCTTTTAAAGTTTACGTTCATTCAGTTTATGTATTAGTGCAACTCATTGCCTGTAGATATACTAGTCTATGCAACTAGCTAGGTCGATATACTAGATTTGAAATGTTTATTGGGTGTGGCTATTTATTGAAATGGTATTTTATATCAGTCAAACTGAAGTTTCTACTTTATTCATCACATTTAAAAAGATAGGGGGCAACAGTGATGTGATTGCTGTGCCATTTACACAAAACTGTGCCAAAGTGCTTACCCTGCTACTTCCTGCTACATTTTACGAAATATGAAACATTTCCACCAACGTTGCACCAAAACCTAATTTCACTTTAACAATACTGAAAATATAATAGCTCGAGCCTCGCTACCCAGCCGGACCGTTACGATACACTCGTGCAAATTTTCAGAACTTTTGATTGTCGCCTCAAATGACATAGTACTGTCGATTGCATATCGTTTCAAAGACTGACAGTACTCGGAAGTTTCGCAGTAATTCTCACGTTCATGGTATGTTCTAAAGAGTAAGTTAGTTTCGTTGAGTGCACTTGTCACGGTGCACTGGTGTACTTTAGAGAAGCGACAACCACGGAGTATTTGTCACACTTTTGCGTGTCTTGCTTCCCCGCAGTGCACCTGTGTGCTAGTGAAAAAGCACTCCTCATGAGCGAGGCTCAACAGTATTTCTGAATGCAACTTGGCTTGTATGACAGACTGCAGTATCCTGGCGGCACCTCTTTCCGATTTGAAATTCAGCAATGATACTTGTACTGTAAGAATATTTACATGCACTCTTTTTTAGGTTTATCTTTTATGCTAACTCCATTGTTTAGTTATCATTTTTATATAGGTGTTGTGAAATGGAACTGTATTGGTAGGAGCAGTGGGTGGAAGCTTGGGAAGAACCTAATTGAGTTTGGCAAGACTAATTTTAAGAAGGCATATTGATCATTCACATGCCCATTTTTGTTATAAAGTTCCACATATAAAATGTAATTGACATTCATAATCAAATGACAAGTGCTTGTTTCTTAACTGAAACATTGTAGTTTTATTACGACCTCTAGATCACGAAGAAAACAATAATTTAGGTGCTTGAAATTACTGTGCTCTACCATTATTTTATTGGGATTCCATACCTAAAATAACCCTTTACAGCAGTTAGTGCTGTCCTTCATCAGTCATTTTCTTGTTGTGTCTGATGCTTCTCCACACAACTGAATGTTAGTTCTGTGTTTGAGGGAATCGCTCCTGCTGTGCCATTGATGCTAACAAAGGGTTCCACGTAAGTGAGAGGGCAAAGTAGACATTGCCTTTTAGTAGAGTAGATTGTTGGGCTAGTTGGTTTTGGAATTTGGAATACATTTTAGCGCTCAAAAAACAGGGACAAAGAGGCGAGAAACAGACAGCACAGTGCGCTACTAACAACTGATTTTATTACGTGAAACGACACTTTTATGCCATCCGAGTTTCTGATTTTGCTCCACCACTAGCCAACCCGGTGCCAGGCCGCGTCATTGAGGAACGCACGCTCCTTGTCCAGTAAATCAATTGAGGCCACGCTGACACATGCTGCACCACCCTTCGCACTGTGCTGTCTGTTTCTCGCCTCTTTGTCCCTGTTTTTTGAGCGCTAAATTGTATTCCAAATTGCCTTTTAGTTTAGTTACAAATTAAATGTGCGTCCAAGCTCCGAAAGTTTTTTTTTGCTGCCCCAAATTTGACTTTTGGCTGCTTCAAGAGCTGCTCCAAAATGGCTCAGACCAATCACATCACTGGGGCAAATATTGAATCAGATGTGATTTCATTTAAAGACAAAGATGAAAAACTATGTAGCATGAACGAAGTCGTGTCTTATGGAGCATGCTTGTAGAGTAAAACCTAAAGGGCATGGTTCGTCTTGCAAGAAATAATAAGAGTGGTGTGGGGAGGTGGCGGGCGTTTGTGAAGGCGGTATTGGCTGTAAACAAGAATGTGGCCACGTTTCGTCTCGGAAACAGGCTGCAATGGCAAGCGTGCCTCTGGCTCCCAGCCCCATGTTCCAGGTAAACAATCCATCATAGCACACAGCCTACCCGATTACAAAGCAGCGGGCTTGATCAGACATTCCCGTATTTCGTTTATCCTGGCGTCTTCTGAGCGTTGTGTGTTTCAGGGATATGTGTACAGCGAGGTGAGTACGGACATTGGGCGTAACCACTCTCTCTCTGCACTCTCTTGCTTGCTGCGCTTCGGTTCTGTCTATGAGTTTGCTCCAGCCTAATCCGCCCAATTGCCCCAGCGAGTCACGCCGAGTTAACATCTGTATGGGAAAGAACCTCTGCGCCTTTTGGGATTCTTGTCTGCCAAGTTGCAGGAGGTTTAGGTAAAGGCTGTGGGGCCAATGGTTACCTACGCATAACCTGATGAGTTCGACGTTGTACTTGAGTGGTGTCGAAGGTTGGTGGAGCTTCGAGGGTAGGCTACGCAAGTGGTAGGATTGGCGGTGGGGTACACTAATCTCTATAGGAATTTGCTGGATCGTGCATCCCCACTTGGTCGCTGCAGCGCAGGTGTGGCCACCGGACGGCCATCTTGCATGTAGCAAAATCGACTTTTTTGTGCGTTGCTGAGGCTGGCGGCAGCGTGCTGAAGACACGTTTTTTACTCGTTTGTCGTCATTTGGCGAAGAAGCGTTTAAAACCTTCTGTAAATGGCAAAAATTGCCTTTAAGAACTCGTAAAATATTTTTACGAAAGTGCACCGCCGCAGGAAAAAGGCACAACTCACCGAAAACAAGTTTCGCCAGTCTCGCGTGGCGTGATCAAAGCTTCCTTGGCACGCCGAAGCGCTCTGTCTCTGTGCCTTCGCACGTTTGGATACCAATCAAGAATCGATGCCGTGTGGATCTGTTTCGTGAGTGCAATGCACATGAAGACGTATGTGCCTCTGGAGCAGTGTTTTACTTTACTCTGACAACTGTATTTGTAACTTGCAGCACTCGCGGTCCAGAAATGAGCTTGATCCAGTGTCCAGTGGGGACGGAAGAGGGGGAGAAGGGAAGGGGGGGCACATTTTTGCTTTGTTTACTATGTAGACGCTTATGGCAATCAATTCAATGGAACAAAAATCTTTATTTCTGTGCAACTGGAGGATCCAGAACTCTGTGACCGATATATCATGCAAAGACATCTATGTGCGACACACCTTCAAAACTTTGCCGCGACGTACGTAGATTCTTGATCAGTATTTAAGCATGCGAAGGCACAGAGACGCAGCACTTTGGCGTGCCAAGGAAGCTTTGATCACGCCGCAAGACCGTTGAAACTTGCTTTTGATGAGTTGCGCCTTTTTCCTGCAGTGCTAATGTTTCGTAAAAATTTTCACGTGTTCTCAAAGGCAATTCTCACCGTTTACATAAGGTTCTAAAAAACTTTCTCAGCGAATGACGATGAACAAGTAGAAAACGTGTCTTCAGCACGCTGCTGCCCAGCCTCTGCAATGCTCCAAAAAGTTGATTTCGATACGTGCAAGATGGCCATCTGGTGGCTGCACTCGCGGAGTGGGGAAGTGTTAGGCCTCATTCACACAGCCGGCGCCTCTCCCATCCCGGCACCGTCACGGGAGCATGCCGGGGCGGGGACGCGACGGCAGAATGTCCGAACAGGCCACGCAAGCAAAGCAACGGCGGCCGCGACGACAGGATTGGATTGGATCGGTTTGCTTATTTATTCAACTTAAATTACAAAATAAAGAGATAATTGTGCCTGAACATTAGTGTGCACGTTTCTTTTTTTGTGAATTAATGATTTGCGTCTGGTATTAGCAATTCCTGCCGAAAAGGAACAAGAAAAACAACACAATAAGGGTTGGCTGACTGTTGGCAACCGAACGATGAAAAATCTTCCAAACTTAGCGAAACTTTTCTATTTTGTTATTGCTCGGTTTTCGATGGGGGCGGGACTCCGTCATCCGCCGGGGTGCCAGTGCCGTAGAGCAGCTTCCTACGTTGCCCGGCACCCGGCGCGGCACAGATTTCCGGAGAAAACCGGGCCGAAAGTCCTCTCCCCTGCCAGGAACGCCCCTCGCGACGGTACCGGGATGGAAGAAACGCCGGCTGTGTGAATGAAGCCTTATCCAGCAGTTGTCATAGAGGTCAGTGGTCAGGTGCACTGATCTCTTTAACAATTTGCTGGATCACGCATCCCGCTTGGTCGCTGTAGCAGCAAGTGCGACCACCAGACGGCCATTTTGCAAGCAGTGAAATCACCTTTTTGGAGCGTGGCAGAGGCTGGCAGCAGCAAGCTGAAGACACGGTTTCTACTCATTCGTCGTCATTCACTGAAGGAGTTATCTTTTGGTTACAACAACAGCGCATGGGTTAGCTCAATGGGCTGGTAAATTTCGCTCATTCTTATAGGTTAATATCTTTTGGTTACAACAATATATAGACGTCTATTTATAGATAACAGTTTCAAAACAAAAATGAAGTAGTGTATGAAATGCTGCGCGAGGGATGCTATTTCTCTCATTTCTTGGCCTCCAAGAGTGTCGACGGTTTTCGCGTTTTCCCAGATTATAGGTCTTTTCTCCTATTCCCTAGAAAATATGTCAACGAGGTTGTGCCATACTGACTGGAAGCCTTTGAAAAGATCAGATCGTTTTGACCGATCGGGCTCACTCCCCTGACTCCCATTCAGCCTCGAACGTCCCCACCTTCGATCGGCCCGCGTCGTCGTCATAATCCGTCCAACATTCCAAAAGATAGCTCACGAATGGCGCTCGTATTTGATTCTACTTAATTTTAGGCTGGAGTTGTCTGTGGGGCTTGGGCTCTTCCGCTTCTCTCTTCTACACGCTTTTGCTTTTCCTCTGGAGGCCCGTAGTTTGTCGAGAACGGGGCTGGACTTGAGCACCGAGGTGGCGGGGCGCTTGCTGTTGCTCTTGCGTACAATGTGGGAAGGAGCATTGCGCTTGCTCGCTGGCAGACGTGGCGCTTGGCATGCAGACGTCGCTACGGTGCTTGGGGCACGTCTCCGACTGGTGTGTTTGGTGTCCCGTTCCGCTGAGACTGTCGGCTGTCGGGTGTCGCGATCCCGGTGGTTGGTGCTAGAAGTTCCGGCAGAAACTACGAACGAATGCGGGTGCCGTTGTCACGAAAGCGTCTCAACTCCTCGCTGCATAAGCTTCCACGGACTGTCAAGCTAAAGAACGGCCTGCAGCAGGGCGGGTGTCTGCCACACACAACACCACCGCTGCGACACTGCCAGGATTACAGCCGGCGAAAACGCGACACTTTAGTGACGTCGTGAGGTGGGAATCGGGGGGCTACTTTTTAGGGCGCAGTAATCACACCAGTCGGAGAAGCGTTCCGAGCACCTGTTTGGGCGAGCCATCGGACGCTCCGTGTGGCAACGGATGCACCCGTCTGCGCCTCTTGCGAGACCTCTAAGATTGTGACGAATGGGTCCGTGTCGCGGAACCCTTTGAATCGGGTGTTGGCCAGCGCCATCTATGGTTGGTGACGGGTTAAAAGTTTGGGGGAAGCTCTCCCACCCCTTTTGCCTTTGGCGGAGCGAACGCAGGTGGGGAGGTCACCTCCCCTCTGACGTTTGCTCTGCTGAACTGGAAAGAGGTGGGAGGGGCTTCCCTTGAACTCTTGACGTGTCACCGACTATGGCCGTGGACGGGCGAAACGTAAACCAGTCTGCCCAGGCTATTGTCGTGGCGAAACGGTGTCCAAATTAACTTGCAGCGAAGGATTATTGGAATGTTGCATTAGATTGGAGCAGATGTTTAGTTTGGTGCATTTAACGCACTGTTGCATTTTTATTGCGTGAAACTGTATAATGGTGGCCAGTTTTGCAGCGTGGATGGTAAGAACGCTCGTCCTCATTGTGTCTCGTTTTAGTGTACATTTTGCGTGCGCACTTTTGACTTTGGAATTCTGCCTGGAACCCTGCTTTATTGTTTTGTCTAATGCGGCAGTAATGAATCTGTTGAAAAGGTAGTATCAGCAAAACAAATTTGCAGTTCTTTGTTTTGGGGAAATGGGGGTGGAGGAGCAATTACTAGTTCTGACGAACGGTACTTGAAGACAATGTTACCTGGCAGGAGAGCTGGTTGTTTACATTTTAAGATGCGTTTGTCCTTCTTTTTCACCTCCACCTTGAGTTTTAGTATGTCGAATGGTACTTACCTGAAATTAGAGCTGGAAGTATGCGAAGCCTACGGAAGCACTTAGTATCAACTTCACAACTTTATCAAGTCTGGTGATAGAAGGCTAAAGCAGTTGTGAACTCGATAGTAAGTGCGACAAAGGCTGAAGCATAATTTTGGAGTTGTGAGGCTTTTAAGTGAATCAATCAATTCACTCATCAAAGTATGCATGCGGAAAATTAATTTTTAAGGGAGCATTTCTACATAATTTAGCCTTTCTTTTCTTTTGCATAGGCCGAAAGTATATTAAAAAGTTCAGCTCTGTACAAACCAAATACTACGTTCTCCAACCAGATTATAAAAGGGCCAGTTGATGCAACTGGAGCTTGGAAAGTGGGATCCGAGACAAAGAATAATAATAATAATGGTGATTTTATTCATGAAAATTTATGCAAAACGGTATGGCCTACCACAAAAGCAGAGACTGCTCGTCTGTGGGGCCAGGCAAATTTATGAAACGCCATAACATATTCAGTGATCACACTTATTATACTAAACAAGCATTTTTACTGCAGTGAGTGAAACAAAACACATCGAACATAACCAGCTGATTTTGTGGGTTGCGTGTGAGCTTTGCGTCGCCCGTCGTAGCGGCGCTTTCCGGGTGGTTACGCCCGGGCCCTTGTCTCCAGTTGCAGACCATGTCCGGCGGGACCATGGCCCAAGCCGGGGGCATGAACATGCCGGTGCCCGTCCCAAACCCCGCCATGGCCGTCAATCAGGTCTCCCTGTTTCTGCCTCCCTCCCTCCGGCCGTCGTTCGCAGAGTGGCGCCGCTTGTACGGTACCTGGAATGTGACTCCGCTTCCGCACTTTGGGTCCCTCGATTCCTGCCCAACGAGGCACGACTGTAAAACTCTGGCCTTGCCGTCGCACGCTGCAGACCCAGCAGCTGGCGGGGCGGCAGAGGTGGACGTACGGATGCCCGCTACGTCGTAGCTCGCAGTGCAGCTTGGGCGGGGACGCTGCGATGGCGGCGACGTTTGCGTCTGCTCGTCTTGTTTGTGGACGCATGTACGACCGATCGTCGAGATTGCGACGACCGACGACGTGACGTGCTGGCTCCTGAAAAAATTTAGCTCCCGGCACTAGCCGGGGTCGCGTTCCAGGAATCGTACTTCCCGCGGTTGTCTTGCCTCTGGAGACGTAGAAAGTTTGGCTGCTCAGTGATTGATTGAGAATGTTGCTTAGGTGTGCGGGTGATTGCTAGCGAGGGGACATACTTGGCTAATCGTGCCCCAACATGCCGACAGCTATAAGACGGGCTTAGGAAATTGCCTGTCCTAAATTTTTACAACCTGACATGCTCACTGGCCTGCTTCAACTTTTTTTACGCATCTTAATTGCTAAAGAATACTACTGCCAGAATATAAGCATAAGTATGTCAATATGGAGAGCAAGTCGTCTGCTTTTTGCGCAGGGGTTGCGATGACGTCAGAACGACACCAAGCTCTGATTTGCTTTGATTGAAAGGATAGTGGGTAAACCTCAATGCTAGGTGCTTCGATGGCTACCCACTATTATTTTTCTATCAGCTCTATAAGACCTCGGTGTCCTGACATCGTTGCAACCCCTGTGCAGGAAGCAGACAAACTTACGCTCCGCATTGGCCAGTTGATAGTGTTTCTTTGCAAGCAGCCATGATTTCAGGCATTACGAGGAGAATGTGTAAGTTACTGGTTAGCATAAGGCAGAGGTGACCACGTTCAACCTTGATCGGGGCTTCAGTTCCGTCGGCAGTCTGGCAACACGAGCGCTCGCACTCGCACCTGTAGTTACCAGCATAATGAGATTGGCGGGGCATGTCTTTCAAACTCGTGGCCCCTAGCACGCACCCCACGCCTCATGTAGTGCTTTGGCTGCAGGCACGTGCTTGAGACGAAGCGTGACAACTGAAGCTCCTTCCTGCTGTTCTCACCTTGTCGGCGACTTCTATGCGGAGCGCAAGTTCGTCTGGTTCCTTTGCAGGGGTTGCGGTGACATCAGAATGCTGAGCTCTGATTGGCTCCAATTGAAGGATAGTGGGTAGACCTGAAAGCAAGCTACCTTGAAGTCTACCAACTATCCTTCCAATTAGAGGTAATCAAAGCTCGGCGTTCTGACGTCACTACAACCCCTGCAAAAGAACGAACAAGCACTATGCATAGGTCATCTTTGGTGAGGGCTGCGTAGGGTTGTGGTGTGGCGTGTGGTTTGCTCCTGCACTTTTTTTATTTTGTTCTGCTTTGTTTTGCATGTTGGTTTTTTGCTCCTTGTTTTCTCACCAGGCGGCGGCTGGACAGCAGTACTCTGCTGCCATGTGGCCGGGCAGCAATATTTTGGCCAAAACGGTACAGAGTGTCTTTTGTTCTAGTCTTATTTGCTCCTAAATATTTTATTTGTTCGTTTCTGATTTCTTTTTTATTTTCATTTTAGTATTGGTGCATTTATCTTTGTTAGTGTTCCTTTGACCTTTGTTCTCGAATGTTGCTTCACTAGCTACTATTTGATTTGTTTTCCGCTCTGATGTGTGCTAGTGTGTTTCTCGGGGCGGGGAAGAGGGCATTAGAAAGCTGCGCACCCTCTGTCAGAAATACTGAGGCAGCAAAAGTGGCTTCATCTGTGAACTGGGTAGACTCATTTATGGTAATCATCTTTACTATGCGGTTCTATATCGATTCCTCGTAGAGACCGGGATAGGTGCTGGCATCGGTTAGTACTGCAAGTAGAACAGGAATTAAACTTCCACCGTGCCACGGCCGTGTTTCTTTTACCCATAGCTATGCAAAGGGTTAATGTTTTTGAGTGACACTCGACGCACGATGGGAGAAAAACAATGTAATCGCGTTAGAAAATGGCTTGCTATCTCATGAAATGCAATTTGGATGCAACGCTGTAGCAGTACAGTAAAATACAAAGAGCCGCCTTACTCGAAACAACCGACTCAGAACAACTGTGCAGAATGTGAAATATGAGGGAAAACTGGAGCCGAGACATTGATCTCGGTTTCACTTCCTCCTCTCAAACCGAAAGCTTAGCGACCTGGGTGTAACAGCAGTGTGTGCTTTTACCTGCCAGCTGATGCCTCCGGATCAACAAGCACAGCAGCAAGCACAGCAGCAGGCCCAGCAGCAGGCCCAGCAACAGGCCCAGCAGCAGGCTCAGCAGCAGGCCCAGCAGCAGGCACAGCAGAATCAGCAGCAGGCTCAGCAACAAGCCCAACAGCAGCAGCAGCAGCAGCAACAGCAGCAACAACAACAACAACAGCAACAGCAGCAACAACAACAACAGCAACAACAGCAGCAACAACAACAGCAGCAACAGCAGCAGCTGGGTGGCATTACAGGGGGACCTCCGCGTGCGGCGCTGGTTTCCCCCGGCGGCGCTCCGCCCCACCCTGTGAACCAGGCAGCCTCGGTCTCGCAGCAGCAGGCCGTGCGTCTCTCCCAGCTCGAGGCTGAGAGGCAGCAGAATCTAGTAAGTGGCCGAATGGCAGCCGACAAACCGCAGTTTCCTCGGCGCCAGAGCAACCATGTACGACAGCGTTGGCCGCCAGAGTAATGCCATGCTTTACTCCGTGTCGCTTCCCGCCGCAATTTGTTGCACGCATTACCGTAGGAAAGGGTCGAGCTGCAGCTCGGTTCCCTTAGCAACCTGCAAAGCCGAGCATTGCATTGCATTTGGATATTTCTGAACGCTGCCAGCGCACCAGCGTTGTCTGTTACTTTCGCTTCTCAAGTAGCGCTGGGTTCATATTGTCTATGCGCATCCCCACGTTGGCCAAAATACTGCGAGTGAGGTGTCTGTAACTTCAGGTGTGCCTGCGCCACTATGGCAATTAGGCCCTGAGGAAACTTTTACTCAGTTTTACCAACAATTACCATTGTACAATGAACAGTTAGAGAGATTAAGCGAATAAAGCAGCCGCCCGCAACACAGTGGCAGCCTCTGGGCCCAAAATTTAGACGTCTATCGGACCTTCCGACTTTCTGCGTCTGGGTCTTCGTTGCACAGTGTTGCTGCTTTGGCAGCCTCCAAATGGTGGTTGAGGCTCTACCGACATTGCCCTCTCGCCCGTGCAGATGAAGATCCAGCAGCTGCAGCAGACCCTGGAGGCGGCCCAGGCCAAGGAGCTGCAGTACAAGGCGGCACAGGAGCAGCAGACGATGCTCGAGCGTCAGCGGGTGGTCAACCACCAAGTGCAGCAGGTGAGTGCCGCCCTTGCTGGGTGGAGCCGCAATGGTGTCGCCCCCTAGAGTATCTGCGTATGCTCTGCTTGCGAAGCGCGCTATTGCGGGAGAAGCGATTGTCGCCCTTGCAGGAGACGTGGCGGGCGTGACAGCATGGGGCGGCGGTTCATTGCACATGCGTGCCGTGTTGTCGGTTGTCGTTTTGTCTACTTGTACACGGCTGCATTAAAATGATGTTTGCGTTATAAAAACAAAACAAAACAATTACGCATGTTTATGTGGCACACACAATGTTCGACGACGGAGCCGGTACAAAGGAGAGGGATGAGAAAGGGGCAGTCTGGGCAGCCTCGCAAGATCGCCAAGGCAATACCCTTTCCCCCATTCCCCTGGGCTAGTCGTTCGTCCGACTCAGCTGCTCGAACGTTGTTGGCTTGGTAACCTGCGCCTGCTCACGTCTGTCACGTGGTAGTGAGAGGAAAGAAAATGGGAAGGGCGTACCAAAAAACTCCCATTATTCATCACGCGGTGCGAGCGGACTTTTGGGATTTTCGCAAAGGGTCTATTTACGAACCATGCGTGTTGCGGAAGTAACGGTTCCTTTTTTTCTTTACAGCTTCAACAGCAACAGCAGCAGCAGCAACGGTTTCAAGCTGGCCAGAATTCTAACCTGAGGCACATCTTGCAACAGGTGAACGGAAGTTGCTTTCTGGTATTGGTTCTAAGCAGTGTTGGCGGTAACGCGTTACAAGTAACGGCGTTACCGGTTAAACGTTACTTTTAAAGTGGAGCTGTTAAGGGCTAGTTTCCCTCCAGTATCATCACAGTGGACAAAAAAATGTTGACAAAAAATGATTGCATCTCCACGTGGTGAATGATGTTGATTGAGGCGAAGCTCTGGTGGTGCTGATGATAGTGATTTTATTGTTCATAGGTAGTGCTGATGGTGCTGATTTTTTTTATTGCTCATAGGTAGTGCTGAGTTCCGGATTGCATTTCGACTTCATTATTACTGCTTTATGGTCGGTGAAATGCAGAACTAGTGGTTCTTCTAGCGGATCAGCTTGGATCCACTAGAAGCCGTGGGAACGCATCTCCACCGCTTAAGTCAACGGTCCATGTCAGAAAGAGAATGTGGGGTATGGATCGTGGTTATATACGCAGTTGAGCATTTGACCCCAGCGCCCTCTCGTCTATAAACGTTGAGCCAATGCATGCAAAGTTTAACGCGATTATATACGCATTTGACCGCAGCGCCCTCTCCTGTATAGATGTTGAGCGGCTACATGCAACGTTTCATCCATGACAACCCCAGCTCTTGAGTTACTACCACATCTCAGAGCCCCCTACTCGTCCCGCAGTCGTGGCCGAGTAGTTAAGGCGATGGACTAGAAATCTATTGTGGTCTCCCCGCACAGGTTCGAATCCTGTTGACTGCGCAAACATTTTTTCGAATCCTGTTGGCAATCGATGTGAGCACGGATGCCGTATGGACAAGGCTAGACCCTAAGGAGCTTTGCCCCTATAAACTCCAGACAGTTACCGCCATCTATGAGCGATGGCGGCAACCAGATAACCGCCTTGCCGGTTGTCTGGTTGCCGCTGTCGCTCAGAGATTGCGGCAACATTTCCAGCCTTTCCTAAATTTCTCTAGGCGTAGTCGTTCTCGAGAACGACGCCTAGAGGACGACGTTCTCTAGGCGTTGTCCTCAAGGTCATCCTAGAAGTCGTCCTTGAGGTCGTCCTAGACTTCGTCCTTGAGGTTGTCCGAGAGGTCGTCCTAGAAGTCATCCTACACGTCGTTCTGAGGTCGTCTGAGAGCTCGTTTTAGAAGTCATCCTTGAGGTAGTCCTACACGTCATCCCTGAGGTCGTTTTAGGCTTCATCCTCTAGACGGAGTCCTCGAGGTCGTCGTAGAAGTCATCCTTGAGGTTGTCCTAGATGTCGTCCTTGAGGTAGTCCGAGAGTTTGTCCTAGAAGTCATCCTACACGTCGTCCTGAGGTCGTCTGAGAGGTCGTCCTAGAAGTCATCCTTGAGGTAATCCTACACGTGTCCTCGAGGTCGTCCCTGAGGTCGTCTTAGGCTTCGGCTTAGAAGTCGTCCTTGAGGTTGTCCTAGACGTCATCCTCTCGGCATCATAGGCGTCATCCTTGGGGTTGTCGAAGAAGTCGTCCTTGAGGTCATCCTAGACGTTGAAAGATAACAGCTTCTCTGGTCTTCCACTTTTATGTGAAGTGGAAGGGCTCAACATTTTTCTTCAGTAACATAGTAACATACTTGTTACATTTTGAAACCAGTGTTCGCACTAACAGTATGCGCACTGTTACTATGTTACACGTACGAAACGGTTTTAGCACCGTTTTTCATGCCACGAATTTCAAATAAAAATACTGTAACTGACCCATTATTTTGTCTGCGTGACTGAGAAATGTTCCAATGTGCCAAGTACATACAAATTATTCGTGATATTTGCCCTATAATCGAGCGCAGAGAGAAAATGCACTCGCTTTTTCCCATAGAAATGCATTACCGGAAGTCAATTTCTGACTGCTCGCTCTCTGCTTCAAAATGCAACAGCACACTAGCACCACCTGAACCTCTAGCGTTTATTGTAATAACTCTATGAACTCGTGCAACTGAGAGGCTTAGAGCTTTCTCATTAAACAATACCGTCGCATCTTTTCTTTTTCTTTTAGCAAGTGCAGCAGATGCGTCAGCAGCAGATGCTGATGCAGCAGCAGCAGCAGCAGAATCAGCAGCAGCAGTCGACGATCCGGGCGCAGCTGGCAGCCAGCGGTGGCATGGTGACCGCCATGGGCGGACCGCAGGGGGGACCGCCCGGAGGCGGTCCGCCCCAGGGACCGCCCCAGCAGCCCCAGGGAGGCGGCGCCCCCGGTTGGGACGACACCGCGCTGCTCGACCTCCTGGGCGGCGGTCCGCACAACGGCTGAAATCCGTGTGGGCGGCTCGACGCATCGCGGAGCACGAAGAGTAAAGGGACCTTTCGCGTCACCTCTCGACGACTGGCTCAGTGCTGGCGGTTCTCGCGAGGCAGTTGCACGGTTAATCGAAACATCGTCGACTTCTTCGAGTGGAGCCAAGTGGTGTCTTACGTTGTCTTGCCATTTTACGACTGCAATCGGTTCTGATGCCAGCTTCGTTAATGCGACAGCCGAGATCCACGCAACGGCGGATTGCACGGCACGTCGAGGAGCGACAAACAACCGATCCAAGAATCGTAGAGCTCACCATATGCAAAGGGACAACGATGGAACTTTTCGTCCTGCCACGTGTGATTGTAAACAACCGATCCGAACATCGCCAAGTTCAGTGTACGCAAAGAGACGACGACGGAATTTCTCATCCTGCTGCGTGTGATTGCAAACAACCAGTCCAAAAATCGCCGAGTTTGGTGTATGCAAATAGGCGGTGACATAACTTTTCATCCTGCTGTATTTGATTGCAAACAACCGATCCAAAAATTGCCGTGCTCAGTGTACAGAAAAATACAATGACGGAACTTTTCTTCCTGCCGCGTGTGATCGCAGGCACTTCACTGCCGGTTGCTTTAAAAGGGTTTTTGTGAGAGTGTAAAGAAATGGGAGTGAGGAATTGAGGGACAGAAGCACAACTATCGCTTCTCTTTTTCTTCCATTTTGGGACAGGCACTGAAGTAGTAGTCACCCAAAGGTGCTGACATTTCCGCCTCCTAACGCGTTCGGGTCATGTGTGGTCCCTGCTTTGTTTGTTTCTCAAGCTCTCCTTCAATTTTCCACGAAGAACTGTACAAAACTGAATCACATTCCGATGTTTGATGACTAAGCCGTCACGATGATCAGTTATGCAAACCTTGGCCACGCCATTAAGATCACTGGCATGAACAAGTAGAAATTAATGTAGGGGATTGTCACCAGTCGACATTGGTGTTCTGCTGTTGTTTCCCAGGTATTACGTACAGATAGATGCGTTGCTAGCATGATCCATGAACAGTCCACACCGCTTGGGGTGCCCCGGGGACATTTGGTAGCATTGGGCACACTTTCCAGCGATTGCGCACTGATTTTGCTGCGTGATTCGGGGCTTGGGCCTCGCTCATAACAACAATGCAGTTTGACTTCCCGGTGGCATTGTATCGTAACGCAAGAGCGGAGACTTTCGTCTGTATTTGTGCGTGTTGTTTGAATCTTGTCACCCTACGTTTGTTTTTCTATGGCAGTGGGTGCCATGGGATCAGTTTGCAGCAGGCAAAAAGATGTATGTCCTCTCTATGGTCATCGGTGAGCAATGCTTGTATTCTATGAACAGTGTCAGCTAAGAGGCATTCCTTGCAAACATGTCTTAATATTGATCCGAGGAAAATAGAATAATATAACAACAGGTGCAGCAGAACCCCGAGTGTTCCTCGCATGGTTACTATTCTATTTCTGCTGTTTGGTTATGCCATGGCCAGCGTGGGTCTAACAAATCTGTCGTATCTATTTCACATTTGTTTCGAAAAGCACAAATTTCTTTTTTGGCGGTTGTTGCTTGTTTTGTGGTTCAAGTCGTTATCTGTTCCAGATGGTGCTAATGATTCTATACTTTTTGCTTGCACAAAAATTTTTGTTCAGTTTTTTTAACGAAATATTAACTGTTCAAAAGGTGTTGTAGATATTAAAAGCTGGGCTGTAGCCTGGAACTACCGTGAAATTTTTTGTCAGTTTGCGAGTCTTGCACAATGCTTGCGTAGTAAAGCGGCGCAATGATGGAAAGGTTGTCACTATATTTTGGTGATCTGTAATGATCTGATCTTTGGCTCATCCATGTGTGTTGCAATGTTCACTGTAATAAAGTATTTGTTTTTCTTCTTTTTCGTGAAATCTTTGAAGTTCCTTTCGTTACTCATTTTGCATTCACTTGAGCCACTTCACAAGTTTACTTCCATTAAATTTGTTAGATGAAATTTTATGCATGCTCCTTTGCTAACAGCAAAGTGACATGTTTATGTTGCTTTGAGTAGAAACTTAGTGAAGTGAAAAAAAGAACAGCAGGAACGTCTGACATGTTTTGGGAGGAGCTTCCCTTCTACTGTAAGCCTCTGCTGCTGCTCTTTTCTCTTCGTTTGTGAATTCCTTGGTGAAGGATATTTATCGGCGCATTTGAATCTGCTCTACCGAACCGAACGGAGAGCAGACCGAAGGCAGTGCCAGTCAGCTGATCGGCAGCCTGTGGCGCCATCTGGGGACGCGAAAGCACACCACGTCCGCGGGCTTTGAGTGAAGTCTGGTCGGCCATGTTGTGTGTGGATTGGTGTTATGAACCCAGAGCCGCCGTTGATGAAGGTTTTCTCCCAGTGGTAGCGTAGCCCCAAGCCGCCAAGCTGGATAGGCTACCGGAATACCTGCGCGATACTGTGGACTGGTTTATGGGGTAAGCACAACGCCCGCTTTTGTTTATTATGCCCGCCTCCCGCAAAGCTGCTCGCTGGCTGCACTGTCTCGTCGCCACCGAGAACGGGGAAAAAAAAAAAAAACAGAAGAAAGAAGAGGGTCTTCTCTTTTGGACAGTTTTTGAAGCAACCGCTAGCTAATCCGGGCACCTGTTTCTCTAATCCGCTTACCTAATCCGAGCGCTACCATTTCTCCCCGGTGGCATTTTGAGAGCATCCGCTTCGTGCTTGACGGCTCCGGTAACAACAGCAACAAACGCTTCGTCGCTGTCTCCTCGATGCTACCAAAATAAGCGGCGACTTGGTGTTGCTTGCTTTTACGTCCCAGGTTCGCTCGAAGAAAGAAACGAGCGTTCTCCGGGTATCATGTTCGAAGTTTTTACTGCTCGCCCCACGGGACATCTTTGACTTGTTGTTGTTTAGCGTCAGTGCCCCAAAGTCGCGCTTCGTTTGGTGTGGTGTGTTTTTGTTTTGTCGGTATTTATGCTCGAGAGAAGCAACGTCTTTCAAGGTCTGCTGGTTTTCGCAGAGTTCAGCGTTCGGGTTGTGCATTCAGGTCGCCGTAGCCGCGCTTGGTTCTGTAGATTTCGTTTATTTTGTTGCGCGCTCCACTTCCGCTCGTCCGTGACATATGCATGACTCCGATGTCTCAAAAGACAACACAGCGGTCGACCGACGTACAGATGATATGGGTCACCGCACTGGCAAATAAAACAAATAAACAAAGTTCCTTCGGATCGGCTGACAGTCCGTCGAAACGCGAGTGCTTCGGAAATTGGTTCGCGAAACTCGTTTTTTTGCCTCTTTTGGTTCGGTGCTTTTCCGTCCCGACCTTTGGAGAACCTCGCAAAGAAAAACGGAACGAAACCGAAAAGAGGAAGTCCCTCGACTTGTAGAAGCTGCTCTTGGACAATGCCGTTCACGTGAAACGTCGAGGAAGCTTACCGGCTTTGTCACCAGTCACGTACCCAGGCTTCGTCACTTTGCCAACCTGATCATCCAGTTTTGTTCGATCCCGAAACAGCGTCGTCTTACGCAATTTCATGCCGCCCAGTAATACCAACAATAATACTTGTATGACCCCCCCCCCCTTTCCCTCTTACACGCACACGCAAGAACGAAAGAAAAAAAATTACAACTTGGGTTTAAATTATGAACACGGTTGAACTGTTTATTACTACTTGAAGTCTCAACTTCCAAGTTTCTAAATGTCGTCTTGTTTTTACAGCACGGCTGGATGTTGCACTGCCGTTGTTACAGTATTTAGTATTTACACCTTTTTCAGCGGTCTTACAAAACAAGCGAGTTACTCTTATATTGTTCCGGGATCTAAATTCCAGTCCGCTGTACATTTCTTTGTCAAAAGTTGTGCAAAACAGGGGGGTTATATTTACGAATCGGTGACATAGGACAGAGATAGGCAGTAGACAAGACGAACGCTGAACTTGGACGAAACGTTTGTTGAAACTACGTGGACCGAAGAAGAAAACAAGCACACCATAATCGCGTCAGCGCGTGCTGAAAAAAGCAATATATATATATATATTTTTTTTTTTGTGTGTGTGTAAATAAACCGGAGATTTGCTTCCGCATTATCCTCTCCCAATTCTTATCTCGTACGCTTCCAAAAGTTATATTTACTCCGGAAGCTCTCCAGAGCTTTTAACGCAAGTTTACACCATAGTGTGTTTGTGAATCTCTACCTAGAAAGAAGGACAGAAGAAAACAAAAGGGGGGAACTTTTTTTTTCCTTGTATGTGATTTTTTCTATTTGGATTAGAACTTCTGCTAAGAAGTAAAACATATAAAATAGCGCAAAACAGACAAGGACAAGAAAAGTGTACAGGATCCAGCCTAAATACAGCAGCTTTCTGCTAAGAAGGCTGCTGTATTTCAGTTGGGGCAAAATAAGGAAGCCAAGGAGCGTACACACATGACAATAATCATCGAGACTGAAAGGAGAACCGCAGCAATGTTTTTCGCATGTTGATTGGGATAAGCTTCGCACCACGCAAATCTTATCTCAGTTAGTTAAAAGGTGTCCCATAAAGCAAGTACTTAGAACCTCCAGATTTTCTAACAATATCGCTCGAACTCCGACCGGCCGGTAGATCAGCGCAGCCTTATCGCGGCGTGAAGCAGCAAGTCAGCGAGGCTAGGCGTGTGCCTTCTGCTATACACGCGCGTAGTCTCTGTGACCTGCTCTTTCACGTCGCGACAAGGCGCTAATCTACAGGCTAAAGCGCGAAACACATGTACGACGAAACCGTCCGATCCGACGTCCGACCGCCCAATACGACGGTCGGAGGCGAGGGTTTTCAACGCTCTCCAATGCTACGAAAACCCTCTCCCCCCAAGGTCATTCCGGCAGTCCGCACGTCGGATCGGACGGTTTCGTCGTACACGGCGTTCGCGCAAAACATTAAAACTAAAAAAAAAAAAAAGAAAAAAAAAAAGGTTCTTTTTGCGAAAATTAGCGACAAAGGTTTACAGTTCAAAATATATCGCTGTTATTGAGTATTTGCTGCCTCTCTCGACATGCACCGCTAGTGTTTTTCTTTGTTTTTGTACAATACGTGCAGTTAGTTGCTGATAGCCTGGTGCTAACCATTTCGTAGCCCGGCGAAGGCCAAAAGGGCCCCGATATTTTCTCTAAATCCTCGTTTTCTCTGCTTCACAACCTTGTTTCATGAAGGAGCGCGGTGAAAACACGCAGCCGCGCGCTTTCCCGGCGGACTAATCTCGAAAAATGGGCCCCGACATTAAATGACCTCCCCGATATTGGAGGGTAATTTCGGGTTCGGGGCAGGGCTCGTTACTTCCAGTGGCTTCAAAATTGAAGTCTTCCGGTTTGCGCTGCGGACCATCAGAAGACTCGCGCGCGCTTTAAAACACGCAACACGTTCGTGTGAAGCCCAATAGAGACGAAGCTCTTTGCAGGCACTTAGCCAGAAGGGGAAAGGGGGGGGGGGGGGGGGGGGGCCTGCCCCCCCCCCCTCGAAATTTTTCATTTTGCGGGGTCCTCCTCCCCCCATCCCCCTCTTCATACAGCATTTCGTCATGGGCGCCCCCCCCCCCCCCCCCCCTCGAAACAAAATCCCATGGCTACGTGCCTGGCTCTTTGTATACTTCGTTTCACTTGAACTTGGCAAAGAGCGATCGCTATGGGCCCCTCGAGTCAAACACATGACAGCAAAATATCGTGAGGGTGCAGGCGAGTTGGTGAATATTAACCATGTTGAATTAACCTGAGACTGGGGTAGAGAAGAAACATCAAAAGAGTTGAGTTTGAGACGTCGTCCTGTCTATTTTCTGTCCCTTCTACGTTTTGATGTTTCTTCTCTACCCCAGTCTCAGGTTAATTCAACATGGTTGCATGACAGCCTTGACCAAAAGCGTAATTCAAGCACTTGGACAAACGGGAAGAAGGAAAAACAGTTAGGGCGCAGGCGAGCTGGTGTAAGTTTACCACTTTTGACCACCTGAGACTGGGTGGAAAAAACACGACGACGTCTCAAACTCTCAAAATCAAAAGTCTCAAAATCAAAGAAGGAACCCTCCCCTTGTAGATAGAGTGTGTAGGCAGGCGAGCTGGTTGATGTTACACATTTTTGAAAAACCAGACCCTTCCTTCTTTTCCCGACCCTAATTTGTGAGTCCCAGTGGTCTCGGACGTTGGCATTAGCAGATACTTTCGAAATTCATACAGCTTTTTTCTCTCTCCCGCGCGTAGCTTCGACAACACTGCGCGCAACTAGTGAACTAGGGTCACGTGTCTTCGTCCGACTTGCTGATTGGCTCACTGGGGCCCTCGCCGTTTGCCAAGTTACAGTGAACGATTTGAGGGCAGCGGGCGCCTCGGCTTCTGGGACGTGGGCGCGTGAAGCGACAACACCCAGGCGAGGCGTTTTTTTTTTTCTTTCCGCCCTCGACGACGGCTATTTACCGACTGCCAAGAAGCCGCTACCTACGCCGCCCTGCGGCGCCGCTTGACCGTGTTTGCACAGCTCTTCCTCGCGTGTGGGCACGTGACAATTTCCGAGCGTGAATCGTTTCGAGTTCCCACTGCCCAGCGTAATTCCGTCGGCGGTGCCGCAATAGTGCCTTAGTGGTAGCGTGGGTCCCGCGAGGCGGGTGGCGCCTCCTTGGGCTCCTAGCGGAGAAAGTTGGCACATCTGGGGTGGTCTGGGCCGCCGCGAAGGGTTTTCTGAAATGTTGCACTTACTCGGGGACGAACCATGACTCAAACACGTTGTAAGATTTATTTTATTATTTTTTTTTTGCAAAGACAATCTATCTTTGTGCATCTTGGATCTTTATCCTGCCTTTCCATAAAACGGCGGTCACACGGCTCATATACAACTGGGGAAAAAAAAAAATTTCTGCAGACATTTTTGGAGCATGTACGAAGTCAGCGTGCTTCGAGCATGCTTGGGGCGTATCTGCGGTTACTTTTGTCCTCGTGGCTTCTTTCGCCCGATGTTTGAGCAGTCTGGTCTTAATGCTGCTCCTTGTTTTCTAATTATGACCACGGCGCGCTGTGCATCGCTTCTTTTTTTTCTATGACGGAGCGTTTCTTTCGCTGGAGCAACTGGACGTGCCAGCGGGGTTGGTGCGTCCTTCGCGCCCGGCCGCGTGTTTGCGCCCTATCTTTAGACGGACGGGAAAGCGTCGTCCCCCTTCACGTATCGCCCCGACTTCTCGTATCGCGGGTCCGTGGCGTAATCGTCACCTGTGCCCTTTCCTCTCGAGACTGCCGACATCCCCTTGTCGACACGACTGTTCTCCGAATGGAAGCGAAAGTGTACGCTGGAACCCCGAGACACGGAGAGATAAAAGAACGGACAAGACGACACCAAATCATCGAGATTCTCGTGTTATTCTGTCCGTTATCTGAATAATTTTTCTTTTTTCTTTTTTAATGCTTAATGTTTCTAGTGGGAATTAAAAACAGCGCGAAAAGACGAGGACCAGGCAAAGAAGTGACACGGACGTAGCGCTGACTTACAACTGAGTTTATTGAACGCAAAATCGCAATATATATTTGCGGTGTCGCGAACAAAAGAGAAGAAAGAATTCAGCCCATGTGATGCATCACCGGTAAAAATAAAACTGATAAAAAAAAAAAATATATATATATATATATATATATATATATAAAATGCGCCATGGACACAGCCGTACAGAGTACGTGCTAAAAAACGAGCAAGTCAGGGAACCAGATAATTCATCTCTTTGCCTGATAGGGCCACAGAAGGACTGCTTACACATACTGCACCCAACCTCGCAATCTCAACAGCCTCTAGAATTTCCCGAGTAAGCTGGTCCCTATGCCGCTTAACAACCTCACACCGTTGGAAGTCGGGTAGGCAACCACAGTCGCGGCAATGAATGCCCAGATGACCAGACATGGTTGTGGAGACAATGTAAGCGTGCTCTCTTAACCTGTAATTGAGACAGCGGCCCGTCTAGCCAACGTAGCGCTTGCCACACGTCAGAGGGAGGGAATAAACCACCCCCTCAGAACACGAGACGAGGCGATCTCGATGCCTCGTACTGCAAGCCGTGGCTGCCCTCGGAGAAGGGTTAACAGCTCTGCGCAACCTGGACAACCTGTCCGGAGCAGAGAATAAAACGTCGACGTCACACCTGTCCGCAATGCGTTTTAGGTTGTGGGACAAGCCGTGTATGTAGGGAATGACCACAAACGTTCTTCTTTCCCTTCCCTTTCTGTTGTTGGCCTCTTGTTCACTTGTCATAGGCCTGCTCTTGATATCTTTCAGCAAAGACTCGGCGACCGTTGTTAACACGTGGGAGGGAAATCCAGCATCTGCGAGGCGTTCAGTTTGCCTGTCAAAGCTATGTTTAATTTTATGATAACAAGACCTACGTAGCGCATGTGTATAGCAAGTTATAGTGGATTTTGTGTCTGTGACTGAAGCCTTGATGATGATGTCACAGTATCAAGTGACATCATGTCGTCACGTGACTTCGTGACGTCATACGAAAGTAGACCGTTACGTGAAACTACGGCGTCATGTGACACCGTAACGTACCTGACAGAATGCCGTCACGCGACTTTATGACGTCACTGTGTCGCATGGAAGCTCTCGCGATGTGCCCTTGAGTGGCCTCCTTACTGCGCTCGCAAAAGGGGGAGTGCCAAGAGGCAAGTGCTATGCGTTTAGAACGCCTTTAGAAAAGGCCAAAAAGAACGGTCCAGTTTTTAATTTTGTCTATTCTTTCTCGATATTTTCGATAAATTGTCGCGCAATGGTGTGCAGGCCCTCTGCGAGGAGGCTATCGTTTAAGGCTTCGGAGGAAGCCCCTCCTTTCTCTTTTCAGCTCAGCAGAGCGAGCGCTGGGAGGGAGGAAACCTCCTTTCCAGCGTTCCCTCTGCTGAACTGGAAAGAGGGGAAAAAGGGCCGAAACTATACTCCACGTCACTAGTTGTGTGCAGTACAGGTGAAGGCAACGCCAGGCGAAGAGAGAAAGGGCGAGCACTAGGATGGCGGGACGGGAGAGGATGGCAATTGGAGGGAGAGAGGAGAAAAGGAGAGCATTATAGGAACGTTAGAGAGGAGAGGTTAGAGGTTTTTCTCCTCCTCTTCAGCCTTCCTAATGCTCGCCCTATGTCCCCTTGCCTGTCGTTGCCTTCGCCCGTACTGCACGCAACTAGTGGCACAGAGTATAGGAAGGCTGAAGTGGAGAGGCGCGACCTTCTTTCCACCGTGGCTTTTCTCGTGCGCGCCCTTTTCCCCCTCGCACTGTCTTTCTGGACGACGTTTCGACTGGCGGCAGTTTCTGACAGGTTTGCTGACATGCGCTAAGATCCGTGGGAAAAGGGCCACCTGAGCGACGAAGCCGCGTCGAGGATACGCCATTCATTCTTCTGATCCGAGAGCCCCGACAGGTTTTGCGTGACGTTGCTCGTCACGTCGTGCGTAAACGGCCTGGAGATGATTTTCTAAATCAGTCGACTTCTCTTCCCCGAGTCGACTCGACTGACGCCCTAATTATTCGCTGGACGCCATATTTGAGGGCGAGAGCGCATGCTCAGGACGAGCTGCGAAGACCGGCAATCTCGATGGTGCGGAATGCACGTTGCAACTGTGGAAGGTCGCCTTCAGCACGCGCTCAGCAGCCGCGCACACAGCTATGGCCGCCACTCTCTGACGTCACGCCCGTGGCGCTGCTGTCGGTCGGCACTGCGCACGCGCAGACTCCTGTTCACGCGCAGTGCCAGCTCCTTGTGCGGGCAAACGCGGCTTTGTTTCTAACAGTCTCCTGCAGGTTCAGAGTGCTGGACAAAGCTCTTTCTCCAAAGCACTCTAATGTTTCCAACCCAATAGAGAGAACGCTGGAGACGGTGCCGAGTCCCTCCTCGCGTTCTCTCCGATACTCTGAAGAGCGAAGAGCCTTGTTGGAGCAGCTCGTTCTTTGGCCGTTCACACCACTGGTTCACACACTTATTAACATTGATGGATGAATGGATCATTCCGGCTGAGCCCTTTGGATCGGGCGGTAGCTTACGCCACCTAGCCATTTTGTTTTACCATTTAAGCTTAGAATAGTTGTGACATACTGGCGCCATCTGTCGGGTATCCGTGGAACACTTACAATTAATTTTTTTTCCCGCATTTCTTTTTTTTTTTTTTTTGCCTTTTGACAACGTTATGAGCGACCAATTCTCGTAGGTGATACACGTACAGTTGATCGCGCAAATACCGGAAAACCTTCGCTCTAGTGACGTGCAGTTCCAGGGTGACCTCATAGGTGGCGCCAGCGTGCCGGTGTGTGCCCTCGTCGCAAGAGACCGCAGGAACCCAGTCCTAAGCGAACGCAAGTATGGACGGCCTATTCACACAGTTGCGTTGAGTCCGACCTAGTGCGAGGGTTGCTATGGCAACGGCTGCGTCGGCTCCAACAAAACGGGGTAAAAACCGGTTTTGTTGGAGGCGACGCGCATTGGTCGTACTCAACGCAAGCGAGTTTAAGTCTCCTTTTTGTCTTTCATAACAGTGCAAAAGTAGTGTACTTCTACCCTATTGCGTCACGCTCAGCGAGTAGGTGTTTGCACGCGTGATGCGCCAGTCGAAGCGGTTGCGTCGACGGGAACGAGCGCCGTTACTCCCTTCGTGTTTAGATTCGGAAATCGGGTGATTTTCTGTTGCTTCGTTTATGTCATCTTGTTGGCAGAGAACTCAAAGAACACAAGCTTACACGTCTCTTTTCTAAACGGGGAGGCGGGCTGGAAACGAGCTGGCTTTTGCCAACCCAATGCTCCCATTTGGAACGCGGAAGAAAAATGCGCCGGTTTTTGCCCACTACGACTTCCTGGTTTGATCAGTTCGCTTCCTTTCTTTTTTTCTTTTTTCGAAATTAAAGACTCGTTCGACTTTTTTCTAATGAAAATGAAATGATTAATTTTACTTTCACGTGAAACCTCATTTCTCGGAGGTTTCCTTAGACCCCTTTCTCGCGCGCCAGATACGAGTGGCCGTGACTACAGTACCGTGACTGAAGTTGTATTGCGTCACCGTTATGCTCGACCACTGAAATGGGTAATGACGAAGTACTCCGCGATGTCTAAAAGGTTAATAACCTGTCACGGTACCACAGCGATGAAGCAAACCGAACAAAAAGTGAAGGTCAGTAATGTGGGTTAGCGCACACATCTCCCCTGGAAGTTCCCGTGAACCCGTGGCCTCCCGAGATATCCTGGTCCATCAAGCGTAGTTCAAGCATTCGCCGGTGTTTGAAAACAGCACGCGCATGCCCAGAACTCTTCTTGGAAAAAGCCCATTCGGTGCTCGAGCAAACCGTACCGCGCGAGTGTCTCAGCAGGCCGAAGGCGCCAGAGGCGGCAAACCGGGAATAAAACGAGGCGCCTAACTCGCACCCGTTCCGCGAGGGGGCCATGAAGCGGCGGCCGCTCTCTCTTCTCGTTTTCGCTCGCGGAGCGCACATCACCTGAGCGGGTGACGTCAGAACGAATACTTCGTCTGCTCCGTTTGCCCGTCGGCAACGTCGCCAGCGCGGACGGCTGCTTTCTGTGCTTGCAATCTTTTTGTTTCTCCCCCCGTTCCCAAAGTGTCCCAGTGTGTCTGAGACGCCGAGAACGTTGTCGGCGATCCTGCCATGTCTTCTGTCGTCCTCGACGCTCTTCGCCCCGCAACGCGCCGGTGGTGGCTGTCGGCGCGTCGCCTGCGCTGCGTGTGAAAAAAAAAGTGTGTGCTCGTCGTCATGTAATGCGCCGACCGACAACGGCCTACTGCCTTCCCGTTGCACCGGGGCTCATGTGCGCGGTGGCACGCGTCAAGTACCGAGGAATGTTCATGTTCAACTTCGTCTGGTAAGCCGACCATGGAATCCTACCCGTTGTTGTTGTGGACGCTTTGCGCCCGCTCAATATGCGGTCGATCTGGATCGTCGCTCACCGCGTTTCGCGTCTGCGTGCACGTAACTTTGCTTTGGGGTACACTGCGACGATAACGGGGGATTCAAAAACTCACTGCTCTGTGTGTGTAAGGTTGATCTCGTCGGAGGAGTTCTGAGTGGCCAGCCGTGTTGACATGGTTGTCGTGGCCTAACCTTCGTCTCAAATGCACGGAGCCCGTTTTTTTTCGTGTTTTTATTGCAGCATCCAAAATGCTAAACCAAATCGTGCAATCGAAAAAAAAAAAAAAAGACTGGAAGGAGTTTAGCCAAGGACGGGTCGTCTTTGGGACTGACTTTATCATCTTTATTATTATTTTTTTTTTTTTTTTAATGTACCGTTCTTCTGGCTTTCGAAATGCGATATTCGTTGCCGTGCCAAAAGGACGCGGTCGGAGGTGATGAAAAGAAAAACAACTCGAGGATTTTTAGTTTTCTCTACTTGAGGTTCGTGTTTAAAGACAGTCGTGCCAAAAAGGTGACGCGTGATCGGACGGCCAGAGCGTGTAACGGAACGGTATTGTTTCGTCTGCTATTGCGTTATCGAGCGAACCTAGACTACATCTGCAGTGTCGATGCGCGCAGTATATTACACTACGCGTTTTTTCTTTCTTTGTGTGAGTAGGTTTTACACGGCGAACATACGCTTTATACGGAATGCCCCTATAAAAGTGCTTTCGCGTTATCACTGCACTTCTGGCGTTCTGCGAATCGCTTAGCGCTGTTGTGCAAGAAAAAAAAAAAAAAAAAAGAAAGGAGCTATATCGGTAACCTCGTATATTTGTGGATGTAGTGACAATCCCGTATTATCTGCCCATACGCACCACCGTTATATTATACCCTTACCGATGGAGCGTTTTACTCGGAAACAGGAAAGCTTGATGTTCGAAACGGCTATTCGTCGTTCTCCTTTCACGAAAACAGTCGAAAACTTTTTTTTTTTCGATGTATATATAAAGTTACTTTGTCCACTTTATGCCCGGAGCAGGGTCTTTTTAACCCTTTAATAATGTTGGGGAATTCTAAAGAAATTGTATCCACTTTTCTGTCCACTGTTTGGCCGTTTTTCTTATTTTTTCTCACTTTCTGTAGGACGTAGTTTATAAAGATTAAATAGAAATTTTATAAAAAAAAAAAAAAAAGAAGAGACATTTTAACGACTTTTCTGTCCTCTTTGTACGGACAACTGGTCAGTTTTTTTCGGGATAAAGGGAAAAAAAATCTTGCGCAGTATCTTTTTTATGATATATTCATGGAAACATGCAGCCGCCACTTGCTGTGTGTACATACGCTGACATCACAAATGAAGTACACGCGTCGCCGAGATAACCAAAACACTGATAATTCGGTGGTGTTGCCTAATCATTTAAACGATGACCATTTCAGGAATTAATAGGATTTCAAGTATTTTTTTAACCGACAATTTATACGAGATGTGGTTCCTTAGAGTTGGGGAAATTTACCTGCAACTATAAATTTTTATCAAGATGCGATACTTATTTGACACGGTCGGAAAAGCAGCCTCTGCAAGGAGGTTCCAACTGGGCGTGTATGACGCTTCTCCGCACTGTATCTTATTATTCTATCGAGTCTAGCCCATAGAAATTCTGTAGGCATATTGCAACAGAAAGTCTGTTGCGACGTGGTGATAGAAATTCTATAGTATTTCTATCGTCTGTGCTCCATAGACTTAACTTACTTGAAAGCAAGTATGTAGAAAATCTATTGAAAACTTTGGATACGACATGATTGGATAGGAAATTGAAACAGTCGTTAAAATGTAAATAAGATTTCTATAGACTACCTGAAATATGTTTTGTAAGGTTAAAGGTTCCTGCGTGGGGGTCAAAACAGCGGCGGCGTAGCGAAACTGGGTAATGGGATCGGTCTATTGGTGAAAAACGTTGAAACCTGTGTTCAGAACACTATGAACAACCATCTGGGTTAAAGGTAGCTCTAACAAGTCGTGGAATCGCACACTCCGACTGATCTTATATTTTTGTTCTAAATTTCAGGATGTTCCATGCATCCACAGTGGCACAGCATCTTCGCCTTCTTTATTAGGAACTTCAACAATTCCATTTCTGAAAAAAAAAATGATAATAATGGGCGAAGATACATTAGAAGTGTCGGGGAATTATAATTGCGGTACGACACTTTCTTCAAGCCGACCGAGACGTTATGGTGGCGCCGTACAACGAGGGAAAGATCGGAGAGGACCATGACATCTCTTCTGAGGATCTTGGCTCGAGCGCTAACTTGCTGCCGCGGGCAGCGCTTTGTCTGCTCTCTCACCACTCGAGCAGACACGCGTAAGCTTCTCCGTCTGTCCGGTTGCAGGCCAATAAGGTTGGTGCCAGTTTTGGAATTTTCGTTACCGTCACAGACTGTTTTCTGTCGGCTCTGTTACGTGCGTGGGCTGGCATCCGGAACGCGGGGCGCCGGCAGGCGGCTGTGCCGTTAGCGACAGCTTTGTCCCGCAGGATGTTCGTTTCACGGGTTTTCGCTGACGATGGCAAGACGTCTCACAATGTAATTCACTTTGACAGTTTGATTGTGGACTCGAGCGAAAATAGAAAATGCACATCCGCGCATCAAATCCCAGCAAAACAAAAACGTGCAACGATGAGCAACGTTCGGCGATCTCGCGTCTTGTTGCAGCTCAACAATGGTGGGAGATCGGCGCGGTGAGAAAAAAAAAAAAAAGCAGGAAGATGAAATGGTTATGCCAACAACAGCAGCAGCAGCAACAACAAAAGAAAGCGGCAGTTCTTTTTCGAACAAGGCTCGTTTCAGTTCTAAATTGCCTCGGAACAATCGCATTGTCGAAGGGGCGCGCACCTGGGAACCAGGCTACGCGTGAGATCACGTGGTGTCTTCTTCCGCGATAGGACCGCCGACCACCGCTGTGGTACGTACCGCGAGCGTGGGGTGCCATGGGGCTGAGAGTGTGGGGCTGTGTCAGTCGTTTGGGCTGGGTGGCGGGAAACTAGCGGTTGTTTTTAGATGCGTCGTGTTCTTCTTGCCTTTGTTTTGGGGATTTCTTCCTCCTGGCGACAATTTCATTGTTCCGTGCCCCCCTCCCTTTCTCTCCTTCGCTCGTTAGCGCCTTTTCTTTTGTCTGCTGGTTATGTGGTGGGTTTCTTTCGGGTGAAGTAGAGTTTGGCGTGGAACTCGAGTTTTGTGGGGTTGCGTTTGCTTCTTGGAAATTTGGAGTCTTCAAAGTTCAAAGCAAATATTATTTTCCTTTTTTATTCTTAGTTTTAGTTCGGAATACCGCGTTGTTTTAAGGTCTCGACGAGTTGGAGCGTGCTGTTATGACATATCAATAAGAGGAAAGTGATAGAAACGACGAGAACAAGACATCTTTCTTTTGAAAAACACAACTTTTATATTATTTTAGGGGTGTGTGGTGGGGAGAGTGGTATTATGGGAGGTTCCTTTCTTCATACGTTGCCTTCGGCGATTGCTTCGTCTTTGGTCAAACTGGTCAAAATATTCCTGTTTAAGGGCAGTCATCTCGCATCTTTTCTTGCGAGTACATCATCAAAAAACGTTTCTATTCGAAGCTTGGAGAAGATAGTTGCAACAATTAACGAGCACTCTCCACAGTTTAAACGCAAACTCGACTTTGCGAAAATGGCGAAGCTCAGATGAACACCTTTGTCTCTGGCTGTCCGAGCCTCCAGTGATTTCCCTCCCCCAGGGGTGTGTGTAGGGAAATCACTGAATCTTCCGAAAACACCCCCTTAATTCGCAACGACTCCTCTATTCTCAATGCCCCCCCCCCCCCCCCCCCCCCCTAATTTCAATTCCTGGCGAAACCCCAGCGCACGTCGACATATATAGACCAATTTCAGATCGACCAGTACCTTCAAGAATAGACACGTTCTCTCGGCTGTTCAAACCTCGGTAGAATACCGGCTTCTCAGATTTCAGCTTGCATCTGTGAAATAGTCCTTCCACATTAAGCAGCTTACACCTAAAGCGGTGTTTTGTTATTTCTGGAGCAGAACGTCTACAACGCAAACACCGAAAATAGCTCTCTCTCAAGCTCGCACCTGCAACTTGCACGACGAGAAAACGCTATATAGACCAGACCATAAAAATATGTGCACATTGCACAAGATATGTCAGTATAGCCTCAGGCCCCCTACGCACAGTTACGTTTGACTGCGTTGCGGCTGCGAGAAACCAGGACGGTCCTGTTTCTTGTGTCGCGTGCCAAGATGACTCCTTAAATTGGATTCCACGCTTCATACGAAGCACACATGTGCCGGTGACTCGCTTTCGGTTCTCGACGCAACGCAGTCAAACGTACTCAAACGCAACTGTGCGTATAGGGGCCTTTAAACGAAGTGAAAACGCAGTCAAACGCGGCTGTGGGAACGATCCTTCGGGGGCGGAGGTAGCGCATACATCTACGAACAGTGCGCTGCAGGTTGTGTCCGACTGTTATGCAATACAGTAATAATGCTGCGATAGCCCCCCAGTCGGGCACTGGATATGGACCGAGGACATCGGACGTGTTTTCACCACGACTGTCTGAGGGGTGCACTGGTATATCCCAGAAGTCTGTCCTTTTCCGCGCACCAAAATATGGTGTCCAGACGCCGTTCAAAAGCCTTCGTCCTGCAAAATTGCTTATTTGTTGGAAAAAAAGAAAAAAAAAAAAAAAAAGAAAAGGAACGGGGTCAAACCGAAACCTGGGCATCAGCGCGGAGAGATATGACGTCAGAGAGTTTGGGGGACGCAGGGATTCGCGGCTACCCGTTCCATTCGCTGCCTGAGTGCTAATGAAAGTTACATTACGTTAATTATATTATTCTTTATTAATGCGCGTGTGCCTCGTCGGGCCTAAGACTTAAAAAAGGGTTGCGTTGTCACTGTACGTGTTCGTGGAAAAAGACAAAAGACGCGAATACCCGAATATTTTCGTGCGAAAACAAAAACAACGAACAGAAGCCAGGTTTTAAACCACCACTATTTATATATATATATTTTATTTATGCAGTCTATTAACCTCGAAAACCGGGAATTGTCAGGGAATGTGGCGAGTCCGTAAAAGTCGGGGAATTTCCACCCCAATCAGCGTCGCGGTGAGGGAAACTGAGCTTTCCATTGTCTGAACCACAGCAAAAGTCGCGTGTGTTTTGTGACACACATTGCAGGTGACTCAACTTACCTGCCGATGCAAATATCTGCGCGGAAACGTTCGGGGGGAGTCCCAAGACTCGACCCCAATCACCTTCTCTTGAACCGCTCGCACCAAGTCGAAAGCGCTCCTTCGCCGAATGACTTCACGACGCGAGAGCTCGTCTACCGGGAGCTTCCCTACTCACTCCTAAATGAACTGTTTCTACGGGCTGACCACAGCGTGGCGGTTGAGTGCATTTCTGCTGTTCGGGTGAGATCATCTCAAAGATAGAACGGGGGAGCCCGGGGAGTAGGCGCCGTGTGGGTATGCTCATGCAGCATGCTGTCAAGGGGACGACTTAACAGCAAACTTGGCGCGCTGGTTTATTTGCAACGGGGCATTTATTCGGCAGAAAATGATCAAAGAATACGCCGACAAGACAAGGTGATCCAGTGCTTGGCCGCCACCTCCCTGTAAGCCGTCAGATATACCAGCGTTTCCACATAAAAAAAAAAAGTCGTCTTGTTTTTATTTTGGCAAGCAGATCTTGTAACAACCTTTTCGCAACGTATAAGCTATAATTAAAACTTGCTGTTTTCTTGAATCGACCGCGATTATAGAAGATCGCCGTAGTAACCCTGTAGCAAGAGAATGTTTGGACGGACAAACACAAAGCTCCGAACACACATTGCGCTTTGTTCATTGTCGTTGGTATACTCCGTTTCACCTTATGTTGTACCGCGGTGAAGGCTAGAAGCGCGAGCTCATAGCGTTGACAGCTGCCCTTAGTGCACGAGAGCTTGTGCCGCCGAGATATGCCCTAGAGAAATGAGCTAGCGCTTGTAGCCTTTCCTGCGGTACATCATAAGGTGAACTAGAGTATAGTTGTAGTTCGAATATTATGTTGTTTTGTGAACTTTAAACGTGTACTTGACTGGTCGTGGGCGTATCTAAAGGACGCCTTGGTGCAATAAATGTTTAGCTGTATTGGCTTTTTTGTGTTTGTCCGTCCCTTCTTTAGAAGATCGAGACGTTGGCGGGGGATCGGTCCGGTTCTTCGATCACGGGTGGCTTTTTTACAGTTTCGTATTCGTTCGTGCTCCTACCCAACTGCCAGATGCTGGCCTCCAATCCATTTTACGACGCTTAAACTGGGGTAATGAGGAAAGGCGGCACGCGAAGGAGGGGGACCTCGAAACGCGTGAGGTGTCTGCGAGACCTTGGTGTGTGTGTGTTCTCCTGTTTGTATCCTCGGCTCATTATGGAGAAAGTGTGAGTGGGGACGTCAATTTGTCCGTCCCTTTGGACATCATGCATGTTGCAGCTATAGGGATCTTGCTAACGTTTGTCGAACCTCTCAACTTTTTGTCGAATTTTGTCCAACTACTGAAACAGCGTTTATTAAAGATCGTGTCCCCCGCAAAGAAATGTCGACACAAAACTCTGGACAGCTACCGCCATCTATGAGCGACGGCGGCAACCAGACAACCGGTTTACCGGCTTCGCTCATAGATGGCGGCAACCTTTCCAGCCTTTCCACTCTGGTTTTCACCAGAGTGGAAAGGCTGAATTTCTCTAGGCGTCGTCCTCGATGTCATCCTTGAGGGGTCGTCCTTGATGTTGTCCTCGAGGTCGTCCTAAAAGTCATCCTTGAGGTCGTCCTAGAGGTTGTCCTAGAAGTCGTCCTTGAGGTCGTCCCACCATAGTACAGATTCGCTGGTCTTCCTTCTTCACCAGAGTGGAAAGGCTGAAAGTTTTTTTTTTTTTTTTTCTCTTTTCATTTGGATACCTTCATGGGCCTGAAGACGTGACAGAAGGGACTGGTAATCAAAATTAAAACAATAACAACGACATGCACTCAAATACGATGACGTAAAATAAACGAAAGCAGATTAACAAGGCAAAAAAAGTGTTTCAATGGCAGATTTAGAATTGACTAGATCTGTTATGGTGGCGATCGAGATGGGCAGGTGCTTCCATTCGTTGCTTGTTTTAGGAACTTAAAATGAAAAGGGCAGGTTAGTGCGACAGTGAGGGACACCTTTATGGTTATGGTCCGCACGGGATGACAAGTATGAGGGCTCTAAAAGCAGCTAGCTTTTCAGTGAATGATTTTGATTATAAATCTTATGAAGAGGGGCTAGTCTAGACACGTTTCCGCGTAGAGCAAGATGAGGAAGGCTTAAAGTAACTTTCATTAATGAAACACTTGATTCACGATGTTGTTTAGACAAAAGGAAACGTGCACTACAATTTTGAACTTATTCTAGGTTATATAGTACAAAAGTCTGGCCTTGGATCCCATACCGCACAAGCGTACTCAAATTTGGAACGGACCAGTATCTTGTAGAGAAGTTTCGACGTAAACACCCAGGCATTTGATTAGCGTTGTTTACAATATAGGTGATATGCGTTTGCTTGGAGAGTTTAGCGGTGATATGGACACCTAGGTACTTGTAGTACGTCACTTGTTCCAGCACTGTCCCTACAATGTTATAGTTGGAGTAGTGTAATGCAAAGTAATTTGCATTACTTTGCATTTATTAGTATTAAGACTCATTTTCCACGTGTCGTACCAAGTAGAAGTTTTAAGGTCAGGTTGAAGTATGAAGGTATCGGCACTAGAGGATATAACACGAAACATTACGCAGTCGTCAGCAAATAATTCAATGCATGAGTTTACGGAGTTAGTTAAATCATTTATGCAAATAAGAAAAAGCGGGGCGCCGAGAACCGAGCCATGCGGCTCACCAGAGCCGACCGCGCGAGGGGAAGAATCGAAATCATTAGCTGCTACGAACTGGGTTCTGTTAGATAAAGTATTTGATCCGACCAATTGATGTTCCTGTCAATGTTTAGTTTGCTTGACATAAAAATGTAGTTGGTGAGACTTAAGATCAAAAGCTTTAGAGAAATCTAGGAATACGCAGTCAACCTAAAATGCATTGTCTAAACCAGTAAAACGTTTTGTAGATGATATCGGTTGGGGTCTCGCATGAGAATGACTTGCGGAATTCGTGCTGGCATGAATCTATGCACACACAAAAAAAATGTAAATTTTAGGGAAAAAAATTAAGTTTTAAAAGCACTTTCATTAAGAAACACTTGATTCTAGGTTCGTTTTGCATTTTATACGGTAGGTCGTTTTACTCACCAGAAAATGATTAGCAATGTTTAGACAATTTTAGAGGAAACTACGTTTAATAATTTAGTTTTAGTTGGTTGTTAACGTGAAAGAATACATCAGATGAACGTTGCGCCTCTTCCTCCGACAGATAATATCCGCAAATTTTCCATTTTTTTTTTTTTTTTTTTTCTAATTTTGCTTAAAGTTTTGAAAAAGTGGAACTTGGGTTTGTCTGCCCAAGGATACATTGTGCGAGCAAGCTAGGGCTTTTCTCGTGGGCCGACACTTTCTTCTTTTTGTTTCTCCCCTCGTCGCTCCGTCCGTGGCCCGGTTCCGACGATCCCTGTTTGATAGACGTATTTGACGTCCCGCCGAAGTTCCTGCCACCTTTGGCGTCGAAGAAAGGGGCGAGGGGGGGGGAAGCGCTCACGGGCCGTATTTTCCGTCGAGCGCTGCCCTGCCTGCCTCTCCCTCGAGCGGGCCGCTTCCTTCCTTTCCCGTTATCTGCTGCGGGCGACCTCCTTCGGGGCCTTTGTTCGCCCCCCTCCGGCCTCCCCCGCCGCCGCCGACAAGAGTGGCCAGGTCGACGTCTCTGCTGCCCGCGCGGACCAGTTCGAAGGTGCGACGTCCGTCGGGGCAGCGACTTGTTCCAACCATACCAGCTGGAAGGCAAGGCCCGCTCGTGACGTCATCGTTAGTGGATTCCCGGCCCCTCCAGCGACGAGCACGCTGAAACTGGGCGAGAAACGCCGCGAAGGACGCGTCTCCGTCTTGGCGTCAGCGCCTGCTAGCGTCGCGCTTGCTGCGAGAGGCTGCGAAGATGCGCTGCCTGGGGTCCACTGGTTATGACGTTTGGGGGTGAAAGCCTCAGGCCTTGACTTCTAGGGGGGGGGGGGGGGGGGGGTATTGCTTCCATATTTTTTTTATTTTTTTTTTTAGCGATGTAATAGCGGCGAGATGGGGAAGAAAAACGGAGAATGAAACGGGTTTTTGGAGGATGCCAAACAAAGAAGTGCCGACTCCGATGGATGTATGGACACGTGGGAGGGGACAGAAAATAAGCACGATACTCGCCCACCCCCTTTATTTTTTTTTTTCTGAAGGGACTCGATCGACTTCAACGAAACGAAAAAGTGGGTCGGAAGGAATCGGGTTCTTTTTGCGGCTGGCGAGACTTTCACTCGTGTTGCTTTTGTGCCGTTGGCGCGGTTTGGTCGGTGCGTGCGCGAAGCAGAGGTGCGGCAAGTGTGTGCGCAACAAGTAGCGAGCGATGGTAGTGCTTTTTTTTATATATATTATATATGTTGACCCGACCGATGGAAAGCTGACACCGGTCGCGTGAGGGGAGGATGCGGAACCGCCGCTTCGTCGCGTATCCGTTTGCAGGCCGGCGTGCGTGGGGACTCGTGCTACTCTTTGTCCAGCCCTAACCGGACAGTGCGGCGGGAGCTACGCACTGGCCGGACCAATCAAGCTCCTCCTTTCTATCACGTGACCACCGCGCTGTTTGCAAACAAGTCCGCGTTTGCCCACATATTTGCTTGAGATGAAGCGTCTGTCCATAAAACTTGATACGAAGTATTTGAAACAATTCTTTGGAACACTAAGGGCGTCATACGTGTGTTTACGAAATAACGTAGAAAGAAAGCCAAGCATTGCTAGCTCCCAGAACCAGTGGCGCAGCACGTGTACAGATCACTGCGGTAGTGAAAGTTGAACGTGTCAAAAAATCCTTCAGACGGCAGTTCTTCAAATAAAAACGATCGCGTATCCGCGACCATATCTAAATATATATATATATTTTTTTTTAGCTTTTTCTGGTGAATCTTTGTTTCCTACCTGGCTCGAAAATGCTGTGTGTTAAGGCTTAGAAAACATTATCATTGTAAAACCCGAGACGTAGGACAAAAGAAGAAAAAAAAAGGGACAACACAGACTTGAGACCTGTACCTGTGTTGTCCGTTTTTCGGGTTTTACAATGATGAAAGTTCACCAGCTCGCTTGCATCTTCTCCGTAATTAGAAGACATGTTTGAAATTGCTCGAATCGCGGTTGGGAAATAACCTACAAATAGCCAGATAATCAACCACTAGTTCTTTTGTTTTTTTCGTCATCGCAACTACGAAAATAGGTAGTCCAATACTACAAGCCCAATCTGGCAACCCTGCACCAAAGTTGCGTCTCGCCGGAGAGTTGTGTAGCGTGATTACGTGACGAAAGAAAAAGGTTTGACTATGGTCCAGTGAGCGGGTAGCTTCCTCCGCACTGTCAGCAAAACATTGTCGCCCGATTTTTTTTTTATTTTTATGACGCGCGCCAATAGCTACAACCATGCGCCAGACACGCGCGCGCGCGCGCGCGCACGCGCACGCGCGCACACACACACACACACACACACACACACAAACACACACACACACACACACACACACACACACACACACACACAAACACACACACACACACACACACACACACACACACACACACACACACACACACACACACACATACACACACACACACACACACCACACACACACACACACACACACACACACACACACACACACACACACACATACACATACACATACACACACACACACACACACACTAAAAAGAAAGAAACGCAGTGACGAATTTGGGACACCAGCCCGTCTGTTAATTTTTTTTTTTTTTTTCTAGCGCGTGTTTTTCGATTTTTGTATAGTTTATTTAAAATGCATAATTTAGCGTACGATATAAAACCGCTGGAGTCCCGGTGGCGCTGCGGTCGCCAGCGGGTTTCGGCGCGTGTTTCGGTCCTGAATGAGAGTTGAATAATGTAGACCAGGGGGGTCTGAAACGCGCTGTCCCCGGGCCCCATGCGGCCCGCGGCTCTCTAGGACGCGGTCCGGAAGCGTCCCGTGGCTGCAAGCCCCCGCCCGCTTCCATGCTTCGAGCGTAAATAGATGCGCCGTAAGTCACAGTTTTATATCGTCGATTCTTTTCCAATCTCTGTTTTGCTTTCTTTTGGACTAAGTATTGCTTCGTCTAAATATTTGCTTCTCAGCTCCTTCTTATATGTAAAAACTCTCGCTCATGCAACTGCCGATGATGCAGACCTATGAGCACGAATTTCTAGCCGTGAGAAAATGCCTTTACATGGAAATATTTTTTTTTATACTGCCGTACATGTCGTCAGGAAAGCAAAAACTCGTATAAAGAGAGATCTTTTTCAGGAGTGTTGAGCCGTAGCCGCGCGAATTGTGCGACAGGGCGACGACGGTGTGCTTGTTCTCGTTCTATTGAGAAATGCCAGCACGTTGGCGTTTTAAACCATGTTATTACATCAGGTTTGAAGCCGAAGTAGTCGTATAAGCAAATCAAAGCTAAAGATGCCACTGTCAGAACGGCGAGTTTACAAAAAGCAGAGAACACGAGGTCCCTTCCTTAGGAAGTTACTGGGTATCAGTGGGGGAGTGACTGCTACCAACGTAAACACCAGTGCTGTTATTTTTTTTTTTTCTCGAAAAATACTGGATTATATTTCCCGCCCTACGTCGGCCCTCGACTTTTTGGGGTTAGGCCAGCTTGTCCCCACATTCGAATGAGTACGATGCCGCTGATGTAGACGATTGGGCGAGTTGCTTCATTATTAAAAGTGCGAACGGCGCAATGGCACTGACAGAGCAAAAGATCCGAGACCGACCAACTCCAGCGTTGACTTGTTGGCTTGTTACTCGGGCAGTATTTATTCTCGATGTGAGCACCGATAATGTTTAGTTGTAAGTCGGCGCAGGTTTTTGTGTCTGTCTTCTTTTACTCTGCACGTGTCTTTAACTATATAAAAATATCTGGCAAGCTGGTGAATTAACTTCATAATAAAAAAAAAAAATAAAGAAAACCGCCTAAACTGTAAAAAAAGAAAAAAAAGGACAACCACGCACACACCGTCTTAGAGGAAGGTTTGTATTTTTAATATTGGATTAGATGGATTATTGCAATTATGCGGGTGTATAAGTACTTTAAAAGCCAAATGTAATCGAATTTCTGGAGGGACTCCGAGGGGACCGTGTACTTTTTTTTTAATTCGAAGGCGGTTCGGGGGAAAAAAAAAGGGGGGGGTGAAGAGAGGGAGGAGGGAGAAGGGAGACTCCTAAAGGTGTACAATCACTGGTGTAAAATCCGTGACATTGAAGTTGGGTTATCTGAACCGTAATGTTCTCTCGGTCCATTTCTGTTTATTCTGTTGTGTATTCCCGTTTCTCCTCCGAGTGCTGTAAGAACGGGCTGGAGCCTCGTCGGAAAACAACTCGGTCTTCCTTTGCCTCCCCCCCAAGTCAACTTTTGTGCCTGAAATAATTTTGACGGCGGTGCGTGTGTGTGTGTGTGTGTGTGTGTGTGTGTGTGTGTGTGTGTTCTGGTGTGTTCTGGTATGTGTGTGTTCTGGTGTGTTCTTATGTGTTCTCGTGATTTGGTGTTTTGGATTGGGTGCGCTGGAGCTTGATGTGGCGCCGCTTGGTGGCGTCTTGTGTCCACGCCGTGGTGGCAGCGAGTCCCGTCCAGTGATCCCCGGCGCGCTTGGGAACTGATGGAGCGGCGCGATAGTGCTGGCGCTCGGCCGGATATAAACTTGGCGCTCGGGGTCGCCCGACCTCCCGCTTTCCGTGCAAGCGGAAACAAAGCGGGGACGACGCGGGGGAAAAAACAACAAAGGTGCAGAGTGAGACACGCGGTGGTGCTCGGCGGCGCGATCGTCGTGGACCTTGGCCGCTCGCAATATTTCACGCGCTCTTCTTCTCTGGCGCACTGTTGGACGGACAACAAAGGAAGCGGTGCGGGCCACGCAGGAAAACGACCCTCCCCTTTGATGACGGGCTCACGCCGAGTTGGGCCGCGGGGGAGAGAGGGCGCGAGGGAGTTGAAAGGCGCGCATAGCCCTGCAAGAAATGCCGGTGGTTGTAGTTTTCCACGTTAGATATACGAGTGTCCCGTCGAGGTGACGGGCTTGGCGTCGCTTTTGTTTTCACAGTGAGCGAACATCGAACGTGTTTTTTTTTATGTTTCCATTTCACCGAATTTTCGGTGGATATATCTGCGCGGCAGTGGTTCACTCGAAGAATTGCCGCCACATGTGATATCGAGCAATTTTTTTTTCTTCTAATGCTTCGTTTTTAGGTTTAGTATGGTCTGGGCCCGTACGTGGCGGTTACGCCCCTTGGGGGTGTTGATGACATTATAACACCCTTCGGGGTGTAACTAAGTGCACATGACTGACGCTCCTACAGGTGTAACCAGCGACGCAATAGGGAGGCTGTCATGTCACACCCCGGAAATGTCAGGCACGTCGTTTCATTTCGTGACGGCCCGTACTGTACCCAAGACAACTGTACTTCTCGTCGGTTGTCTGAATTAATTGTCTTTTACGCCCACCAACTTGTCTGTAAGTGTGACTCAGTGGTCAGCCCCCCCCCCCCCCCTCCCCAATAAAAAGTCGATCCCCCCCCTTCCCCCTTCTCAAATGGCAATTTGACGTGGGTGAACCCTCCGGTGCACAAGAAAGAATGGGAAAATAGTATCCTCACAAATTTTACCGCCCCCCAAAACGGAGTTCTGGATCCGCCACTGCCAGTGGTAGGCTCTTGCACCACCAGAGGTGTAAATACTAGTCCCCTGGGAATGGAACTAAGGGGCCACCTTTACATTCCCAAGGGTGTATTAGCTATGAGTAACTCACGAGGAGGTTGTCCCCGAGGTGATGGTGGTCAGGCACGTAGCCAGGGGGGAGGGGGGGGGGGGGTGCATGGGGCCCGCCCCCCCCCCCCCCTAAATCTTCGATTTTGCTGTGACCTCCTCTCCCCCTTCCCCTCATACAAATTTTGTCATGGGCGCCCCCCCCCCCCCCCCCCCCCAACCCGAAACAAAATCTTGGCTACGTGCCTGGTGGTGGTAGTAGTAGTAGTAGTAGCTTTAGCAGTAGCAGTAGCAGCGTCCCTAAAACTACACCCGGAGAACGAAGCTCTGACCAGCAGTTGCAACCACAAGGGTTTAGATACTGACTTCTCTGGGAGTGTAATTGCCTGCTGCCGATTGCGCTCCCTGGTTGTGAAGCAGGAATCTCGCGAACCTGCTCATGTTTAAGTTCGGCTCAAGTTCGAATATTCTGCGCGTCCGAAATGAAAACAAGCTGACGCCGCCTGGCGGGGGAGGAGTGTGATACACTTTACCAAACTAACCATTAAAAGTTTACATGTTTGTTTAATCAAACGTTGCGCAAACACTGGTAATAGACCTTATGTATTTTTGGCGCCGCCTATCGGCACGTTGTTGAAAATGCCGGGCTGCAAGCCTCTAAAGATCGCGGCCTCTTTGTCTGCGTTTCGACCCAATTCTGAACGAGGAGCTTCAAAATCGCACTAACCGTTTATTAAAAAAAATCTTTGCATGCTGACATTTGATAAGGTATGTTATCTATCGCAGTACCCATTCAGTAAGCGTTCGTCGAATCGCTTACTTTTAAACTAGCGAAAAGTATTTTTAAACAAAAAAATGAGCTAAAAAGACGCGTTCCGCAAATTTTGAAGTTCATTGTACAAACCCGAAGCTTCACGATTTCACCGTACAAGGCGCTAGTGTTCGGCAGGGCTGCAGGGATTAGAACTGACACAAACCTGGCGAAAAAAAAAGAAAAGGAATTATATATTAAGAGATTTGTGCAGATCAGCGAATTTGAGAATCCGAATGCAGGTACTCCAGATTGACTTGCCAGAGCGAGTGACCTCCTCCCATTGCGTCTCCAAACAAGGATGGTGCTTTTTTTTTTTTAATTCAATTTTGTGTAGAAGTTTGGCAACACTGTCCAAAGTCGTGCTTCGGCGAATTTTTCCGGAAGTACGGGAAATCCCTAGCAGTTTTAACCTTTACGTTCACACCCTGCAGAGGATGCCAGGTTCCGCCGTTTCTGTAATACAGTTTATTATTGTTTATTTTTTTTTCCTTAAGGTGCTTTAAAATGGCGGGCACCCCTAAAAAGATTACTGTAAAACCCTTAACGTTCGCGAGACCTTAATTTTTGCTAATTTAACGAATTGAAAAGCTCGCGAAATTTAAAGGCACGGAATTCGGGAAATTTAGTGGCCGCGATTATGTCCTCTGTGAACGATTCGTGAAAAATAGGGGCCGCGAAAATAAAGGGCTTTACAGTTTGTGTTTAAATTCGCAATTTTGTTCTGTACGTGCAGTATGTTTTCACGTCAGAAGCGTCTTTTTTCGTCAGTACCTTGGAGAAAAAGAATGGCGATTGCGTTCTATGCCAACCCTTTTTTGTTTTATAAACTTCCAGCGTATCTACGCGGCGCAATTCCTGTACTAATTCTTACCTTATAGTAAAATTCGGTGCCCCTTGAGGCGTTCATAATTTGCCCCTTTTTGTGGTGAGTTAAGATACTTACATCTTTCATGCGCGTACTCATTTCAAACCCCAAATTCATCGTATTGTCACAGCGCTCAAAAGCACGCTCAGAATATGCAAGGGCGCACAAAAAGGGAGACACCCACGCAGCGGTTTTTGGGTGCCTGTGCTGCTTTTGTGCGCTGTGGTATATGACATTGCGTTTGACAACTGGATGATGTAATAACGTTTTCGCGGAAACTTTCGGTGGTTGTTTTTCTTGAGGCGATGGAGGTATTGGCGACGTGCGCGACTAAAAACGTCATTGTGACCAGTAGGACGAAAAATCTCCGACTTGGGTCTGTCATCTTTGACGGTGTTTCGCTACGGGCTTTTACGGTACTTTTCTTAAAGACGCCATCCATATTGTCGCTGGAAATCAGTAACCCCCTGGTCGGTGACGCGTCGCAGGCAGGAACCATAAAGGGGTAAGATCCGTCTCGTCGCAAATCGGCCTGTTTGCTTCGCTCTGGCAACTGAGTCCCTGCTGCCAGCGGCAGTTCGATGCCGGGTCTGCGCTCAGGCGTGTCCACGTGCCCCACATCGGGCCTGCATGACGCATTAGCAAAACGCTGATGCACGTGTCGCATTAGCATCGGTCGCAGCGCCGGGGCTCGGCGCGCTTCGCCCCGTGCACGCCTCCCTGCTGCATGCCGTTCGGGGGGGTATTCGCTGCCGCGCCCGAAAAACAATGGCCTCATCCAGTGTGCTGATGGATCGACTATTTTCGAAGACGTCCGTTTCACTGCCACGACCTCGGGACTCGTTAAAACAGTTGCTAAAGCTCTTTTTTTTTTTTTTCTTTTTTTGGAGGGGGGGGGGGGGGGGGGGATTGTTTAAGGTTTAACCTCAGCTGTCATTCGTTTTATCGATATTCTGACTGCTATTGTGACGCCGCTGTCTACCAAAGAGTTCTCTACGCCGTTCTGTGCTTTCTGCGAGGTTATGCTCTTCCGCGAGAGTAAGAATATAGGCCAGTTGAGGTATTCGTTGCTCTCGAAAGGCTTACCAGTTTAAACAGCCCTTTAAAGCCGAAGTCGCACTGCAGCTTTAGCGTGCTGCATCAGCCATGTGTATACGGTATGCAAAACCCGACCTCGTTTTCGGGTCTTGCTACGCAGCGTGCAAAGTAAAACGAGGAAAGCTTTAAAAATGGCGGCCCGGAGGTCAGACGATGCCACGTCAACCAATCGGATGAAAGTGGAAAAACGCGTCATCCAATCCGAGACGCCCGACGCGGTAACCCCGAGATTGACCGTACCGCGATGTATCACGCCGGTACGCAGACACGAGAAACATAAACAACGAGTATTTTTCTCCGCGTTCGTCGAAGTCGGGAAATGTGTTTTATGCGTTATAGTTCCGCCCGTTGTAGAGGTAATTCGGCATGAATCGATGCGCTGCGGGGGGGGAAGTTGGTGGGGTGGTCCTAGCCGCCCTCGCTTTCCCCCTGTTTTTACGTGTATGAAGGTCCTTTCGATTGCAAGACTAAAACTAAAATGGCGCCGGTAGGTGAGCGCGGTCGATTGACTGCGACCTTGAACCGGGTGGCCGCCGGTGCTCGCGTGCCGTGTATGTGTACGCCTATTTGGGCGGAAGAGAATAAAAAAAAGGAGGTCGCGCCGCGAAGGATATGCGTAAGGTTGACTTCCAGCCCTGCCGATGACAGGATGTGTGGAGCCCGACAGAGCGGTCAAGGCGAAGAGGCGGGTCTGCGCAACCCGGACGGGGCGCATTGTCGAAACGTTGTCGGCGGTAGACTTCCAGTCAGGGCCGTACCCAGAAAAAAATTTCGGGGGGGGGGGGGGGGGGGGGGGGTTATCGGGGACAACGGCGGCCATTTTGTCTTGTTTTCGCCTATGAATCATGTGCATCGGTGGCATATAATGGAGAGTTATAGCAAACCGAAGAACCGGTCCCGGTTTGGTACCCGGTAGCCGACCGGTGCCACTGCGCGTGCGCAGAGGTGGAGATTAAAATCGGCTGGCTGCAAGTGCACCGACCAGGGCCGTACCCAGAAAAAAATTTCGGGGGGGGGGGGGGGGGGGGGGGAAGTCGGAACCCCCTAACCCCCCCCCTGGTTACGGCCCTGCTTCCAGTGCTTGCGTCGATCCTGTCTCTTTTGGGACCTCTGACATCCTTTCAGCTATCGTGGGGTTGAAACTATATGGGCCAACAGAAAGTCAGGCCGCAAGTTTAGGCATAACATAACCCGGAGACTGCAGGAGGCAAAGGACGATACAAGCGCCAGAAGTCTCTAACAAAAAGTGTGGGACTTTGTGCGATAGTGTGCCGTCTTATGATGGAGAGGAGGCGACCTCCTCGCTAGCGCTCGCTCTGCGAGAGTCGAGAAAGGTGGGAGGAGCTTCCCCTGAACTCTTTTCCCTCCAAAACAACGCGTACCCAAAATTCCCTGCCCTCACGCCAGATCTACTGCCACAGTTCGTGCGTTAGTAAAGCACTAATCGTTTAGGACTGCTAGGTGCGTCATAGAGAAAGAATCGTGTGCTTGCATTGACGTCACATCAGCCGCCATTGCTCCGGACCACGCTGCGATGGTACAAAGGTACGGGCACACGAATGGTACGGAGCAACGGCGGCTGCTACGGTGCCGTATGACATCACGTGATGCAAGGCATGTATTGGATTGGAGCCGGGAAGGAACATAAGTTGGGGAGGGGAAAGGGGGGGGGGGGGGGGGGGGCAGGCGGGCGGGGCTCCACACATCCTGCTGCGAAATGCAAGGCGAAAATCCCGCGCTTTGTGAGGCTGCCGTTGAAATCGATGGCGATGAGGCTTTCCTGACGTCGCTCTCACTTTTATTCAGTTCATGCGTTCTGATAATCTCGTTTATTCATCGTAAATAAATCAAGACGTGTAATATCGTGTGTTAAAAACTTTCGATTCACCAAAAGTGTTTCTGATCAATCCCCTAGCACAGTGGTTCTGAACCATCGATGTTTCGCGGACCCCCTGTCGATCGGCGGAGATGATGGAGGACCCCGTTCGTTGTTGGAGGAGGGGAAAGGCATAGGTTAAATATAATAATGACTTAATAAATATATATGACTAAGGGCTGAAACATTTCTTCTCGATCTGAAAAAAAAAAAAAAAAAAGACACTTTTATTGCCGGGCTCTACTGATGAGGCAGGGCTTTGCGGACCCCTAAAATGCCTTCGCGGACCCGAATTTGGGTCCGCGGGCCCCCATTTGAGAACCACAGCCCTAGTATTGCTAGTATTGTAGATCACGTGACACTTGGTTTCGTTTTGTGCTCGGTTTCGGTCAAAGAGTCGTGCCCTTGGTCGTGCAGCAACATTCCACCCTCGATAAAACGCTGGCCTTGCCGACTCAAATGGGCTTTTTACCTACCTCGCGGGAGTTTACTTGGCATTTCGCTGTCGCGACGTCGTTCGTAAGGCGTTGTGACGAAGTCAAGATCTGCTTTTCACTACAGCAAAAACGCAAAGTTTTCATGGCACCGACCGGCAGAACTGGCGTGCGGTCGGGGAAGCACACCCCAGGGTAGCAGTCGTGGGGTACTGCACCTGAGACGTTATGGGGAGCGGTTTTTCTTTTCGGCAAAGAGTAGAGCTGTCCGCGGCGATTTTTTGCGGCCGGTCTCGCAGCCTCGGTGCGCAGCGCTAACTGCTTGAAAACACGATTTCGAACCTTTCTGGCAAGAGCCCGACGGTTTTTGGGGAAGCGGTGTCGAAACGGCGAGTTCGTTGCCGCTGACGCAATGTTGTTTTCTGCTCGTCGTCTGCCACGCGCGCGCGCGCGAGACTTGCGACGTTTTTGTTTGGCTGTCAACGCTCGTTTTAATTAAGGTGGTCGGTCGGGAGCTCCTATGGTCGCTGTGCTGTTCGGCAGCTGTGCGCACCTGTTGTTAGCCCGGCAGCAGTGAGAACATGAGCGTTGTTGCGCGCGAGCATATGAAGCCTTCCGATTCGTTTGGCCGTCTGGCTTTTAGAGGAAACTGCGGCGCTCAGTCCTGCAAACATGGCGCCATAACGAAACTGGCTGACGCGCGCTGCGGCGGAAGCGCCGGTGCTTTGTCCGGTGCGCTGACCCACACTTCCGAGGAGCGTTGTTCCGCCTACTAATGAGGAAGGCTGTATTTCTTTTTTCTCTGGCCTCGCGCGCCTCGTTTATTTTTAGATCCCAAGGTAATGGTGCCTACCCGGCGTGACGTGAACTTGAAAGAGGCGTTCTGTGTCCGTTTCGTTGCCTTCCTCTGCGTGGCGTATTATGTGAATGCCAGCACAGAAGGGCGTTTAATGGAGCAACTAAGGCATGTCGTCAAATTTTCAGATGCACTGGTTTGCCTACACTTGGCTGTGCTCTTTCTCTCTCTCATTCATTCATTCATTTTAGGGGATGAAGGTTAAGTGGTAAAGTAGTCAATACTATAAAGTCCCACCATAATTTTAGTTTCGTACAATGAACCTTTTTCGAGCAAGAGACACCCCCTGGGGAGTTGTTTGCAAATTACGAATGAAGGGCAGCCTGACATGCCTCCACCGTCAGAACATATTTGCATCATGTCGTTATGTCCGTGTACATTGCTTTTTTATGCCCCATACTACCAATATTCAAAAGCCAAAATATGCGCAAAGGTCGAATATGTTGCTTGTACGGGACATTGCCCTCCGAAAATGGCAACAGTGAGAAGCAGGACCAGGGGAGAGGGCGTACATATGTGCAGAAGCTTACTGGAAAAAGGTCCATTAGTACATAAGCACCTATAAATGAAGAGAAATTTGCATGCGATGCTGCACGCAGTTGCAGGTTTTTTCGTTTTCCTGCCCTTTTGTGTAACATGTGCATATGCTACGTGGATTGTGCAAAGTTTGCCACGTTCACTTCTGCTGACGTTCATGGGAGCGTCTGGAAGACGTAATGCAAGCAGATGCAGGTTTTCTGCCTGTCCACATTCTGTTTTCTGCGAGCTTTGGTAAATGTCAGCAAAAGTGGCTAACCCGGAATCCCTGTGGCACACAGATGTTGCAGGTAGTGCCATACATTTTATTTTTAAAGATTGCGCTCTCCGTGAAAAGGGCCATAAAATTGTTTTTTCCCTTCGATTGATGCGTATGTATTCGCTACCGCAGTTGCATTTCAGTCGTCAATTACATTTAGCGTTAAATGTTTTTCGGTATCATAATGTCTCGTTTTCTATCCCGCAAAATCTAGGAGAAATCTGAGAATTTATTTGAAGTCGTTTTGATTTTCGGGTATTCAATCTTTTGGATGCTTGTGCAGTTGTCCACACAACGTTCATTCACGTTACATAGTTAACAGTGAATCGCACGCCTTCTGCTCATCTATGATTGTCAACTTTTTCGCAGTGCTTTTGAGGTATGTTTTTCCTGCATTTTGTTTTTTGTTGCCAGCACTGTCCTGCTTTGGCACTGAGATATCTAGATATATTATTTATGCTGTGCATGATTGAATGTGAGTTTAAGGAAAAACTGACCCTAAACTCCATTTCACCTCAAGTCCGGACGCTGCTGCTACGATCCCATGTAGCCAATCGAGCGGTGCCAAAAGTGCATTGTGGTGGTGCTCATCGCCTTTGTTTGTTTACTATCACCAGCTAAATTAATCACTGCAATCCTGCGCTTTTGTATATGCGTGATTGGTCTAACTATTGATAGCATACCCACAAAGGCAATGAAGCTTGACTGGCTCCATTAGATCGCAACATTGACTGCAGTCAGACTTAAAATGAGTTGGAGCATAGCTCTGCTATTTCTAGTTGAGCTGCATTATAAGCTCATCAAGCTATGTACCAGTCAAACGGAAAAGTGTTTTAAGCACTTGCGTTTTGTTTTTTCCACTGCGATGCAATAGTATATAGAGTGGGTACCTGCAACAGCTGCCTAGCTTGTCAATCAATGTGCTGAACGACTCATTCCAAAACACCTGTCCTCCTTAGAGCCCTGTGCCTGCCCCACAAAGAAAATGAAGGTTTAAAGTATCGAGCAGCTCATCTACCGGTGGGTGTATCACTCCGAGCTGTCAGCACTCCCCTCATTTTGCTGTCTTACTATCATCGCTCGCAGCAGCTGCCTCTTTGCACTTTGACATTTGTCAGGTGAGAAAGAGAAAAAGGGTCTCGGACTCGAGCCGGCATGAGATAATGCGTCCATGCGTTCGTTCGGGGCTGTTGGGCTGCCGGGGAGATTTGTCACTGTCAGTGGAAAAGGGGTGTACTCCACTTGCTGCGGCCTTGACCGGATCCCTGGCATTTCCACGTTTACATTCATGCATTGTGCGGGTTCGTGCAAGTGCTACTATGGCGTATTTTAAACTCGTCGGATAAAACGTTTTATCGTGGTTGATCCTGAAAATTGTGAAGCTGCAACGCACCAAGAATTTCTTGCGCGTGTATTTTCGTGCGGAAACAGATATGAAAAGGATGCGACTGTAGTGGAAATCTCTTGGAAAATAATATAGAAGTTACACTATGGCACTTTTTAAACTTGTCAGATAATAGATTTTGCTGCAGTCGCTTCTGTAAACCGTGAAACTGCTGCACTCCGAGAACCTTTTGCATGTGTATTTTTGTGGTTAAATTTGCAGTCGAAAACCTCGTCATTGCATCTTCAGTGATTTCTCGCCGGTAAATAAGCTGGGCGTCCTGGTTTGTCAGTTTTGTACCAAGAAGAAAAATGTGGATGATAGTTAAATATTATCTTTAATTCACAATCATTGATGGTCCGCTAAACTAGTCCACTAAACTTAGCGACTGTGTCGCTGTCTTTTGTGATTCTTTTGTAATGTCATGCTCGTCTTACGAAAGCCAGTCTTGAATAACACTAAGTGTCAAATCACACAGTGTTAATGTGTCAGATCACACGCAAGCGCTCTTACGCTAAGACTGCTTGCGTCGAGCTGTTGCTATGGCAACCCTTATGACGAGCTAGAGAGGAGGCGCTATGCTGCAGGACGCAACGCAGTCGACGCAACTGTGTGAACGAGCCTTAAGTGTTAAAACGGGCATGCTTCAAAAGTTTGTTGAAGGACGTTGCAATGCCTAAAATGCAGGCCTCTCGTTGTACCCACATTCCACGACCTCTTGAATGAATTGAATAATTGAATGGACGGATGTATTGGAGCAGTTTTTCTCAAATGTTTGTGGCATCCGATCCTAAATTTTTATTTGTTTCGCCTGGTAGACCCTTTTTGCTGCTCCTGTTTGGTTCCAGGGTGTCCCCTGGTGCCACCCTTATTGGCTGCTCCCAGCCCGGTGTGCATGGGCATTGAGCCAAGCGCCCACCTAAATTAGCCGTCCAATCTCGAAGTACTCCCAGATTAAAAAAACGCAGTCGTGTCGTAACGGCGTGCTTGAACGGAACTGCCGAGACAGCCAGTGCACATCGACTCTGCCACCGGGTGACCTTGAGAGTCAATTGGCTGACAGCTGTGACAGGCTTTGTTGCTCTCACTGTTGCCGGCTGCACGTTTGCACAACACTCGAGGAAAAGCGCTCGGTTTGGGGGCACACTCGCTTCGGCGAGGCTCAATGTTCTTGCCGTGCTGTCCAATCGTGGTGATGACTTGCGGCTTCCTCCGTGCTGCGTGCTGCTGGTTAGGCGAGCTTTGTCGTATTGTGGCGATGTTTGCGGTAGTGTTACGGATTGGCATTAATTGAGCGATGTTGCACGTGCATGGGGTAGCCTCAAACATCTAGACGGTATTAGCGCACATGTGTGCGCTAATACCGTTTAGATGTTTAAATACCAACTAGCCCAATTATCAACCTTTTTGTAGCCTCAAACACTCGCTTTACCAAATCTCGCCGTCTCGTAAGATTGGGGAACTTTATTCTTTCGCAATTTCTGGTGTTTTTTTGAGGATGTGTTCCCTTAATGATCTTGTTTGTTGTCGGCTTCTTTGACAGGGCGGTTGTAGTACACAATGTGGAGCATTTTCACGGCGAAAGAAAGTTCAATGGATCTAATGTGGACACCGTCTTGATGTCCCTTTCTTATTTCCTTTTCCTTGTTTATTTTCTTTCTCTCTGGTAATAGTAAAAGTAGCTTTTTAAAGCGAGCAAATTGCACCGTCTGATATGTTGGTGAACAAAATTTCGACATTTAGTGGCGGGCAGTTTCCTGCACAGTTACTCGTAGCACAACCCGGGCGATAGCCTACTTACTGCCTTTGTGACTACTCGAGTCCGATCTTCGGTTACGTAAAGGCCGGTTCAGACATTTGCGTTGGAGCGGGACGACTGCTTGTGACTGCCCACAAGAAGGTAACACACCGGCACCACCTGCCAGTTAGCACTTGCCCACTTCCTGTCTGCAGGCATTTCCCAAACTACACCGAAGGTTTCGTAGATTTGCAAGATGAAATCCCCGCACTACCTAAGAGAAGTAGCTGCTTACGACGTCAGAACTATTTCGAGCCCCCAGGATAGAACGATGATGTGCAAAGAGTGAGGAAATGCACACACACCGGAAGCGGGCCGGGGCTGCCCGACATAGGTACCAGTGCCTTATCTCGTCACAAGCAGTCACGAGCAGCTTTAACGTAACCAGTCCCGGTGAAACGTTTGGGCCGGCTTTAACACGTCTCGAAGCAAATAATTGAACGATTTCGCGGACGTCTCTGCGTCTCGACAGGTTTTCGCGACACGAAAGCTAGACGTCCGGTGGCAGGCACGTCTGACCGCAGCGGCTGATTGGTGGGCTGTGCTGCTCTCGTGCCTTGCAGGAAGGCCCGTCGGAAAGACAAGGATGCTGCCGCCACCAATCAGGAGGAGCCCAAGATGTACCTCGAGTCGACGGTGCTGGAGTGCACCATCCCGGAGTCTCGGCTGCGAGACCTGGTGGATCTGCCGGAGGGCCTCGACTACAACGAATGGCTCGCGTCCCACAGTGAGTGCGACCGCCCGCTCCTTCCCACCCCGTGGGCCCTTGCTTCCTGAGGGGCAGGAGAGGGTCGCCTCGGTCCTGACTGGGGGTCTCCAAGCGTTTTGGTCAAGCGGCCGCTTTGGGAATCTGTCGCAATCTCGGGGGCCGGGAATAAAATACACGAATGAGGAAACTCCGAATAAATAAACCTTTGTTGGTATTTCAACACAAAAGTTTAAACGAGGAAAAATGTTTAAAAAAAAAAATATGTGTATGATACAGATACTCTATTTTGAAATCCAATATGTTGCTAAATATGACAATACAAAATAAGTGTGACCCAGAAATTTTGCTAGGCATGAAGTAAAGTGCATAGGAACTTTTGTCATTTTCACACAGGGCAGAAGACTAGTGAGAATGATACAGTGCTAATCACACTTGTCTATAACGCGCGAGCGTGCGGCTTTCCCCGGGGAGCGGTAGACTGGTGGCATTCGCGGAAACTAAGCTAGTCACGTGGCGCAACATGGAACGGCCCGCTCGAGGGGTGTCCTGCCCACTCTATTAGCTAGCGGCAAACGCAGAAGGCTGCTCGCACGCTTTTTACAAACATCATGGCTCGAATAATAACAAAACCAAAGCATGAAGGCGTATCAACGATGTCGTCATCAAAAAACAAGTATATTATAAAGCACTCTACTTTTATCGCTTATCAAGCTGATGGAGTGGGCAGGACACCCCTCGAGCGGGCCGTTCCATGTTCCGCCACGTGACTAGCTTGGTTTCCGCGAATGCCACCAGTCTAGCGCTCCCCGGAGAAAGCCGCACGCTCGCGCGTTATAGACAAGTCTGATTAGCACTGTACATCTGATGATGACGTGCCATAGTTATGACACGGACTAGGCGTCACCGGAAAGTCCGCTGTCATCTGCAGGCCGGCCACAAACACACCAGTCGATATGTTTACCACGTGCTAAAGTCAGATTTGTTTGAATTACATGAAATATATATTATTGAAATCAGATTTATTTGATTTTAATTTAAATAATACGATTTAAATCACTGTATACCTAGAAAAAAGTGACTATTTATGGATGGATGTATTTTAAAACTTGGCCGATTGATTGAATAGTCCATCAGATTATTAAACAGCGGTGCGAACGAAACAGTTACTGTACATTTAGAGTATGCTTCGATTAACAACTTTTGTCAATGTAAATCCCTCCGTACTAGAACAAAAACAACTTGACATGTTTAGTTTGAAAAAAAAGAAATAGCTTTAATATTATTTTTTTATGTTTTTATTTGCTACAATATAGCATGTTACATTTCTTGTTTTTGTGTCCTTTTCTGTTATAATTTGCGTGTAATATAACATCATGTAACTGATGAACGATGTGGAAGTTAGAAAGGAAGCTTAACGTTCTGATTATCTCATAAGAGTACTCCTTGTTGCTGGTGTTCAGCCTGCTATAATCTTTTTTGCTTGATTTCTGTTTGACATAGGTACAAAATAAATGCATATTGAAAGCATAAATGAGAGACAAACTAAGTAAAAAATATTTTGGGAAGTATTTGTGAGACAAACGTTGGATTCAAATCATTGCATAAAGTGTTACGACTTAAATCATCATTTCAATCGTAATCAAAATCACGATTTAGACCAACTCAGTTTTGTTCTCCACCCTGTCCAAAGTACCCTTATGGGTTGTCCAAGCTCCCAAATTTCCTCGCCTCAAAGGGTAGTGCTTTTCCAGTTCAAGTGCTATGTCAGCAGATCTGAACCATTCATTGATGTATAGACCTTTTCATCTCAGTAGTTACCCGACCGGCGGGTAGAGGGCGCTGTCGCACTCGCCGCCATTGGGTGGCTTCAATTTGATTGGTTTCGGTTTCAGCGCGCTCGTGGCTGTGTTTGTGTTATGTCATTTTTGCATAATTTCGTGATAAAAATCTGCCGGTTATAGCACACAACTGATAAAACTGTGGTACTGAGCCAATTTGAGAACCACAAGGTGGTTTCGGGTCATATTCGCGGACTTTTTTACGGACACTTTACGATGCATCTGGTGAAATCGTTCGGTGGCGGAACGACTATGATGCACAAGGAGGATTCCAGTCGTCTAGGGCCGTACCCACTGACCCTAGTTTCCATCAAAATGAACTAATAAAGAGACTATTGAGTTGGTGCATAATAAAAGTGCAGGTCCACAATCTGATTAAAAACCACCTGAATCGCGAAAAACGCATGAAGTCGCCAGCTCACTGGTCACTGTCTGATTTTCGCGGACACCAACTTTTTGTGAACTCCAAAGACTTGAAATGTATCCTATAATAACGCAGATAATGTAAAAAAAAAAAAGTGATATCATCTTGTGCTGTTTTCCTTAATTAAAGAAATTAAGTACTCGAGAAATCTTTCGATAGTCCGTCCTAGGTCGGGTGGGAAATTCCTTTAGCTATTGACCCTGCTAAAGTACTTATTAACAGCATTTCACAATGTTGGCAATAGAAAATGAGCTATTTGTTTTACTGATATTTGATAACGAGATGCTTGGCACATGAGATAAGTGACTGGCCCATCAATTGAAGTCTGAAATGTTGTCTTTGTATAAACTTTGCCGAATAAAATTAAAGGGTCCGAGAGAAGCGATCTCCCATTCATTTGGCTCAAGTCGAATGCAAGGCACGACTTCATGAGCCTGTATAGACAGATCTCCATGGAAACTGATGCGATCTAGAATCAACAACGCTGAATTCGGGTTATTTCTATGTAGATTGCTTCTTTTCGGCATAACATAATGTGAGCTCTAGGCACTCCCAAGCTGCCCGTGACAGATTTTTTTTTTTTTCTTTTTCACAGGGGTCTTTGTGTTAAAATAAATAAAACAAATAAATTAATTTTTGTGTTAAAAAAAATTCAGCAAGCTTTAATGACTGCAGATATGGGACCGAACATGGTGTACGATTTGTCTAAATCCATAAATAAATCAAGCAAATTTAGGTATAATGTCGTAAACAAATCGCCTGATGTGGACGTTATCATTATCCTGAGCATCAGTTAAAATGTGAGTTAAGCGTTTGTTTCCTTATATATCTTATATATCCTACATAATCAAAAACAACTATTTTAAGTTTGTTATGAAGGCCAGGCAGGAGACTTTCAGGAAACACGCATAGCATCATATGCTGAGTATTTTGGTCACATTCCTTAAGATCCTAAGTGTGCGGCTATACATATACATTGCACTATAGTTATTTCGAATATTCCACCACTATCACTGAGCAAACTTCAGTTGTCATAAATAGTTGGGCTCAATATGTGCCAGGGCTGACGCTGGTTCCTGTACCTCCTCCCTTCTCTTACGTATCCGGTACGCTGGCGGTTAAAATAGTACAAATATGTTACAAAATTAACTGCAGTTGCTGTCGTGCACATTATTATGGCATGCAATTAAGTTGTAAATGTAAGCAACGGGCGGCGATTTACAGTAAGGCGAGAAACGCGGTGAAAAGCGACGAAAAATGCGGATGCAGCGCCTTCGGCAAGGCGCGGAGGGGAGAGCGGAGCGACGAGTTGAAGCCACCTTATGGCGGCTGCGTCACGCGATTCCAAGATGGCAGCGCCCATGAGACGGAGGCTGAAAAGGTCTATAGCTAGGAGCGAAACACTTCTTAGTTTGCGCATCATTGTTTGCAAGGTCTGTAGGCTCTCGCACTGCTTTATTGCATCAGTGCCGATTCCGGGAGGGGTTCGTCAGCTTTCGGTCAAGCCGCATGGGAGTTCCTAGAGATCCAAAGTTTGAAAACTCCTGGTCTAGACCACCGTCTCTCAAAGTGTAGTCTACGGAGCCTCGAGCCTGCGGCAACACTAATGGGGGTTCGTATCGATGTGGGGATCACTCCACCAGGTAAGGTACGGAAGAGGGTTGAAATCCTAAGACCAAACATCTTTGCAGTCGTAGTGGAGTTCTGACGAGTTGCAAAGCACTCTTGCTGACTTTTAGTTGGAAGTGCATTTTTAATGCAGCCATTCTCTGAATAAGCGCTCTGATGCGTGTTGCCATTTTCGCTTTCCACTGCGAGGCAACTTCGTCTTGGCTCGTCTACAAGGTGTCGGAGGCACAATCAACTTATTCAATGGAGGTTCCTGAATGACCCCTAAGGTAGTTAAAGGCTCTGCAGCGACGCAAGGTTTAAGGCTGAACCGCATGTTGATTTAGCTAGCGATGAGACGGCACAAGTGACGAGTGGCGGAGATTTCTTACTGTCGCTCGTTGCGTCGCTCGGATCTTAGATTTCTAGAAAACGTTGCTCATTGCCTTGGTCGCTTGTCTCGTCGTTCTCCAAATCGCTTAAGGGGCCCTGCAATGACTTTTTGACTGGTTTTTAGTTTGCACCGAACCTGAGTGCACTGAACGTAGTAACTTAATGAAACTTTTTTTTTTTTTTTTTTTAATTTTGCTTTATTTAGAAAGTTCTAAGCGAAGTAAAATTACGAAAACAAGCAAAAAAGTAACCTTTTTCATGACGTCCCTGGTCCTGCCTTGGGTGGCCGTCTACTAGAGGAGGGTTAGTGAATTCGGCGAGCGCTTACGTCCGCCGCACTCAGTCTCGAGGGCTCGAGAGGGCACCACTAAAGCATGGGCTGGGTAGGCTGGATGAAGCGGGTGGCCAGGGCAGCTCGCATTGCATTTGCTGCGCGACTAAACACTAATTCGGCTTGACACTTCATTGGCCACAAACGACAGCAAGCACAGTGTAAATTTCAGTTCAAAACGGGAGCCACTTTGCGCTGCCAAACCGCCAAACGGCCAAATTGCAAGCCAAACCTGCTCGCTGAAGGCCTTCGAAACGCTTAGAACCGGTCAGATCCCCGAGCACATACGACCGCAGTTCCACCAAGTACATCCGGGACCTTTCTACACCCGCCGCTTCCCGGTGCCTGGTCCCACTACCCCTTTCTAGTATGGGCCGCTTTTTTTGCCACTTGGTGGCGGGTATGTCGACGGGTCATTTCTGGTTTCCGTACTTTATAAACTGCATTTGTTTCTTTTCTGATCTAAAATACTGAACAAAAACTACTTTGTTAAATACTTGAAAAGGCTCGCGCCACTTATATTTTGTATTTCAACTAAGAAAAGCTTTTAGCGGCTCTGACCAGTCGTAAGGCAGGAGTTGGCCAGGAGCAACGTCACAATCTTGTCACATGCCCGCGCGTGTTCGGTACCATGGGGCACCTCCGTAGGTGGAGGAGGCTTCCGTGTCGTGTGGTTAAAAGATGACACACTGATATTTAGTTATTCTCTCCATGCCCGCTGGGTTGCCCGAACTACAAGAGATGTGGAAACCGTAAGGAAGGTAGACGATAGGATTGCAGGGCGCCCCTTTAAATGTGGTTTATACTTTAAGAAGCTCTGGTCTAGACGCCAGCGGTTGGAAAGCATGATGCATCGATGACAAAATTACCGTTCCTTGTGGGTGTTTATTATTTGATTTTTCCAAGGACAGGATTCTTTTGGAAACAATTTTGTTTGTTTCCACACTTTCTCACATTAAATCTGGCACTCGCTTTTTGTTTCCTACATCATTCTAAAATGCCTCTAACTAGACATTTTATGCGTGCCTTTTTTTTCTTTTTTTTTTTTGTGGAAGGATGCCCCTAAAGTGCCTGACAATCTAAAAAATTGATTTAAAACTCAAAATCTAATCTTTTTCTTTTTTTTTTTTCACGCTAAATTATTTGGTTAGAAACCTGCCGCTGAGGATTTTCCCATGTCCGACGACAATGCAAGACTCAGGAGTTAGAGATCTTAAGAAAGAAATTTGCAGAAATGAATTTAAAAGCACCGAAAACATGTTAAGAGAAGCTTTGAGCACAGTGTGAGGCATTGAGACAGCCAATGGAGCTTTGGAGTCTTTGATGTTACAATCTTTCATGCTGGGCCATCAATGCCAGCCCGACTTTGTTTGTCTGGTTAACTCTGGAGCAAAACTGTTTTAGTGGGGTCTCTCAACACCATGTCCCTTATTTCTGTGAATTACGCTTTTTCCTTTAAAGTTTCCTTCCCAGTCTCAGGATTTTAACATCATGATCAACATACACCTGCCTGCCTGCCCCTTGACAATTTTTTCGTATATCCTAGTGCTTCACGTGAAAAGAAATGACACGTTTGAATGGGTCCTCAAAGACTGTTCTATTTGTGTGTGTCCTAGCGTGTCATATGGTGACTTTTGAAACCTCCGAAGGTACTTAAATATATTCTTCGTCGAGAAATAAAGGCGTTTAGAAAAATTTCAATAACAATAAAAACTTTAACGTGCAGATGTTTTGGTAAGTTTTTCCTTCTTTGAGTGCCTACAAGCTGTTATTCATACAGACTTAAAGAAGGAAAGACTCCTTCCGAAATGTCTGTATACAAAAGTTTCCATCGTTATTCAAATTTAGGTAAAAGCCTCCGAAGCAATAGCGCCGAGGGAGATCCGTCTTTTCCACGGTTGAAACCTTGCCTCGCACATCTTGTGTCTTGCAGCACTGGCGTTCTTCGACCACATCAACCTCCTGTACGGCACGATATCGGAGTTCTGCACCATGTCCGGCTGTCCAGACATGACCGGCCCTGGAAACAGGTGCGTTCTGCCCCACCCACCGACGGCACACGGGAAGGATAGGCGACGTAACGATGAGACTCCTCATGCCCCTCGATTGTCGCCTTCCAAAACGGCAATCGCCTTTGAGCTCTTCACTTGACTGTGAGCTCTTGTGACCTCCTACGACGAGTGACCATGCTGGCGACGTCTAATCTTAAAACACTCCCAGTCACTTTCTTGCATTTATTTTCCTTTTTTTTTACGCATCACTTTTTTACAATGGGCTCGAAATGCTTTTTAAGAATGTTATAAGCTACCATTTCTTATAGATAGCTGCTAAACCTTCCATCTAGTATCAAGTGCAAATGTGCAAATCAGCCTCAAAGAGACCATGACATGATTTCTGAACTTGTACCGAAAGTGACCTCAGTAAGTTCCGAGTGCCCTTGGAACCTGCAAAATAAATTTGTTTCCGTTTGAGTCCAGTCACTTTTGCAGAACAAAGAAAAACCCATATCTGCTTTTCCCCTCGGCCACTGAAACGAGCAGTCTATTATGTCGCAAAATATTGAACGCCTTAAGCGCTTCTGGGGCCCGACACGTCTTTTGACCCCCACCAGAATGACCGAATGCAATAGTTGATGGTCACCTCCTTTCTACTTGTTTTCTCTCTGCGTTTTTTGTGCATGGAGGAGAGGTGGATCAGCTTCACTTTCACGTTGAGGTGGAAAGAGCAAACGACCGTCGTGTTGAGTGAATGACCGTTCCGCGACGTCATTAACTTTGCACGCAGATTTTCAGATAAATCTCTCGCCGTCAATATTGCTGAAAAAACGTTTTTTTTTGTCTAAAATTTATTTTTTATTTCTGTGTCCCAACCATACTGTTTTAGAAAAAACATTTTTCTTTTCAGGGGCCCTTTAAGGATGTCGATTTGTTTCTGAATCATGAGGCCAGAGAAGTTTGTTTGATCACTATGTCGTTTCTGAATTGACAGTGTGGCTTTACGCAACACTTCGTCAGTTATTGAGGGTAGGATATCATCAGCGACATCTTGCTATGTTATCTGGAATTAAAAGTGCTCTCAGCAGTGCTCCTGCCTATCTTGTTGGGATGAACTGATAAACATTTTGCTTGCTCACCTCTGAAACAGGCAGTACCTGTGGTTTGACGAAAAGGGCAAGAAGTGCAAGGTTGCCGCACCGCAGTACATCGACTATGTCATGACCTTCACGCAGAAGACAGTCAACGACGAATCTCTGTTCCCGACCAAATTTGGTGAGCTGGGACTTTTTAATTTAACCCTAGTTTCCTTTGGCTTGCGGCGTGTGTTGCGAGAGGTGCTGCATAACTCTAACTTTGACGCTGATCATCTTTTGGGGGGTGCTGTGAGGTGTGCTGCTTTTCTGTGCTTCATGTTGCGCAACCCTGTGAAAAAAGACCCGCATTGTTTACAACCTAATTTGACTAATATACCACTCCACTGAGATCAGATATGGTTCTGTTAAATGGTGTGTGCTTTTTGTGGGCAATTATTGCTTTAATGAGCTGTTGAAAAGTTTTGGTAAGAGACAAGATGGCATCCAGTAGTGATGTTTCATCTAAAGAAGTGTGTTGCCAGCTGTCATTTTATTTTACATAATGCTTGCTGCTCATGTTTCTTTTGTTTGTTTTTTATAACTGTTCTTTAGAAAAATAATTTACAAGTTCTTCGCTTTTTGAGTTATGAATTAAATGGAAAAAAGAATTTCTTACTCAATCTCTAGTTGAATGCTTATTAATATTGAAAAGAACAGATTATGGCAGCTTTATCATAATGGAAAGAGAGTTGTCTGATCAACTCTGAACCTGCCCAGCAGACAACACAAAAAATAACTTCGACGGGATTGTTTCAAGCACCATCGCGCATAGGCTTATTTGTCAGTGGTTCTACTTCCTAATTATGCTGCAGCAGTCAGTCCTCGTGTAAAGGACAAAACTTTCTGCACTCCCCAGCTTATCTAGTAGTTGTGGACAGCCCGTACAAAATCTGGATAGTGAAATGAAGCGTGCAGAGATAAGATATCGTAGAGAAAAAATTGCCTTTTGTGGACTTCACAAGAGCATGCGAGTATGTGAACGACTTTCGGCGTAAAGCATTGATCAACGACCGAAGGCTTCCGGCATTTTAGTTTGTCTCCATAGTCGGTGACAGGTTAAAGAGTTCAGAGGCAGCTCCTCTTTCCACTTTAGCAGAGCAAACACTGGAGAGGAGGTCGCTTCTTCTCCGGTGTTTGCCCTGCTGAAGTGGAAAGAGATGAGAGGAGCTTCCTCAATCACCGACTATAGGGAAGTTCCGAGCGCCGGGACTCGGAGAGAGAAGTCGCCGACTGTCTTCCAAGCGTGCCGAGTCTCCCCCAATTGCGTCTCGTCCCTTCCCGTCCAGAGCGCGACTTCCCGAGTTCGTTCGAGTCGCTGGTGAAGAAGATCCACGGGCTGCTGCTGCACGTACTGGCCCACCTGTACCACGCCCACTTCCGGGAGATGGTGCTGCTGCAGCTGCACGGGCACCTGCACTCGCTCTTCGCCCACTTCACCCTCTTCAACGCCCGCTTCAACCTCGTCGACCCCAAGGACGCCCTCGTGCTCCAGGACCTGGCCGTGGCCCTGGGGCTCTGCCCGCCGACGGAGAACCCGCCCACGTCCTCCGCCGCTGCCGCGCCGCCCGGCGGCGACGAAGACGCCGCCGCGGTAGATGCGTTGGCGATCGACGGCCTGCAGGCGCCACTCTCGCCGCCGTTGGTGCAAAGGGCGCCGGCCGGCATGGAGACTCCTATGGCCGTCGGAAGCACGGTGTCTGCGCAGTAGCCGCCAAACAACCGCGCATGCGTGGCGTGCGACATGCCGCGGGGCGTCGTTGCTGTCGTTTGGGAGAGAGTACGAGCGAGCGTCGTTGGGCTGCGTATCTGGCCACGGCCGGGATAGAATTGAAAGGCGTGCTGTCTTACTGCCTTCACCTTTAGGCCAATGCTGGGGAGAAGGACACGATAGAATCTAAAATGGCAATAACCTGGTTTGCTATTGTAACGATGATGCAAAGTAAACAAAGTAATAGGAAACAAAAACCGAAGGTTGGTTATGGCAGCACACGTACGCAGCTCCTTAAGCGTCTATAAACGGCCGTTTATTTATTGTAAACCAAAATTATTTCGATCGGCGCTTTACTGTTGTTTCGTACAACTATGTGGGCACATGCTTTCTATCGCACTGGTCGGAACAAGTTGTTCAGGGTGGTTTGGGCTGCACTCGAAGTTGTGGCATTGTCATGCCCCCACACCATAGAAAAACCACCATTGCTTTTAAGCGAGAGCAAAGGCCGCAAGGCACGCCGCCGTCTACCCCGGCTGTGATTCGGCGGGATACTTTTTCCCTGAGGCAGTGGTGCGGAAGGAACATTTCCTTCCATCTATCATTTTCCACACAACTTTTCTTTTTAGCGATATAATTACGTACGAAAACGTGTCGCAGTATTTTTTAATGTGAAAAAACGGACAAATGTTTTGCACTCTAGCCGTGCGGCTTGTCGGCGTCAGGGCTTCGCCGAAATTGCGAAGCCGGGACGCACGTGCTAACCCCGTCTGGACCGAGGTGCGCTCCGTTCCTCTTCCGGCGACAGCAACGGTGCCTCTGGCGTCGCTGCCCCGGGGGTTACGACAGGCGCCTCTCGAAACGTTGAGTCTTTCACATCTTGCGTCTAGGCGGAGGGTGACTAGCTGCGGTTCCATTTTTTCAATTGCGCGACAGGGTTCGGGCTGCCATGTTTGGCATCGCCCCATCACGTCCTTGCCCCCGCTTCGTTGGACGACGTTTCCAAAGTGCCGCCGTAAGACGCCGCACTACGGAGGAGTGTCGTCGAGTCCGTTTGGGACGAGTTGTTTCCGCATTAATCGGAGACGGGGGCACGACCGGAAAGACACGGCGGTCGCGTCGAGGAGAAGCGTCTCCGCACGGCAGACGTTGATGCAAGGACGCCACACTTAAAGACGAAGTCCCACGCTGGCATTCTCGACCGCCACCGTTGCTGTGGCGCGTTCCTTCTTGCGTTTGCAGCATGAGAAGCGTATTTATTTTTTTGTTTTCTCGCCTCCGAAGAGGAGGGGGGTTCGAGGTGATAGACTATGATATATATGTACATACTCTATTTTTTAAAGAAAAAGTCGCAGAGTTTGATAAGTCTTTCTGTCAGGGCATTGAGGATGCGTGGTGTTGGCGGGGGCGGAGTAGACCCCGCCCCATTTCTTTCTTTTTCTTTTTTTTTTTTTGTTGCTTTTGTGAAAGTTGAGTGTTTGTACTTTGCGGAAGTACACGGGGCCGGCCGGCGCCTTGCCGACGTAGAGCGCGCGTCAGACTGTCTGGTGCGCTTTTGCCGACATCAGACCTAGATGTCACCCTCTTAGATTCCCCCTTCTGGACAAGTAGCATTTTGGCCTCATACCAGCTAGATGGCCTCCAGGATGGGTGTGCTTCGTCTCAAATAGATTCTTTGTTGTCTTTTGTTTTTTGCGCAATTTTTTGGAGTTAATTGATTGGCAAGCGCAAAAAGGGGCCACAACGTACTGTGGGTATATCGGTGGCATGAGTGACACTGGTCCGAGCGTTTTCACCCTCGAGCGATGACCTGGAGGCGAGCCTCCGTTGCCACCAGATTGGTGAAAAATGAAGTGTCCAACTCTGGCGCAATGTTTGGTAGTTCACAATTCTTTTTTTTTTGTTTTCCCGACCTAGTTGCGCAGGTCTCTTTGTCTGTTGAGTTTTAGGCCGCATGGGTGTTTTCTTTTTATGTGCATTTGAGTTGTTTGTAAATATCCTCTTCTGCCCTCCCCCATTTCTTATTTATTGATATTTTTTTTTTCACCGTTGATGGTTTTTGTGCGGTTGTTGGTAGCACTGTCCTTACATTTCCTCGAAGTTTTGTTGAACCGTGACGTCTCGCATTTTGCGGGTAACTGCCTTTGTTGTTCAATTGTCTTCCCCCTTTTTTTTTTTTTTGTTATAGGTGTTTTACTTTTGCTCCTGAGCTTTTAAGCCCTAAAGTAAAAACAAAAACAAAAAAAATCTTTTTTTTTCCTTTTGTTGCGTTACGAAGGTTGAGGGTTGCACTCCTAAAATTTAGTTCCGCGAGTTCTAGGGGCTTACAGTATTTGCCTGCTACTCCTATCGAGACGCGACATGACGATGCGTGAGTTTGTAGAGACAGTATATATGCCCACACCAGAATTGTACAGAGATGAGCGAAGTGCGTTCTGGGTGGTGGCTTTATTTTTTTCTCCCTCTCCGAGAATTACTGCAGCTTGTTGGTCATCTCGAGAAGCAACATTGTTGGTTATTTTGTAAAGCGGCACTACGTAGATGTATATAAATAATATATATATATTATATATATATTAGAGGCTGAAAGTGGGTCGAGCATTCTGGATGGCTCACCGGCACTTATTTCTCGCAGCGTCGTACTCCGCAGTCTCCCTAGCGCAAAAGATCCCCGCCTAAATTTGAAATTAGTCGACTGTTGTGGCCTCGGAGAGTTCGGTCCCTAGCGCGAGTACTACATCTTGCATAAAACCTTTAGCGTTAGCTTACCTTCCCCCATCTTCAGGCTCGAAAAAAACTAGGAAAAAAAAAGTTATATGCGTACCAATCTCGGAAATATTTTTTAGGCTTTTAGTGCGGACATCCCTTTGACCATCGTAAGGTAGCACTTGAGCGAGATAGACGAAGAGCGCAATTAAGTAGGGCGACAGACTTGAAAATCGCTGGCGATTGGCGTCGTAGATCGTGGGGTTGCGGTTCGGCCCGCATAGCAGTACGGCCTGCATTGCGGTTCGGCCTGCATTGCAGTACGGCCTGCATTGCAGTACGGCCTGCATTGCGGTTCGGCCTGCATTGCAGTACGGCCTGCATTGCAGTACGGCCTGCATTGCAGTACGGCCCGCATTGCAGTACGGCCCGCATTGCGGTTCGGCCTGCATTGCAGTACGGCCTGCATTGCAGTACGGCCTGCATTGCAGTACGGCCCGCATTGCAGTACGGCCCGCATGTCGTCATCGTCCCGTGGATGCCCACTTGCACCATAGTGGTGGCAGACCCGGGGCAGAGTAACTGGGTTCCCCTGCTTGCTTGTCTCGTCAAAGTGCGAGCCAGTCCTGAATGCTCTGTTATGCCTGTTTCCTTGGGGGCCTTTGATGTACTACCGCTCTCCCGACCTTGGCACGTCTCCTAGAGAGACGACCCGTAGACAAATCGGTGTCGCGAGCACTCGCAGCTGCTGCTGCACCATTCTCGCGAGAGGGACATATGCCTGTCCGTCGGTGCCTTTCGACTGTGTGTCTGGTGTGACATCTTTGACTGTGACTGTAGTCGTGCAACCTCTGAGCACCAGCGGGTGGTCGTGGCTCGGTTTTGGGCCGAGACGCCTTCTAGTGCCAGTCTGGGTTTGTGCGTTAAGTTCTGCTCCGTTTCATACTCCGTTCGACTACGATTCGGCAAGCGGCAGCAACTAGGACCCCGACGAGCCAGTCGGATCGTCGGAATCCACTCCTCTCGTGGAGGGCCGTCGTACGCTTCGCTCCGTCGTTCCTATCGGCTCGCTCGAAAGGGTCGTAGTGTTTGCTCTTTGCCGGGTTGTGCCGAAGCAAAGTGCAGAAATCTGCCGTTTGTTTCTGCATTTTTTTGTCTCTTAGGTGCTGGGTTTTGTGAAATGTATTGGCTCCTTAAACAGCCTCACCCAACCCTTTGTTTGGGTGGCAGAAATATTGTTGTTTCTCGAGTGGTGGCTTTGCGCTCGTAAAAAGTCCAGAACGGCACCCCACAAACGTTGCTCCAATTTCACTCTCGAGCTTCTCTTCGGTCCTTCGTCGGCTTCTTCGAAGCACTTCCCGCATGCAAAGCTACTTTGTGCTTGTATGGTTCTACGATTTTGTGCGTCCGGCAGTATTTGAGTGTTGGGCCTTTGGACGGGCCATCGGCGACCGTGATAGCGTTGTTGTGTTTTAGAGCTGTGATCCACAGAGCCATTCCACGGGTTGCGCCTTGGGGAGCGTCAGGAGACACGGGCAGTGCTGGCTTTGGGTTCTGCTTGCTGGTGGTCAGAGGTTGGGCGACTACCGCTTCCCTCGTGCTGTGGCGGTGTTGGTTCGCTGCTGCTACCGCGGCTGGAGGCGTGAGATAGAAATGCTCTGGCTGGGTACGCGCTCTTCGCCTTTGATAATCGACACAACTGCACGCACAGTTGCGGCTTTGTAAATAGAAGAAATGAGTGGAAAAAGAAAAAAAAATACTTCGAGGGAACTAGTCAAGTACAATAAAGTTTAGTACAATGGTTGCTTCGTAGTGTCTTCCTTTGCTGCACTGAAGCCGGTTGTTGCTCGGCAGATGCACTGGCAGATCTCGACATCCTAGATTGCACGTGTGGTAAGTATGACTAGCGTGCGTGATAAGCTTAAGCCACAGTCGTACTGCTTGTACTTCGTACAAAAGACGCGGTGTTCGCTGTAGCTAGCGTGCGTGATAAGCTTAAGCCACAGTCGTACTGCTTGTACTTCAAACAAAAGACGCGGTGTTCGCTGCAGATATGACAGAATTATTTGTGAACACTCAAGTATGTTCGAAACCTGTTTGCTTCAAACGTATGTGTGCTTCAAACCTATCTGCAAACAGCTTTTGTATGACCAATATGACGGGGACAGTCGTACAAGGAAGAAACGCGCCTCGAACGGTGTCTGCGGACTCTTGTTTGATGTATTACCAGTGTGACCAAAAGTCCTTGTGTCTCATTGTGACTTGACTTATCGGTACTGTCTGCATTCTAACTTCAGTTTGTGGCATGTAATTCATTCAAACCAGGGGCCCTAATCGCCACCTGCTGCAATTGGGTGGCTCCTCACCGCTGACTAATCCCAGCAGGTGGCGATGTCATGGTCATTTAGTCTCCTTGTAAGTAAGGGCCTTGGTGGTCTTGCTTCTGGCTCTCTGGGTTCCTGTAAAAGTAAGACGGAAAAGAAAATGGTTATTTACCTTTTCGGAAAGAAAAGCAAGGCATACACACCAGTGGTCTCTTCATTTGGATGTGTAATTTTTTTTTTTTTTTTTTTTTTACGAATTGTGTTGGAGACAGTGTTTTACGGAATTCACCATTTGCCAAAGGAAGAAGGTACCAGAAACATTTGCTTTCAAACCAATATTTCTGCAAGATTCATATCCAAAAGTGGGGTGAGTGCGCGTGCATAGGTTTAGTTTGCGCTGAAGCGGACGCTACCATACCTGTGGCTGTGACTGCATTGCCCCCTCCTCCCCTCCCCTCCTTTTGATAGCAACTCGCCGGAAGCAGGACGATCCGGAACTCCGTGGCTGATATATGCTGCAAAGATATCTACACCTTCAAAACTTTGCCGTGTCGACGATTCTCAACCGGCATCCAAACGTGCGAAGGCACAGGCGCAGCACTGCGCCATGCCGAGGACGCTTTCATCACGCCGCGAGATCAGCGAAACTTGCTTTTAACGAGTTGTGACTCTTTTCTGCGGCACAGAGCTTTCGGAAAAATTTTCTTGTGTTCACAACGGCAAGTATCGCCACTTACACAGGGGTTTTGAAAAAACAACTTCCCGGCGAAGGACGATGAACGAGTAGAAAACGTCTTTAGCACGCTGTCTCCGGCCTCTGCAACGTTAGCAAAAACGCGATTTCGCTACATGCAAGATGGCCGTCCGGTGGCCGCACTCGTGGCTGTGGAGATGCGCGATTCAGCAACTGTCATAGAAATGAGGGGGTTAGATCAGTGGAACTTATCAAGGGAAATTTTAATGATGCACAACTAACTGGCACAGCTGGGGACAGGCGGGATAGAGGAAAATTTGGACTCGCTCCTGCGTGGCTCCGACCCAAAGCAAATGCCCAAAGTCTCAACCCTGTCTCGCAGTGGGTCTGGTGTTGGAATAACGTTGACAAGGTTTGACCAGAGGAAAATCGGCGTCTCCCTCGATGGGGGGAAGAAGCGGGGAAGGTAGGGGGAGAAAATTAGCTTCAGGAGGGAATCATAGTTTGTCTTGTAAGACTTCGGCTGGGTGGCGCAAACTACCGCCCGTTACAAATGGTATAGTTATTAACATTTATCCATTCATAATAACTACACTTCAAAAATTTGTGAGGTATTCATGACCAGCTTTGTTTGTAATTTAAATAATTTTAAAGTGAAATATTGGTTAACATGTTTTAAAATAAGAAATGAGATAAAAGTACATTTCGCTAATTGTAGCGCAATTCAGAGAGCTGTAGCAGTCGGACGGCCAACCATAATCAAACAAACCAAAATGGCGGCGATGGCGGCGCCGACTTCTCTGGTTGCGAAGAAAAAGAAGCATTTTCTCGGAATACCCGCGCCCCTTGGATACGTGGCCGGTGTTGGAAGAGGGTAACTAACTTTTATTTTTTCTTAACCCAAACGATTTTACGTCAGAATGTTAAAGTTCAATTTTTGAGGGCGACGGCGAGTCGGTGAGCTGTGTTCGTTACTGATGCTGATGGGATTACTTCCAGAGCCACTGGTTTCACTACGCGATCTGATATCGGTCCTGCGAGGGATGCAAGTGACGTACCGTAAGTTCAAACGCTTCTGTATAAAGTATTCTACTGGTACCCAATTCAGAATTCATCTTTGTGTTCGAAGACTCGTTCGCCGTCATCTGCACTAGAAAACATGATATATTATGTACTGCAGTAGTGGTCTTTCTTTTGAGTTAGTTAGATAGACACGACTTGTAAGCAAGCTAGGCGACACAAGTTGGATGATCTTTGGGCTCCGGAGGATATTCAGATTGTAGTAACTACCCTAATACTCGCCGACTATCGAAGCGCCCAACCCTCCACTTTTTTAACATGTGGCTACGTCACTACAGGACTGGCGTCAAAATAGAATCTTCAAACATTTTTGTGAAAAACCTTGACAGACGACGACAAGGAAGAGAAGGAGAACGTCTCAAGCACAGCTAAACCTTTAAAAAAGTTGGCCTCTTATGTATGTTTATACAGCCTTGCTGTTGGTACGCCTCATTGGGTGACCAGTCGCTTAGCTGTAGATGAGAAATTTAGCCAGTGCAGTACAACCTGGGTTTTTAACGTGCGTCATGCAGTAGTGATTACACGAACGCGTGCCGGTACGAACTCGTCTAGATCGAAGCGGGCGGGGACGGTGGGGGAGGGGGGGGGGGGGTGGGGCGGGGCGGGGATCTAAACCTTTCTTGAGGACAGAACTTTTTACATAGGGTTGAAAAAAGAGGGAAGTTAAGCTTTGTCAAGCTTAACACAGAGCTCTGATAAAAAAAAGGCTCAACAAAGCACACCTTAGGGTCACTATGGGCTTTAGATATCAATGGTCGCAGCCATAAATGGCTTTTATGTTGAGACACATTAACAGATACCAAGGTCTGGTCGTTATCTGGCAGCAATATGGCAACCTAGGTCTATGTTAGGGTCAGTGCTGGTGAGGAACCTTGTTACAATCCAGGTTGCTGGCAAATGAGTTGTAGTTTTTTTCTCATCATTAGTAGACTCCATAAAATGCTGTATTCTAGGCATATGTGTTCCCGGCTTGTACACCAGCACATGGTTCTGATGCCGTGCCACTGCGGTGTTACCACTGTCGGCATAGCGCACACGCAAGCACCTCACTTCATGCGATCTAGTTACTGTGCATGTGCAGTGCTCGCATCTGGTGCATGAAAATGTGGACTTCTTTGTCACCAGCGTGTTGGTCGGTAATCTGAGCTGTTCTGGGTATTTCAGCGACGATCGTCACGCACCTCCAAATAAGCGTACGAAGAAGCAGAAGGAAGAAGAAGAGGATGATGAAGAAGACTTAAATGACTCGAACTATGACGAGGTAAGTCATCAATGTGCGTGCATCGTTCCCCCGCTTCGGCCAGTGTCCTGAGGTGTGGCGTGAATTGTGCAGTTTGCCGGCTACGGAGGAAGCCTGTTCAGTAAGGATCCCTACGACAAGGACGACGAGGAAGCAGACGCCATTTATGAGGCGATTGATCGCCGGATGGACGAAAAACGGAAGGACTACAGGTGGGGGAGCTTGCTACTGTTTGTTGGAGCCATGTTCATGGTGGCAACCAGCACAGAATGTACAGTCGGGGACAAAAGTCTCCAGGATGTGCGAGCTGCGACTGAAACGCATTGCTCTGCCATCTGCCGGCGGGTCGCCTGGTTTCGAGATCACAGAAAAGCGCATGCGCGTCCTACTGTGCCTGCCAACATGTGCGCTTTCCCGCGCTTCTGCGGTTCGGCGCCTAAGTCGGAATCGGGCGTGTGGTACCGCCTCGGAGATAGCGCTTACTGACATGGCACCTATAAAGCAAGAAGTCACGGCAGCTCAACTGAGCGATAAGCTGAACTGGTTATAAAGCAAGGTGCGCTGACATGGCGAAATGCGGCGCGATGCCGCGGGCGGTATCTCCAGTTTCGTAATGTGTAGCAGACGCTCGTCAGCCGCCAGCGCTATCTCTGAGGCGGTACCAAGCGCCCGATTCCGAGTTAGGTGCTGTGCCGCAAAAGAGCGGGAAAACACACATGTTTGCTGGCAGAGTAGGACGCGCATGCGCTATCGTGTGATCTCGAAACCAGGCGACCCGCCGGCAGATGGCAGAGCAATGCGTTTCAGCCGCAGCTTGCACGTCCTGGAGACTTTTGTCCCCGACTGTACATACTAGTAGGAGGCATGACTTCTAGCAGTGTTAAGAATTAAGCTTTATTTGGACTCATAAAGTCCAATTAAAGATTAAAAAGAAAAAAAGTTACGAGTGACCTTGGTCAGCAAGGAGGGACTTATTTGTGCTTTGGTTTTGAGGGACCATACTTTTATACTTTGTCTCGACTCTTGCACATAGCCGTCGAGGCTATGTGGAAGCATCTGACCTCATCCTTAGCATATTTTATTTATTTCCCTACACATGAACCAACTAGCCCTCCAAAAGGTGTTGCACATAGCCGTCCCTGTCCATTTAAGGAAAATATCTGGATCAAATAATCAAAGACACTTAGCAGATGACTTACTTGATCCTAGACTTTTTGAATATATAAGATACTAAGCAGTAGTAATTAGAGTTATTTCACGTGTTATTTTAGTTTGTTAAGGAAAGTTCTGTTTTAACCTATCAACCATACTTATTGTCTCTTCGAGATAAAAAAGAAACAAGTTTTGGATATAGTTTACATGTTGCACGAAGCTGTTATTACAAGATTTGGTTGTTGGAGAAAAATGGAATGCTTTTTGCATTTGGAAGGTGCATGTTTTGATAGAAGAACAAAAGCGATATGAAATATGCATACAAATATTTTAATTTGCCACATAAAAAGGGAAATTAGTGACGTCCTATGAGGAGTCTAACTTTCTTTACTGTGGTTCTTAAGGCGAAAATTTTTGTTATTCACCAAGAAAACACCAAATTTAAATTAAAGAAAAGTGTATGGGAACAAGTTTTTAGAACCCTACCTGATATGTGTCGGTCCTAAGACTTGTCTTTTGAAGGTTATTCTCCCCAGCCACTCGGAGGTCTTTAAAGAGACTCCCTTGTCTGGTTTTCTGCATGACATGGATTGTGTTTGTTCTTGCTGTTTTCTAGTCGGGCTTTGTTTTCACGCGTAAAAGTAACTCTTCATTTCTTCAGGGAGATGAAGCTTCGCCGAGAGCTGGAACGGTATCGTCAAGAACGACCCAAGATTCAGCAGCAGTTCTCTGACCTGAAGGTAGGCTTCTCTCTTGTTTGGCTCACATTGTCATCCAAAGGAATCAAACCTCTCTATCGGTTTAACCGGGGTGACGCCCACCTGCGTGTGAATGCAGCGGGACCTGTCGCAAGTCACGGAGGACGACTGGAAAGCCATCCCAGAAGTCGGGGATGCCCGGAACAAGCGACAGAGGAACCCACGCCCCGAAAAGTGAGTGGATGGTCTATGCTGCTCTTTCGGAGTTTGCCCTAAATAAAATGACTAAAATACATGCATTTTTTTCTATGGCATTAATTTTTATGTTTTATCGGGTATCCCATTCAAAAGAACAAATCAAAGTTGTTGTCTACCTGCAGTTACTTTGACAAAGCAACAAAAGGAGGTATAAAAAACTCGGTGAAGCAATTATCTTTGGCACTTCAAAATGGCAGCTGGCATATCTCTAGGAGATTATCAGCCCCAATAGAGTGATCTGCTTTAATTTTGGGCGCATCGCATGAGGTGTTCTTTAGTTGCAAAGGTTTCGGTTATGGGGGCCGTTCCTTAATTTCTCGCCAGAAATGGACGAGCCATTGGGAGAAAAAAGCAGACAATATTGAAGCAAAGTTGGACCATCAAAGAATGCAGTGTCAAACACTGACGAGGTTATCTCTTCGCTACCTGGGTTGTGACATCCGTCGAATAACTACATGTCATTTTCCGCGGTCTTTGGGAACACGATACAACAAAATCGCCTTGTTTGCAGATTCACTCCAATGCCGGATTCCATCCTGGCCAAGGCCGGGATCGGGTCCGAGTCGGTGACAACTCTCGACCCCCGACAACAGGTGGGCTCCCTTTCATCGGTCAACATTTGGAATCAGCTCACTCATGACGAGATCACCAAATCTGCGGCCCATCAAATTCACTCGCACTGTTGTTGTGTTGGACCCCTCACTCATTGCGTCATGCAATTCGGCCGCATTAAGATCTTCTTCCGGTGACATCACTGCCGACTCCGCAATAATGAAATCGCCCACTAACTCTTCGTAAGCTCATCCGAGTTCACAAAGTTATTCTGACTCAATCACAATCGCATGACAAACATGGTTGAACGAGTTCAGGAGTGCGTTATTCTAGCTATAAGACCCATTCACACACTCACGTTTGCTTATGATCGTGTTCTTGCAATTTCTTCCAACGAGAGCACAGTTGCACGTTTAATGAAACTGCATTTCATTAAAGCGTAGGTTTTGCGGAATTTGCAAGATCGAATGTATGTGCCATCTACGAGAAAGGGTCGTTCATAACATTATCAAAAGAGTTTTCAAACAAAGAAAAAAAAAATGATGTGCAAAAAAATAAAAATAGAGGAATATATGGGACTGCTAAGTTTCCCGCGACTCTTCAATAGATTGCGCCAGTGCATTCTCTCGTCGAAAGAAATCCCAAGACGTTTCAAGGCACTTAGCCGTAAGCAGTCGCAAAAAATGCGAACCAGTCTCTTTCACGGTCCGGTAACTCACATCTGATTGGTTCTCAATTGCTCGGATCAGGCGTACGGATCGGGCCTGACGACCCCGTTTCCCGGCACGGCCACTCCGGGCTGGGCCACGCCGTCGGCCGACCTGGACCTGCGCAAGATCGGCCAGGCCCGCAACACCCTGATGGACATAAAGCTGAACCAGGTCTCGGACTCCGTGAGCGGTCAGACGGTGGTGGACCCCAAGGGCTACCTGACGGACTTGCAGTCCATGATCCCCAGCCACGGGGCGGACATCAGGTGGGCGCTCGGCTCGACCAGACTCTTTGGCTCGGCTGCGACTCGGCCGAATGGATGCGTTGTCCCTGTAACTGTCGAGGCCGGTTCGCACACTTGCGACTGCTTACAACCGGAGTGGCTTAAAGACCGGTTGAAGTCTCTTGTGACTGCTTATGATCGGCTGCATTGCTGCGCAGCCAGTTGCAAGTGGTCGCAAGAGGCTTAAAAACCGGTTGTCTTGCAGTTGGTTGTAGCGAAACGCAAGTGTGTGAACCAGCCCCGAAGGTTTGGAGATGGCGGTACTTGGAGACTTTTTTGTAAAGCATATTGTCCTCATTGTGCTTGAATTTGAACTGAAGAAGTTTTTTTGCCAAGTCTTTTTATAGGTCTAATTTGATCTGTGCCCCAAGGATACTGGAACTGCAGAAATTGTTAGTGCTGCCCCCTTTGATATAGAAAATGTGTTTAAAGTCTGACATCTGATGAGAGCATTGCTTACATGGGCTATCCTTTGCCTAAAAACACATTACAGAAGCTTAATTTTTTTTTTTTCGTCGTCTATTTTTTTACACAAGGTAAAACAAAAACTGACTCTTAGGAGTAATTTTGTGGTTTTGGTATGTAAACCTTGGGCTTGATACTGCAAAATTAAAATGCTCTCATTTTCATTTTGTATGCAAAAGCAGATAGCTAGAGCAGATAGTAGATCAGTTTGAGCAAGAGTAGATAGCTTTTGACTCACTGCGACCGGGGTTTTAGTTTGCTCGCTCTTTTTTTATATTTCAGTGACATCAAGAAGGCTCGCCTGCTTCTGAAGTCCGTGAGGGAGACTAACCCCAACCACCCTCCAGGTGAGAGTTTAGGGTGCTTCTGTAAACTTCTGAAAGAACCGTGGTTCTCCTTTTGTTTCTGTTGATCCAGCTTCTGTGTTAATACAGTAATTGACTTCAAAAGCCGAGTTCAGCAGGCTTTTTCGTTCCTCAAAGACTAGCGAAACAACCTAACTAATGGTCTCACTCCGCGGTTAACGATCCATGTTCCTGTCCGTTTACAGCCTGGATTGCGTCGGCTCGTCTGGAAGAGGTCACTGGGAAGATTCAGACAGCCAGGAATCTGATCATGAAGGGCGGAGAAATGTGCCCAAACTCCGAAGACATCTGGCTCGAGGCATCGCGACTTCAGGTCTGCTTATTGGCTCTTTCGTCAGATGGATCTTGATCAACGTTACTATAGATCAACTTATTTACAGAACGGCCCATAGATGCTGTTTCCACGAGCATTACCTCTCTTCTCCCCCAAAGGTTCACCTCTGTTGTTCGACGCGCCAACATTTTGGTGACTACTGCTATGGTAACTACAGAGTACTCTGTAGAATACGCAGGTGTTGAAGCACAGCGTCCAGAGGGCGCTTTAAACGAAAATTTTCAGGGGGAGAAAGGGGAGGTGTTGGCCCCTTCATTGGAGATCCTCAACTGAGTTGACCTAGTGATTTGATATTGTCCACTTACAAGTGTAAACTAAACAAATCGGCCCCAAACTCTGGATCCATCCATATGTGTGTAGTAGCTATTGTCATGCACATGCCTTCATGCACATGCCTTCATGCACATGCCACGTCCTTGAGGTCCTAGACCTCTAGGCCGACCTTACTTGTCTCATTACGCGAAAAAGTGGTATCGTTTTGCCGGAAAGATGGCTCAAGTGCAGAAGCGTAATGTCACCGCTGGAGCGCCCTGTACAAAACTTGCACTTCGGACTTCATCTGTGCTTGTTGTGTGCTTCGTGCGATAGACCGTTTGGCAGCCGCGTCTACATCTACGGCCTCGACATTGGCAGCTGTGTCTACATCTACGGTGACTTCAGCAGGCAGACGTGGCCGCCCACACAAATAGGCCACAGCTTCCTTAAGTATCCTCCTCTAGGCGTCGTTCTCAAAATCGTCCTTGAGGTCGTCCTGGAAATCGTTCTTGACGTCGTCCTCTAGGACGTCATCCTCGACGACGTTCCTTAAAATCGTCCGAGAGATAGTCCTCGACATCATCCTATACGTTGTCCTAAACTTTAATATGTGTAGAAACATTACTCGAAAACATTTCTCCCGCAGGACTACCGTATTCGCTCGCATAATGAACGCACCCCCCACAACGGGCATCAATGTTTTGACTTTGTTTTCCCCCCTCGCGTAATGAACGCACATCCAATTTTCAGCTCCGCTAGTCTTAAACTGTGTCTAACTCAGCTAGCAACCGTGGCCACCAAGCCAATTTTCTTTTGCCACCAAGCGGCCAGGCCACGTCACGCCAAGCCAAGCATAGAAATACATGCTCTTATGGCTGCAAGTGCGTAGTTGCGGAAGTAATCAACAGTCAAGCCGAGCGGCGCGCACATTTAATGAAGCTGGGGTCGAGGAATAGCCCAATACCGGATATGTTTTCTCCATAGGATGCATTTATGTCAACAAACACGTTATCGTCTGTGGTCCGCTTTCGGATAGTGAAATCATAAAAGTGGTTAGGCTTAAGAATGGTCGTGTCACTCTCCATGCTGAGTGAGCTTTATAGGGCGCTTTTTCTTCTACAAAAAGCATGCCGAAAGCGCCCTAAAAAAGGTTTGCACTTCATAGAGCATGGTAACTATGCTGCGCCCCAACCAGCCGTGGGTGCGCCTCCATCAGTGGAAACGTGCCACAGTACCCTGCCGTGTCATATTGGCACCTAAAATGACATTTGCTCAAAGTGTGTAAATGCAGAAATGTTACCCCGCATAATGAACGCAAACATCCAAATATGTGTAAATTTCTCGGGAAAACAAATGCGTTCATTATAGGAACCGTGCGCATCTAATTCAAGCCCCGACCAGGGCGCCCCTAGCGGCAAACGGGTCCATCGCATCGGGGAGCTTCTGCCAGTCGCTGCGTTGGTTGTGCCCTGTAGTGGGTTAGCGTTGTAATTTCTGAGATGGCTATTCCGCACCAAGAAAGCCGCAACAATTGCTGCGTGGTCGGCTGCAACAGTACAGTTGCAACGGAAAAAGAGTAGCACAAGTGACCGACGACCGGAGCGGCAAAATCGCGACACGCGGCGCTGTTGGTCCCGAGCGAGAGGGCCATTCACGTTCCATATCTTAACGCGGGGGTGGACGGCAGAAAGCACCCCATCCTACAGCCCGCATTTCGAAAGCTATCTTACCCTCGATTTCCTGCCGGCCATCCCCGCGGTGAGATATGGACCGTGACTGGCACTCTCGCTATCGGCGCACTAGGGAACAATAACGCCGCGTGTTGCGATTTTGCAGTCCTGTTCATCGGTCACTTGTGCTACTGTTTTTCCGTTGCAGCTGTACGTCGAAGATCGCATACGGCACGAAGTACTACATCGTCCCTTCGAGGCCGTACGAGGCAGAGTACTGCGCGACCAGGCTGCAGGTGCGACTTGTGCGTCCATACAGGTTAGTGGCGTTTCTTACCTTTCTGTTCGCGCTTTGTTTAAGCTGCTGACGAACAATACAATTAACTTTTTTCTATTCTAGCGACGATGGAACAGCATCGACACCGACGGCAAACTCTAAAGTGTGCGGCAAATACTTCACCGGAATCGAGAAGCGGAGTGCGGTCGCCCACCTAAGCCTACACTTGGATGTTTCCATCAGTCTACAGGAAGATAGTAGTGGGAATCGCGGAACGGCGCGAAAAAAATCGCCCAGTTATTGTCAAGCTGATTCAGAAATAAACGTACATAATTACCATGGTCCACTCAACGCCAACTACATTTTTTTGCGGGCACGCTTAATTTTGTTAGCAGAGTACGGCGCTCCGTGACATCCACTTGTCCGTCGAAACGGACCTCCTTCACGTCGTACACGCGGTCAGGTTCACGAAGGAGTATCTCTTCTTTATATTGGTACCACGGAAGAAGCTTTCTAGATTCGTAACCGCCTTAAATCCCGTCGTAATCACCCCGGGAACACTGTCCGCTGTGCGGCTCATCGCCATTGCTTCCCCCCGATGATCCTGCACCGGTTACCGAAGAAGTTTTCCGGATTCCTAATCGCCCTCTGTCCTCTGTGGTGTTCGTTGCTATTACTTCCCGATGATTCTGCGCCGACGGCACCGGCTACAGAAGGAACTTTCCGAATTCGTAACTGCCTTAAATTCCTTCGTAATCACGACGGGGACACTCTGCCGTGCTGTTCGTCGCCATTGCTCCCCGATGCTCCTGCGGCGGCTACCGCTAGGTCGCGGCGAACAATAGGCGACCGCCGCGACACGGCCGGCGTGCTCGCTTCCTATGGGAGTAAATACGGTAAACTGCTTTCGCCTTCCTACACATAAGCAGTTTTGAGTGTCCTCCTGTAACTTTTTTTGCTTTGACATTCTGCATCTGGTGCGTAGTGCGCACGCCGTGCAGAGTCCGCACCTGGTGCTTAGTCGACACGAGAATCTTCTCTTACGCGACGCACCTTAACAGATGTCTGCTTTCTTAGCTCACAAAGAAGCTTGTACAGTCTAAACTCGTTACAACAGACCCGGTTACAACAGACATTTGGATATAACATACCGATTTGTGAAGTTCAGTTGGTTTTCCTCTATGTATGATTGACTGAACTTCATATCTGCATACAACATACTCCTTTTACAATGGGCAGAAATCTAAATCTTGGTCAAAATCAAGGTCTATTATAACGAGATTCGACTGTATTCTCCATAAATCATCATGAACAAACTCTTTCATTCACAAAATCCATCACGTCTCGTGATAATGAACGATCTTGAACAACAAAATTCCTGTATAGTCTGCACGCATAGATAGTCTGCACAGCTTAAAATTTAAACTTTTAAACATGTATAGTCTGCGGACTATAGCCCGGCTATACGGTACTTGTAACTCGAGTCGCTCCATGTTTTGTGGTTACAGATGGAAGTCATGTACCCAGTGTGACTTACATGTCTGCATTGTTTGAGGTATCTAGTCGCTTATCGGCCCATTTCTCCAACAGCCAACAGATCTTGCCAAGGCGGTGATCGCGCAGGCCGTGCGGCAAATTCCCAATTCGGTCCGCCTGTGGATCAAGGCGTCCGAACTCGAAGGGGAGCTCAAGGCCAAGAAGAGAGTCTTCCGCAAGGTACCGTAGCAGACGCTCGCTTCCCTTGCGCTTTTCTGCTTCGTGAATCGGTTGTGGTAGTCATTGTTAATCCTCGCAGGCCCTCGAAACCATCCCCAACTCCGTGCGACTGTGGAAAGCAGCAGTGGAGCTGGAAGAGCCGGAGGACGCCCGAATATTGCTGAGTCGTGCTGTGGAGTGTTGCCCGACCAGCGTGGAGCTCTGGCTGGCGCTGGCGCGGCTTGAGAACTACGACAATGCCCGCAAGGTACCCGCTGCCTTTTTTTAATTTTTTTATAATTACTACCTTGAAATACCGGGCAAGCACCCACTCAAAATTTAGAGATAATCGTGGAAAAATGGGGGATGGGCACTTGTCCGGTCATCAATTTTACATATCAATGTACCATGCATATTTTCTCAGATCTTACAAATTTGAGAATGGGCGGATGCACAGTATTCTACATAAACATATAAAATAGCACGAAAAAGACGAGGACAAGAAGTATACAGGACAAGCGCTAACTTCTATTGTACTTCATAGTAATGAGTTTCAGTTTTTGAATGATCGTGTACAAAATTAGTCAACTTTTATGTGGTGCTGCTTTGCCTGTCGTGTGTATATATGTGTTTACTTTTCCTGAATAAAACTAGTTGAAAGTTAGCGCTTGTCCTGTATACTTCTTGTCCTTGTCTTTTTTGCGCTATTTTATATGTAACTAAGATGAACCAACTAGCCTAACTATGTACCCTACTAAACGGTATTCTACGGTAGTTAGACAGTCTGCATTCTTTGTTTTCTTCACAAGGTGGTCTCTAAATTGTAGTGACCAGACTAAAAGAAAGATGATGATGGTCACGCGTCGCACGAGCTCTAGCGCTGGATCATTGGCAGATACTTTAAACAACTTAAATTTTGCGAATCGCCTACAATTCGCAAAAAATATGCCTCGCGACAAATTCCGGTAAAATGTAAACACATTGGAATCTATATTGAGATCCCACCGTGTCGCGAAAATTAAAACCCGCAAATTATTCCAAAACTTCAGCTTTGACCTAAATCACGAAATATCGAGCCCGCGAAAAATAAGTTGTCTTCAGTAATTTTGACCGAAGTGGTTTTAAACAGTGGGAATCAAACAATATATAGTGCGCCTCCGCACATTATTTTATATTACAAGATCAATCGGCATTTTGTTGCCTTGCAGAGCCTTTCCTACCTTTTTTTAATGCGAAAGCATTAACCGTTCCATGGAGCGAACCGGTGTTATCGGCTTTTGAAGCCGCGCCAAACGGCACCTAAATTCCCTTGTCCCATGGAGTGAAGTCTATCACAGCAAATTGATGTATAGACTCCCATTGGCTGGTGCATGGCATAGCTCCAAGGAACGCCACCCCACTGCCATGGTGCAGCGGGGTGGTGTTGTTGCCTGCGTGGGCAGCATCTGCACAGGTCACCCAGCCAGACCCAGCGCGGCACGCAGCTTGAAGGAATACGCTACTTATACGAATGCTTTCGCATTCCGACATGTTAGCAGTCTTAAGTGTCATTGTAGTTTTTTTGTCTTCATGGGTGTCGTCAATCCTCACTTCATTGTGGCTAAACACGTCGCGTCGCACCTCTCGCTCGTTCTCCAAACTTTCCGTGGCTACCAGGTGCTGAACAAGGCGCGCGAGAATATCCCCACGGACCGACAGATCTGGATCACGGCCGCCAAGCTGGAAGAGGCCAACAACAACGCCCACATGGTGGAGAAGATCATCGACAGAGGTACGTGGGCTGAGCATGCGAAAGTTAGCCCGTCGAAATAGATGGCCGGGGGGGTGTCTGCCAACCCGGAAAACCTGCAGTTGTTCGGGAATTTCGGAGGACCTGGAAAAGTTGGAGAATTTGAGGGGAGCGATTCAGTAGACATTTGGTAGGTGCCCCCGGGATGGAAGTGAGCGTGCGGGTGTGTCGCTTGCAGCCATCACTTCGTTGCGGGCGAATGGGGTGGAAATCAACCGGGAGCAGTGGCTGAAGGATGCCGTGGAGTGCGAGAAGTCCCAGTCCATCCTCACCTGCCAGGGCATCATCCGCACAGTCGTGGGCATTGGCGTCGAGGACGAGGACCGGAAGCACGCCTGGATGGAGGATGCGGAGGCGGTGCGTGTGCTTGGGCTTTGCGACTTTCTTTTGTGCTAAACTCGGTATCTATAGGGGGAACTAGGGATTTGGTGCCCGTGGTTTCCGATCAGTGTCGGAGACATCAACACCGGTACTTCATTATTTGCGGTAGACGCGGACACTTACTGTCGGCCAGTATACAGTAAATCTTCACTGGAGCGAACTTCAGGGGACACAAAAACATAGTTCACTTATTTGAAAGTTCACTAAACTGAACATATTCACTAGAATATGGAACAGCATAGGGCACAGCATACATCGAGCAAAAGTGTGAAACGCAATTTAGGGAGCCATGCTCATCGATATATGCAAAGTGCATAACAGTTACTCTGCTGCCCTCCTCATTTCGAAAAAAAATCCAATTTTCATTTTGTACCAGCACTCTTGAAGCGCGTGAAGTAACAAAGCTGTCTGGAGAGTCTGTTTCTTTTTGCACTTCCTCTGGCCCTGCTGGTTGCTGTGACGAAGCCATACTGCAACGGCATCGTCCACTGGCTCGAAATATCCCATGCAGAGTCGTTTCCTGTTGGGAATGACGCAGTTTCTCCTTTAAGCTTCTACTTTTGCTTCACTATCGTTGACAACGTTGACGGTGAAATCCCATAGTCATTCGCAACGTCCACTTGCCTTTGACCGTCGTCCAGACACTGAAGGAGTTTGAGCTTGTCTGATATAGACAACCGCTTCCGTTTCGTTGTACTCATTATGAAAGTGGGCACACAAACTGCTGTCCTGCCGTTGTTACCTAAAACTAAGATGTCCAAACGGAACCGATGACAAAGAAAAAACAGACACACCATGTAGTTTGTTTTCGTCTACCGCACCGCTGCTTTGCCTCGGCGGCGCTGTAAACGCCAGCGAAGATACGCCGCCGCTGCAGAGATGACGGCGGCGGGTCAGCGGGCGTCGGCTATTCCAGCACTGCAGAGCGCAAAACTTTGTTGAACTGATTGCAAAAATAATTCTGGGTCCACCGATCAAGTTCATTGAATTGAAATATTCGTTAAACCGATGTTCGCTCAAGTGAGAGTTTACTCTAGTTCCCGTGTCGTATTGCGGAGAGCAGTAATGATAGACTGTGCCGTCCAAATGTTTGGAAAATGGCTCACATTTGCAGTGATCGTGCGAGGCAAAGACTGCGTAAAGTAGGCTAAACTGAAAGCAGGAAATAAAGAGCTTTCTGAAAGATAAAAACTGGAGAATGTGTGGCATCATCGTACCAAACTTTCCTTTAGAAATTTTCTTTCTTCATTTTGTCTCATAGGGTTCAGTGAAGGTTGAGGAGGCCTGTCGTGAATATGGCAAATGAGTTGTCAGGATGCCAACACCGAGCTAAATTACACTTGTGTCGAAATGTGGAATGGCCGATTGGTTTGCTTTTTGTTCCATGCAGGTTTCTGAAACTTTTGGTTGTAGAGAGCCGCTCTGTTTCATGTGGCCCATCTTGAACACCGATGCCTGTCTGTGTGTTGCGGTGCAGGTGGCAGCCCAAGGGGCGCAGGAGTGCGCCAGGGCCATCTACGCCCATGCCCTGTCCGTGTTCCCCAGCAAGAAGAGCATTTGGCTGAGGGCAGCCTACTTCGAAAAGAGCAGCGGCACCAGGTCAGTGAAGACGCTCGCCCCTTTTCCTCGGGAGCTCTGCGCTTTGTCTCACCCTACGAGGAACTGTGACGAAGCAAAAGCTGCAAGGTCCAGTCATGGGCCAGTTAGAAACTGTGTGGTGTATCGCTCCAATGTGCATGTCAGTGCACATATCCCTGAGAGCACAAGATGTCTGCGCCCAGGCTGTGTGACTTAGACACCAGGCTCTTTTACGCTGGTAAACTTGTCATTTCATTGACCGTGCATTTAATGAAGGTTACTCGGCGAAAACCTAAGATTTAAAAGCGTTGCGAATGGGAGAACCTTATATAGTGTCATTGCCGCAGTGGGGTCCCTTCTGGGTGGCAATTGCTCATGCCATTGGCTGGCATAAGCGATCGTCTGACCATAGCGCAACCAATGGCATTCGTTGCAGTGCGAGTCTCGGTACACAAACAATTGCATCGAGATTGAGCGGCCGAAAAACTTTTACATATGACAATTTTGTCAGGTATAACCAAAGTATTGCAGTGAATTTTTCCCTACATTACGCCCGGCAAACTAACCAAGATGAACGCCGTAGCAGCAAATTTGCATCGATAGGTTGCATGTTTCTGTGCGAGTCGCTGCTTGCTGTAACCGTGGCGCTCTGGTGCTGCAGGGAGACGCTCGAAGCCCTTCTGCAGAGGGCCGTGGCTCACTGCCCCAAGGCGGAGGTCCTCTGGCTCATGGGGGCCAAATCCAAGTGGATGGCCGTGAGTACTGCATTTCCTGATGTTGGGCACTCGTCCCACTGCTGGTCTGCAGCGCGTGGTACGGCACACTTTTAGCAAGCTGGTCCCATGGGAGGAATGGTCGACAAGTATCGCTTGTGAGCCTTGCCGGCAGCCCTCGAGCTTTGCCGACCAGCGACGTACCGTTGGCGTGTTTGTGGATGGGCGCTACTGTTGAAGACTGACCAAATTGCCGTAATGCTGATCTTGCAGCAGAGACTGTCTTTGGATCTCTGCGTTGCCTAGCAGGACTTTGCCGGGACGGCTCAGTTTGTAAGAAGCTGCGGGATGACGGATATAAATGTTTTGCGAGCAATCCCATTTTTGTAAAACTGCTCGGTTTGTTGAAATGTCAGTCCGGTCAAAAGAGACTCGCTGGTCTAGAAACAATTTTGGCGAAACGGCTTTCTCTGCTTGAAGTTGGGATGACTGTAGAGGCAACATGTAATCAGGTGTGGCAGGTCACCTTTGTTCAACTTTGAACTGAAAATGGGGACAGTTGGTGAGCCAAAACCAGTGGCACATGATAGGTAGGAGGTGCAGCTAAACAAGAGTAGAAAGGTTTTTTTTTTCTATACTTACATTGTCAGACATGACAAAGTAACGAAAATGAATTACATCACAAAGTTACAAAATATAAAAAAATTTTATGATAAGTTACATTATGAAGTTATGAAACTACAGGCTACAGTGTAGACCACATATAACGTATGTGGCGGGAGTCGCGAAAATCCGCACTATGAGCGGTACCGCACTATAACCAAAACATAAATTTTTCAGGCCATCAGACAACTTACCTTTGTAAAACAATTTATTTTATGTTAGATGAAAAATGAAGCTTAGTTTGAGGAAAGTCTTTATTTCACCAGACTAGTACACTTCTCTCTCAAGTGTGTCACACATTTTGAAAGAAATGAGCGACTTTTGCCTGGCACAGCCTTTTATTGGCGTCGCGGGTTGCGAACGGACGTTGCGAGCGTTCAGGATTGCTAACCCTAATCACTTTTCTCCAGTGATAAAAACGCGTGAAAATTTGCATCCCTTCTACGGTATGTGCCAGTAATACCTTCAACTTGAGCACAGGCATGAAATGCTCCAAATAAGAAATCCGGGCGATGTTCGAGAACACAAATGCTTAAAAAGCACCACTGTAGTCGAAGTAAACAAACACAACGACACGGGCGTTTCTGCCGTCTTGAGAGTGCCGCCGACATCGCCGCACGAATAGGTGGATCTTTCCTACTAGTACGTGCTGGGTTATCATAGCGACACACAGCGAAAATTCACAGTCAAGGATAGCGCTTTTACGGGGAACGACGAGCGTCCACCACACCGTGTACGTCGACGATCACAACCGACGCCATGTTTGCGGATAGAAGCAGCCGGCCCGCGGCCGGCATGCAACGCGCGCGAACACTTCTCCTCGACCTGCGATTGGTCTGTTGTTGCAGTTGTTTCCAACGCACAGAGCGGAGGGACGCACAGCACGCACGTGAACGACACATGCGTGCGTCCCTCCGTCGCTATGGCAACTGAAGCCTCTCTCTTCGCTTCTCCCAGCTTCTTCGAGCAACCTCCTTGCCCCGCGAGTGCCACTTGCGGCTAGCGCTGTTATCTAGTGTCGCACAGGGAAGCGTGCTCGCTGTGTTGGTCGGTCGGCGCGGTCGGCGGGCTGCTCCAGAAACCGCACTATAACCGGTATTTCCCTTCGCGCGCCTGCATTTTATGCAGTATGTAATTACATGGAGTTCTATGGGAGGCGAACCGGTGGTTTAAAAAAGCCGCGTTATACCCGGTCCTGCACTATAAGTGGTTACGTTGTAAGTGGTCTATATACTGTATTTTATGATAAATTACACTATGAAGTTACAAAAGTAAAGGCAGTTCTACTGACGAAGCCCGGTTGTGGTCCTGCCACTGTGAAACCAAGATTTCAGATGTTCTCCGAGAAATCCCCACTGGTCAAAATAATGCGCGGTCCTTTTGTGGAATGTTTCCTGCAGATTTCCGGTTGACCCGGGATCCCAACATGTTCCGCATGTTTCTTTTTGGTTTAAACGAGACTGCCTTACTGGCTCAAATTGTCGTTTTACCCAGGGGGGACGGGGAGGTTGGAAGGTGAAAACGGGAGCAGAACGTGACAAATCTTAAGCGTTGACATTGGTGGTCCCGAGAGAAAGAGAGTGACGGAAAGGCGGAGAAAGAAGGTGGGCGATAGGTAGGTCAGGCACATTCATTTTGCCGCGAGAAGTTTAAACTTCGAGTCCTTGTCAACTCTTTTTTTTTATATGATGCGGTACGCCGGTGTCTTTGTGCCAAATAAAGCTAGAAAAACCCTAAAAACAGACCTTGCACAAGGTGTCTTCCTGCTTCTTTGTGCATATCAAAGCATTTCCAGCAATGCAGAGCGCAAGGTCGTGTGCTTCTTACACAGGGGCTGCAACGATGTCGGAACGTTGAGCTCTTATTGGCTGATTGAAAAAAATAGTGGGTAGACCTCGAGGCATCTAGCATTAAGTTCTAGCCACTATCCTGTCAGTCGGAGCTTGGAGTCATTCTGACGTCACCACAACATCTACACAAGAAGCAGACGACCTTGCTCTTCGCATATGTTCCCATTAGAACCACCGATGTCCGCGTCAGTGTCCCGCCGTTCTGAAGTGGCAAAAACGCGTGGGGCCTTTTCCTCTAGATCATTATATTAACTCTACGATCTCACCGCCTTTGCCGACACTCTTGGTCCGACCCAGGGCGACATCCCGGCTGCCCGGAGCATCCTGTCGCTGGCCTTCCAGGCCAACCCAAACAGCGAGGAAATCTGGCTGGCTGCCGTCAAACTGGAGAGCGAGAACAACGAGTTTGAGCGTGCTCGCCGCCTGCTTGCTAAGGCCCGCTCCAGCGCCCCCACCGCCAGGGTGAGCGCCCTTCCCCTCGTCACACGACTCGCTCGTCCGAGCTGCGGTCGCGTGCCCCGGCTCGGTCGTGACGTCTCGTAGAAAAATACGTTGGTGACGAACTGGTGTAGATTTACCACTTTCTTTAAACCACTTGGGAGTGGGTGAGGAACGAGAAAAATCCATTGTGAAAGGGAAAGGATCAAAGCGACAAGGTATTCAATGTTTTGTTGAGAAGTAATTTCAAACGAGATATACAGTCTAATCTCATTATAACAGATCTGGTTACAACAGACATTTGGATATAACATACCGATTTGTGAAGTATGATTGGTTTTCCTCTACATACTATTGACTCAACTTCATATCTGCATACAACATACTCATTTTACAACAGACCAAAATCTTGGTCAAAATCAAGGTCTGTTATAACGAGCGTAGACTGTATGTTAACAATACACATGCACAAGGTTTAGCAACTCCAGTTTCTGATATTCAGCGAATGACAACCAATCTTTACAGCTCTTCCGTTCCAACGTCGACGTCGTCGTCGGTGGCGCTTTCCCTCGCGACACAACACCAGTGCAATTGTCCTGGTGGTTTAAGCTGGTTTAAGAAAATGGTGTTCTAGAAAGTGTGCTTGGAAACACCTGTACTGTCATGCAGTGGCGTTATTAGGCGGAGGGAGGGAGGGAGGGGTGTCGCGGCGGGCCTTTGCCTTGGGTGCCGCTGACCCTAGTGATGCCTCTTTTGTCATGTAAATAAGTTTTAGGCAGTCGATGCTGTTGTAATTTGTAAACCGAATTTTTTTTTTTTACAATATTTTGGAATTTGTTTTAAAACACGGTGCTAAAGCACCGTGCAAAAGTGGAAAACAATTTTTTTTTTTTTTTTGTGAACTATGACTCTTTATAACCGTAGTGAATTTTGAGGTAATTTGTTCTTTGGTTTCATACTGTTGTGTATTAGTGGGACCCTGCAAACACGAAATAATTTTTGTAACCGCAACCATTCTTTGTTTTCTCGAGATATTGAACCGTCACATTTACAGAATTGTTTGCACAACCATAGGATTGTGTGGGCGGGGCTCTAGAGGAATGGGCATACTATGAGTACTTGTGTGGGCCCCTCCTGCTTTGTCATTAATTCAAAATATTTTGGCTAGCAGTTGCGAAAGAGTTGTTGTCCTTGCACCCAGGTGATGATGAAGTCTGTGCGTCTGGAGTGGGCCCTGGGAGACCTGCGTATGGCCTCGGAGCTTCTGGAGGAGGGCCTGAAGCTGTACGCCGACTTCCCCAAGCTGTGGATGATGAAGGGGCAGATCCTGCAGAGCCAGGGACAGACCGACGAGGCCAGGGCCACCTACAACCAGGGGGTAAAGAGGGAGGCACCGCACGAGGGCAGATTCACTCGCGTCAGAACCGAGTCGCAATGCAAGAAGCAGACGCAGCCTGTCCGCTCAACCTTCCCCATCCTTTCCTTTTTCCTTCCCTCGTTACTTACCGCATTGTTGTTTAAGACCTCCGTAAATACTGATTAAGCTGACTCTACTCAGCTGAGGGATGATCCTTGTTTTGGATTGTTTGGTTGTTGTTTGATCGGGAGGGAGATCGGGTATTTGGAGAGGGAAGAGAAAGTGTCGTCCTCATAAATGCTTTTTTTTTTGTATAACAACCGATTCCCGTTTTATGATTCGTGAGCATGAGGTGTTAATCCCAGAGCGCTAGCCAGCCAAAGTGGAAAAATTGCTTCGCGGTCCCTTTAGCATTCTTTATTTTTGTTGCTTAACTTTTGACTCTGGTGCCGACGCACGCCGAACCTTTCAAATCTCCTCACCCCTGCTAACGTCAACTTTGGGGCAGAGCTCTCTGTTTCCGTGAAGCGTACTTGGCGTCGACTTCTTTTCACGGCGTTGTTGAGGCTAATGTAGTTTCTACAGCATTCCAAAAAAAATTGACAGCACTTAATGTGTGCTGTTTTGATCTATCAATCAAACTTTCACGTGCAGAATTGTAATGCAAGAGAAACAATGGGTTTCTGCGACATTTTTTTATTTGCGCACTTTGGTTTGTCGCGTGGTGTTACTTGGCATCGCAGTGTCAGGTATCGGTGCCAAGTGATACCACATGACTGAACTGATGTCACGCGACGCGGTCACACTGCACTGCGACTCGACACCAGCATTGCGTGACGTGCGCAGCTGAAGAAGTGCCCGACGTCGGTGCCCCTGTGGCTGCTCCTGTCCCGGCTGGAGGAGTCCGGGGGCGCTTTGACCAAGGCCCGCTCGGTGCTGGAGAAGGCACGGCTGCGCAACCCCTGCCACCCCGAGCTCTGGCTGGAGGCTGTTCGGGTGGAGGCCAGGGCAGGCTTCAAGGAGATCGCCCTCACCCTCATGGCCAAGGGTGGGTCACTTGCGAAGTTGACGGCAATGCGGAACTTTCTTCAATAACGTAGTAACCCCACTCATCACGTTTTTAAAACAGTAACGTGTAGCCTACTTGTGTCGGTTATTTCGACTAGTGGGTAGTAACAGGTTACCCTTTACATCTTCCCAAAACTTGAAAAAAAGAATTGCAGTTCAATTTTTTTGTTTTGCTTTTAGGCAGCAAGTCATACAAATTTTTCTATTGCCCCGCCGCATATACCTTAGAAATTTTGCTCCTCTTTTTCCCACGCAAACACTCCCACTTTCTTTTAAAGTTTGCGCTTGTGCATACCTGAAACCTCAAAAAAGTAAAACATTTTTGTTCATATATAAAAAGGTAACCCAAAGGAACATGAGTCACTTTTTACCGGTAATTTTTATTTTGAGGCAACATAAACCGGTAACACATTCCTTTTATTTGCACGTAATGGTTAACATATTTTGTTACTTTCTTCCGGTAATGCCTACAACACTGGTCACTTACGAGTCACTCACTGACTCGCTCACTTTTGTGAAGGGATGTTTGACTGGATCCCAGTATGGCCCCTAAGTTAGTGAAGTCAGCTTTGCAGACAAATAACCGTCACTATTCAGTATGCTTCAAATACCTCGTCCAGTCATATTACACGCATTCTTTAACTTTGATAGTTTCCTCCTCTCCCACTGGGTTTGTGCCATGCACGTGCCTCTGCCAGTTCTGGCACGAGTGACGCCATCTTGTGGTCCAGTGGCGAACCGTGGGTTTTGGTACCTTTCGTGTTGCCGACGTGTTTTCGTTCAACGACCGAACGATGAGACGTATAAGGCTTTCACCTTAATAAGAAAGATGCCCCAGTGGGACTCGCACTTGGATCAGTGCTGGGGCAGTTGGATACTATAGCCGCTGAGCAGCGTAGCGCAGCAGCTCTGTGAGGGTTAATGATTTTATTTGGATGCAAATGTGCTAGTGAGAGCGGCATATTTTGAATGAAAATAATAAAAATTAATAAATAAAAAAATGTAAAAAAACATAAATATGTAAAAAAAAAAAAACTAAAATAATAAAATGAAAACAAATCAAACTTAATTAAAAATCTAGGACAAACTACACACGGAGTGTTTTGTGCGGGACGCACCGTGTGCTCCTCGGTCTTTCGTCAGCACGATCGAGCTTGATAGATGTTTCTTTTGGCCGCTCGTCGGCATCCGCAGCCATGCAGGACTGTCCCGGCAGCGGCATCCTGTGGTCGGAGGCCATCTTTATGGAGCCTCGCCCCCAGCGCAAGACCAAGAGCGTGGACGCACTCAAGCGCTGCGAGCACGACCCTTACGTGCTGCTGGCCGTCAGCAAGTGTGTCTCTCCTCCCTTCTCCCTCTTTTTATTTCCTGTGCACTCCCCGTAGGGACCAGGTTCCTAAAGCAAGCGCTGCATTGTACAAAGTATGGTCTGGAGACATATTTGAAGCATGCATACGTACAAAGCGAGTGGGGATTCCCACGGAAGACAGTACAAAATAATCTCGCTCCACACAGCTCGTGTTTTCGGTACTTTGTGTAGTGGAAAGAGTCACGGTGATTTGGGAAGGGTCATTGCCAGGTTATACATTGCTTTTGGCGTGTCGGCAGCAGTTCTACCGGCACCGAGTGGATATTCATATGAACGCCGACGCAAGGTTCCGGTTAGGAGCTTCGTCGCTATTTCTCAGCAGACGCAACAGCGCCATCAACTACGGTGGTGCACCACCGTCATTATTGCTGATAATTTGGTCATTCTTTGGTTTTCCCTACCTGACAAGGACCCACTACCCCTTAATGGGAAGTTGCAAGCATAACAAAATTTACTGCAGTCGGTGACAGGTTAAGAAAAGAAATGGAAGCTCCTCCCACCTTTTTCCACTTTAGCAGAGCGAACACTGGAGAGGAGGCGACCTCCTCTCGAGCATTCGCTCTGCTAAAGTGGAAAGAGGTGGGAGGAGCTTCCACTTTACTCTCAACCTGTCATCGACTATAGTGGTTTCTTTTTTTTGTTTTTGTACACACTTTTAATTGACTAATTTTCTAGAATTTGAATGTCATCCAGCAAAAACGAGACGACGTTTGGCAACGATTCACCCGTCTTCAGTTTCGGTATGCCTGTAATGTCCAGTTTTTTCATATTTCGGATTCCTCTTCAATGAGCAGCGAAGGTACCGCGTCTGCACGATTCTAATGCACACTTTTTTTCGGCAAAATTGGTGCCCTAAAATTCATGCGCGTTACAATCGAAACCAAAAACAGAACTGAAAAAGAAAAATGCAATACCCGATATAAGCTGGCTAGCCCCATTGCCATCATGACCATTTGTTTACATTTGCCATTTTGGTATCCATATCACGCGCATTCTCTCGTATCTATGGACTCGTGTCTGCCTTTTGAAGATGGAAAAACAAAAGGAATTTGGCTAGGAGGCATTATTTAAACGAAGGGTCATCACGCTGGCAGGAAAAGATAACAACAGAGCAGCACTGCGTGGCCTCGCAATCCCAGCGGCCCAACAAGCGCGCAAAGTTGCTTGTAAGACGACCCTCCCAGAGACGACGGTCGTGGACTCGTACAAGCGCAAGAGGCGCGGCACCTAAACACTTTAGCCCTTTAGACCAAAGCATGGATTACCTCTATGGACAGTGAAGAACCATCATCTGACTTCGACAACGGCGACTAGTGCATGGTATTCATTTTTGTACTGCCGTGCGTTTCATCAACTCTGTTCGATGAGACATGTGTTCAACCTTCATTGTTTTACCTGTGTGGTAAAATTAGCAGCAATTTACTTTTTAAATATCTGGGAGCTAATTCTGCCTGTGCGTTAGAATCGTGCTAACACGGTATTCTGGCGTTAGGTGAAGTTTTCCTTGTTTCTTCCGTCACCCACTCCAGGCTGTTCTGGACCGAGCGCAAGACGAACAAGGTGCGAGAGTGGCTGAACCGCACGGTCAAGATTGAACCAGACCTTGGCGATGCCTGGGCATACTTCTACAAGTTTGAGCTCCTCCACGGCAGTGAGGTGAGCTTACTGGACCCAAAGGCTGGTTTGCACACTTGCGAACCAGCCTACTGTTTCACGGCTACCTGACGTGACTCGCGTCATGTTGGGAAGCTGCGGAATACCTGGCATTTTTGTACAATTTCTAGATGTAAACTTTTGACTATGTTATTAACAACGATTTCTCGTAGATAGTAGGTGCATTTGATCTCGCAAATAGCGCCAAACTTTCCAAGCCTTGGCGCAAATAGCGCCAAGGATTCAATTGCGGAGCAAACATTTTAATGCAGTGCAATCCACTTATAACGATACCACATATAACGATATACTGCTTATAACAATCAGTTTATAGAGTTTATAGACTAAAAACGATCAGTTTCTAGTCCAGATACGACGATAATCGGTTATAACGATTGTATTTTTGGGTTTTCTCATTATTGTTATAAGTGTATTGCACTGTACATGTCTAATAAAAACAGAAATAAAGTTAGAAAGGACAAAGATTTGAATATAACGTAGACAATAAAAGGTTCTGATATTAAAGCAAATGCGACAGTGTGAGTGAATAACTTCCGTTGATCCTCCCACTGCAGACATGTTCGTACAGCAAACAAACGTTCTGAAAAAGTGAGCTTCTAATATTCTTTGCGATATTAATAATTCGAGGAATTACGTTTACACAAGCTCTCCTACAATGAAGCACCAGTTTAAACAAAAAGGACTAGGATGTCTTTCCCGAAGAGATCGGCTGGTGCTGGATTGGGAGCTTCAAGCAGTGGCTGATGTTTCTTCCTTGCTATAGTGTGTTCATCTACTTTTTGTTTTTGATTAGAGTTGCCTCTAATTTCAGTGTATGGTGAAGAATAATTGTTTGATTAGAAATGGTATGTCTTTTCTACGTGACAAACGTCATTTGACCGCAGTTCTCTATTTGAAGCGGGGCAGCAAACAAAAACCCGGCATCTTTTCCGAGATCAAGCCCAGAGGGCCTTACTGATGCGAGGATAGGTCATCATATTACATGCCGTAGAATTCCGGAACCATCTCATAGCCCCCGGACAAACTGTGCCTTATATGCATCAGTTAGAAATGGCAACATGGCGGCTCGGTGACGTTGGCCTAGTGTCCAAGAGATTGTAATCAGCGTCGGCGTGTTTGGCCGATACGGTAGATGCGCCGATGGCATTTGCTTCGAGGTGATTGTAACCGGCCCGTTTGCCAATTTGGTCACCCAGGAGCAGCAGGAAGAGGTGAAGCGTCGCTGCATCCTCGCCGAGCCCAGGCACGGCCCCAACTGGTGCAAGGTCTCCAAGGACATTGTCAACTGGCGCAAGAAGACGGAGGACATTCTCGTCCTCGTGGCAGCATCCTTGCCGTTACCAACGTAGAGGGATCTGGGACGCCGGGACATTGTACATAATCCTTTCTTTCTTGTGTTGAAACACCCCCCAATAAATTAGACTTTTACATTTATTGGGCTTACTTTCTGTTGCACTGGAAGTCACAACGTGGTGGGGAAACAAATCCTTACAAGTAAGCAGCTTGAACACTACAGTTTGTCTACGGGCCTCGCTCGTCCACCCATTTTAGGCTTTGTTTTGGAAAGCTGTTGAGCACTGGTACTTTTGAAGGGGCGTGTGACCCTGCACAGACATCCCCATTATTATTGGAGTTGGGAAACGATGGCATAATGGTGATGGTGCCCACATAGATTCGTAGGCACATTTGCTTCAAAGACCTGGAGTTACATTGAACCCGTAGTTTTGCAGCATGGTTTTCTTTGGAAATAAACTTTCAGCCTTTCCACCCTGTTGAAGAAGAAAGAGCAGTAGCATCTGTTCTCGGCGGTGGCTTTCCAGGAGAGCGATCTGCTTTTTTGCAAGGGAATCTGAAGTGCTTGACGCAGTCGAACTTTAGGCGATAGCGACCTTGCGGCGGTTGTGGAACCACTTGCGCCGCTTGTTCCGTTAACGCTCTTCCTCCAAAGAAATGTTGCCGCCGTCTATGAGCGACGGCAGCAACCAGTTGTCTGGTTGCCACGATCTAGGAGCGACGTCGGCAAGCAGACAACCGGCAAACACAACACTGGACAGCTGCCGCCATCTATAAGCAACGGCGGCAACCAGAGTGTTGTGTCGACCACGGGTGTCGACATTTTTTTTGTACCGAACACGATCCTGGGGAAACTGGCTCTTAGCAGCTCCGCTGTAAAAAAAGAGATTGCATTCGTAGCTTTGGCATTCACTCGGCTGGGAGGGTGAACAAAACATAGTTGGGCACGAGTATGACTCGCATCGCTGTCCCATGGAGCAGAGCCGGTGGCATCTCTAACCACGAAAAAACTGCTCCTAAAATCGTAACCGCGAAAATTGGCACCTAAATTGGCTGCGACGCGTCATATCGGATGCTTTGTCATGGAAGCCAGCGCGGCCGCTCGAGATCAAAGCTGACGTGCCTCGGAAATAAAACGCAAAGAAAAGCACAGCAACGTAGATGCCTCGTCGTGGAAACCAGTAGGTGTGCCCAAAATCAAAGCGGACGCGCTTCAGAAAAAGGCTCAAGGTACACCTAAGCACTTCTTACGAGTTGTGAATGCGAAAGCATGAATGCCGGCGCACTCGCAGTGCGGGCCCGCAGCGCCATGGGGTGGCAATCCTTGAAACTGACGCGCGGCGGCAAATGGGAGCCTGGTTCCTTGAAACTATGATACGCGCCAGCCAGGGATGGGCAGTATTTCAAATACGAGTATTTGAAATACACATTTCAAATACTTTGTGTATTTTGCATTTGTATTTAATTACAAATTGGGTAATGTATTTGACGTGTGTATTTAAATACTAAAATGTGGGTATTTCAAATACAATTGTAATTAAATACAATTTGGTGGCGAAAATACATCTTGTTTTTATGCATGTGATTGTAAGATATAGTCTCCATCCGTTATTCGGCCATGGGGCTTTTTTTCTTTTTCTCCTCCGGCCTTATTATAAAGGCACTGTCCAGAGCAGGAAGAAAACTATGTTCTGCACCGAATGCAGTGTCTCTCAATCAAGCACAAGCGTTTAGTGACTTTGTGATTACAGTGCTAGTCCAGGGCAAGAATAGTGACGAAATCGACGTTCACAGGCAGACTGGCTAAATAAGTGCCTGTGACAACTGTGTTTTTTTCCAGCCTGATTTCCATCCATAGTTTTGCCTGGAACATTCTAAATGCGCAAGTCGTCCAGATTTTCGTAACTGGTGCAAGTTGCAACAATAAAAATTTCTCTAGCTAGTGCTGCGCGTCTTGGTCGTCTCGATTCTTTGTTGGTCTATACCAAAGTGTAATCGACAAAAAAAGCTGCTTGAAGCTCTACTTTTTTCACCTATTACGTCCAAGCTGATTAAATTTTTTTTTTTTTTTTTGTGATTATATTTCTGTTACTTTACTAGTGCGTCGCACACTAACTCCCAAGTGTGCGATGCAAAATTAAAATGAGATACCCAGAAACCCGTGGCAGGTGCCCTGAAGTCGCTGAAGCAAATATTGAGGAATGTATTTGGAAAAGTATTTGGAGGAGACCAAATATATTTGGTTGTATTTGTATCTTGTAACTAAATGCTTTTTTAGAAATGTAATTAGATTTGTAATTATACATTTTTGACAAAGTATTTTATATTTGTATTTCGACACATATTTGCATCTATTTTGCCCATCCCTGGCGCCAGCCAATGGGAGCCTATTCATCAGATTTCAGCTTCACTTTTGGAGAGGGAAATTTAGCTTCCATTTGGCGTGGATTCAAAGCTGGTGACGTCGTCTCGCTCCATGGGACAGTTAATGATTTTGCATAAAGCAGAAAGAAGAGCACAGAAAGGCAATGCTTTTTCACGGAAGCTGTTGTGAAGCTTGCAAAGTTCGCTGCGCCTGCACAGTGGGGGTGCGTGATATCATCACCACAGCACCATCTGTGATAGGAAGACGTGGCACGCTGCTTGTAGGGATCGGAGGAGGAGGACAAAGCATATTTATTAAGACTCGTACGTAACTTAAATACTCTACTGAAGTTACTGTATCTTAAATACTTTTGTAACTTGGTATCTTGCAAATACTTTCGAACGTCAGTATTTAGAACTCTAACATAAATATTTTTTTAAGTAACTTGTACTCATTTTAAAGTTAGTTTTAAGTTACTTTCTTTTTTTTATTTTCTTTAGAGGCGGGAAGCTTGGAAAATATTGAACTCCAGTTATTTTGGCTAGGCGCCCTGCCATTGCAGATACATTTCGTGCCAGGTAATACAGTGCACTTCCATGATTCTACTGAAGGAGATGACATGGAGAAGCAGGTGTCGCAGCCTCAAGCCGAGCGGACGTGTGTCTTGTCTTCTTACTGGGCAAAACGTCAAAGCACATTTTCTTACAGTTTGTTTGTGGCCAAGCCCGAGAGCAACGGAGATTCCGAAGCAGAAGGGCATGCGGGTGAAAGCATAAGATGTGTACAAAGCTACAAGCCAGAGGGAGGGTACTTGTATCGGAGAGAGGGTGGGTTCTACAGGGGTCTGGTAAGAGTCGACAGTAAACCGGAGTTTATTTTTCTATGTTATGTAGTGAAAGCACATAAAAGAAAGCCTTCCAGCTTCAGAAATGCCTATGCATCCGCACGCGGTCGCACACACCGCTCGTTCGTTGCTCTCTTCGCGCACAAGACTCCTAAGACGCAATTACACGGCTCCGATCCGGCGGCCCATCGCTAGCGGCGTACTGAGTTTTCGGAGACCGCGTTTCCCCCTCCGCTAAGCCCTCCGCAACGAAGAAGCCGCTACTGCGCCTGCGTGCCGATGGCCTTGGCTGTAGATTTCCGGGTAGCGAAAAACAAAGACGTAAACTTTTTTTTTTTTTTTTGGGGGGGGGGGGGGGGGGGGCAATGGGGCTCGTGCTTTTCCCCTGAGTCCGGGCAATGATCCTTACCGAGGCGATGTTTACGTGCCATGTAACGAGCTTCTAGTAGTGGCATGTAAACAAAATAACGCCCACGTTGCCTATATTGACAAAATACATGGGAAATGGAATCCCAGCGTGCTTTCGTTAGCTCCCCCCCCCCCCCCCCCCTCATTAACGAAAGTTCATCATACTCAAGACGTCATAGTGGGCGTTTGGCCAATCATGGAAAGACGACAACAGTATGACGCTTTGGTCGCTGTCCTCACCAAGCCCGATCCCTGGACCGGTGCTCTTCGGAGCCATCATGGACCGGAGCGGCAGCCTGGGGCAGCGGTCGTGCGGCTCCAGCGGCGACTGCGTCGACAGTGCAAGAACGAGAGCAAGGTCTTCAGCATCCCTGGTCATCCTCCTAGCCACCAGCATGGCACCCTACTACTTGCTCCTGTTCGCGCACACGCGCGCGACCGCGTGGTAGGCCGCGAGGCGCTGGATTTAAATACAGTTGTCAATCATCCGGTTTCCTTCGCGGCACGTGCATCCGCACGTCCCACTATATGACGAAAATAAGTGTCTTGAAGCGCTTCGAGCGTAACTAAGGGGGTCGTGGCAGTCTGCAAGGCTGGGAGGCGTTGCTACGTCGGGATAAGAATTAAGGCTCGTTTATACACTTGCGTTCATTTACCACCGAGCTCTTGCAATCTTTTACGACGAGAGCGAGCGCACACTGGCACGCTGGCGTCATCTACGAGGTGGCCCTGCAATTGTATTTCACTAGACATGACTCTAGACATGGCCTCCGATATCCCGAAGCGCGCACGTCGGATCTCGGGGGCCATGCACTAGAGTGAGGGCTTTGCGGTAGCTGCGAGATCAAATGTACGAACTTCTATGAGGAACGGTCGTTTATAACATTATCGGACGCTCTTCAAGTCTCTCCTCCCCCCCCCCCCCCCCTTCCATAAAAAAAAAAAGAAGAAACGATGCGGGAAAAAAGAAAAGGCAATGTACGGAAACGCCAAGTTGTTCCACGGTTACCCGACAGATGGCGCCAGTGTGTCCTCTCGTCGTAACAGATGAAAGGTTTTAAGGTAATCGGTCATCAGCAGTCGCAAGTGTGTCAACCGGCCTTTAGTGGTGAGCTTTCGTAGATCGTTCCCACCGTCCCGCAACGCCCTCGGCAGCCCGCTACGATATCCAGAACTCTACAAAGCTAGCGACACGCATGCGCCGTAGCGGGACAGCAAGAACACTGGGTCGTTTTCATAGACCGTACGTTTCCCCCTCCGCTAAGCCTTCCGCAACAACAAGGCTTCTACTGCGCCTGAGCGCCGATGGCCTTGGCTGTAGAGATCCGGGTATCAGAAAGGGTTGCGGAGAGCGTTGCGGGACGGCGAAAACCATCTACGAAAACTCCCTACTGTGTAGCGGCATGTCCGTAGCGGAGAGAGAAAAACAGACTACGATAACTCGTGTGTCCGCGACTTACCGAACTTTACTGGGCTTCGCCGTACACGCCTCGGGCACCTGTTAGAACTTAGAAGCGGGGAACTGTAAAACCGGGTGCCTCGGCTAACGCAGGCCCTCCAGAATGCAGCAAGTGTGTCGGTGTAGATGAAACGGCCTCCATGTTGAGTGCACAAGGCCCTATTTAAATACCGTGAGCTGCGAGCTCGGTTATATTGTTGTACCTAGCTGTCCAATTTACCTCTTTACGTCGTGAAGCAATATGAACGGAGCTATTACAGCGTGGTATGCAGCGAGCGGACCATCACCCCGCGAAATTAAGCGCAGAGCCAAGCAACCTCACCTGATCCGACTGCGATGTCAACGTAGTCATCAACAAGAAATACTCAATACCAACTTCGTCCATTCGCATCTTTATTTATTCAAAATATGAACCTTGTTCCCGCCAGATTAGAACGTAAGTAGCGAAACTAAAAACGGAACCTTTCGGTAGCGCGAGTCATGCAGTCCATGTATCGAGGGACCTTACACATATCCGCTCCGCGTTTGAAAGTGCCACTTGGAAAGAAAAAAATAAAATATCCCCATTTTGGTCCCGCCGATTAACTGTAGAAAGAACGTCTACCTACATGACACATCTAGATGTTTGTCTTCGCCCGCATCAATAAGGTTGTCAAAGGACTTGAAGTTCCAAGAATGACAGGGAGAGAAATGCGGTTTTTATCGCCAGCAGTCGAAATCAACAGCTTAGAGTAAGGCACTGAGCAGATCTGAGGCACTTCGTGGTAAGCATCGAACCGGCTTCCTGCGAGCGCCTGAGTTTGTACAGGAATGTACATGGAAATACTACAAAGTGGAGTCTTGTGGAAAGCCTTACATAAAGTTCACATGAAACCTACACTAGCAAACTGACTCATTGGCTAACATGTTATCAAAAACCGTGCACCCCCCCCCCCCCCCCCGCCCGCCCCCCTTCCCTAAAGCCTAAAAACAAAAGTAAGCTGCCAGTTCCTTGCTCAGATCACAATTGTGTGGCGGAACATGCGTTCGATGTTTTTAAGAGTGGATTACCCAGTAGCCCAAATTTGCAGCACGCATATGACTGTTCATTGCAGCTGTGAAGGCTGCAACTTTCCATGGAGGCGTTCTACCTACTACTGCGAATCTTTAATAAACTCAGATGTATCAAATTCGTCATTTTGTATCGAAACACCGTATACAATCAGCTCATTTTACGAGCGTTGTCAACCTCGGCAGGGCACTGTCACAACGGTAGAAACAGATAACCTAGCAGGTGCGGATGGCATACGATGACAAAGTGAACAGCACGTCTTCATCGTACGGGACTTCTGCGGCGAGCACTGAACTGATGAAGTTTGACCGACAGAAGCGGAAGCATGCAACTCGTATCCGGCCACGCAAGGTATGCACAAGGGCGCTCGTGCACCAGGGAACACACCAGAGCACCTTCGACGAAGAAGGCACCGCAGCAATCCCAACAACTCTGCCAAGTCAACAACACCAACAGAGTTCACGTTCCTATAGCTTCCAGCTTCCGCGGAGCGTCGACTTCGCTGAAGACTGGACCGTTCGACGAAGCTCGATTTGTTTTCTGCCCGCGCAGTTGTGGCCTTGAGGACGGACAACGGTACGTCCAGGAGGCGTCACTGTCTGGTGTCACGCAGCAGTCCGCACTCAGAGCCTGCTGGCTCCGACTGCCGCGGAGTCGATGTTGTTGGGGGACGGTCTCTCGGATGGTTCGGGACAGAAGAGGACCTCTTCGAGGAAGACGTCGTCCTCGTCTCCCGGGGTGTGGCAGCGGATCTGCTGGAGGAACACGGCGCGGCGTCGCTTCTCCAGGATCTCGTCCATGGCCAGCTTCCGGTCCAGGGTCGCCAGGGTGTGCATGTAGTCGGTCGTGTTCAGCCGGTCCCGCGAGAACAGGCGAGACCGCGTGGACAGGGGCTGCTGCTGCCTCGTGCCTGCGAGAGAACGAAGCGACGTTGAGAGCGAGGGCCGTTGGGTACCACTGAGGACCGATTTCATCGGTCGGTGGCACGTTAACCACACTGCTCATAGATCATCAAGAAGACACGGTACTAGCAGAAGAAGCGAGACAGAATTATTTGGGACAGGTTCGAAGCATGCTTCGAACAGCTCTGCAGATAGCCTTTGTATGATCAACATGACAGGACAGTTCTAACAGGAACAAACATGCCTCAGGCAGTGTCTACAGACTGTATTTTGCATGAAGTATTAGCAAGGTGAATGCGGCTTTAAGTAGGGGTCACACTGCTCATGCATCATACAAACGACAGTCTGCAAACGCGAGTCACCGCAGTATCCGTGGTTCGAATGCCGCGTGCCAATTTTTCTCCTCAAACTCATTGCCACGCGGCATTCGAAGCAGGGGTCTCGCGGTGACTCGCGTTCGAATTTGTGTGCACACTGTCTTTTGTACGATTTATAAGCAGTGCGACCCCGATATAGGGGTACACCAAGTTATACGCAAAGTACTTTTTTTTTTTCGCTCACATCACGATATGAGGGCCGGATATTGGCGAGGTATACCCTGGGCCATGGTGATGTTCAGAGTTTGTAAACTACGCTCCTTGGTAATGCTTGAGAAGATGCAAGCGTGCGCGGGTGAGCTCTCGTTTCCATGCTAGAAACATGCATTCTTCTCAGTATTGTACACGTTACTCAAAAAAAAAAACGTAATAAATTACAATTACTAGTGGTAAAAAAGTCTTCAAATAGATTACCTGATTAGAAGTAAACTAATTGGCCGCTACTTGAAAAGTAACCGTTACTTTTCCGATACTTCAGATTTTCAAAATGTCAGTTTTCTGCCGGCTTGAAAACGGGTCTTTTGTACAGCGTATTATTGAATCAGAATCACCGAATTATAAACTACCGATCTACTTGAAGGGGCCCTCCAATGAATTTTGAACTGGTCTGAAATTTGCTCCGAAACGAACGTCACCGAATGTAGGAACATAAGGGAAAAATGTTTTTGCGAAAATTCGAATGCTTTTGGAAGTCATTGCAAATTAATATTACAAAAGAAGCCGCACAATTTCACCCCTGACACAGTCAGAAAAATTCCATGATTGGAGGGTTGGAGCGAAGTGGCTGGTCAATTAATTGCCTGTGGGTTAGGCTCATGGCTGCCGCACCGAGGACGTGCACGGATCGTCGCCTCGCCGGCCTCGCTGCTAAAGCATCGCCGTAAGTTCAGGCAACGAACGCGATCGGCGTTACCAGTGGACCTGAGCTATTTATACTTCGGCCTCGGCGAACCCAACGCGTGCCAACGTAGAACGATATTCGTCGTCCACTTCTCCGCGTCCCGTCATAGAATTCAGCGAGATTAATCAAAGCAGCGAATCGAGGCAGAAAATTGCAACGTGCAAAGTAAAAAAAAAAAACAAAAAAAAAATGCTGGGGATAACAAGTGCAAAGCATATATTTTCTATCATACATCACACAAAATACAGCGAAAAAAAAAAAAAAAAAGATAACAATGTCGCGTCCGTCAAAGCATTCGCCGGCCAGCTTCGGCGGATTTGCCAATGGACTTTCGTTTCGCAGCAGCCTTCCACGTCGATTCACGTGTTACATAAAGCAGACTTGTACGTAACGCGTTACAAGTAAAGGATTACTTGTAATCGATGACATTTGACTGTAATTTTGTAACGCTTCAATTACTTCCTTTAAGGAGTAACGATATTGTAACTGAATTACTTTTTTGCTGTAACCGATCACAAAATTACCCATTACAATTTTTCTCAATTTCTTTTCTTTTTTTTTTTTTGGGGGGGGGGGGGGGGGGGGGGGTGGGGTGGGGGGAGGGGTTAGAGGGGCTGGAGTTACTCAGCTTTGGGCAGCGGTCACTTCACTATGCTTCGTTTCTTGGGTACAATTTTTTTTTTTTGGTACACCGGAGACTACGTCAGAGTATGAAAAATTACCTTACGCAGCCACTTGCGAGTAATGCATTTAGCCAGCGTTTTTTTTTTTTTTATTTCATCTTTTTTTTTTCGCGAGAGGGATTGGGTGTGTTGGCGTCACTCGCTGCAGCTCTAAACAAAAACGGTCAAGGCTTTTTTTTTTTTTTTTTTTTAACAATTGAGCGCGAGATTTTACGGATTATGCTGCCGTAATAAAAAAGGCTGAGTGAAAAGTAACGTGGAAAGTAATCGATTACTTCCGAGTAATTATTCAATTACTTTTTTGAGGCTGTAATTGTAATCGGTTACTTTTTACAGGGAAGGAATTGTAATTGCAATTGGTTACCCTTTTTCAGTAACGTGTACAAGTCTGCATAAAAGTGAGCGGATGATCCCTAAACTACGTTGTTTAGGCGTTCGCAATTGTAGCGCACTCCGAATATAAACATCTCGGGCTTCAACTTTTGTTTTCACGGCACACCGCTAGTCCATTTGGCATTTGTTGTTTCGAGCGGGAACGGATGCCGGCGACATACGACTAACACGTGATCATGCATAGCTCATACACGAGGTCATCCTGAATTCTAATAAACTCTACCTTTGGTTCGTCATCGAGCTACAAGCCTTTGGCTGGCACTCCGTGAAAGCTTCTCGGGGTAGAGCGTAGAGCCCTTCAAGTACAGACTCGCTCAATCGAGCGCACGGACGTTGTGTACACAAACAAAACACGTAAACGTTACCCCCCCCCCCCCCCCCCCCCCCCCCCCGCAAAAAAAAAAAAAAAAAGACTTTTTATTTGCAGTAACTAAATAGGTTACTCGTTACTGAATCTCGAAAGGGACGTGTTACTTTCCCTCAAAAGTAGCGAGTTACTTTTCTCGTTCCTTTGACGGCCAAATATAATATCTTTTGTTTCATGGTTTATTGTTTTCTTTTCAGTAGTCGTTGCATTTAAGCCAGTAGCGGCCTCCCGAAATTTTCATTACTTATGCATTCCCGCTTCATTGAGAATACATCTTCGGCGACGCTGAAGAGTCGACCGACGCGCTCGAAGGAACGGCAGTGTTGCGCTTCACGAAGAGCTCGTGAATCTCGGATTTCCTTGTCTCCTTTGTTTGCTCTGCTTCTGAACTCCTAAGGTGACAACGGGTTCTCTGCCTTCCCGCGTTGGCAACTTCCGGGTCTATATTCAGTCTGTACACGATTCTAGAAGGTTCGACAAACGAACTTTCTTGCGTTCCCTGGGCGAAGGACATTCCCAGCTGTAGAGTTCGAATGACGTGTTCAACGTTGCTATACTGTCATGGCGTTTATTTGTTTTTCTCGCGTTGCCCATCTGCCATTGTCGCAGTACACGCATACTCAGATTAGAATTAAAACGAGGCTGTTTATTCAACGCTGTTGTACACGTTCCTCCTCAGAAGTAACAAAATACCGTTACTTGTGACTTGGCCTTAAAAGTAACCGTCTCTTTTTTATAAAAATAGTAACGAAATGAGTTACTCGTTACCTAAACAAGTGACTAGCTAGAAGTAACACGTCACTAGTAACGCGCTACGTACATGTCTGACATCAACACACAAACACGGAGGCACCATATATACTGAACGGTGAGAACTGTAGACAGCAGATTCAAATCGCAGAAATAAGGGTCGCGCACATGCTCCGAGACAGCGGTCAATCGAATCCCGGACAAAAGCTCACCGGACAAAAGCTCACCCATTTTTTCACAGACCCGGACAAAAGCTCACCAGGAGAAAATTTCATGTTGGTCTTAACACATGTGTGCGGACAACTTAGGTGCATGCTTACGACACTCAAATACAACGATAACTTAAATTAAAGAAAACCCATGCATTCGTAATGAAGAGACATTGTGCCTAATCTTTATGTGCGCGTTTAGCGTGACATAAGCGCAATGAAAAAGCGAGGTCAAGAAAGGGTGACTTGGTTTCTTCGGTCACTCTTCGGGTTCAAAAACTTCGGTTCACGAAGTTTCTTGGGCGTGGCACACGGGTGCTCCGACATACCTTGAGTCAAGCAAGCTTGATCTTATCAGCTCCATTCAGTTTCAGTGAACTAAATGTTGGTCCCAAATCGTTGCTTCTCTGTCTGTAATGGCTTATCGTCGACACCTTTGCACGGGATGGGATGCCAGTTCTGATAAAAATGGTGGAATGTCCATCGCGTCCGTACTTTATCCTAGCCCGTGTTTCACCCGGGGTAGCAAAAAAAAAAAAAAAAAAAAAAAATGAGGTGAGCTTTTGTCCGCGTCAGTGAAAAAACGGATGAGCTTTTGTCCGGTTACCGGTCAATCAGCTACATGCGCTAGAGCGCATGCGCGCCGGCTGGCTTGGCTAATACCGCCGCTGGAAAGCGGGCGTGTCTTTTTTTCACCTTGTTTCTGCACATATGAACAAATATTTTTCTCACCTTTTCATCTCTCCCGTGCGATAAAAACGCTTTCTCAAAAGAATAACGATGGTTTACGGAGCGATACACGTTATTTAGCATATATTTATATAAATTCTGACGGCTTTTGCCGATTGCCAATCACCCAGTGCTTACGGTGATGTCAGTGGTCGCGCGTTTTCAACACTCTGCTGCCACCGGACGTTGAGCTGTTTTTGCCTGATCGAATTAAAATATAATGCGCGAATATTTCGCGACTACTACTTGTTCCCCGAGTAGCCCAATAGGTCAGAAGCTCGAACGTCATTTGAGGGCGCCTTTAATCTTTCAATTTTTGTAAATCTTCCAGTCTTTGGGGAGGGGAAAATAGTAGCGGTTACAAGGAATTTCCCTACCTCCAAAATAAATCAGACTATTCTTGTGACGACTTATAAAACATTCAAATTATTACAAAATTACTCCAAAGAGCAGTCGATTACAAGGAATTTCATTGCAATAAGTACCGAGCAAGCCTAGGAACCCATAGAATTACGACTGACAGTTGCTCAACCGGTACGATTGACCTAATTGAACTTTTGTTGTTGGTACTCGCGCAAACAACAAGCTCCCTGATGTGGTCGGAATAACGCTGCTACTCACAGTTAAATTTGTTTTAAGCTTTGTTTTTCACTTACACCTACCTGCCTTTAAGCTGTTGATGGGGAACGTTTTCGTTTTTAGACTCGGGAAAGTTGGAACTCGTTTGCATGGAGAGACACCACAGAAGCGCAAGTTTTCGTATCCAAGGGAGCTGTTTATAGGACACCACACTCTTGTCTTCCTTTCCTTTTTTTTTTGTACTTTATTCTTAGCGCAAGCATTGCCAGTGACAAAGTCGGTGTCGCGGAGGGTCAAGAGCGACGCCGCTTGATCAAGAAGCACCATCTGGTAGCACTTATCCCAAACAGCGCACGCGAGAAGTCGAATGCGACAAGGAAGAGCTGACGGTGTGGAGGTGAACAAAAGCACCGGGCTTTATTTTTAGTCTTCTCCGGGCGCACAACTGGCTTTTTTTTTTTTTTTTTTTCGCCGCAGTCTTCGAAGAAAATTGCGGCCGCCACCGCATAAGTTTCGTCCCCCATCCCGCACAGCGCAGAATGGCCCACGGCACTAAAGAGTAACACACGAACGAGCCGCGAAAACCAGGAAACGCTAGTCGAAAGAGTCAATACTCTGGTCGCAGCTTCCCGTAGACGTGCCAGCCGTCTGCAAGCCCAAGACGTCGTCTGCGACCAAACACTCCGCTAAGCCTAACCTGTCCCCCATTCGTCTTCACCCTTTGAACACTCGAAAGCATTCAGTATGCAGGTTGCACCCAGCGGATTTAAAAGAGGGATTCGATAACGAAGCGAAGACGAAAAGCGCCACCGAGGGCCGCAAAAAGTGGGTCGCGAATTTCCGGGCCCAGCTGTCGAAGAGCGCGTACGAGCAGCGCAAGCTGTGGACGCCATTTTGTCACCGTCTCTCCCGCCTTGTCCTCTATCGCAGTTGAGCCAAGTCGACGACTGATGTTCGACGGACCATGCCAAGCGCGAACAGATGGAAATGCGCTTCCGCGGGCTTTAAGCGAAGCCGCGACGCTGCTTCGCTCTTCGCAGACGGCAGGACCAATGCCACCTACAAGACAAGGCCTGCGTATGACGTCATGGTTAGTGGATCCCCGAGACGCCCCAAGCGGCAAATACGCTGAAACTCGACGAGTCGTCGCAAATCGGACGACGCGTCCGTCTTGGCGTAGCCGCCTGCCAGCGTCGTGGTCGTCATGAGACGCTGAGAGACGGCTGGCGGCAATGCTGACGCAAGCTATACGGAACGCAAGTCCGTCTGCTTCTTTTGCAGGGGTTGAGGTGACGTCAGAACGCCGAGCTCTGATTGAACGATAGTGGGTAGACCCATAAGCAAGCAGCCTTGAGGTCTACCCACTATATCCTTCAATCAGAGCCAATCAACAACCCCTGCAAAGGAAGCAGACTTGCGCTCCGCATAGGCGGCGCTGCGTGAATCTATTGTGATGACGTTTGGGGCAAGGGAAGGCGCCGGCCTTCTAGGATTGCTTTTGTCTCCGATCGCAGTCGAACCAAGTCGCCGAATCATGTTCGACGGACCATGCCAAGCGCCAACAGATGGAAATGCGCTTCCGCGGGCTTAAAGCGAAGCCGCGACGCTGCTGCGCTCTTCGCAGACGGTCGGAGGAGGAAGCGCGGAAGGAGCGGACGCACCCTCGGGCGTATTTAGCGTCGGCAGCGCGTGCCTTCACTTCCGCGGCCCATTTGCGCGCAGCGTCCGGTTCGCCCGCCGGTCTGTCGGACACGACTGGTGCCAACACCAACGGGCTCGGAGAACGCCGTAATACGTTAAAAAATCGGAGCGTGCAGCAGCAAACAGGTGTCACACCTGAGCGCAAGAGTGAGTCTTATCCCCCCAAAAAGCAGCGATAAGTTAGGTGCCTATTACGGGAACCGAAGATGTCTCATATTTATTTTCTCGCTTTGTCATTGTAGCCTGTGAACTCCAGATTGTTTGGGTTTGCGTTTGTTTTTAACAAAAAAAAAAAAAAAATAATGGGTATATGTCATTGACCTGCCACTAGCAGTTAATTTGTGAATGTGTTATATAATTGCATTAAACAAATTACCATCCGATATCCAGTAGTGCCAATTATATTAATGGATGATTTCAGTTACTCCAACATTTTCTGGTCTAATATATCTCCTGTTTCAATCCCCTTCTCATCTGAAGCTAACATGTTTATTGAACTCTGTTATGATTTCAACTTTTCTCAACTTGTCTCAGAGCCCACTAGGGTTACAAACATTTAATCAAATATACTCGATCTCGTATTAACAAAGCATCCGAGCGTCATATCGTCGCTAACATACCTGCCACGTCTCAGTGACCATTCAGTTCTTCACTTTTCCTAAAATATCCCATTCGTAACGCCTAAAATTCACATAAAATATATCCGTGACCATAGCAGAGCTGACTTTACGTCAATTAACTTGTATGTCTGAGTTTCGTAATGATTACTAACCTTAGTTTTCAGAGCGCTCCGCTTAATTTAATTGGTTGGTGTTGGAAACTGCTGCTTCCTTATTAATTGAAACGTACATACCATCAAGGAAAATCCGATGCAACACAAACTCGCCTTGGTTCAATGCTAATCTCAAACGTCCGCGAAATAAGGAAAAAAAAAAAAAAAAACAGTTTCGCGTTGCCAAACGATAATCCACTGATGCACATGGGCAGCGTAACAAACTCCAGATCAAGAATATACAGCAGCTATTACGTAAACTAAGATTTTTTTTATAATCCTACAATAAATATCATGTTAGCGAACTGATCCTAAACAATTTTGGAATGTCGCTAATCCGAACTGCCAGTCGAACACCAGTAACTGAAAGTGCAAGTGTATTAAATAATGTTTTTAGTATTACTAATTCACCGCCGAAAAATCTCTCGTTTGTGTCTTTCATAAATATTTCATCAAAACGTTACCCTGCATCAAACTAATTACTACACCATTCTACAAACCCGCTCGATTTGATCACAGCCAAAGGGTTGGTATTCCAAATTTTAGAACTTGATTATTTCAATATTCTTTTATGCCTCAAACATCTATAGTCTGGAACCACCTTTCCGCCTCGATTGCTAACATTACTGATATTGTTTTGTTTAGCCATGCTCAAATATGTGCACTTTATAGGTAATATAATACAGCTCTCTTCTCTCTTGAAGGTATTTGAAATAAATGAAAAATAAAATAATAAATATGTAATAAGACAAAGACATACATACAGCTCGATGAAACACATGAAAACAATATCCAACTATGACAACTATGGCTTAGGACTCGCTCCAGATGATTGCGGCAGCACCTACATGTCTGGCGAAATGAGACCTTGTTTTTCATTTAATAGTTTAATATCCTTGGATCAATCAGGATACTACAATAACTTAAAGCGAGGGTTCTTTATATGTGGGTTCGTTAATTCCAAATAACCACTTCTTTTTTTCCTTGTTGGGAAAGAAAGTTTTTGTTTAGTTTTTGTACGTGCGGCCCGTGTTGGCTCTTTGGCCTTCCAACTGGCGTGCTTCCAAAGATAATTTCCTATCTCCTTCACCCCGCTTCGTTATGGTTACAGCTGCAATAAAAGCTCGAGATGCGCACTGCGTCAGTCAGTGCCACACAAATAAGCTGTTTTCCAAATATGCTTGTTGAATACTAATTGGATCTACGCGAAAAAAAAGAGAAAAAAAGCCAATTTTATTGCGTCAGCTTATTAATAAATGCAAAGAAGAGAAACTCCACTCACCCCAGTGGGCCAAGCTGGAACTACAAAGACCCTAATCTAGAGAGTAACTTGGTAAACGGCAAAGGCTACGTCCCAGTGAACCAATCAGCGCGCCGGGGCAAGGCACGTGACTAAGTTGCGCGCAGTCCTGTCAACCCCTTTCTCCCTCTCTCTCTCTCAAAAAAAAAAAAAAGAGAAAAAGATAGAAAGAGATTTTTCTTTTTTTTAGATCGTGCACGACAGGGAAGTTTTTGACGTGGACAAATGCGACGTCTGGTACACACAAACTCTTTCCCCAACTGCTAAGCCAATACTTTACTAGGCTTTGGGATTAGATTCCGCTCTGGCCCCTGCACCCATGGTAAGCTCTGACACGGGCTTCACCGCCGTCGCTCTGATAAAGACCCGTTCGATCACTTGCAGCCGAGTAGGACGGGCTGAGACCATACCGGTTTTTAAGTTTCGAGCGACGGCTTAGGGCCGAATGCACTGCTGCGGAGCAGGAACTAAGCAGTCGCAAGGTCTCAGCCGGTCCTACTCGGTTGCAAGTATGTGAACGGGCCTTTAAAGGCTGGTTCACACTCGCGTGAGTCCGACCGAGAGCGACTGCAACGGCTTGCGACGGACGTTAAGGCAGGTTCACACATTTGCGTTGCGCTGCGTTGCGTCGTGCAGCACCGGGCCTCCCCATTGGCTCGTTGTAAGTGTCGCCATAGCAACCCGTACGTTGCAAGCGGCTGCAGCTCCACTCGGTCGGTCTCGGCGCAAGTGTGTGAACCAAACTTTAACCTTTTTACGGGTTGCTATGGCAACGGGGCGGGTGTAAGCGGCCTGTTGCCATAGAAATCCGTAAAAGGATTAACGTCGCAAGCCGTTGCAGTCGCACTCGACACCAGTGTTAGAACCAGCCTCGAAGGGCGATTCACACACTTGCTTCGAGTCTGGCCCCCTGCGAGAGTTTCTATGGCAACAGCTGCGTCGGCTCCAACAAAACGGAGTAAAGCGCCATACGCACATTCGCGTTTGAACGCGTTTGAGTGCGTTGCGTAGTCCTTGCGGCCAGGCGCGGTCGCTTGCGGACCGACGCGCGCCTTCCCGCAACGCTCGGTAGCGCGACGCAAGCGAGTAGAGACTCGTTCAACTCTCCGAAGCGTTGCGGTGCGTTCCGGCGCGTTCGACCAATCAGAAGCCGAAAGAGGAGAGGGGGTGACGTGTTCGCTCCGGCCGAATCGGCGAGACGTATCCGGTTCACCGGTCGCAGTGCTTGCTTTTTCGTTTTGGGGAGCGGTGGGGAATGTATTTTCCAAGGCTGCAATGGTTCAAGCTTGACAAAACGTCGGGGAAGCCGGCGAGATTGTCCCAAGATCGAACGCTTCGACGCTGTCGCCGTGCGCCGCCATGTTGCCTTGGATTTCGCTTACTATTGGTGAGCCACTAGCGACGATAGCGCGTTCCTATTGGCTCTTGACTGCGGTTAACTGCGTGTCAACGCAACTGTGCGTACAAGTTTGGCGCAAGCGGTCTTCGCAACGCAACGCGTCCGCTTGCCGCTACGGAACGCACCGCGCTCAAACGCGAATGTGCGTATGGGCCTTAAAAACCGGTGTTGTTGGAGCCGACGCAGGTGTTGCCATAGCAACCCTCGCAGCCGGCAGGACTCGAGGGAAGTGTGTGAATTTCCCTTGAGGGAGTTTTTGAAGATCGTTTCCGCCGTTCCGCAATGTTGCCCGCAATGCGGAGAACCGTTGCGGGACAGCGGAAACGATCCACAAAAACTCCCTATTGGCTCGAAGGGTCCGTAGCGTTTGCTCTTTGCCAAGTAAGCTCGGGCGTTCTTGGGCTTAGGTAACCTAAAGTAGGGTAACCTAGAAGACAATGCCCTTCCCTCACAAACGACATCACTGGTGGGTCCACGAAACACCGCCTAGCTTGCAATCAATGTTGTAAATGTTAAAAAAAAAAAAGCAACAAAATACGTTATTCGTGACTTGCTAATAAAAGCAGGCGTCACCGTTCCCGATAAACAGTAACGCGCGTTACTTTTTGTAATTATGAATAAACACGTTTTACTGTTTTGACGTTACAGGCATGCATAAGCGCCATATTTCAAGAAACATTTTGTCCATGCAGAAACAGAACATAATTAGCTTATCTTCATTTACGGTTTCACCTAAATACTCACAAGAAAGAAAAAAAAAGCGCAAAGAAAAATGCAAAAAACAACAACTCAAATTTACATAACTGGAGTTTAAAAACAATTCTTTCTGAAGTCTTGGGAAAAAAATGAAACGAATAACGTAATTATACGTTACCCACTGGAAACAAGTAACGCAAGTACGTTACCCGTTACTGTTTTCAAAATGTAACAAATCCGTCACGCGTCACCAAAACGAAAAAAAAAAAATAGAAATGCGTTACCGGTAACGCCGTTACTTGTAACCCGTTACCGCCAACACTGCTCGCGTTGCAACGTCTCCAGTGCGGCGTGCAACGTCATCCCAACGAACGCGACGCTAGCACGCAGTGACACCAAGACGGACAAGTATCTCTCGTCGACCTTCAGCAGCCTGTTTGCAGCTTGGTCCACCCACCTTCTTCTCGCCATGTTCCCTTTCGCCCCGCTTCCCTTGTCAAACTTTCCTGAAATCAAAGGTTCTTTTACAAGGAAACCTAATGATGACGTCAGGCACGGGCCTTGTCTTCTCCGCGGCGCTGGCTCGGACGAGGCTCGCGCCCTAAGCCAGATGGCTTCGTTTAGATTTGGCTGCGCTCCGTTAATCGAAACCGCTGCATGCACGCGAGTCGCGGGAAGGCCATCTGGTCGAGATATGCGCCGTCGCCGGTCCCACCGCGTAGGAACAACGCCCTTGGCTTTCCCACACACCCAACTGGGCGTCTCGGGGCTCGGCTCCAGCAGCGCGGCACAACAGGCTCGCTCGCCAAGGACGGCCGAGCTACGAACAGAACGTCCGATCAAGTTTGCAAAGCAGAACGCTCAATTAGGGTATCGGGTCCAGAACGCACGATCTGCGATCGAGGCCTTCGGCGTAGACCACCACGTGCCTTGTCGTCGCGAGTAAGCGAAACTGGTGCGTGCGATGGGTGTGCGACCTTATACTACAAAGGGTCACTTTCATGAATCTACAACAACGTAGACTAACAGAGAGTATTAGTAAACGGAGTGAAATTTTAAAACCTGTTTTAAATACGATTCCAATGTTTACAAATCAACGACTACACACGAGGGCTTGTGCAGCCAAAGCACCCACTGGAGCGACTTGCTTACGCCTGTATGTTAGTGCCCAACTGCATTTTTGTCATGCCTCCCCGTTATCCCTTGTTATTTCTCTTTAAAGGAATTGCAGGAAACATTCCGTTTTATAATGTCCCTTATACTTGGAACACCCTCCCTCCCTCCCTCTACCCACCTTCTCATATTATGGACAGCGCAAGCAGTACGGGCCGCTGCACTGTTTTCGTCCACTGCCTACATACGCAGTCTTGTTATTAAACGGTGAAAACAACAGACCCCTTATAAATGTGTTCGCAGGCAACCGAAATATGTTTTTCTTTTTACCTATCAGCAACGCTTCGTTCGTTGCGTCACCGACCCATTACGCTTTTCTTTCTTTTTTTTCTGTTCGCTAATCTTTTGTCAATAGAGAAACAAAACAATGCGCGCTTCGCATAGTTGTGTATTGCGTTCATTGCGCACGCCATCAGACACTACAAGTTTGCAGCGCAGGTTCTCCCGATGGTGATTCTGAAAAAAGTCTATAATAGACGTCTTTATCCGAGGACCATTGTCTCTACGTTCTTGCCGTCACCCTGAGCCGCTTCAGCCGCTGCTCGTACATTATACAAAAAGAGACGCTGTTCGCCGCAGACATGACGAGAGAATTATATCTGCGAGCACGCATGGAAAAAACACGCTTCCGACTGCCCGCAGATTGTCTTGGACGATGCGTTAGCGGCACGGACCGCGGCGTTTTACAGTCGACGGGGTATAGACGCTTTACAGCAGCTGTGCATGGACGCCGCCATAACTGACCTTTAGTTTTTGTTTCCTCTTATTCCGTTTATTTCACTTCATCATTACCATAGCAGGCCAGGTTATTGCCATATTAGATTCAACTGTGTCCTTTTCTAAATCATCGGCATTTGTGGAGGATCGTCAACTACCGTTTTAGTTGCTCGGCATCTCGGTAAGACAAGAGAAGGTCAGCAATGGCGGCTGTAATTTGGCGCGTGTGTAAAGCGTCTATACATCTTTCCCGACTCACCCCAAGTCGGGAACGAAACGCAGCTGATCAATGTCAACGACACAAAGAGTTAATCGGAATCTCCGTCCGCACTCCATTAGCATCGCCCCCTTTCTCACGGTCAATACCAGAGCGTGCGCGACACGGCGACCACGAAACAAGAGGGGAACAAACGAGGGCCAATTAGACCGGTTTCGCAGCGTCCTCGATTCAGACGGCCATTTTGTTAGAAGCCCGCGACGTCCACCCACCCTTGTTACGGCTTGCAGCACAGTTTTTTTCGCGCGGCACTGCAAGGTGAACAGGTCCCGTTGTTGTTGCGCTGCGACGATGCCTGGTCACGAATCTTTCCTACGAGCCACGGTCCCAATAGATCGTACAAACGACAGTCGCCAGGCATTGTCTTTTGTACGATGAGTTCAGATGAGTAGTTGACTATAGAAACCCGGTGTGCTCGTATGTGTTCCGTCCTAACGATGCGTACGCGCTGGAGTGGCTCGATCCGCCATACCTATAACTGGCATGCACAGAATCCCGTATTTAAAACTGTTGTAAAAAAAAAAAAATTGATGCTGTGGAATAGGGCGCCTATCCGTTACAAATTATCGCAGTTGTCGATCGGAAGTAATATTACGGTTCGCCGAGAAAAACAAACGAGAAGTTCGTCCTCTCTGAAATGGCGTCTGGCTTTTCAGCCGCAGAAGAGCAGTGACAATTGCACGAGGGCAGAATTGCAGTTCATAGCGAAACCCGCAAGTGCGGGGCTTGAATCCAGGATCGCTCGGCCGTAGCAACGTTCGTAGATGGCGCGAGTCGCTACAGAAGTACACGAAGAAAAATAAATCGAGCAAAGTACACAAGGACCCGCGTGCAAGAAGGACACAGCGCAGTATAGTGTCCGGGTGTCGTTCCTATATACTGCCATGGTCTTTGTCACGCTGTTTATTATTCTTTGATCCCTGCTCAGCTGCTCAGGCGCCGCGGCGGCTGCAATAAAAACCAGAAAGCCGATATGGCGGGTACGTGGGGGGGCTCCTCGGATTCCTTCGTTCACGGGCGAATTCTTCGGGCCGCGCTCATGCTGCGTGTGTTCGCGGAGTGGCTCTTGTACGGGGCAGTCGAGCGAGCGGGCAGGAAAAGAAAATGCGCGCGCAGGCATTTATACGGTGAGGCACAGCGTGAAGTTTTCGACCAACCTCGCTGCCCGAGCGCCGCGCAACTGCTACGTGATCTCCGCCGTGTGCCAAGAAAGATAACGGCACTCGCACACCTCGCTCGCTGCTGCTTCGTTCAAGTTGGCGTCCTGCAGGAGAGCTCGAGAAGTGTTCGGTCACCGTTTTGCTGTGCGAACTGGTTTGTTCGGCGGCCGACCAACAAAACATTTCCTTTTTGCGATACACGGGGTGACCCGTGTCAACGATCTCCACGAACAAACACGTTCAGCGGCTGTTTTCATTCAAAGACCCAATACCGAGTTTCTAGCTCTCGTTTTGGCGACCTTCGCTACTAAAACTATTGGCGGCTGCGCGCAAAACGACAAAAACCGCCGGGAAATAAATTACGCCGTACTGCAAGGGTATTACCGCAGCACAAAAAAGTAAAAAAAAAAAAAAAAAAAGAACGCGAGAAGGAGAGATTGAGCTACCTTGAGCATCCAGACTTCATTGACGTCACAACGTACACGCTTGTTTTGTTTCACGAGCGAGGCGCGATGGATCGGGGCCAGTCCCACCTAGAGCAGCAGGCCTTCTAGGTGGTATTGGGCTAGCTCGCCGTGCAGTCGGCATACCAATCTTCGCAATGGTATACCGCATTAGCAGCACGGAACCGTGCGCTCGTGCTTAGAGTTACAATAACCTCCAGCGTCGTTTTAATACGCTGAATGTCGAAAGTGGTCCTGCGTCAAACAGGCTTATATTATGTAGGCGCGTACCCGGACGAATGTGGTAATGATCGCGGAATTGTTTCCTTTTCGTTTTTAAACGCGGGAAAACCGGAACTGGCCCGCACACAGGCTGGCGGACTTCAGGAAGCCTGTTTTTGTGATCAGCCAAACCTAGATGCCTAGATTTTTAAACGCCATCGGAGTAGGCGTGCGGATAAGGCTAGACTCACATTCACCTCAAAAGCCATACAAAAATGGCTGCATGTTTTGTTATTTTGTAAACTCGTTTAAATGCAGTAGCTTCATAGAGTGGATGGTGCTTCAGGTGGTGCATTGGGCAGAGCTTTGTATAGAAAACATTACGTCACACCATTTTTCTCTTTGTGACGCAGAGCGCGCTTCCCTTCAGCACCACCCGGATACAAAGCCTTCGCGTTGAATTCTTTGGGCCACCAAGAGAGAGGTGCGCGCCTCGCTGCCCTTTCCACTCCTCGTTCCGAGCGCTCCTGCTACACCACCTGTTTCTGCTCCTTTCTTGCTAGCCCTTTTCAACCCTTCCGTTCCGCGCGCTTTCTCACACCACCTGGTTCTGCTCCTCCCGCTCACGCGTGTTGGGTCTGAGTCAGCAGCGCATTCGGCTTTCACGCCGGTGACCGGGGTTCGATCTCTGGCACCGGTTGCCGTCTTCTTTTTAAGATCGTTTAGCGGTTACGGACTGACCGACCTACAGATTTCGTGCTTACACGGCTACTGAGGTTGGTTGGCCCTATTATAGGGAGTTTAAATGTATCGTTTTCAAAGGCTCGCAACCGCTACGAGCGGGCGCTTCGGAACATCCGTCAAAGTGGCAGCGCGAGCTCCCGCGACGAATAGCGTGGATGGAAAACGCGATATACTAAAACTCTCGAATGCTACCGCTTTAGAAAGATCGCTTCCCGCGGAGCATTACTCGTATTTACGTTCTGTACCCAGATACCTGTAAGTGCCTTTAAAGGGGTCATGAAACGCTTTTCCAACTTTGTCCTGTTTAGCTTTCCTCCTCAACTCATAAATCCCGCATTCCACCAAACAGTTCAAGAAGACGAAAAGACGGGAGGCCGCTCTTGCTCGGAATGTGGTTTGACTACCCGGACAGAGCCACTGTCACCCTAGAAGATCAGCCCGTGGCTCAAAATTCAGACAAAGGTTGCTTTCCCCAAGCCGTTCACCCCGAAGCTGACAGTGCTGTGGAAGCTACGTGCTCGTTGGGCCAGCCAGACGTGCCACGTGATCACGCTCCTTCGCGGATACCCACGCGCAGGAAATGAGGTCAGGTGATGAGAGGGAGGTGGCTGATTGGTCCGGCAAGCGCGTAGCTTCCACCACAATGTCAGCTTAGGGGCGAAGGGAATAAGTGAGGTCCGGTTTCGTGTGACGTGCGTTTGGACCCGATGACGCTTTTTTGTGATTATGGATGTATCACAGTGAAAAGGCAGAGAGCTTACGAAAGGGAGGAGGTACGAAATAGTCCGCTGTGTTTTCAAATTTTCTCACTGAAAGTCGGGCCTTTGACTTTCTACCTTTTTTCTTTTGGCCCACTGAACGATGTGCTATTAGTAAAATCCCAATGTTAATTGATTTATTCCAGCCCAAAATTCGTTTCATGGGCCCTTTAAGCTCAGTTATCTGCTAGTTTATCGAAATGTAAATAATACAAAAAGCGTAATTGTTTTTTTCTTTGACAACCAAATATTGTAAGAGCTATACTATGCATAAAAAAAAACATGTGCACTTTTTTATTTTTTATTTGGGGAAACAACAACTTTAGATAGTTTTATTATCATCCTAGAGTATGAAAATTAAAAGTTGTGCTTCTCTGGTGATACGGTTTAAAATGTCTCCCACTTTTTTTCTCTCGTGTTTGTTGGTTAATACAGAAGACGTTGTGGCGAAATACATATTCGATGTTGTGTTTCAGAAATTATTCTATTACTCACACTTGGTTCACGTCCTTTGTCTTGTATCTCTCATAAACGCATACCAAAGCTTAAAACCAACTGCGTAAATCGTGGTATTCCCTTGTACACTAGTACACGAGAAACGCCGGTATTCTTTATATCTGAGACGGAAGTTAAGGATGAACATATCTGAGTAACTCTCCCCAAACGACAGCCGTGGTCTGATACCGAAGAAATCTCACTGTTGACATCGGAAGTTCGTACCAGAACGCCCCAAAGACGCTCGATGTCAAAACTTAACGACTCAACGTAGTAAGCGTCCATCACGTTCTGTAATGAGTCTTCTGAGCACTTAGAAGCGCCTAATGGAATTATCTAACGACGACTTCGATTGGTTCTACGAGGACCCAATTGCGACAGACGACCTTGACAAAGAACATCACCAAGGGATAGGTGACGCCACAAAGCACCTTTCCTTCTTCCGCGACTGCCTGCAAGCAACAAGCATCACCACTGATTCGCTGCATTGTGCCGTAGGCGATTTCTTCCACACCCTCGAGACAGACGAAAACGTGACTGGCTATTTTTCGAGCTCATTTTGTTTCTACAAAACGTGGCGAATCAGTGTCCTACTTCAGCGCTCCCGCAGACGCAGTGATTTGGAGTGTCGTATGCAGCATCTTTATCTCTCTGGCTTTGTTATGTTTGGAGACATCATGCTAACAGACTCGCTTCGGTGATTACGACAAATGTCAAACTGACAGAATGGATATGCTCGACAGTGCTTCTACTCACCTGCTAACAAAAAAAAAAGAAAAAACAAGAATATAAAAGAAGTTGGACTCTTTGCTCGCCGAAAAGTTTTAAACTGTGAATACAATTAATTTTCCTACTCAAAACAAACGAAATTCGACTTTAAATTCGGCCTTATCGCTTCCCGTTGATATCAGACGCACCTTGTGTCCGGATGTGCGATTCGACGTGTCGTACTCGAGCGATAACGATGACCACATATCTCACCCGGAAACACTCCGAGTCTGGAACCGGGTGAATGGGGCAATGCACACGCCCACTGGGACGTTGCTAATGCCTCCGATCAAACAGGTACCAGCGAAAGGAACATGGCGGGTCCCTCGAGCAGCTCAACGATACGGGTTGGTCGGTTTCCGTCGTCTGCTTGCCGTTTCGTACGCCGTGACCCCCCCTTTGACGATTCCGACTCAAGTCAACGCACGCAGAAGCCGTTCCGCATCACGTGGCCCGACTGCTTTCTCCGCTGCGAGGAGGACAGAAACAAAGAGGGGGGAGAGCGGGACTTCTCTCGCGTCGTCCAAGATGGCGGCCGGAGTCGGTTCTTGTTTGTTGTTTCGCTGGGAGCCTGTCCCAGATTTTGCAGCCGCTAGATCGGCCAAGCGAGGCCGTGTCCGGCATCGCCGCGCATGCGCGCACGGGCCAGTCGCGGATCAGTCACCCTCGTTCTTTTGTTCTACGGAACAAAGCGTCCTCGCCCCCCTCCCCTCGGTTCCCTTGGAAACGAAGGGTCCGTGCCCTGCCTCCAGCGCCTAATTAGAAGCCGCTCAAAACCCCTCCGCGAAGCCATGTGCCATCTTCATACTTTGGCTGATTCCTGTCGTGCAGTGTCCGCATGAAAGAGCCCCGGAGTCACTTGGCGTGCGTCGACTATGTAGCTGGTTACCTTAGCGGGCGACAGGCAACCCCCTGTTTATACGAGCCAGTGCTTCTCAAACGTAACGCCGCTACTCGGTCAGCCAAACATTAGAGTGTTTTAGTAGATCGTTCACTCACTCCCGCTGTGCTATCCGCTAGCCGCTATGACCTCCGCTATATGTAGCGTAGCGGAACTACCATTTTAAGTTTTAGTAGAACGTTCGCAACCCGCTACGGATTACAACGTTACGAGAGCTAACGCAACGCCACTAGCGGCTCTTTCGGACACTAGGGCTCGCGTAAAACAGATTTGTAAAGCAATCCTTCGCAATTGTTTTTATTAACGTCGTTATCTTAATAAAATATTGTTTTTTTTTATTGAATAACGTGCTAATCATTGCTTCTTTTGTAAGTAGGTGACTATTATGTTTATAATTGAATACAACTGTCAGCCAAGCTGTCCAAGCCAATCCGATATGAGTCAAGTGCCAAAGCCACCGAGAAAAATCTTCAAAAATAAAGGACAACCACTGTAGCTCATCTGTTGCGTCGTTGTTCACCGAAAATGAAGCGCCACAGAAATCCCTCATATCCGCCTGTTCGCTCCGCTTCCTTAGTCGGTTTTGTCTTCACGACAAAGCGGCCGAGCAGGGGGCTGCACCTTTCGCTCACAGCACCAAAAACTGCGAAGCTTTTTCTTTTTTCTTTTTGTTCTCCTTTCCGTGGCCGCGTTTAGTATATCCGCCATGAATCGCTACCTGTTGCAGTCGTGGAGCGGCTTTGTCGCGGGAACTTCTCGCAGCAGCAAGGTATAATCCACCCCTTAGAACGACGATTGCGAAAAGCACAGACCGAGTAGACGCGGCGTGGCGGCCATCTTGAACAGCGTCCCTCGCTGGGTCTCCCTTATCTCGCCAAGACTCGTTCTCGCGAGAGCCACGCTAGCGCGCCGCGCTACGCCCCTCGCTATTTTGGCCCGCTAGCGCGCCTCCGCTAGCCTCCGCAGCTCCGCAATGTTTCCGCTAGCAGCGCGCATGCGCAGTAGCGTCGTCCCTCTAGCGTATAGCGTAGCGGGAGAGCCAAAACGATCTACTAAAACTCTCTATTAATCTACTGCGTGCAATTCAAGGCCAAATTGACCATTCCTCAGGCTGGTTTGTGTTTGGAGACTCCAAACTTTTACCCCGGAGACAAATGGAACCAGGAATAGCGCAAAACGTGTCAAAAGATGGACCCTTTCGTTTTCACAGTGACGCTAACGTTTGTAGCCTGACGCGACATAAGAACTGACCAGCAGGAATGTCAGAACCCAATCACGCCTCTAAAACAAAACAAAAAGTGTAATGGAAGCATTTTGTTTCAGAATTCTGACTGGCGCTTTAATATATTCCCTGCTTGTACATGAGAAATAGTCTCGCTTGGAAATTACACCAGATGAACCAGATGATCAACGAAATACACCGTCGAGGAAAATTTCAGCTCGCTGTTTCGGCACAGGTAATTAAAGATTACGTGACGACACGCCGGTATGCAATGCTTCGGACCTCACGGATGGCTAGTTGCCAGATAACCAAGGGAGGCCAACTTTCCAAAGAAGAAAACTGCTGCCACTGAGAAATAAAAGAGGGAAAGAAAGTGTGAACCACCACTATACACCAACTCATGTTTACAAACAAACCGGAGCGCCCCTAGCGGACGCCACCGGCGCCGCGCATGCGCGGTGGATGGTGGGCAAGAAGCCCGCCGTCGCCCATAAACAAACCATTGAATTGCGTTGTTGTCGGCGTCGGTGGGAGTCCCCGTGCTCTTTTTCGCGTTGGAATTGTTGATTCTACGTCCTCCTAGCAATTTCTGACTACCTGAGCGGCTTCAGCAAAACTATCGAGGCAAAACTTTGCGTGAATAATGTGACGTGCGGCGATTCATTTCACGTGGACGCCGCAGAATGGGCGCTAAAGCCTGACTCCCACGATGAGATTCTGCTCGCTATTTTCAGTCGCGACGTCGCTCGGACTGCAAAAGCGTGGACCGTAGCTGAGATGGTGGACATCGATACTGAAAACCGCAAGTAGAATCGGGCATTACAAGTCGGTGATGGCCACTGGTAACAATGATCAACAACTTCTTGTATCTGTTTACACTTAGCCGACTTACCCCAACCAACCTTCAAATGTGTTTTGAGGCCTGCACTTAGTTCTTATCGCAATTACCGGGTCAACGTTTGGCTTACGGGCCGCTGTCGTTTAAACGAGCTGACGACAAAAAGCAGCCAAGTTTGAAAGAGCAGACGACAGTTCGAACGCACGCGCAATGGAGTACGGGCAGGAAGCACCGCGTCGCGCGTCAACAAACCATTCGAATGCCACGTTGTCGGCGTCTGTGTGTGTCTGCATACTCTTTTTCGCGTTGGAGTTGTCGATTCTACGTCCTCATCGCAATGTCTTACCACTTGAATCACCTGAGCGAAATTATCAAGGCTCGTTACGCCGCTAAACTTTCCGTAAATAATTTGACGTGCTGCGATTCATTCGCATGAACGCTGCAGAATGGACGCCAAAACCATGATAAGATTTTTGTAGCGATTTTCGGTCGCGACGTCGCTCGTGCTGCAAAAGTGTAAAAGGTAGCGGCGATGATCGACGTCGATACTGAAAATCGGAAGCGGGAACAGACCAAGCGTAACAAGTAGGTGATGGCCACCGGTACCAATAATTAACATCTTGTATCTACTGTTTACACCGAGCCTACTTAAGCCTTTTGAGGCCTGCAATTACTTCTTATTGCAATCACGGGGTCAAAGTTTGGTCTACGGCCCACTTTTGTTTGAACGAGCAGACGACAAAAAGCAGACAACTTTGAAAGAGCAGACGAAAGTTCGAACGATCAGGCGGCCGTGTGAATTTGAGGACGCGCTGAGCCCGTGGGTGGTCCTGACAACTTGGGGGTTTTCTCTCGTTCATGTTAGAACAAAGCAAATACATCTGGCGACCACAAATTGTGGCCCGCACACGCAATCGTAGTTCGACAGCGTCTGGTTTGCCCTTCTCATGGCTACTATCCACGTTCTCGGACGAACGGAGGGTGCAAAAACACATGAAAACTGATCTTCAAACCTTTCCAGACTGTCTTGGTAAAGCCCCCATCGCAGCATTTTGACGAGAAGGCAGGCTTTTTGTCTCGTTTCTTCCAAAGGAACACGGGAATGCATGTCTGGCACGGCGACTTCTGCCCACCGCCCCAGACCGGAAGTGCGTCCGGCGCGCCACCACCGCGGCGTGACGTAGGAGAGTTGAGTTGGTGTATAGACCGTTTTATCGTGGGTAGCGCCATCTTGAGAGCGAGAGAGAAAAGGGGAAAGGGCTACCGGCGCTTTCCTCCTTTCTGATTGTGTAGAAAGAGTGAAGGTCCCGGATGAGAGGCTGGGCCGGTGTTGGATGTCTGCAGCGCCCCAACTTCGTTCGCGCTTTCTTCTTTGTTTCAAACTCCCAAAACTTAATTATAGAGCCATGGTCTTCAATGGCGACAGCCGACAGTCCCCCGGTCATTGGGACACCATTGCTGGGTGATAGGGTGCACGAATAATGACAGAAAATGTCGAATACTGTCCGAGGACCTATAGTAGCTTGCATGGAATCCGGCAAGGCGAGTGCGGCTGTAATGTTTTTTATGCTCCATCGCTTTCCGCATGACTGGAAATGGTGAACCATTTATCAATTTTTCCTTGCAATGAGCGTAGCCATTTTAGTAATCAACAAGCCATTTTAGTAATCAACGTAGCCATTTTAGTAATCAACAAGCGATACACGAAACGGGAACCTCAACTAACTTTTGTAAACACCCGGAGCTGCTACTGATCGTTTTGCTGCGTTGCTTTTATCTTCGTGTCCGTGTTCTTATATTTCCTTATGGATGAACGACGAGGACGTTCTAGATGTACTTATATGAAACCGCAGTAAGTCTCAAAGCAGCCACGAATAATTTTACTATTTGATGCAATAGTTTGAGTACTCACGTCCAATTTCTATCGCTGGCACGTTCGCTGCCGCTGATCCCCCCGTCGCCGCACTGACAGATGCCATGACTCGAACAAAGAAACTTGCACACTGGGCTCGAAAACGCAGATCGCAACACACGAGTCGTACCCTGCAGCGACTGTCCGGCGTTTCAAATCGCCCAATCAAAGCAAACAACAAACCAGCGCCACTCCAAGGAGCTCTTTTGCCGGCTCTCTGGTACCACGCAAATCGCGATTCAGGAAAACCGATAGAACTACCATTTCAAAAATTTCCAGCCTTACCCGGTGGCGGAAACGAGCCTTCAACTAAGTGTTGTAGATGATAAAATCGAGTCAGTCACCACTGAAAATTATCAATATTAATATATATTCAGTTACAAAATTTCACACGCTCAAACAGCAGTTATCACGAGAAAACTTGCACGCACCTTGCGAGCGTACCCCATGTTCATCGGCGGTACAGCGTTCGGTGCGCGCTCCATTCACAAACTGTTCCGAGCACAGTCGAGAGGTTGGCGTTGAAGAAACGCCTTTTCCGTTTACGGACGCAGGCCACTGCCGCCTGAAACCGGGGTCATATGGAAAGCGATGGCGCTTATTCTACGTGGTCCCGATATTGCATTGCAAGACATTGCAGCCGCTCTCTCCTTGCTGGATTCCTCGCAAGCTACATAAGTCCTCGGACAGTATTCGACGCTTTCTGTTTTTATTCGTGCACCCTATGACCGAGCAGTGGTGTCCCGATGACCGGGGGACTGTTGCCATCGAAGCCCGTAGCTATAATTAAGTTTGCGAGTTTAAAACAGAAAAGAAAGTGCGAACGAAGTTGTTGTGCTGCGGGCACCCAACACCGGCCCAGCCTCTCATCCGGGACTTTCACTCGTTCTACACAATCAGAAAGGAGGAAAGCGCCGGTAGCCCTTTCCCCCTTTCTCTCTCGCTCTCTTTCAGTAAAACGGTCTATATATACTCCTTTGCTGTATGTTTATGCCCGCGTCCCACTAGAGCGACAGACAGAAACAAAAGACAGCGACAAGCCTCAAACCCATGCAGCATGCTCGCGATGGTACCTTTGGCAGGCGTTTAGTTGTTCGGTGCTCATGAAGTAAGCACGAGCGGTTGCAAGTCTGCCAAAGATACCCTCGCGTGCATATGATGCTCGTGTTTGAGCATAGCCTCCTTTATTCTACAAAGCCTCTGAAATCGGCAAAGACTCTCGTTTGAGGCTCGTCGCTGTCGTTTGTTTGTATGTCGCTCTAGTGGGACATAGGCATTACGACTATACTCCGTTCACCCTTGAATAGAAGCTTCGCCTTCAGCGCGAGCTTTCTGCTCTTGCTAATACAAGTATGACCGCGCAGACACGCGCAACCAATGCAGGAAGCATAGCCTCCTCTATTAGCGACGTGAGCGATCGAAAGCGTCGCTGTGGTCGGCCCACCACAATTGGCCGAATGCTGACTATGACGTCAGCAAAGGATGTTTCATCGACGGAAATAAGAGGAATGTAAGAACTTTAATTTTGACGGTGTTCGCAGTGTTGCTTTGAGTTCGGTGTGATTTCAGGCTTCCACCATGCCCATTACAAACACTGTTGCTTTGAGTTCGGTGTGATTTCAGGCTTCCACCATGCCCATTACAAACACCATCGAACTTGTTGTTCACAAGGTAATGACGTCACGAAAGGTAACCGAACGAGGGCGCCACCGAAACATCTGGCGGCTAATACTGACAAAGCCTGGCAGATCGCCACGAGAAGCGGCCGCCGAAATTGAAAAGGTAGAGGGGCAGACAACGGATGAGAGAAGAGCCACGTGACGGGCGCCCCGCTGCGGCGAGACTCCGAAACACACTTCCCCCGAGCGATGGAATGTCCGCTCGAGCTCGTCGCGTTCCTCCTGCCTACTGCCTCTTTTCTCGTCGGGTTTGAAAACCATGTTTCGGGTCCTCGCCGCTGCGAAAGATGCGCGCTGACGTCCAGGTTTCCCGAGAAATTCTCTGTGCTACCAGATCCTCGCGCACCAAATCTGCGACCAGGCACTCTATGGCTCCGTCGTCGAACTGCCAGGCTATGCCAGCGAGCTCGCGCTGAAGGCGGAGCTTCTAGTCTGAGCTTAAATGAACGGAGTATTGACAATCGCAAGCAAGGCCAGTGGCCGCCGCCATGTCTCTGCTTATGCGCACAAGCCAGTGCAAATTCAAGCTTGCCAGAGCTATGTTCATGCGCAAGCTGCATTCCATCGCTCGGGAGAAGTGTGTTTCGGCGTCTGGCCGCAGCGGGGCGCCCATCACGTGGCTCTCGTCTCATCCGTTGTCTGCCGCTCTACCTTTTCAATTTCGGCGGCCGCGTCTCGTGTCGACCTGCCAGGCTTTGTCAGTATCGGGGAGGAGATCAAATAGACACGCCTCTAGCGGCACGCTTCAGCTGCGGGGACATCAAACCGATTTTTCTTGTCTGCTTTTGATCAGAGAAATCGAAGATGACGATTCGAAAGCCGCTCCTCGTGCGACGAGCACTGGTCAGTGCGAAGCGCTCGTGCCCGGACCGTGCATGACGATGTTCAATTTCTTCGTTATGCTGTGTTAGTAAACACTGGGCTTTGGGGACAACGAGCTCGATAAAGCGCCCCTTATAGTTCGATCTTCTGCCCAATAGAGGACATTTTTCCATACACAAGAAAGAGAGCTATGTCGGGTTTTTCGTTTGTTTGTTTATTTTCAGGTTTCCGACAAGATAAAAGTCGTAACCCGATAAAAGAAAGAAAAAAAAAAGAAAAAAAAAAGGAACGCGTTACATTAACAGTAAACATTTCCTCACGTTCGTACGCTACACGATATTTTTCTCTTCCAGTTCCAACGAGTAATACGATTTCGGCAGGTAATCTAACATTCAGACAAACAATGCACAAAAATAAATATCCAGAGATACACGAGACTAAAACATGAGCATCGCATCGCTCGGTGTGGCATGATCGTGATCATCCTCAAACTCAAAAACATTTTGGGAGGCATCCTTTTCCTGGATGTCGACCCCCGCACAGTTCAAGTCGGCAGTTCGGCGGATCCGGCCACGGCGGGACGACTAAAACATGGAGAGGGAAATCATTTCGTACGCATAAGTCCGGGGGAGGGAAGCGCAGAGACGGATATTTCGGGCCGTTTCCGCGTCGGTTCGACCGACGATCACGACGTTGTCCGCCGCTTCCTCGTAAGCGACGGGGACCACCAAGCTAAACGAAAACAAATCGTAGGGAAGAGCATCAGTATGTATGCCGAACGAAAAGTGTAGCACGAACTGAAATCTTACACGCGAACGATGACCGAACGGATGGATTCGTATGCGACTGAATCATTTGGATCGGGCGGCGGCTTGCGCCACCTAGCCAGTGTTCATAATTTCAACTCTTCCGTACTGCCGGCGCCATTTGTGTATTAGGCAGACATGTACACGATACGCTCCCAAAGAAAGTAACTAAATGGAGTTACACGTTACTCGCTCAAAAAGTAACTAAATACGTTACTCGCTACTGATTCTCAAAAGGAACGCGTTCTTTACCTCAAAAGTAGCGAGTTACTTTTCTCGTTACTTTAATGACCAAGAACAAAACTGCTTTTTGTTTCATAGTTTGTTTTCTTTTCAGTAGTCATTTTAAGCAGCAGCTGCCTTTCGAAGTTTTTATCCGTTATGTTCCCCCGCTTCGTTGAGAATACATCTCCGGTGACGCTGAAAAGTAGTTGTACTGACGCGATCCAATGAACGGCAGTGTTGTGCTTCAGAAAGAGCTGATGAATCTGGGATTCCGCTGCCTCCCCCCCCCCCCCCCCCCCCCCTCTCTCTTTTGTTTTCTCTGCTTCTAAAGTTCTAGGTTGACAATGGATTCTGTGCCTTCCCGCGTTGGCAAACTCCGGGTTTATACATTCGGCCTCTACACGATTCTACAAGGTTCAACCAGCGAACCTTCAGGCTAGGACTAAAACAAGGCTGTTTAAACGGAGTTGTGCACGTTCCTCCTCAAAAGTAACCAAAGACCGTTACTCGTCACTTGACTTAAATTAAAAAGTCAATAATTACGTTACTCGTTTCTTCTCTAAGAAAGTAACTACAAAGGTTACTCGTTACCGAAAAAAATGTAACAAGGTATACGAAACTCGTTACTAGTAACGCGTTACGTGCATGTCTGGTATTAGAACCTAACCAAACTTTTCAAGTTTCACAAAACTCGGTAATAAATCAAAATATTTATTTAAAAAAAATGTTCCCTGACGGTGAGAATTCCACTGGTAGATCCGGAGCGCTTTCCGAAATCCGCGAGGGGGAGGCAAAATTCCGTTCCGTGGGACCCGCTCCGAATCGACGAGCGGAAGATGGAATCGCGTTTTTGAAGCGACCCACCGACTCGCCCGAGACCAAAGCCCGAGACGATCGGCCGTTCAAAATGGCCGCTGCTCGAGCTTGCAAGCCGACCAACGCCTCAGCCGACTGATCTTTCCGACGACCAGTCAGAACTGTCAGTGTTTAGATGTCCCTACTTTTATCGAAACGGTATTAATAAACTTTCGTCGCGGTAATGGATTGATTATAATGGAGCTTGCTTCGAATAAATATCTCCATTTTCACCCGACTTCTAATGCCGGAGTCGCACTGCTCGTACACCATACAAAAGACACGCCGTTCCCTGGCGACATGATGGCAGAATTCTCGGCGGTCACGGGTCAAGCTTGTGGTGCACGAAGGCACCCAATGTCAAAAACCCCGCTTTCAAAAGCCCCAGTGTCAGAAGCCCATGACGCGAATCTCCCGTGTCAGGTGGCCGGGTCCTGAATCTGACGGCGGAGCATTCTGCTTTTAACTAAGAAGCAGTAAGTGTGCACGCGACCTGGTGTCATGCCGTGCCTAAGACTCAAGTACTGGATAACAAAATCCCGTTGCTCAGGCGTGCGCTAAACACATTCACGTCTTGCGACATTGGATGTGAAAACAAGCAGAAAATGTTAATCAGTCACATATGGCAAAACATTTGAAGTGACGGCTGTTATCAAAAACTTTCAGTCTTTCCACTCTGGTGAAGGAAGACCAGCGAAGCTGTACAATGGAAAGAAATGGCCGGCTGCAAGTCGGCAAGCCAGAGTGGAAAGGCTGCCGCCATCTATGAGCGACGGCGGGACCTAGATACGTGGCTTGCCGCCGTCGCTCATAGATGGCGGTAGGTGTCCAGAGTTCGGTGTCTTCATTTTTATGCGGGGGATACGATACTGGGGAAACTAGCCCTTAACGACTCCGCTGTAATAAGCATTGAACCAACGTACTTGTTGGTTGGGCTAGTTGGTGATTAACGTTTTGAACCATGGTTAAAAGCGCTAGAAAGACGAACACAAGAGGGATTTTCGTTTGTCACTGTTTATCTTCTCTCTTGGGTTCGTCTTTTCAGCGCTTTAACCGTGGTTGAAAACATTGAACCGAAGCTTTCGTCGACTCTAAAGCAAGCGCGGATTCACAGATCTGACAAAATGGGTTGTGCCGAAACTGTTAACCTGCAGCTCATTGCAATATACTTATCACAGCACCAAACACCAGTTCCAACCTTCTTGCGTCGCTCTAAAAAAAAAAAAAAAAAATAAGAATAATTATTTAGATAAAGAAAGTTTAATTCTGCGTGTGTGCTACCTACATGCCAGCGGAGTGCATTGCTGGCGATGCGGATTTATCCGATTGGGCACTTGTACGTCATTGTAAGTTTTTTTTTCTGCGGTTCAAGTTAATTTTGCAAGTGTCGCCAGTGTTGGGTACTGACGGTTATTATTATTAGAAAAGTGGAAAGCGCGAACTGGTCGTCGGTTGATCGTCGGACATGGAACAATGCTGGTTGAAGCGCGGGGAGGGTTGGACGGGGACAGCGAGGACGCGTGCTTTTGGCACGCGGGGAAGACAAGACGGAGTAAATGGGTGTTTTTTTTTTTTTTCAAGGTGGGGCCGGTGACGCGGGGCTTTTGCGACAGGAATTCTGCACGCGGAGCAATCGTGCTGCACCCGCGTTAAGCATGTTCGATACATGCTTCGAAGGTTTTTTTTGTAAGATCAATGTCACACAAGGAAGCCCTCAGAAAGTTTCTGCAGACGGTCTTGTGTACGATGTACATGCAGTGCGATCAAGGATTGTTTTCAAAGCCTATCGAGACATTACGAATGACCCCACCACCACGCGTTGGCTGAACTCTCTGAAACGACCCCTTCCCCGAAAGAATGGAGCGATCACTGACGTCACGTCAACAACGGAACGCGTCACTACATCGCCCACTTCCATTGTCGCTTTTATATCTCGCACACCACGCCAACGGCCTTTTACGGCCGCCGCAGATACGGATGTCCTCGTCACACAAAGGGGCAACGCTTCTGGCCGCGGTTAGGGGTGTTTCAGTCTTATCTCTACTGGAATCTCGGGGCAGGTTGAGTGCGAACGATAGCTTCTCAAATTATCAACGTGAAAGAAATAAGAAAAAAGGTGTTATTTGTATCTATTGTCTGCGTAAAAGATAGGTTCTGTCGAGACCAGTTCTAACGAAGTCAACGGGAATCGGAAATCACTTCGCTATATCCACTATTTCGTTATAACCTACTTTGGTTATAACGAAGTGCAAAAGGGGATTGGGCAATCGTGATCGCTTCACTCTAGCCGCTCTTCCGTTATAACCGACTTGGTTATAACCGGTGTAGGCAGTATGTTGTTTCAAGTCCCCACGAGCGTAAACTGCCACGTCTGCGAGTGTGGCCTGGCGCGTACAGGAAACGACTCCCCCCGACAAAGGCAGCTGAGCAACACCACATAAAAGACAAGGCCTGTGTATGACGTCAGCCTTAGTGGACCACCGACCCGTCCCAAGCGGCAAAAACGCCAAAGCACGACGAGAGTCGCCACAAAGAGGCAGACGCATGCGTCGTGACGTTGGCTCGTTGCGAGACGGTGCAAGACGCACTGGCGGCCATACTGACGCAAGCACCCCCAGATATAGGGGGGTGTAGTGCTTACAACCCTTGTCCCATATAATACCAAACTTTCAGTACGACGTACAGCACACTGCCGTCGAGCCCAAGGTACAAACTTTCACGAGCGGCTTGATAGTGGTACAACATATTAAAATAACTAATGTACTACGCCGCGTCCTGTCTGGTTCTATCTTCGTTTTCGTCCCTGTTGTTTTGGCGTATTACACCATAAGTAATGTACGTCTTACGGTCTACAAAAAAAAAAAAAAAAAAATGGGGCTTTTTTTTGGTTTTATTGTAAAACTTTTTTGTTGTTTTCTCCGATACGTACTTTAGCTGTCTAGTAAGTAACATCGCACCGTCATCAAAATCTCTTGTAAAAGTTCGGGCCGTCAGGTCGATGGCAGTGAAGACTATATTAATTATTTTTAGAGTGTAGGCGGTGAGGCATAGATTCACTAGTGATATTGTTTGGGGGGGGGGGGGGGAGGGGGGGGGGGTGCGCGTCTTTGTCTTTTGGGTGGTATTGACCGGAGCGTCGAAGACGTTCGGAGTTTCTGGAGAAACCAGGATGTCCAGAGAGTCGAAATACAATACCCCCTGTTCTCCGTTCCCGCTATTGCGATAGGTAATGGCAGCAACTGTCCGGTGATGAAAGAAACAAAGGGGAGAAGGGGGCATCGTGAAGAAAGGCTGGGCAGACGCGGTATGCCGAGCTTTTCCCATCTCCAGCAATACATATAAATAAAAAAAAAAAGAAAACGCTCAGCGAATGTGTTATAAGTAGTGCAAGGTATAATCAGTGTAACCGGTACTACCCAAAATGAGGGCAACACATTTCGTTCAAAGCAACTTGCATACTTTCCGCTTTAACAGAGCGAACGCCCGAGAGGAGGAAACCACCAATCATGTCGAGAGGATAGCTTTTGTGGGTGGAGCTAGCCAATATAAAAGTAGTAGATCCTTTGATGTCCTCGACCAGAACTGATGCTGGACAAGTCTGGTACCGGAATACTGGATGTCCTGCTTTGGCTGAGAGGAATAACCCCAAGGAAGACATTCAGCCGACATGGCGCCGGGACTCGGCCAAGTCCCTGAGCGAAACGTAGGTTTTTTCAGGAGGCGTTTGTTTTTTTTAAGTTATAACCAGCTTCTAGTAGTTTCGTGTATGGCGCACTACCGCTGCCGTCTGCAACAAGATGGCGGGTGGCAAACACGAGTATTGCGCGTGCGCAGAAGCCGGATTCGCGCGAGGTGAAGCGTCTGCGCATGCGCAGTGCCGACAACAGCGCCACCGCAGAGGCGTGACGTCAGAGAGCAGAGCCGACGACACCTAGCGGCTAGAACAGAAAGCTGGAGCAGCAGGTTCGCGATCGCCAGCCTTCTCCGGGCAAACCAGATATTCACGGCACCTGGCGGTCTGAAGAGGAAGCCGTGAAAGTAGGCTCGCAACCACGCGGCGGAAATCTCAAATAACGAGGAAACCAATCTCGTTTTCGGCGACTCAGCGGCATCAGCCTGTCTGGCCTTGTTGCGTAACCCCGCTCGAGCTCATTTGATTCCATGGCGGAACAGCGGTGGCAGTAATCTGAATTTCGCAACCCCTCCCCTACTTCTCCTGGTACACAGAACCAGTTTTTGTTTCGTTTGTTCCGCCATCGCTCTGTGGCGCGGCCTCGCGTGTGTTGCGGGCCGTCTTGCGAGGCGTTGCTTCTTCGCGCCGTCTCGTTGTCCCAGCAGCACGAACTGGATCTTGCTTTTTCTTCCTCCCCTTTCATTCACAGGAATAAGAAGAAAAGAAAAAGAGCAGCGTTCTTGTTTTGTTTTGGATTCTGTTTCTTTTTCTTTTCTTTTTTTCGTACTCCGCAGAATGCCCGGAGCGATACAGGTTTCCGAGCCTACGAAACGCCATGGCAGGAACACGAAGTGGCATCGTATAGATGCCGTGTCCGTGTTAATCTGGCCACACTTTCAAGCCGTAGTTACGTAGCTCATACATCATATACAAAAAAAAAAAAAAAAAAATTGTGTGCGTTGCAGACACGGTGGCGGAAACTATCTGCGGATACGTCTCAAGTATTTTCGAAGCCCGTTTACTTCGTGCATGCCTGGAACATGTCTGCGGACAGTTTGTCGTATGACCAATGTGACAGTCACGCGAGAAGCGCATTAGAAAGTGTCTGCGGTCTATCTTTTCTATGATCAGCGTGACCGTAGACTTAGGCAACTTATTCGCAAGTCCACGCACTGTCATCGATCCGCACTTTGGTAGCTTCGTCGTTGTTCGCACAAACGAGGCGTGATTCCTGTCAGTCTTTTCGTTGACGCCAAGACACGTTGGCAGACGACTTGCGGTTCAGCGATTTCCGTAAAGAAAAGCGTTGACGCGTCGGCTTCATTGCGTGTCCTGTCTTGAATCATCCTCCGATTACAAACATCCTCCGCTCGTCGCGTCATGACCGACGGAAACGGGCTGACAAACGTCCACGCGTCAACCTTTCACGGAACAGGAGGCGATATTCTCACTGCACAACCTTGGCCATTTTACACCGATATTTGCAAACTGTTATCTACATTTTTTTGGGCACTATCGGGTGAAAGTCAAATGTGGGGGTTTTACGCGCCAAACCAACGACGGGGCTTCTGGCGCACGTCAGATTGTCAACTATGACGGTGATTTATTTAAAACGCGACGACTACAAGCTCCCGCTTTGCTAACAGTGCTTTGTAGACACACACGCACTGTGGAAATTACCGCTGGCAATCGATAATCCGGGTCGTGACGTCACAAACGAACCCTAACGGGGAGGCCGCCGAAATGAACATCTCTGCGTCCAGTCCGGGACGTTGCGAGGCGGAAACCGCGTGCGCCAATCGCAAAAATAGTTTCGGTCGGGGAAATCGACGAGCAGAAGCGCCTAATGGAAACCGCGACCCATTTCGGGAACCACGAGTCGCCCTTGTTAGAACGGACGTTCTGGCACGTGAACGCGGCAATCGGTGCACCCGCCACCGACTCCTCGCCCAAGGGAAACACTTCCGGGCTCCGGGGAAAATTGCTCCTTCGACGCGCAACGGATGCTCCGTGCGCTCTGGACGAGAAAACGACGACTGCTGAATACAACCCAAACGCGCTGCATGGAACCGCAGACGTGCTGTGCTCTTTCGCACGACGGGCATTTCATGTATACGTAGCTGGGATGGGGAATAAATGGCATATTTTTTTATTTGCTGATTGTAAGGCGCTAGAATTAGAAGGTTCCTTCTAACGTAGGTAATTCGTTCGGTAACTTTTTTTTAAGTTTTAGCAATGCACAGCGTCAAAGAAAAAAATAAAACAAAAACACAAAAACAAAGCCAAGGATAAAAGTTTTACGCATTGGCTGCTCGAAGTATGTACTTCTTACGAGGTTTTGTCATCAAATTGAAACGAGCAAACAAAAAGTCGTTACTTTCCCGGTTTAATACGTGTACATGTTGATGACGTGACAAGTTGCAACCCTCGTCCTTGCCTCTATTGTCTTCCCCCCCCTTTTTTTCGATTTTTGTATTTAGGAGAATGGGAGGCTGAGAGGATTATCTCGCTGCACAAAACTAAGGTTGCACGGTCTAGCTGATCGAAAACTTTAGCTGCGTTTCAAATTCAAATTCGTTTATTTTGCCACCAAACAGTTTAAAGCCTTTATTCCCCTTCTCCGGGTATTATCATCATTATTAAGGCTGCACGTCGGCTTTTAAGTACCCATAAAAGTGTCTTAATTTTTCCCACGAAGGAAAAAAATTAGTAACGTTCCGCGAAAATCCGTACGTTTTTATTTTTGTTGTTGTTTACTACGGTTTTTGAAGCAAAAACGAACAAGTATATTACTTACCGCCTTTTTATTTTTTTATTTTGTTTCGTTGCGCGTAGATAGTTTTTATGGTTAAGGTTGAAGTTTGGGTTAGATGGCGTGACATCTTGAAAAGGTTAAAACAGCGCAAACGACGAGAGACAAGAAGCAGGACAGCTACACAGCGCCGTGTCTGTGTCCTGCTTGTCGTCCCTCGTCGTTTGCGCTGTTTTAACCTTTTAAGGATATTTCCCAGTTTATCTTTCAGGATCTGCCTGAAATGAGCACAGCAAGAAACGCGTCCCCGGTGAGGACACTGCGCACCGCGCGTGCGCGGGAGTTTACCGAGCCCGAGTCACAGCAGAAAGTCGATGCAGGTTACGAGGAATATAATTGCTCGGCGCCGTGCCATCTTATCGCCAATTCCCGTTTTCGGCGACGACGACCCCCTTTCAAGTTTTGCTGCGCGAGATCCGCGAGTGGTTTCTGAAACGACAGCGGTTGCGCACAGAGGAACTATCGCAACCCAACCACGTAGGAACATTAGTTTGACCTTGAACTTCGTTTGATACCGGAAGCTTGCTTTTGCCCAACGTTTTTTTTTTCCTCCATCTTTTCTATTCGTGCTTTGCTTTAATGCGAAAGCGTTAATTGTCCCATGGAGCGAAGCCGGCGTTGTCTGCAACCGTCTGTAGCAGCGAAAAGGCAGTTTATTTCCCCTTGGCCAAAAGCGCAGCAACGCAGATGCATCGCCACGGAAGCCGTGGAGCCCGCGAGGTTCGTGTCGTGTGAAAAAGGAGTTACACCCAAGTTATCACGATTATTTGTTCGCGTTCCCGGCTAAACTAATCACGCACAGTAAATGCTCCATGAACCTGCATTTTTCGTGAGCGTGTGTGTGCGCGTGGTTGGTTTTAGCCGGGAAAGGGAACGCACAAGGACGACGAGGGCCGGCGTGACTGTGCACTTTTGAGACTGCTTGATTGGCTCGTTCGGATCGCAGTGTCGGCTGCGACTATAAACAAAACCAAGTAACTAAAAAAGAGAAAAGAAATCGCGAATTGAAATTATTTGACCCAGAGATGGCAATTTCTGGTCGATTAAGCTGCTCCCGCGGGTGTGTATTTATTATTGCTTGGAGCAAAAAAAAAAAAAAATGTAACTGCAGGATTTTGGATGTTTACCCGAACTGTGGTTTATTATAACAATACAAAAAAAAAAAAAAAAAACAAAAAAAAAACAGAACGTTTAAGCGGCGCGGGTTTCTATAATAACTGCTGCATGATAACGAACGTTGGAGACCTCATTTAAAGCAGGCGTAGTCCCGCAGAAAAACTGCCTCTCCGTACAGCATATTTGGCGTTTGGACGCTACCTTGTTACTGAAAGTTTCTAAACGCGTAACCATTCGAGCTGGGCGTCGAGGTTATCCCGATTAGGCGCTACCCTTTAATTCGATTAATCAATCGATGAATCAGTTGGGTCGAGCTCCCCTCCCTTGACCAAGGGCAACTATTTTTTAAATAAAAAAAAAAAAACATCTACACCATTTTTTTTTTTCAAGGAATGTTTAGTTTTTAGTGAAATACAAATATTAGGCGACCAATAGAGATTTAGGCAACGCTTTGCCCGTAACGTTGACACTGCGATGTTTCGTCCACAACATTTTTTTTTACGAAGTTGATTTGGTTAGATTGCTGGCTTCATTTCGTTTGCTGGGAGCATACCGGAACTGAAGCTCACTCACCCGGCCGGCTCCGATAGGACAAAAAACATAATTCGCGAGCACTAATCCTCAACTTCCAAACGGACCACGCCACGCGCGGTCTCTGTTAATATAATTTCAGGCCCGAGCTTGCAGCACACCTCATCGAAACCGCCGAGGGTTCGGCATTCAGATGCCGGCAACCGAGGCGATGTGCACGGAAAGACGCTTTCGACGAAACGTTGCAAGGATGAAACTAACTCGAAAACCTTTCGACGAAACGAACCGCCGGTGAAACATCGCAGTGTCGACGCGACGATCCGTCGATGAACTGATCCGCCTCGGGTGCACGGCTTGAGAAACATGGGCTGGCGTCAATGAACGCAGGCCACGGGGCTGCTGACAGGTGGACCCCAGCCTCCAATCGATCAATCGGAATGCGCCGGGCGTCTCAACGTGAACCGTCAGTCCGTGACGCTCGCACCCTTCGCGCAAGACGCACGCTCTAAAAATAAGAGGTCAACGTTTGGGCAGGGTTTATCATCGCCCCTTTGCCTGCGCGGCGTTCATCTCGCTACGCGGTTCGTCCCAGGGGCATTCAACCCCGTCGACGCGATACGGCTCCGAGACGGAGGGGGCTAGGACTCCGAAACAGGGTCGGGGTGACGAAATGCCTTCGCCCCCCCCCCCCCCCCCCCCTCCCCTTTTCTTTTCTTTTCTTTTTCTTCTTCAGGGAGAGTTTTGCGCCCCAGCTCGCAACTTCGCGTCGCCCACCAGTGTTACGGCCAGCAGATGCAAGCACCACGGCCCGAAAAAGTAACAAGTATATACTTTTTTTTTTTTTTTTTGTCGCGAATATAAATTATTTATTGTCGAACGCTCATTCTCCGCCCCAATGTAGTGCTAGAGGCCGGAATCAGACGGAAAAACTTTCAGAACTAACCGTTAACTTATTCGAAAGTTACGAGCGATTATATGAAAATTTAAATGGCGGCGGACGGAGTTCTTCAATCTATGGAGCTGAATGGTGCCCGCTACCACCAAGAGCGGGCCCCAGTTTCCCAATCAAATCTTCAGATATTAATTTATAACTTTTGAATAACTGTTAGTTCCGAATCTTTGGCATCTGCTTCGGTTGGGTAGGGACCAAGCGTTCGTAATGCATCGTAGATTTAAAAAAAAAAAAAAAAAAAAAAAGATAATAATAATAATAAATAAGCGTAGTTATTTTTTTGGGACACGTTGTACTTGAGATGCCTGCGTGTTGTTTCAAGTGGAACAGTATGGTCATGAGAATGGTCAATTCCGATGGCGAACAATGACCCGGCGGGTGCTGCTGCTGCTGTTGCCCGCCCGTGAGCGAAGGAACCGTTCCCTCTCAAAATAGCGAGCTTCGGACGGAGCGGCAAGGTCTGCCCCCCTACGAAGAAGGCCCTCGACGCAGCGGGATGCCCCACGCCGGAAATGCCGGCGAGGGAGCGCTTGTTGTCCTCTCCCTCCCTTCTCTGAGGGGGGCAGCCGCTGATTCACGCTGCGAAAAGGAGAGGCATCAGCAGCACGGCCGTCATCGTGCCCCCAACAAGCTTCTCTCTCTCCCGCGGTGCAGCTCGAGAGATCAGACAAAGAGGCGACGCTTATTCCTTGGCCCCCTCTCCTCTCGAAGCCCACGGTCTCGTGGTGGGGCATATGGCTCGGGGCATCGCTTCGGAGACATTCCGCGTATCGTTTTCTGTTTTCCCCCGGAATGCAGGGCTGATAACTTTTTTTTTTTTCCAGCATGCCACCGTGGCGAAGGGACCAGTTTAGAAAATCGTGGATTCAGGAGGTTCTGCTAGGAAAATGTATAAACACGTGCTCAAGCGAGCGGGCCACTCCCTCGAACAAGGAAGGAATCAAGATCTTACTGGCTCTATTGACCTGCACTGACCTAGGTTGGGCTCCTCCAAAGAGTCTCTTTTGTTCTCATTGTGACTTATCTTTTTGACAGCAATTTCGTTCCAAGACGTAATCAACTCATTGTTTCATCTTCGGAATCCTCGAACCCCGTTTTCTGCCAGGTGGCGAAAGGTTTGTTTCTAAAATGGTGGATTTCACTACAGTGTAGCATTTCGGGAGACGGGCCGTTCGTCGAAAGACAATTCGTAATCGGGCCACTCGTAGTAGGGCTATTCGTCGCATAGGGCGATTCGTCATAGGGTGATTCGTCACTGCGACAACTCGTCGGAAAACCGGAAATAAACGTTTGAAGATAGTGTTGCCCGCGTACTATCTTTTTAAGCGTTCGGTCACTCTTGTTGTTCAGTTTTCGTGTGGTGTCGTTTCTTTTTAGGTTGGTAAATATTTTAGTTTACTTTGGAAGCATAGAATAAAACTTAATGGAGAGAAACACAGCTATTGCGCATGCACGCGGAAAGAATCTTCCACGTGCGCGACTAGCAGACAGACTGCACATGTACGACCGAAACGTTTCACACAACACCTCACAATTGTCTCGCAAATTGCCATCCATTGTTTCTATTTGTGACTGGGAGATGTGCAAGATTCTGGTGGACAAGACATAATTAGTCAGTGTCTATTAGAAGTTAGTAAAAGTCTGGAATTTTTTCTGTCGAGAAAGAAATAATTCAATCCAGGGAGGAGGGGGTAGCTGGTAATTGTACTCTCTTGGAAAAACTATGAACGATAAACACCAGAAATGCTACAAAAATAAGAAATGTCTGTTAATAGTTTGAAGAAATGTCATAGTGATGAAATTCCCTATGACGAATCGCCCTATGTGACGAATAGCCCTGCGATCAGTTGACGTGTGACGAATTGTCATTCGACGAAGATTTCACCTCATCCGACAGTTACGGACCCCAGGTTGGGTACACAAGCCATTCCAGGATGCGCAGCATTGATTTCGTTCTGTGACCCTTTGAGCCTTAGTAGCCCCTACTGAGTACAAGTAAAGTATTATTATTATTATTATTATTATTATTATTATTATTAGTTCGTTCTGCTCATTCCGGGTCCTTCGCTCGCGACTGCCGACAGTAGGTGTACTGTTTTGTTGAATGCTCCTGCTTGGAGGTACCGTATGTGTGCACGTTGTGGGCGAAAAGGAACCCAAACGTGCACGTTGCTGTCAGAGAGGATAACTTTGTTCCTTGCCCCGCATATTCTCCTCTGGGTTAGCAAGACGGGCGAATGAAAGAAACCGGAATGGGGAAACTCAGCGCAGGCTATTCGGACGACGCTAAAACAGAAATAGACTTTCGTTTAGGTGTTTTGGGGAAAGAGTAACGAATCCCATAATTCGTACCGCGTGCAACGCTGCACATAAAAAAAAAAAAAAAGAAAGCTAGAAAAAAAGAGCCCAGGATAGTTACTGTAATGAACCGAGATAAATCACCTAAAATCGAATGAAAATAAAGAGTGCGCTCTTTAATGTGCGATGTGTGCGATAAAGAAAAGTTGAAAAAAATTGCTAATTTTAGAATATGTGTCACTGCCAAACTTTTTACTGCGGCGAGGGGCAGTTAAGCAAAGATGACTACTTCCCAGACAGCAAGGTGCTGCTTATATGCCGCCATAACTAGGTTGAAGTAAGCAGGCAGGCGAGCTAGTTAAAAGACATGGTAACCTTGGAGCAAGGTCTGTCCGTCATTTTTTTTTTTTTTTTTTGTTTCCTGCTTTATGGTTAGCCGCATTAGCGTCGAAGCCATCATAGATTCAAACACTACGATTAAGAAGTGGGCTATCTTTCGGTGTTTATAAAATAAAGCAAAGCAAGCCGAAAAAACAAGCAGATATAGATATTACTACCGTCATATCTCTCCAGATATTACGGTCGTGATACTCGAGAGCGCCGATACCACCAAGCGAACTGCGCAGGCGCGCGCATTCCGGAAGTATTGCCGCCGCCATGCTTCTTGTAGTCATCGCTCCCCGGCTTCCCGGCTGAAAAGGGCTCATGTGGGCGTACATCATAGTTTGGGAAGCCCTGGTGTGAGCTTGAATTCTCCTGCATATCAGTACTTTATAAGATTGTGTTGTGTGTGATGTCTTAGTTTGTCATCAGGCGCAAAAAAAGTTTCAGTCGTCTTATCGCTTTAGAATCGCTTTGTCGTCTGCTTCGTCGTCGTCGGCTTCTTCGCCTTCGTGAACGCGCGTGAACCCACTGCGTTCACGCTGTGGTCTTACTGCAACAGCGGCAAAAACAACGAGGCCCCTTCTCCCTCGAGCACTCCGGGTGCTCCTACGTCTCAATAAACTTGGAAGCAAGTGAATATCTACCTCAACGTGAAAGAGCACGAAATTCGAGGGACCATCGGCTCGGTGTAGCACCGCGGAACAGCGTCAAACGTGTCGGTGAAACACTGAGCTATGTTGTGCGCAGGCTTGGGCATAACTTTTATACGACAATGAAGTAAGACGAGCTCAATAGACACTCTAGGAGAGCAATAGTTTTCTAAAACTCGTTCTATTCTGGTTGAGAGCCTTTGCGACAGGGTACATATGAACTGCGGGGGGAAGCGTGCACACAAAGAAACGATCTACAAAAAGAACGTGCCTGACGAGCCGTAACAACTCGCATTTGTCAAAATGAAACGTAACCATGAGAGATGCCTGAGAACTTCGGGTAGAGATGAGCTCTTGTGTACAGTTTCTATTCAATTTTATTTAGTTTGCTCAAGCTCCGAACGGTAAGAGCTGACCGACGGGGTATGCTTTTTTTCCGCTGTGTCGATTGGTGTTAATACAGAATGGATCAGTAACGCCAGCAAAATCAGATTGTGGCATAATAGCCCACTAAAAAAAAAAAAAAATAAGTCTGATATTGAAAAAGTTGTTTTATTTCAAGTTATATATATATACATACCGAGAATCGCTGCTCTTTCTTCGGTGATTGTACTGATCTTTTGAAGCACAGTTGTGCTCAAAACATGTCGTATCAATAACAGTTGTAACCATCAAAATGCATCAACCAAACATTGTATTAAAAACGGTCGCCGCAAGGCAGTGTGGAAGTTCCGATATACCGCTACGGAGCGAGTGCTCTGAAAGATTCCAACGTACGGAACACTTTGGTACGCCCTACTACGTCTCATGCCCTGAGTAAGCTTACACTCTTTAGTTATCGTGCAATGGGGTGAATATAAATTATGAATCAAATAACGAAACAAATCTAAAAACGCTTTTTCCTGCCGCTCTTCTACCGCTCTCTTTACCTGTTTTAGACACTCTTTTCGTGGGCTGCTTTCTTCCGGGAAGACATAAAATCCGATACCTTTTTGCCTGGTGCTGTTATTGTAGCACCTTGACACAGAACGGGTGAAGACACCCATTAAAAACCGTGAGTAAAAAGCCGACTAAAAGTTTCGTGCTAACCTGAAAATTCCCAAACGCCGGACGTACAACGCGCCTTGACGCGGCCAGAAGACTGGGGAGAACTACAGGTACCAGAATGCACCGCGGCAGCGGTGGCGTCGTGCAACTCCTTGTGAGATCGGTCTAGTGCTTCATCAGAATCTTTTTGTTATCTCTTTCTCTCTCCCTCTTTTCTTTTTTCACCCTTGGTCGTCTCTTTTACACTACTGAAGAGACAAGAGATAAATACCCGACTGTAGTCTGGACTGTACGTCCCGCTCAAACAGTTCCGGTTCAGAGGAGGGAATAACCTTGGTGTCCTCGAGAAGTTTTGAAAACACGTTGATCCCCGGCAAGGCCGTAGCTGTCAAAACCGTTTTTGTATCGCCTCCTTCCGTTTGGTCCTTGGTTCGTTTTGTCCATGGCGCGAGCTTTATGAACATTCACGCCCCTTGTTACTTTCACACTGGAAAACAAGTCAAAGTAGACCCGCCCTCCCTTGACGACTTCGGTAGCTATGGAAACACTGTTGTTCGTCGAACAATTTTTGTTTTTCGCGAGAATTAGGTAAGCTGGGTTCATCTGGTGTATCAGCTAGAGGCAGAGGTCAAATAAGTATCTATTGGTAAACCTGCACGAACCCGCGGACAAGTGCTCAAGCATGTTGCTTCATGTATTCTTGGAATACGTTGGGAGGCAGTCTTATCGTCAAACAAGAAACGCTTCAGACTCGTTTGTACGACTTATCAGCAGTGCGACCGGGGTTTAAAGGGGCAGGGTATTTATGCTCGCCTAGGTTTTTATTTGTTCACGACACAATTTCTTTCCGCCCGAAAACCGCCGATCGAGAACTGGCCGGTTTGAGTCGCGCTCACTCTTTTGAGGTCACGTGCCGTCTTCTATAATTTAGACACAACCACTAAAGATAATCAAAATCTTGCACAATCATCAAAGACACACACTCAATATTTAAAAAAAATATATATATGTTGAATGAACAATAAAAAAAAGTGGCACAGCCACGTGACTTTGGGCAACACACTCCATATTTTGTCCTCCCCAGCAGTTGCGTTTTCTTTATTTTATTAAAAATATGCGTGAAGCTGTAGAAAAATATTGATTGAATAACCTCCTAACATCACTGCCTAAAAAGAAAATTGAGGGTGTAAAGACAGGTCGAAATTTAGTGCATGTTCCCCGTTGTAAGACTCGCGCGCTGTTACTTTTTTATACTTTGTAAACCGTCGGATTCACAACATTTGGACATCAAATGATTAGAATACCCGCACACTGAATAACCATCCACTTCACACACGTTTTCTGATAATCATAGTTCGCACACTAGAGGGAAGTGGAAGAGGTTAAACACGCATGCAATGAAAAGCTTGAGCGAGATGTAGAGCTGTCTCCACCTTTTCGTGGATTCACTAGGGCACCGTCGAACTTGTCCGTGAACTACACAGCTGTTTGCCGCATGCGGTCCGAAACCACGCGAAACAAATCAGAAATTGGTCCCTCGAGAACAAGAAATGCAGGCGGTCGCGCTGGACAACATCCGCAAGCCCGTCCACGGGTGCGTGACAAAGAATCGTTCCGGTCGAACCGCAGGCGCCCATTTTTGCATTTTACGAAGTCTGTTGGCCCGCTTCGGTGTTCTTACGCACTTCTAGGCGTGGACAGGCATTGGTTGCGGCCCGTCCTCCATCGGGTCCAGCGCGAGCGTCGACGGTTGTCCCAAAACGAGTTTTTCGCGCTCGCCAGAAAGGTGTACACACGATGCCGTGGGAAAATCCAACTCTCACGCCGTAGCCCCGGCACCGCGCGGGCGTTCGCTTCTCAAGACGCTCTATCTCACAACGCTGGCCTTTGGCTTCTCCCCGAAATAGTGCCAGAAACACCAACGAAGCGTCGTTTTCTAAACTTACATGCAGAAGTTCACGAGGAAACGAAAGCTTCATAACCGTACCACGCATCGCTGATGACCTCGAAACGTCGGTCGCTGCTCTAATCAGATTGACTGAAATCCCCCGTTGCCCTCATTCCGTGCCCGACGAAATTTCGAACTGGAATCATTCGTAGAAGCTTAACCGAGCTAGAACATCGGGATTGGCGTGACAACGCCAGAAGGAATCCCGTGTTGTGTAAGGCTCCCCGAGACCAAACATGGACACGAACTTACCACTTCGCTGGTCCCTCCGCGAGCGGTACAGCTTCCTTCCGACGACCGCTACGATGGCCGCGAACACTGCCAGGCCCAGAAGGCCGACCACAGTGAGGGCCTGGCTCTGCCAGGCGACGGCATCCTGTTGGTCTTGGACGCCCGCACGCACCATTCCTACGACTCCGACCGCACCGACGACGCGAAAGATGCCGTCCGAACTCCGCAACGCTTGCCGACCCTCTCCGCTCGCCGTTGACGGGAAGGAATGGTGGGAAGGGGGAGCAGGAGCAATCGTTGATGACGTCAAGGGTGACGTCGGCCGTGACGTCATCTGGGAGTCCCTGTCCCGCCGCGCCTTCCGCACAGCGACGCCTCGGTCGGCGCGGCAGGCAAAGAGTAGGGTGAACGCGAGTGCGCTCATGAGAAACCGTCGCGCACGGCGATTGGCTCGCAGAACGCGGAGCATGCTGCGCGCCGTTGTTGTGACAGCTGTGCGGTTGAGTTGGTTCCTTGTGCCGGTTCGGGTGATGCTCGGTTGACTCGATTCTCAGGAAGATCTTGTTGACAATGCTCCAGCCGAAGTTAACGGCGGCTGTTGCACTGACCGTGGACGGGCGGTGACCATTTGCGATGAGAAGGGTCGAGAGTCCCGGCGTTTCATGGTTCGCTCGTCGGCGCCCCGTCAAATCCTGTCAGGGCCGGTGGTCGCCTTGCGACGTCGAACATTGCGCGGTACAGGCGTGCAGTGTTCGCCACCTCCTGCTCTCTTCACTCGCCGAACGACTGTCACTTCGGCGACAAAGCTCGGCCTACGAACAGCTGCAGTTCGGCCAGATCCCTCCGGTCCGGAAGCGAACACAGGAGGCGAAGGCCTCCTTGTGAGCCGATCCGCCGATCCCTCCCAAACTCTCGTGCTTTATCCCCCCACCCCCCAACCCTCGCTCTTCCCCATTTCCCCTCTTTTGCATGGCTCCCCCGAAGAGAGCATCCGGCGATCGGAAGCCTCCTTCCAGAGGATTCGGCCTGTAAACGCCCTGGGCTCTACAGCTGCCGGTTTTATCCGCCTTTTGTGCCACCATGCACCGTTCTGCGGCTGATGGAAAGGGGATTTTTTTCCATTGTCGCGTTGGTGGCGTTCGTGGTGCCAGCCTGCCTGGCCTGGCTCGCCCTCCCCCTTTCCTCTCTCCTTCTTTCCTACTCTTTCTTCCTTTCTTTCGCTCCGTGTTTTCAGTATTCATTTTTTCGTAAAATTTGGAGGGGTTTCCGGGAGTACTTTTTGATCAAAAATTTGGTGTTTGGTGTATTTTCAATTTTGTTAAACTCCCAGTTATTTCAAAATTCGGAGCTTAATTTAATTATCTTCTTACGTCTAAGAATAAATAAAAGTATAACGAAATGAAGGTAAGTGAGACAAAAATACAGAGACGCAGACGTAAGTTTTCGTTTTTCTTTCATCACGGCTTCACAGCAAAAAACCTTCTTGCAGATGCAGATGCGATAATAAAGCATTGTGGCCACCTAGCCGCCCAGTTCGAAGGAAGAGAATATAAAAGCTTCAGCTGCATGCCCCAGCTTCCGCTGCCTTGTAAGAACCGACCGTATGGTTCACACTCGCACCCGGAACTGTGAAACGTTTAGCAAATTCCGCATTGACCTGTTGTCCTCCTTTTGTCATTGGTCCGAAATTGGCTTATTTTATATTATTTTTCCTCGCGTCAGGGTTTAGGATTCATTGGTCTCCAAACCCCGGCCCGCGGCTGGCCGCAGTTTTTCTACTGAAGCCGGGCCTGCGGCCGGCTTCCTGCACCCGCTGCTTGCGGCGCAAAAAGGAGTGCGCGTGAAGAAACGGTGGCGGCGACGCGCTCTAAATGTGCAAACTAAGATACGAAAAAGAACGAAAGAAACTGCGTCGTAACACGGGTACTATCACCTAGAGTCTCTTGACACTTCTTTCTACAACACTCTCAAGAAAAAAGGGTGTACCGTTACACCCTTTGTCCCATATAATACACCCCAAAACTTCAATTCGACGTACAGCGCCCTACAGTTGAACAGACTGCTCGAAATTTTACGAGGGGCTTGATAGCCGTGTGGTACAACTTATTAAAATAGCTAATGTACGTTTTACTGTTAAAAAAAAAAAATTGGGCTTTTTTTTGGTTCTACTGTAAAAACTCGGTGTTTTCTTTTTGTGGTCTTTGATGCGTACTTTAGCTATTTTCATAAGTTGTACCACACGGCTATCAAGCCCTTCGTAAAATTTGGGGCCGTCTGTTCGACTATAGGGCTTTGTACGTCGAAATGAAGTTTTGGGGTGTATTATATGGGACAAAGGGCGTAACGATACACCCTTTTTTCTTGAGAGTGAAGTAACGACAACAAATACCAATGACAAAGCACATTCCACTATAACAAGATGGCGTCATTCAGTTCAGTCTTCTGCTGTGCGCCGCCTTTTGCTTCCTAAAACCTGCTCCGTCACGCAGTCGGCGCTTCACTGAATTTCGCTACTTGTCAAAAGCTCTTATCTATACCAGTAAATTGACTCTCACCATATTATGATTCAACATTGCCATCGCTGTCTTTACCATTCTGAGCCCCCTTCTTCATGTCTGAGTAACTATGTTAAAATTATATCGCGTTCTCGTATACATTGCGCTTTGTGTCCTCTTTCGCAACCATTGCAAATCGTCAGCATTATTTCGGAATTAAAAACAGCGCGAAAAGACGAGGACAAGACAAAGAAGTGATACGGACGTAGCGCTGACTTACAACTGAGTTTATTGAACGCAAAATCGCAATATATATTTGCGGTGTCACGAACAAAACAGAAGAGAGAATTCAGCCCATGTGATGCATCACCAATAAAAATAAACAATGATAAAAATACATCTACATAAAAAAATGCGCCATGACACAGCCGTACAGAGTAGGTGCTAAAAAACGAGCAAGTCAGGGAACCAGAAAATTCATCTCTTTGCCTGATAGGGCCACAGAAGGACTGCTTACACATGCTGCACCCAACCTCGCTATCTCAACAGCCTCTATACTTCGTCTCACCCTACGATGGACTAAACGTAAAAGCTACGGACCGCCAGGTCCAATCACGAGACACTTTGAAATTGTGTGGTATTTCGCTTCGGTGCACGGGTATCGGCGTATCGGTGCCTGCGTCTCGGATCACTGATGAGGGGACGGGTGGACAATGGTTCGAATAAAAGTGCACTGAGTGACTCAACAATTTTACATCGCAAAGAATGCAACGAAATATAGGCTCTTTGCAGCGTCGAAGCTATAGAAAGGATGCGGTGCTTTTGGATTCGAGCATTATTCGTCCACTCCTAATCAATGTTAAGCGCGTCATAGTATAGCGTGGAACGTGATTGGACCTGCGGCCCGTGGCTTTGGCCTTTAGTCCATCGTAGGATGAGACAAACTATACGCCTCGCAAGTGGGCTCATTTTCGTCTTCTGCGCATGAGAAAGGAAGTAGCGGTGACGTCAAAACACCGAGCCCTGATTGGCTGATCGCGACCCCCTATCTCAGCGTCGTCTGCTCCTTTGCAACGTCGTCTGCTCGCAACGTCGTCTGCGTCTGCCTTACCTCTCCTGCGACTTTCGAAAGTGCAGGTCTTTACGAGCGAGCTCGTCTTCGCCTTTCAGAGAGGGCAGACGAAATAACTCGAGCGGTACGTTGTTTTTGCCTAACAACTAGCAGACGCGCATCAAGGAGGGAAATCAAAGGACTCACTGGCGAGGTGTCCCGAGGCGCCGAGGTTTATTTGCTAAGAACCGAGAGTGAGCGTGTTACAGCCGTGTTGTGTCCGCAAGTTTCCTTCCAAATACTTTTTCCCTCCTTTCGTGAGCGGCGAGACCCCTCATTCTTTAGCGGCGCCGGCGGGTCGGCTGCTTTACGTCTGTTAGTCAAAGCGATGGCTGCTTTACCTTTCCTGCGTCTGTTGGAGATTCACCGCTTTTTCACCGGCGAGAGTCACCGTTGCCTCGGGAAACAAGGAGATAACAAGCAGAAGAAATTGGCCTCTTAATCTAAAACTGAGGTCAGCGATCAAAGTATAATACGGGAAGGGTTCACAAGGGTCGCGCGGGCATATTCCGTTCAGCACGCCAGCCGGTCGTAGGCAGACGACCGTCGAGTCGCGGAGTGCCTGCAAGGCCTAACTGCCGTGCTCGCTTGGTCGCTTTCGGAGGAATCATGGACGTTGGAGCTTTTCCCGGGTGTTTGTGGATCCAGCGTTCTTGTTCGTCGTAGTCTGTTTCAAGTACTTTTTACTGTTTTCTTGCTGCTTGAAGTCGGGACGCGTGAGAAGCGCACGTAGAAAAATAAACTTCCGTGGGTCGTCGCGACCGCGACGCTGTCGGCCATGCTGATTTGATCGTAAGAAGTGCGTCAGACAGCTTCTGAGCTGTCGTAGGATTTCGTCGTAACCTGCGCAAAACTTACAAAAATTTCGTTTCTTGAATACGAATTTGTTCTAACGTTTTGTCTTACGCACATTTTGGGCGTTAGGTCGTTTCTTGAATCTGGCCTCTGCACTTCCGAAAGTCGCAGGAAAGGTAAGGCAGACGCAGACGACGTTGCAAAGGAGCAGACGACGCTCAGATAGGGGGGTCGCGATCAGCCAATCAGGGCTCGGCGTTCTGACGTCACCTCTACCCCCTGCGCAAGAAGCAGACGAACTTGCCCTCCGCATAGAATTTCCCGAGTAAGCTGGTCCCTATGACGCTTAACAACCTCACGCCGTTGGAGGTCGGGTAAACCACAGTCGCGGCAATGAATGCCCAGATGACCAGACACGAAAAGCGCAAGCTCTAGGCAACGTGCGTCTGCAACCAAGCTTTACTTGAAGGACGCCTACCAGCAGTTGGTCATCGATCCAACTTTACGAAAATACACCACAATTAACACTCCCAAAGGACTTTTTGAGTACAAGAGGTTACCATTTGGGATCTCTTCGGCACCACCAATCTTCCAGAGGGAGATGGAAACCCTGTTCCAAGGTCTCAACCATATCGTCGTCTATTTCGATGCCATTCTGGTGACGGGAACGGATGACAAGGATCATCTCAACAACCTCGCTAAGGTATTCCAGCAAATGTCAGATAGGGGAATCAAGCTGAAATTCACTGAGTGCAAATTCATGATGGACGCTGTCGAATACCTGGGCCACATCATCGACGCAGAAGGGCTGCACCCTGCTCCAGGCAAAGTCGAAGCAGTCCTAAAGGCTCCTGCACCAAACAACGTCGAGGAACTACAAAGTTTCCTCGGCTTGGTTAACTACTACAGGAAGTTTATCCCGAGCCTAAACTCTGTCCTGCATCCCTTGCATCACCTACTGGCAAGCGCAACACCATGGTGCTGGAAAGATGAACAAGAAACTTCGTTCACTGAAACAAAGAAACTTTTGACTTCGGCCAGCGTGTTGGTCGATTATAACCCAAAGGAGGACCTTACACTTACTTGTGACGCGTCCCCATTTGGTCTGGGAGCTGTTTTGGCCCACTGCAATGCCCAAGGGGTGGAGCGTCCTATCGCGTTCGCATCCAGGAGCCTACAGCCAGCCGAAAAGAATTACTGCTAACTGGACAGAGAGGCGTTGCCCTTAATCTTCGGCGTAACTAAGTTCCGTGAATACCTCTGGGGAAGGCACTTTGAAGCAGTAACAGACCATAAGCCGCTGCTTGTACTTCTTGGCCCAAACAAGGCCATCCCTGATCGAAGCTCTCCGAGAGTGGTTCGTTGGGCCCTCATGTTATCTGCGTACGATTACGCCTTAGTCTACCGCCCCGGCAAGACAATTGGACACGCAGATGGATTGAGCAGATTGCCATTAAAAAAGCAAGCACATCACCGTGGAGCCGCCAGCCGACATCTTCATGTTGGAAGGGTGCTACCCTCGAGTGCTGTCGTCAGCCGTAGTAGCTCAGGCTTCAAAGAGGGATCCTCTCTTGTCGAGGCTTCATGACATCTCGTTGGAAGGTGGCAGCCTCCCTCGGGAGGCCGAATGGATGCCCTACAAAGTTCGAGAGCACGAGCTCAGTCTACAAGAAGACTCCGTGCTCTGGGGAACCAGAGTCGTGATTCCCGCGTCTCTTCGACAGGAAGTCCTGAAGCTCATTCACGAATGTCACCTGGGCATTGAAAAGATGAAAACTATCGCCCGAAGTCACGTATGGTGGCCTAACATAGATGAAGACATCACATACAAGGTGAAGTCCTGTGCGACTAGTCAGGAACATCAGCACTTACGTCGACCAGTGCAGTCAACACCTTGGTCCTTTCCAGAAAAACCGTGGTCCAGACTGCACGTTGATTTCGGTGGACCTTTCCAAGGTCATTACTTCTTGGTCGTAGTGGACGCTTTCTCCAAGTGGGTTGAGGTCATGCCTGTGTCTTCTCCATCTTCAGAAACAACTATAACTTGCTTAAGGACCATTTTTTCAACTCATGGAATACCAGATATTATCGTATCTGACAACGGAACAGCTTTACGGGTGCGAAATTCCTGGAGTTCCTCAGAAGGAATCAGATCCGGGGTATCAAGGTACCACCGTACCATCCCGCATCAAACGGTGCTGCTGAACGTGTAGTTCAGTTAGTAAAAAATAAGTTGAAGAAGGCTGACCCCGGCGACTTTCAGACCAAGATCGCCAGGTTACTTTTTCAGTACCGGACACCTCATGACCTGACAGGTCGATCGCCTGCAGAACTAGTCATGGGAAGGGTGCTGAGAACCCCTTTCAAAGCGCTGCGTCCGGACCTTAGGAAAGATGTTGTTGTAAAACAACTGAAGCAGAAGCTACACCAGGACAAAGGAGCACGTCGTACTGAATTGCCGAGGCCTGACTTTAGCGTCATTATAAAGAATTCCAGGCCTGGTTCATCGGGGTTGCCAGCCACTGTTATCAGACCGACAAGTTCATCGTCCGTCGAAGTACAACTGGAAGACGGAACCAACTGGCTCAGACACGGCGACCATATCAGGCTTGACGACAGGTTCCCACCGGTCACACCTGAGTTGCAGAAAGAAATGGACTCACTTCAATTGCTGAACAACCACCAGCCAACGCAGGAACAGTGGTGCAAGTAAATGAACCACCAGAGGCTAGAACATCAACGCCACCGCCGTTGCCTCCACAAACACGTGTCGAGAGTTCGATCGCTACAAAAGACTCTCCTGTTCTAAGCAGATCAACGCGCACAAAAAAAACAGTGCGTCGTTATTCTCTCTGAACAACGATCTGGGGTGAAGGAGTGTTACGATTGCTATATACAAAAGCAAGCACCGTTGACACACACGCGCGTTAGAAATTAAAGAGGTGCAATGCACGGGCGCCGGTGGCGCGAGCAGTTCAGCATGCGCCTGGAACACCATCGGACGTGGCCTGTCTCGGTCTTTATTACTACCTCGTAACACCTCCCTCTCCTTTTTACAATCCCCTCCTGCCTCCTGCGCACCCTCCCATCTTCCATACCCGCTCCTCCTCCTCCTCCACACCCTCCCCTCCTCCCACAGTTTCCCCGCTAAATTTAGATGAAAAATTGACGCCTCGTGACATCAACACCAATTCAGTTTCCCCGCTAAATTTAGCGGGGAAAATTACGTCACATAACTTTGTGCCACGTCACATATGAACAAATTCAGTTTCTCCGCTGCGCACAGCTGAGAGACAAGTGACCCGTTGAGGCAGATTAACTTAAGGCTGTATAAACATACACAAACCAATTTGTTTTTCCATTTCAATCCCACAATTACGCCATCTAGCATTGCGAAAGCAACACTAAAAGAAATAGTCTCCTTTTATCTTTGCGACTTCACCGCAACAAGTAAGCTTCTGAATCAGTGGCGGTCTCTGCGAGTATACTAGGGCCAGACTAGGACCAGTACGCCTCCGCAAAGTCATGAACATTCTAACCCGATATTGTTTCGTGGCTCGTTTAACCAATAAGTGTGAAGACCCCTGGTTTAGACTATGACGAAACTGCAGTAACTGCATATTGGGACCCCTGACTCGGCACTTTATCCAGGCGAATGTGAGGTATCCAGTTCGGTTCCGGTTCCTTCCGAAAACATGTAATCCTACTCGTTGTAATCTAAACCCAAGCAGAACCTGACCAGAGAGATCCTATCCATGTTATCCAAACTGAACTACTTTATCTAGCTTTACGGTGGACTGGTAGCGCCATCTATTTTTGGCGGTGGGAATTCAAACTTTTGTTTTCTTTTTGAGCGGAACCGCGCTGTTTTTCAAACACCTGACGCGTGTGTCGAAGTGGTCAGGCACTGTAAAACCTTCATATCGCACCTTTCCCTCGCCTGCCTTTTCCAAGAAAAGCAAAATTGCGGTGATTGGTGTTCTTGCAGAAGTCTGGGCCAACGCAGCGTACTGAAATACCGAGCGCGCCTGCGAGAAAACCGAACCCTGTTTTTCGCACTACAAAAGAATAAATGACACATCTCTGAGAGCTGAAACACTCTCAGAACATAGCCTCAGCCGTTCGAGCAAGATGCCAAAGTTTCACCACCAACCGCCATTTTATTCAAAAGTTATAAGTGATTTTGCGAAATTTTCAATGGGAAACTGGGGCTTATTTTTGCTTGCTTTCGGTTTTTGGCGCCACAGGGCTCCATGTATTCGAGAGCTTCGCCGGCTGCACTTTTTCTAATGAAATGTTTTCGAAAATCGCTTATAACTTTTGAATAAGATAACGGTTGGTGCTGAAACTTTGGCACCTTGCTCAAATGGCTGGGGCTATGTTCTGTTGGAGTCTGAGTTCTCCGAGATGTCTAATTTATTTTTGTGGTGCGAAAAAAAAAAAAAAAAAGGGGGTTCGGTTTTTTCGCCTACGCCATGATCTGAAAATAAATCGTGAGGCGCTCGGATTATACCTCTGGAACGCCAGCGAAACCCACTCTACAAGCACGACGCTATTGGTGCTTTGGGGTATACCTATGGCAAAGCCAATCCGCTAGGCTTAGAGCAGTGTTTCTCGACCACTTATGCTTCGCGGACCCCCTGTGGATCGGCGGAGTGACGGAGGACCCCGTTCGAGGTGAGGGGAAGAAAATATTATTGGTTAATCATGATAGTGATTTAATGAATAGATATAACTAAAGGTTAGTGTGAAATAGACTTCTCTTACTGAAATATACACGAAGAAACTTACCCGAAAATTGGAACGCTTATTCTTAATCTAATAAAAGACAACTCTTATTATCGGGAAGCAGAGCTTCGCGGACCCCTAGGATGCCTTCGCGTACCCCATTTGAGAACCACTGGCTTGGAGTATCGGCATTCCGTTTTCCGATCTTCTAGTAAACGGCGCCGCCAGTTTGGTGCTCAGTGCAATGCGACTTTCTGGTCCTTAGAGATGACGTCAGGAAGCTCAGGCGATGTCGGTTTGCTCTGTCGCGGATTGTTAAATTATTTCTGGAAATAAGAAAGACAAAAACCTTTTTTTTTTTTCCGTTTTTAGATTTACAGATAAGTGGCAACACGTGTCGGTCAGAGACTTATTTGGCCAGGAACGACGGCACGAGTGAGCGTTTTTATTGTCCAATATACACTCGTCTATTGTCATGCCAGCATTGTTCTCAGCCGGATTCGCAAAAGTCCATAAATCGGTTTGAAGTGAGGCGCCAAAACAACGAGGACACAAGGAGAGAAGCAGACAGGATGAGGCGCCTCACTTCAAGCATGTACAACCAACTAGCCCAACTCGCCGTTCTAATCCATAAATCGGGTCATTTCTGGTTTTATGAGTTTATTTAGGTTTTTCAATCTGGAGAGAGGAAGGAAAAGGGGAGTGGGGGGCATAAGCGTGTAGCTCTGAAGTTTTGAGTAGCGCTCCTGGAGATTAAAGTCGGATGTTTTTAGGTCGCGCTTCCGCTGTGCGTCACGTTGCGTTTTTTCAAACGCTCTGTAAGTGCCCGCGGACAGGCGCTGAGGGACCCTTACCGACGCTAGTTTGTGCCCAGAGATTGTGCACAATGGGACGCTAGGACGCCATTTCACGTCACCATTAAGTGGTCGCGTCTCGCGACCGCTAGCGGAGGCGCCTTTTTTGTGGTCGCGTCTCGTGGGCGTTACAGCGCCACCTGGTCAAGAGAAGCAGACCTATTGGGTGGTACACCGTGGGCTTATGTACTCTTCGAAGAAAAGTATGGTGTGTGTTGGACTCGACCTGGGTATGTAGGGGGGGAGAAGGGGGAGGGGGAGTGTATGTTAGAGGCTCTGTTTAAATCGTTGCCCAACTTGTCAGCGCTGGGGGGGTCTCTGCTGCATGCGGGCCCGTGGCGGCACCGTCACCATGTGCGACCGGAGGGTCGGTTGGCGACCTCCCTGGGAATAGTCGAGGCGACCGGGGACTCGACCGCGCGCAGCTGGATCGCGTCCGAGGACGCTTTCCACCGGCAGCATTTCGGGCGCCGCAGGGGGTTCCCGCTCCGACTTTTGTGCTGGTTTGCTCCTACGCATGAGTCCCAGCCCCCTGACGAGCGTTTCCAGCATCAGGAACAGGATGAAGAAGGAGACGCCCAGGTACATGCCGTTGATGCCTCCGAAGCTGCCGATGATTCGCTGCCCCTGGAGAACCAATCGCTTCGCTTTATTCCCGGCCACACCGATACCATGTGAACGACAAGTCCTGAGCCTGACGTCATCATTAGTGCGTTCCCCGACTCGCCCCAAGAGGCATACACACGCTGAAGCTCGATACGTCTGTCCAAACAGCACCTCCTAGACAGCTTTAAAGGGATACTTCAACGAAATTGGAAATATTCCCGTCGTGTTCAAAAATAGGTTGAATATGATCCACAATATCCGTAAATGACAATCGCACGTTTGTATTTTGATCCTGGTGGCTGTATTTTTCGTTATAAACGGCCCACTCTGGCAAGCGCTCGGAGAAGGCCCAGCGGAGACCACGTGACAGCCAACGCAATCGTGACGTAGGTCGTCTCGGGGCGAGCAAAGCTGCGGCGAGGCTGACGTCGACAGGATGGCCTAGTCGTTCCAGCCACCGAAGCAGCTGCTTTTGTACGAATTTTGAGTGACGGGTTAATCTTCTATAACCTTGTAGGGGGACAATAGCTACTGCTGGCGACACACAAAAGGCATTCTCGGGATGAGGGGAGTTCCTCCTTCCCCTCTTCTCTCGTCGTGGCCGGAGGCGAGACACTCACCGTCACTAGCTGTCAAGGTTCCTAGACAGGCATTACAAGCGAAGCGTTATCGACATCCACCAGGTGCTCTTTGCTAATCGTTTAATTCGTTTTAAAATTCCTTTTCGAGACTTTTTAACAAGATATTGGTATGTTCGATGTGATACTGCTCCTTTGAACACATATGGACCAAAAAATGCGCGCCGAAATTTCGTTGTAGTATCCCTTTAAAGCCTGCGCGTTACGTCACATGACGTCACGTCCGGGGGAACGGTCCGGGCGCTGACTGGATACGAGTGCCGCGTCAGCGTTCGCGTGGGCCTCGTTTCCTACCATAGTTTCAAGCGAACGCTGACGCGGTACTCGCATCCGATCAGCACCCGTGTCGGTCTCCCAGACGTGACGTCATGTGACATAACGCGTAGGCTTTAAAGCTGTCTAGGAGGTGCTGGTCTAAAGTGGCAGACGCGCCCGTCTTGGCCATCTTGGCGTCGCTGCGTGATAGCGTCGCGATCGCTGTGAGACGCTACAAGACGCGCTAGCGGCAACACTGCGTCCTCGCAGTGTTGCCGGTGTGGAAAACCAAGAGAGACGGCAAGAACTTCGCAGTAACACTGGATAAGTGACTCTTTGTGCATGCAGACGATCAAAATAAATTGAAAGCCACGTAATATGGTCTGATTTGCAATAAATAACTACTGTATTATTCTTTCTGCTGATGAATATGTGGGAAGATGCTTGTTTTGGATTCAAATCATCACCCGCACGCTCCAAATCTTTGCAAATACGGATAAGCCAGAGAACAGGTGCCCGATAAAAACTGTCCGACATAGGACATACTAAAAAGACACACTTTTGTAGCCCACGTACGTTATTTTTTACGTTCGAATGTTTTTTTAACCGATCGTAAAATTGCGTACGACGGAGTCATTATCATATAATGACAGGACGGGCATATTGGCCATATATAAGCGCCAACGGAATGCTGGCGAACCTCGAACACACTCTATATTCCTTTCGATCGTTATTTTTGTTTAGAATCCTCGCTCGCTTTTACATACATACCTGCCATTGTACAGAGGTTTGGGCCTGAAATATAGCGAAGTTTAACATCGTTCAGCGGTAAAGACAAATACTGCAACTGATGCAAATACACTTTCACAATATTAATAAACCGAAATAACGAAAGTTATTTATGTTATTTCCCGGCGAAGAGACAAAATGCACGCGCGTTTTCCCATAGGAATGCACAGGAGCATAGCAAAAGTAGATTGGTTGCTGTCTGCTTCGATTTGCCTCCCGGAAGTCGCATAGACACTAGCGCCAGTTGATATGGTTTACCGCGTCTAAAAAGTGATCCCTCGATTTCCACCTGATGACGTCACAGAAGTGTCATGCTGTCGCCAGTCGCGATCCTGGCGGCGTACCAATAGCTGCGGTGTATGTGGCAGACGCCTGTTCTGCTGCAGTCGTCTTCCAGCGTTGCAGTCCACGGAAGCTTTGGCAGCCAGACGCTGGGGCACCGCATCGACAGGGACACTCGCGCCTGCTCGTGCCAAGTGGCGAGAGCTACCGCCCGTTACATCCATCCATCCGTGCTTTTTGCCGGAATTTCTGCGACTGACCGCAAGGATCCGACCGCATGAAACTTCGGCTTCTGTGACGTCGTTTGTTGCCACTTGGGGACCACTTTGGATGCATGGGTGGATAGGACGCTGAATTTGCCTACTCTCGTCTCCAGCCACCTAATAGGCGTATCCGGTATGGGCGACGATAAAATAATCAAACGTTTCAACCTGTAAATTGTAAAAAAATAGACGGGAGGCAAACCGAGAAAGTGTGACGGTTACGCCTATATCCTAAATGCCTTCTATTGGCGTAGCAAAGGCAAAATAATGTTTTCGGCCATACTGGAAGTGACGTCAAATCAAGATGGCGGCGCAACACACGCGCCAAATTACAGCCGCCATTGCTGACCTTCTCTTGTCTTACCGAGATGCCGAGCAACTGAAACGGTACTTGACGATCCTCTACAAAGGCCGATGCTTTAGAAAAGGACACAGTTGAGTCTAATATGGCAATAGCCTGGCCTGCTATGGTAATGATGAAGTGAAATAAACGAAATAAGAGGAAACAAAAACTGAAGGTCAGTTATGGCGGCGTCCATGCACAGCTGCTGTACCCCGATGAAGGAAACTCCTTACAAGACGCCGAGAAGAAGAAAACTGGTATGCGGGCGTGGCAGGGCGTACTTTTTATCGTAGGTAGTTCGGTTAATAAAAATGCAGTTCAAGTGCAGGCAAGTTGGTCATCATGTAAACTTGAGACGACATTTCAAACTCGGAAGGAGCCATTTTGCAACAGGGGAGTGAGCTAGAATCCCGAAGTATATACTATCGCGAACAATATGATCTGAAACAGTCCTTCGTGCTTCTTTTGGAATGCACCTGCCAGTTTTTGAAAGAGCCGTCCCACATACTTCAAACGTTCCGGGAAAATGAGAGATAACAGTCCTTGCGCGGACCACACACCTTAGAAAAAGGCTGAATCGGGTGGTTCAGTTCGTGTTGTTCGCGGGGGTACGAACGTGCCTCCTCGTAAAATTTCCGAAAATGAAAGCGTGATTCCGCTCCACGACTGCCCCTTCATTAGGGAGTTTTAGTAGACCGTGTTTCCCGCTCCGCTAGCCCTCCGCTACGAAGAAACCGCCACTGCGCCTGCGCGTCGATGGCCTTGGCTGTAGAGTTCCGGGTAGCGAAGGGGTTTAGCGGAGCGGGAAACACGGTCTACTAAAACTCGGTATTTTGCGCTCTGCTGGCGTTTGAGGGCGAGGGCTTCGGGGGATCGCTGGCAGGGTGTGTTAGCGCACAGCAGCTCGGAGCACGTGGAGAGAAAGCTCGCGCTGGTAGAATGAAGGGACTCTGGGTTTCAGTGCTCACCGCTGCCCATTTCGATATGGATGAGCATCTTATACCTGCTTATGGCAGAGCATCACTGCGTGATGCACGTTAATCGGTGGTACTGCACTGGCAAAGTTTCTCATCTGCAGCGTGACCGAGTGTCGCCGCACCTCAAAGACAGACCGACCTTCATTAATAAAAGAGATCGAAAAAAAAATGGGGGGGGGGGGGGGGGGGGTGCAGGAAACGTTTCTTAAAGGGGCACTGACACATCAAAATCATATTTTTTTTTATTATCCGAAACGATTGAAAACGATGCCGGGACATTACCCTCAAAATTTGAGATTTGGGAATTCAGTATTCGTGAAGTAAAAAAACAATTTCCAAATGCCGAATTCGAAGTTCCCGCGCGATCGGCGCCGGTGCCTTGACGTCAAAAATTGAGGAGACCTGAGAGTCCACTTTCCTGTCACCACTCCCTGCTGTTGCCATGGCGACCCAAAGCGAGGAGGATAGGAGCGAGCGCCGGCGTTGCGGCGGTCCGGTTTTGAGCGGTGTCGCCTGTTTTCCGTTGGAGGATACAAATCCAGGAGACGGCACCACAACGAACTCCCGATTTTTGGTATTTCAAAAAGAAGGGCCGTAGTGCGTTTGCAATTGCGTTAAAAAACATGTTTTAAGATTGCCGTAATTAAATGTTATAGAGATGTCGCCTACAAAGCTTCTAAATTTCCTGATTTTTGACGTCACCGATCAAAAGAAGTGAGGAGGCGAAAGGCGGGAAAATCAAACGCCAAAAATAAAAAGGCGCGCGCGCGCGCGGGAAAATTTTTTTTCGCGATGCGGTTTTTTTTGCGTGTCTATGACTACAACTTGCATCGTTTTAGACAATAAAAATAAATACGACCTTTGGGGTGTCAGTGCCCCTTTAAGTTTTCCCTTGGCATAAAAAGCGGAGAAAACAACAACAAAACGAGACCCAGTTTTATTTAAATATTAACGAGTCTATTATGCAAATTTCTGCTACATACGGTAAAATTGACATGAATTAGTATTAACACATCAAGTTGGGCTGGTTGGTACTTATGTATGGTGGTAAATACGCAAAAAAAAAACAACAACAAAAAAACACAGGGGCCGAGAAAAAAGTACACAGGACGAGGCGTATCTTGCAACTGAACTTGCAACTGCTTTGCACTAAAAACACACACCAAATCAGTATTGTTCTGCTGCTCAGTATGAATTGTGCAGCTGTATGGCTATGCATCTTAAAAATATATCAAAATAAAGTTTCAAGCTGCCAGATATTTGTTCTTGTATCGTGTGCATGAATGTGAAGAAGGCACTTTTTCGTGTCATCTAAGGCATATTTCGCGGTTGGTACACTAGGCTTGTTCGATTTACTTGCACCTCTTGCACCGGTTCAAAAAAGTGTAGTGCGGTCTACTTCCGGTATATGTATTGAGATACGACCGGAAGTGCAAAGCCTTACACTTTTCTGCCCCGGCGCAGGAGGTGCAGGCAAATCGAACGAGCCTATAGACCTTTTTCGCAAGGGCGCCGCCATCTTGAATTGTCGTCACTTCCAGTATGGGCGAAAACATTGTTTTGCCGTCGACACGCCAATAGAAGGCATTTAGGACCTAAACGTAACCGTCACGCATTCTCGTTTTGCCTCCCCTCTATTTGTTTACTGTTTGCAGGTTGAAACGTTCTGACATTAGAGAGTTTTAGTAGATCGTTCCCATGAACTTCGATAACGATACCCGATACTCCGCCACCGCCTCCCTTGTGCATGCATAGTATCGTTATCGGGGCTATCGGAGGTATCGGAACGATCTACTAAAACTCTCTATTTTTTCGTCGCCCATACCGAATGTGCCTACATGGTGGTCGGGGGCGAGAGTAAGCGGAAAAGGTTAAGCCGGAGTCACAATGCTCATACCCATCACACAAAAGACAGTCTGCAAACACGAGTCACCGGAATATCCGTGTTTCGAATGCCGCTTGACAAGTTTCCTCCTTGAACTCATTGCCATGCGGCATTCGAAGCACGGATCTCGCGGTGACTCGTGTTTCCAGACTGTCTTTTGTATGATGTATAAGCAGCGTGACCCCGGCTTTACAATAAATGCAATACACCATTTAGTATGATGAAGAGTGTAATTGTTATTGCCAGGTGCGTAGTCAAAAATATGCTAAACTGGCAAAGCTCTGACATTAAAAAAGTAATATAAGGTAATCGTGTCAACGCAAAAAACTGTCGAAAAAATCTTGCCCTTGTTGATCTATGTCGGTATCTTTCATAAGATTGCTGGATTGCTCTTGCTTAAACAAATTTTCGAATGCTAACAAAATTTTCGGAAAAAGACTTCGATTAAGTGTTTTCTTTGCACGTAGCAGAGATAGCTTTCGCGACGCAGGGTGGTAAATACTCACGTCGTATTTGGGAATGGATTTGATGTTCTGTGAAGTGACGGTTTGAAAGTAGAGGACCACCCGGCTCAGGAACCTGCGTCGAAATTCCGTTTCGTTATTCGCTCCACTCGTTTTTCCCATAATCGTATACGCGGAAAACGTACCACGGTGCGTTTCCGCGTGACACACTTCACGCTATTATTATACTCCGTTTCATCCGTGACGCAGCCGACGCTACAAAAAAAAAAAAAAAAAAAAAAAAGCGCGAGTCACTAGGCCTTTTTTGTTTATGATTGGTTAAGCGACGATATAACTCGTATACAGAAACACGAGGAACACCATGATGAGGCACTTTTGAAGCTGTCTGATTGGTCGCACCCATCATCTCCTAGCATCGGCTGCCCGGCTGGAGTACCTAATAAGTATAAGTAGTAACCTTTCTTTTTGTAATTGTTGTTGGCGGGAAAAGGGGAAAACGTACCTTTTTGTGCCTTTACCAAACGCAATAGACTTGCATGGAAAAAAAGAAAAGAAAAAAAGGGAAAACACGAATTACACAGTGTTCTGTTAATGTCCAGCTGTGTTGATTCAACACCTTCTATCTCTATCTCTTTCTCACTCTTTGAAAAAAACTTGATCTGCAAATAAGTGACATCTGGGACTATAATTTACATGGCGAGAAAAATTGGGTTGTGTGTATGTTTATACAGCCTAAAACTTGTGCTGCCTCAACGGGCGACGAGTCTCACAGCTGTAATCTAGCCAGTGCAGTACAACCGCTAGCCTGGGGTCTTTAACGTGCACCACGCAGTAGCGATACACAACCGCACGCCGATACGATGCGCATCCAGGTCGTATACAGGACGAGACTGAGAGACCGGGGCATCGCTGCCTGCTGCGATTGGTCAGCTCCGTACCGCTGACCGATTGCAGCAGGTGGCGATGCACAGGTCCCGCGTAGGACCGCCGTGTACATTAGGGCCCCGGCACTCTGTTTTACTTCGGAAAAAAAAAAAGATTCCACCCTCCACCTTCCTTCCGGTTCTGGAGGCGGATAGCAGCAACGAGCGATCGCGTGTTTGTATATGTCTTGAGCAAGCATCGCAATGTGTCTCCTTCGCAACCCACCCCTGCCTGCTTCGATCTGGATAATCGTCGGCGTGCGATCATGCATCAGTACTGTGCGGTTGTACTGCACCGGCTAAATTTCTTATTTACAGCTGAGAGACAAGTCGCCCATTGAAGCAGTCTAATACTCCTGTGAAAAGGGCAATCTCCTAAAAGGAGAAGGAGTTCGTGCCACACGTCACCGCAAGTGCTCCTTCCCCTAATTCACCTTTTTCGAGAAAGAAGCTAGCTAGCGTCCTTTAGTACAAACAAAACACTTTCGAGAGTATAGGCGCTAGCTGGCGCATCATTTTGGCTTCTTGGAGTTAAAACTTTGAAAGACTCACCTCAATATTTTTCTTTTGAGGCGTTGCCTGACGGTACTGTACCCTTGAAAAGGGCTTTCGTTGATAATTAGAACCTAAACTGTGCCAGAGATCTTCTGTACCTTCTTACTCCTCCCACTGCGTCTCGGCCGCTATTCAACAACTCGCCGGCGAGCTCACTGCTCTTTCTGCTAAGGCTGGTATAAAGCATTAAACCCGGATATAAGTAATTTTCATATTTTAACTACGGGAAGATACTACTAGTCAATGCTTTATAGGTTTCAGTCAGCAGGCAGTAATTCAGTGCACTGTAAATTTAGAACACTTTCGCGCTTGTCAGTGTCTGGCCATGACACACGAGCTTCTCGCGAACGTTACCTTTCATTATTATTTGAATTATTTACGTTTCTGAAAATTTTCGTAACAGAAGCATTAACTTGTAATGTTTTACACGATTATAAAATTTTAGAATAATATATTTTAGTGTTTGTTTTATCTTCGTGTGACCAGGCCCAAAGGAATCTATATCGGTGATAAATAGCATTTTGCCTACGGTCTGACAGCAGCTCTTTTATCAGAATATCCCTTAGCGGAAAGGATAGTTAATGAAGAGAAGCTTTGGACCGTTGTCTGACAGGCGTATTACTTCAGACTGTCTAAACATAATATGCGTAATGCAGAATTATTATCTTTCGCATGCGCTGCCTCCAGCACGTGTTAATTGTATTCCCTTGTGCTTTGGCCACGCAGAAGGGAGAGAAAATTCGGTGAGTTGGTATTGGTTCATGATGTATAGACCTTTTCATTTTAGTAGTTGCCTCACCGGCGGATAGAGGGCGCTGACGCACTCGGCGCCATTAGGTTGCTTTAATTTAGTTGGTTTCGGTTTCAACGTGGACGCGGCTATGTTGCTGTTTTACGTTGTTTTTGCTAATTTTTATGATACAAATATTCCCCTTGTAGCACACAACCAATGAAAAGTGGTACTGACCCATCTAGAGGACTAGGAGGTGCATTTTAGCCTAAATTGTGGGCTTTTTTTTACGAACTCCTTTGATGTGTCTGATTACAATTGGTTGCGAAACGTCCGACTGATGTACAGGGAAGATTAACATCGTCTACGGCCGTGCCCGATGGCACCAGTTTACAGAAAAACAAAGTATTGAAGAGATTAACACAGGAATGTAAAGAATCACATTGACAGCTTGATTAGCAATGTGCTAAATCGGCCAGAACAGATGAACTCGCGAGTTTACTACTCACTGTTTGGTTTTTGTGGGCATTCAACCTTTAGTGAACTTCGCAGACTAAAATCGTATCGTGTAATGACGCAGATAATTTATACAAACAAATAGTGTCGTCTCGGCCTCTTTTTTAAATTTTTTATTCAGTAATCGAGCATGTTTTGACAGGCCGACTAAGGGCTCATACACACTGGAAGCGGATCCGCGCTCGCAAAGCGGTTGCGAACGCGGTTGTATAAGGATTCAGTACAATTGCACGCGCATTTGATGACATGAAATGCGCGTGCAATTGCACTGGATCTTTATACAACCGCGTTCGCAACCGCTTCGCGAACGCGGATCCGCTTCCAGCGTGAATGGGGGGTAACACGGTTCATAATTCCTTGAATATGAACCGTGTTAAAGGTACTCATAAGCAGCATTTCGCAATATTGGCCCTAGGAAATAAATTATTTTTATATGAACATTTGCTTACTCAAGATATGAGTGACAGGCCCGTCAAATTAAATCTGGCATTTCTGTCTTCCGTAAAATTGGCCAAATAAAATTAAAGGGCGCCGTAGGAGAAATACCTCGGATAGTTTGGCTGAATTCTAGCGCTAGGCACCACTTCACGGACCTGTATGAACGAATATTTATTGGTTTGAACACATTCGGTTTGCAAATTTCGACGTCGCTAGCTACCAAAAGTAAACCTCTATTCGACATCGACAATCCTAGACTCAAATAACTGTGGTGCAAACGGCTTTTTTCTTCTTTTTTTTTTTTCGCGTCAAATATTGCGAATTTTAGACAATGGCAAAAAGTACAACAGCGTACGCAAAAAAAAAAAAAAAAGTTTTGGATGTGCAAATATAAACGACGTTATTTCTGTGTGCACGCTATTCTAAGACTCGCTACCGTTAAGTTGCCTGTGGCAGTTTCTAACGCGGGAAGTCCCTACATTTGTGTTAAAATAAATTAAGTGGATGGCACCGGTTATCTAAATATAATCAATAAGTCACTTAAATGACTGTCGAAATGGGAGCTAGCACGGTATGCATTTTTTTTAAACTTCATAAGTAAACCGACCAACCGAATGTTTACGTCGCAAAAAAAATGATTGAAAACCTGATACACATGTAGGTGTGATATTATGAAGAAACAAATCTTCCAGTCTCAGAGAAAATACAAGTTAAACGTTCGTCGCCTATCTCCTCCGCGATTTTCCTCACATAATCAAAATAAACTGTTTTCGACATACTATTAATACAAAGAACGATACTTTCAGGAAATACAGATAGTCTCCTTGCGCTGACTATTCTTGACGCCTTCCGATCCTAAATGCGCGATATAAATATACACGCTTCTTACTGTGAATGTTCCGCCACTAATAGTAAACGAACCTCAGTTGTCATAAGGACCTTTAAATCTTCGTGATGTCTTAGTCGTCGAGTAGACGTATCGGACTACAATTTCCGAAGTAAGGCAAGAAAGCGCGGTGGAACGCGACGAAAAACACGAATACATCGCATCCGCCAAGGCACGGAGGGGAGAGCGGAGCAGCAAGTTGAAGCGACCTAATGGCAGCCGCGTCACGTGATTCCAAGATGGCAGCACCCATGCGGGGGAGGATGAAACGGTCGCGATCGCAAAATACGAGGACAACAAAACGTCCTAGGACACCTAAGCACTTCTTATGAGTTGTGAATGCGAAAGCATGGATGACGTTCTTCCGCTCCTTGAAGGCCCGTTCACACTCTTGCAACCGAGTATGGCCGAGAGAGACGAGATCTGTTAAAACTTCTTAATTTTTTTTTTTTTAGGAGAAGGGAACACACTGGCATTCTGGCGCCATCAATGCGGTGGCCCTGGAACTGCATTTCACAAGAGCGAAGGTTTCGCGGGATTTCCGAGGTCAAATGTGCCTAATACCTATAAGAAAGGCTCGTTTATAACGTTGACAAAAGTTTTTGGAGCGAAAAAAGAAAGGGTAATGGGCGAGAGAAATTGAAAATATGCCGGACGGCCAAGTTTACACTGCTACCGAATAGATGGCGCTAGTGTGTCCTCTCGTTCAGAGCCGTATATTAGGAGAGTTTGGACAATGGGCGGAGCCAAGGCCGCCGCCAGCGCCGAAAACTCCCCCCGCGGTTAGAGCGTAAAGGTACGACACAGCGTCGACCAATCAGGAGACCGCGACGTCACAATATTGCAAACGACATTTAAAGCGTGAAATAGAAGCGTTCAGTTTCGGCCCCTCTACACCATCTCACAAATGTCTGCAATAAAGATAAAAGCACAGGCGCGTGAGCCTAGCTCAGCGAAATGCTTTTGTTTGTACGAGAAGTCGTGCATAGGAGGCACTTTCCAAAGCCACGCGCTCGTGCCCATGCCTTTGTCTGCACTGCTGATGTTTGTGCAGATTAGTATCGGACCGGTGACAGCTTGCTCTGGTCCGGCTTGCTAGAACAGCGTCTAAAAGACGCTGTTCTAGCAAGCGTCTAAAAGACGCTGAAAGAAAACAGTGCAGAGGGTGGGGCGCGCAAGCGTCTTGAGACGCGGAGTCACGCTCGGCTCGTGCGCTGGCTATGGCAGTGCTTCCTTTCTTCGTCTCAGCTGAGACGCCGTTTCTAGTAAGTCGGCCCTGGTTTGGAGCGCACGTTCGTTTATTCTATACACTTGAATATTGGCGTGACGAGCACCTCAAATGCGCAAAATTTTCAGTCACCAAGCATTGCATATTTTTTGTGTATGTGTCACTTTCGTTGCTTTGCTAGGTTTCTGCTGCTTTGCTGCTGGTTTCACTCTATTTCACTTAAATTAGTCGTGTCACATATTAAATTTTTCACTTAAATTAGTCGTGTCACATATTTAGAGCACACGACCACTGCTAGGGCCTGTTTCGCGGCCTGTAATGGGCCCCGAGATGCTCGCGTATTCAAACCAATGTATGGCCAAACTCTCTCAATAAACGGCTCTGCTCTCGTTGTAAGAGGTTTTAAGGGCCTTTAGTTCGTCTGTGGTGTACTGGCGTGGACGGTCACGTTTCGCTACTGGCGAGGTTGCCGAGCGCGCGCTCTTGTAAAGCGGCCGCTGCAACCCCCCCCCCCCCCCCCCCCCCCATCCCCCTTTCTGGCAACGCCTGACACGAGAGCGGCGGCCGACTCGTGAAGCGGCTGCCAATGGCTATCTAGGAGCGGTTTTGCTCAGCCAATGGGAGAATGGGCATTTCTTTCGCGTTCTTTTGCGGTTACAGATTCTGCCTGCTCCACTCCATGGGGTAGTTAATGCTTTCGCAATAAAAATGAAACACGCGTCCAAGCTCGAAGCTCACGAGAACACGAAGCTGGCGCTGGAAGTATAAAACAACCGAACAATCTTCCTGCCGTTCTGCTCATAAAAAAAAGGAAAAAAAAAAAAAGAAAAGAAAAAGCGCTGACATTGTATTTTCGTTGACTCTCACGCAGTTCACGGGTATCTGCGCTTCGCTTAGGGACCGAGAAGTAGACCTCTGACCAACTTGACAAAAGTTTAATTCCCAGTGTCTTACGAACGAATTCCGGAATTCGCACCTCAAATAGCATCCTGTTTGTGGCTTTCTCCCGAAGTGTCGCCGAGAGGCGACAAGATGCTATACGGTGTTCTGGTAGTTCTAGCACACCGTAATGGTGTGCATCGCGTCACTGTCGATTCATAGACCTTTTCGGACAATTCCACGAGGCCTTTTGTCAACCCCAGGCTGCACCCCGCGGCGCGGAGAATTGTGGGACAGCTCTGACGTATACGCTTGGGTCGGCTCGTGCGAGCTCTTTCCACTGCGAGTTTAAAACACGAGGAAAGTAAAGGCCTGTTCCCACATGCAGCGGAGCGCTACAAGCATAGCGCTTACCTCGCGCTAAGCGCGTGCTGATGGGAGCGTTCACCAGCTTTGTATCGCACCGTCAAAACTGTTGCTCATGGCAGACGATAAGTAGCTGACGGCACGTGAGGAGCGCTACATCAGCGCTTCGCTGCATATGAGAACCGGCCTTTAAGCGAACATATTACAAGGCCGATGCGTACCCTGCTTTGTTATCGTCCTGCCTTCTTCGCGCACTCAAATCGCAAAACGCTAGACCAACAAGAGCTGCTCATTTGTATTCGTGGGTACTTCACGCGCCGTACAGCCACGACCAGAAGTAATTGGAACACGGGAGCGGTGGCCCAACTGCATTGCAGCGCGATCTAGCCGCGTTTGTAAGAACTGATAGGAGACTAAGCGCATGCCTACCTGCCGGCGTCGACAGTCCCTCTGCACAGATCTATCTATTTCATTTACCGGCGGTGCAAATAATCCTTCGCTGCTTCTCAGATACAGCACTGCAACCGTGATGGCGTTGATAGCGTCCGTCAGCGTTACGAGGACGCTCCCCGCGAGCGCGAACTGAGGAAACGGAGCTACTCTAAAGCGGTTCGGTGCTGGTTCAATGACGCGGCAAACGCTGCGTGACGCATCGCTTCGTAAAAAAGGTCTTTAAATTGTTCTCGAGTAGATAGCAACGCCAGCTGCAGAAAATCATACCCAAAGTTGACAAAGACCATTAATTCCAAGCAACGAACAGCGTTTTTATTTTATTTGTGTCAAGATAAGATATTAAAGAGCATATTAAAGATATTATAGACATTAAAGAGCGCGGGAAGCGTGCCCGCTGTCTGCTATCAGCGCCATCGGGGACGTACCTTTGCGTCCCAGAGGCGGTAAAGAACGATTCGAACCGCCGGTAAAAGGAATAGGTTGAGAGGAGCGGAGAGGCCATTGGCGCCGGCACACACGCATGCGCGTAGTCTCCTATCAGTTCCCACTAGCGTGGCTAGATCGCGCTGCAATGCAGTTGGGCCACTGCTCCCGTGTTCCAATTACTTCTGATCGTGACTGTACATTGGATTGCCGTAGTGCGTCGAAGAAACGATGAGGCGTTGCGTATTTCCGGAATGGTCTATTAGATAGCCGCAGCTTCAAAATGTATTTATCATGCTTCATGCGTTACCTCTGGCATCAGCGTCCGGGTGACGACCTTGTTGTACTTAATGCTACTGCAAAAGAAAAAAAAAAGATTAGATGGCGACGTTTACAAGACAGAGTGAAAGCAGGTGTTGCAAGGTGCGTCTCCCTGCTGTCCAATGCGACTCACGTACACGCAAGACCTGTGGCAATGGCAGTGCTTTCCGACGACTGGCAAGTTCATGATGGCGCGGATTTGGAGAACGCACTCTTCCTTGTCTCCTAAATGCCCCAAGACGGGAAACAAGCCGTTATTGGCCGGTGCACAAAGCGTCGCTGCAGTCGCTTCCTTACACATGGATTGCTCTGAATGTCACGTCAGCGGCCATGACGGTGGCTTCGCTGCTGGGCGTGTACCTCAAGGAGCTACACATTTCTCACCACCGAACGTGCTTTTCTCGACAAGAACAAGTATACGATCACAGCGACCAGCATGGAGCGGTGACATCACGTGCGAGCCATTTCTTGTTGGCTCAAATAGCACTAATGCCCGAGCCCCACTAGAGCGACAAACAGAAACAACCGACAAGCCTCAAGCACGCGCAGCATGCACGCGATGGCACCTTTGGCGGACTTGCAGTCTCTCGGCGCTCCTGAACTAAGCGCGAGCGGCCGTGGCGCGAGTGACTGCGAGCCTGCCAAAGTCACCTTCGCGTGGTGTGCTGCACATGTTTGAGGCTTGTCGGTTGTTTCTGTTTGTCGCTCTGGTGGGACTCGGGCCTGTGACCTTAGAACAAGATTGCGCCAGCTAATGGAAGCTACGCGCTGACTGGACCAGCCAACCGTCCACCCAGTACCACGTGACCACGTTTTGTGCGCATACTCGCGACCAGAAAGATGGATCGGGAGTTGAAAGGCAGTTGATTCATTGAACCGCCGATTACGTGCTTCCACCGGTTAATTTTTACGCCAGGAATATTTATTGTTACAGCAAGCGTGTTACTAGACCCTTTGAAAAAGTCTGTCAAGCAACACTGGCGGCCGCCATACTTTGGGCATCGTTTCCTGTGCGAAGCGTTTGATTGGATGCGAGTTCATGCCGAGTGGTGAAGCAACACCTCGTGTCGAATCCGAGAAAGCGCCGAACGGTGGCGCACCACTTGTGTTCAATACATGCCCAAAGAACTTGTCCAAACTATGGCGGCCTCGGAGCAGCTATCGTTGCACCTACTACGATAATTGTTTATATCAAGATGGTAATCGTTACATCAAGCTCTTATTTGTTGCGCTAAGTTGTTAAAGGGGTTATGACACGAAAATTAAACGGATAGATTATTCTTGAAATGGAATGCTCATAGGCTACTTAGTATATATACCAAGTTATGCCTGATTCACATGGTGCGAATTTGCCTGCGATTTCGCAATTGCGACGCCGTTCTTGCGGCACAACGCAGTTGCGGTGCGAATTCGACTAATTCGCAACTCCGTATTTTGCCAAACTTTCCTTGCGAACGGCCGCTCTTGCGAAGGGGACGGACAGCCAATCAAACAAACGCGGCTCGTGAAAGACGTCACGGTGGCCATAGCAACGTGGGAATCAAAAATACAAAAAATGCGTCACCTACGTCGTCGTCTTCGAAATTCGCTGCGGGGGTGGGGCGCCGGATGTGCTTCTTCCAAGTGAATATTTTTTCCCCGGGGGATGTAAGCTTCAGTTCGGCATTAAAACGAACTGGCGCTTGCGTACCACGGGAGGGTTGTGGTTGCTTCCTTTGTAAAATTGCAGGCGATAACAATTGACGCTTCTGTTCGATCACTTTGCGTAAGGGACTCGTGGCATAGAAGAAAGATCCTTTCTTCAAATCTGTTTGCAGATGACTCGAAGGTCTGTCTAGAAACTGAGAAACGCTGAACAGAACCTTGTTATTAAAGCCATTTGATAAAAATCGAGCTTCACATTTTTACGTATAGTGAAAATAACTAATTGATATGTAAACGCGCTGGACGCGTGCTACGCGAGCGACACGCGTGTAAAATGGCTTTAATTACAAAGTGCCGATCAGCGATTCTCTGTTTCTGGACAGACCTTCCTGTCAGATCCCCAAACAGATTTCAAGAAAGGGTCTTTCTACTATTCAATGAGTCCCCTACGCAAATGTCACACGTGCCACGCGTGACATTTGTCATAGAAATCTTGTGACAATTTGGTTTTGTGCATAGTTTGCGATTACTTCACTAACATGATTGTTTTGGCTTTTTTTTTGCATCTGAAAACCTGTGGTTTTTTTATTTATGTCGTTTCCTTTATCTTCAGTGTTTTGGTCATGTTCGCAATCGCTAATATTGTTTTGAATTAAAAAAAAAGCTTAATATTTACGTTAGCTTGTTCATGCTGACCTACACTGAGGAAGTACAGAATGTGTTTTGCACGTCCAGCGTGTCGTTCATTTCATGAAAGTCGGCCGATAAAACGAATTTTGTGTTTGGTAAAGACCCGATTGGGCAGCGTAGGTCCAACGAAAACAGTAAAATAGCACCTTACCCTGTGGGGAATCAGCCAGTACTCTGTCGATCTACTTTGGGCTATACCTGCCGCAAAAAGTGTCCGCCAGTTTGTCCGTAAAAGGGGCAAACACCACAACCAATTTTCTACAAAAAAAAAATTGACTGATTTGCAGGCAACAGGTTCGGGGTGGAAATGAACTAGAGAGATGACATGATGCAGGGGTGATTCAGAAATCAATTTTTTATTGCTGGCTTTAAATGTTGAAAGATAACAACTAACAAAAGACCAAAAAGATGCAATTACAAAAGAAAAAAAATATCAAGTACAGGCTCACCTTTTTGGCAGACATCAAATATGAATAAAGAGGAACATAACACGTTGCTGGAGTCATGGGGTGCACCGGCGCCAAAAGGCAAATATTTGCATTGTGCGCCGGTGTTGCAAGGCCGCCCACTCATCTACGCACGCCACCGACGATCCGAGTACCCCTTGTCAATGGCCAGACGAAATCGACCCCTACGTGACCCGGAAGCTACAACGCAAGGCACGACGAGAAGGAAACTGGCCGTGCCTTGTGTTATAGTTTCGTCGTAACCACGTAACCCCCTACAGCCCACTCCACACTGCAGAGAGGGCAGATGCTACGCTTCTTCGGCGTGTACAAACACACTCCCTCTCAACACTACATTACCTCCAGCACGTTGCAGATTTACCTGAACCACCTAAATGCGCACACTTCCGGAGACTACTGAAATAACTCTCACACACCAAGTTAAAAGGAAGCTGAAGCGGTTTTGTATTTGAGGAAACACATTCAAGTCGGCTTCATTTTACCTCCAGGATCTCGAATATCGAAATTATTTCTTTTATAATTTGGGGCATGGAGGTTGCAGAAAATTCTTTTCAGAGTACCACCGAAGGCCCTCCTTCCAGGAGCGTGTCGCCATAAAAGGAGTTCTCGGGATCTTCCTTCCAGCAGCGTCCACCACAGCTATGCACGCGTACTCTTGCTATTTTTTTTTTAAGAAGGGCATAAAAAGATGTCAACACTTGTGCCAGTACGGGGGAATACACCTGGCAAGCTAGGGATTGCATGCGCGGCCCTCGAGTGACACGAGCTTTGCGGCCGAAGGGCCCTCTTATGACGCCACGACGGGTCGGGTGTTTTTCGTGTTTTCTCGCGTTAAGTTACATCTTCGGAGAAAACGAACGCGATATTCATATCGACAGGATAAAACTACGCTAGAATCAAGCTCCATCTCATTTTTTTTTTTAAGAAGTGTTCCGGCTCCCTTTTAAGGACTGCGCCTCAGCTCAGGATCTTGCAGAACGTGCACTGAAAACACTCGTCCCACTTATCCAACCAAGGATCTCAGAGGACTGTGTCACTCCCCCACGGGCGGCAGAGTATAAATCACGTCCACTCCTAGTTAAGCACATTAAGAGCGTACATGAACAGGAAGAGTCCCTAATTTAATCCCCCTCCAGTAGCACCGGTTTTGGTACAATACAGATGTTTCACTTTCTCTGTTCAAAGTCCTAGTGGGCCTCACACGGAAGACGTCTCACACCAGAGCGCCCGTTCAAAAGTGGCTAACTTGCAGCGGCAGAATATTGTTGTAATGGTGGCCTCAGCTCCCTATTCCACTCGGAAATAGGCCAGACGATCCTCACACACAAAAACTTGAAAACTTCGAGATTTGTCACCGTACCACTGACACTACTTAGGAATTGAGTCCAGCGCGGTTCCTTTGCCATGACACTGCAGCTTCCTTTACCAAGTACCTGCGGTACAGGTCTCTCACTGCGGTGGCCACTATGTTGCATTTTCGGACAGATTGGTCGACGTGCCGTGATCTCAGCCTCGGTAGGTGGAGCAACCCGTTTGTCTGTTGAGAGACCTCCTTGCGCCACTGGCCATCAACGATGTTGCCGAAGTGGTCGACTTCAATCAGCATTGGCATTTAGCATGTGTAACTTGTCGTCTTGTAGGTAGTTGTGCAGTACACAAGCTGCGCGGGCGACTCCAGTGGCGTGGTCTGGGAGGAGGTCGATTGGCCTGCGGAAGATGCAAAATCTAGTAGCCAAAATTTCGAATGCGTTCTGGACGCACCTTCTGGAAATGGGACAAAGACAACACTGTGATTTTTGTTATTATAATGCAAGTGCAACAATTCTAAAGGTTACTTCGCTCTACACAGTCGATAGTTGAATATTTTTAGATAATCGCTGAAATATCAACCAGGACAGGGCCTCAGAAAGTCCAACCTCAGTTGAAATGCCTCGTCTCCAACGAAGACGGACGCGGCGATAACATGGGAAGATGGCAGCAGATTTGGTGGTGGACAATTCAAGGCAGCTTGACTGAGGCACTGCCCTATCCTTGATGCCTTGAAGACGCCACCATCACTTTGGTGGCCATACGCTCCAGCGTCTGTGGCCATAAGCCTCGACTTGCTGTCCACGACGGCCATCAGCACTACAGAGCAGGTTACCCTGAAAAGCCGAATGTTACGTCACTTCATGCGCTCTTCCAAAACATGATATGTGTTAAAGTAAATTTGTAGACCCATAAACAGCACCTTGTAGTTATAGTACAGGCTTCAAGAATCGGCAAGGGCTTCGATATGTCCGTGGTTTCCGTCAACGTTCCCCACACAATGAGGAAAATTCCGCCCTGTCTCAAAGCCCTTGGCAATTTCCCTTGGTCTGTGATTCTTAATGGGAGCTAGAAGTACAGCACAGAGTTCACACATGGTTTTACGTTGTTATTTAAAAGCCGTTCATGTAATCTTTACCTATAGTAATACTGGTAATAAATGCATCCTCAAATATGAGAAATACTTGTTGACACTTAACAATTGCGAATAATTTTGTAACTGGATCTGAAAAGCTGTGTGTCTGTCTTTTTTTTTCTCCCTCGCTCCTTTTTTTCTACGTTCAGCTGGAAACTTTCAGAAGCATGTTTAGCCAACTAGCCCAGCTCCAGGCACACACCACTTACTTTTGTAAGCTATCATATTATGCCCAAGTCAGGCCGGTGTCAGACTGCTTATACAAAAGACAAAAAACAGTCTGCAGACATCGATCGAACGCGACTCACTGACGCATCTGTGTTTCATAAGCCGCGTGACAGGCTGCTCCTTTTATTGGTTGCCGTGCGACATAAAAAAGCAGGGATGCTGCGGTGCCTCAAATTACTATTTGTCTGCAAACTGTATTCGTAGGATGCGTAATGTGTGACCCCGTCTTTCGAAGGTGGCGCAGTAATAGCATTGGGGCCCTCAACATCCTCAGGTCTGCAGCCCTCCCTTCCCAAGTTCGTCCCTAGAATCATAAATCAATGGCTCTCTGTTGTGTAAACTTTTTGAGAAACCATTTTTGACAGTACAGCCTTCAACATGATTCATTTAGATATTTCGGCTGCGAATAGTTAGGAGCAGCTGCAAAGGACGAGTTAGCTGCAGTGATTTGTACACCCGACTCCCATAATTATCTCCAGGTGGGGTGTGACACCCCCCCCCCCCCCCCCCAGGATGTCTTAAGCAATGTATATAAACCTAAAGCCAGCCCCTTCTAACACCCTCTTATTTATCTCCAGGTTGGGGGCGACACCCCTCAGAATTTCTTGACCAATGCATCTAGACCTAAGGCCACCCCCTCCCAACAGCCCCCCCCCCCCCCCCCCCCCCCCGAATAATTGCAACACCCCCTGATTTAGAATTCTGGATGATTACGTGGTTTGGTAGTGTGTAGAAAGAGTACACCGGGGCAGGGGGGGGGGGGGGGGGGGGGAACTTGAATTCATCAATTTCCCAAGACCACCACTGTGAGTCTTGTTGTTCGTCATGATCTACATCTTTAAAGGCGGTATTTAGTGGACGCCGTATTGGCGCGCATTGTTCGCAGCTAGAGCTCAAAAAGAACTGCTACGTACTGCTGGCAAAGATAAACAATCTTGACGGTGTGAAATATACGTTGCAGAAGCGTTGTGCAAATTCACTAACAGCACGTGCTCTCAACAGCAACCGGCGCAAGCTATGGCCCCCAGTGAATACCACACGACCGGAATACCACCTCCATTTTCAAGTGTTTTTTTCATTACGACACGCCAGCGACTCTTTCACAGCATGCATGCGACACCAAGGATACGGTTGCTTTTTGATGAGGCGCGTTTTTATTGGCTGTCTTTTCGTACCGTCGCAGCGGCGCTGGTGACGTCTCGAAAGATGTTTGACAATTGACGCAGCTCCGATTATTTCATAATCGCATTGAACCTGCCTGTTTGCCGCAACAGCGCCGTCGCGACTGCGAAATCGCAACTAAAATCGCTCCATGTGAAACCGTCCTCTTTTCCACAAGTTACCAAAAACGAAATCAGATTTCTTTGCTTACCTTCATGTGTTTTGGGTGAAGCACCTTTCATATATGCGGACATCTGTCATGCACGATGGATGCCCCTGTTGACACTCCAACCTTGAATTGCAGTGCAAGATCCTGCATTGACGTTGCCGATGACAGGTACCTGAATAAAAACAAAACATTGCTGTGTACATTAATGTCTGGAAGCCGAGAAACTAGTAATGAGTTCGCCATATAAACCAGTTTAATTGCCCCTCGTATTCACTCCAAACAGTGAAGTTTAAAGAGAATACCGTTTTACCTCAAAGTAATAGCAAGCCGCACCCGCGACGAAATGGGCTCTCTGACGACATATTGCTTCGTAGGCTTTGTTTCCAGGCGAGTGTGGAGTCTTTCAAAGGCGTTCCGCATTATCCAGTAATATCTTCGAAGCTGCTCCGGGTCGCTGTGCAGCATAAAAAGGGTCTGCAGAGAAAAAGTATTCCAGAAACCTGCTCGCAGAAAAGCACAAGTCGACTTACCAATGAGTAAAACTCCGATTCTTTGGCTCTGTTTTGCCAGCACGGCCTGACCCGCCATCGCCGCGGGCTGCCGTCTAGGAGCAGGAGTTTCTTTTCCGCAGAAGTAGGTATTCCTTTTTACAGAGCAGTCTGAACTCGTTGTCATCAGCGGCCATTATGCTCTATGAAAGTCAAGACGCGCTGCTACTTGCCATCTTTCAATATGGAACATCGTCCACGTGACGAAGCCACCGGGACAACTGTTCGCCTTGCGCGACATGCCAAGCAACGCAACAAAGCTTGCTCAAGCAGTTATGAGCTGTGACTCTCCCGGTGTCCTTGTCGCGTTCGTCGTACTCGTTGTTTTCGTCGTTTTCGTTGATGCGAATGCAGTCGATGCAAACGTCTGAATCGGCCCTAAATATAAGTATACGGCGTACTTTTTACCAGAAGCTAATAAATAAATCTGAAAATTTTATAATTTTGTTAAATATCAAAATTAGTATCGCCAAACGAATTCAAGGTTTCCAACCATGTGCTTCGCAAGTGCGAAAAATCGCATATGTTCTCAATCAATGTGAAAGGAAACGCGAAATTTCGCATGTGCGGTACATCGCGTCACCGATTTCGCAGGAGAAAATCGCACCATGTGAATCAGGCTTTACGCAATTTTTAGAGCTCTGATAATTGCAATATTCAATTTACGAATTTTTATAATTTTCATCTGGCGACCAGGCAACACTGCTCAAGTTAGTCACACCATGGTGTCCATAAACCACGTGACTATGAACACTCTCTCATTCTAGGCGCCCCCATGATCGCCCAAGCTCTTTTCGTCGCGGTACGGACAAAACCGCTCAAACAGCTCGGTAAACTGAAAGCTATTCTCGCTCTCGCCCTCCGGCCGGTTGACCTTCCACCCTGCATGCGCCTGCGAGATATTCCCGGACGACGGTGACCACGGCGAACTCGTCGTCGCTGGAGCTCGTCGCCAGCGGGTCGCAGTCAAAAGGAACAGCTTCCAACATCTCTTGATAGCAATCACTCTCATCGCTGCTGCGATCAATGTCGAACACTTCGACAAGGCGATCGATGCCGTAGACGTAATCGTCACGGACCGGATGCTGGAAACGTGGAAGGTGAACGAGGAAGCTGAGAGTTGATATGCCAAGAAGAGCCGAGTCTGTGAGTGCGTGCAAGTAGAAACCACGCTGGAGGCTGGCTACGTCATCGGCCTCCAGGTCCGCCCGGATCTGCCCCTCCGAGGGGCCCGCATATAAATCGATTTATCCACGAAATTTTCGCGTCTTTTTCAAAACAAATTTAGAAGGATTATAGGAACATACAATGGGTCCTAGCTGAATAGTTATGTAATATTTTATTTTTGGCGTGTCATAACCCCTTTAATTGCGACATCAAGCAGGTCAAATGTTATACAGGGTATTTAATATTAATTAAAACCAGTTTGTTAAAAAAAAAGAAGGGAAAAAGGGGTGAGAGCTAGACAAGTGGCGCCTTCACCGTGTATTTGTTAAGCGAGAAAGACATTAGATATGACGGTATAATCCTCATAGTCAACTTGATAATTAACTAAAATCACTTAATTAACTTTTCGATATTGGTTTTAGAAGTCGCGTTGAAATTGCAGTGTTGACGGAAATTTCTATTAGAGGCTAGACCCATTCAAAGGTATTGCAAAAAAAAAAAAAGAAGAAAAAAAGAAAAAATAGCTTTCGAGATGTTTTTGATACATTTTGACGTTATTTAGCCCCATTTAAACAGTGAGCGCAAAAAGAGTGCCGCTAGCCAGTGTGCCGTAGTCGTTTCAGTCATGTCGTCACTATACCTTAGAGCTGGCAAATTGCTTGCATGTTTTATTACGAATCACTTTACCTAATACTTTCCAAATCTATTTAAATTGCACTACAAGTTGCCACAACATAGAGTAATTAATTACGATTACAGATTACTTCGGAAAAGTAATGACATTACTCCGAAATAACTTGTTTTTGACCATAGTGGAAACGTTACTGAAGTCTCATTCTGCACTTACGTAATCATCTCTTGAACAGTAAGTATATCTAGACCAATGCAGAGAATTCGGAGTGTCTCCGATTTTATATGACACCTTTTCACAGTCACCCTCTTCCTTTATTATTTCAATCTTGGCATCCACGCGTCACTTGATGCATTTCCGCTTTACTTTTTGCCCGCTTAAAATTTCTCGGAGCTGCGTTATTTTAAGCTTGCTTTGCATTCTGCACGCGCACAAAACTTACCGCTCACAAAATAATTTATTAAATTACTAAATTATTTACACGAAAAAATAAGTTATTTACATTACTCATTATTGCAAAAAGTAATTAAATTATTTTGCATTAATTTTATTACTGCCACCTCTGCCATCTCGGCAGCGTGTTATTAAGGGGTGCGCCGACGACAGAAGGGGAACCGTGGCTGAACGGCTGCGTCACTCTTCCTAGCGTCCCTGTGGGCCGGGCTTGCGGCGCTCTTATTGCGCGTAATTTTTACATAGGGCTAAAAACCGTGAAAATGTATCAAATAATATCCAAAGAAAAATTACATTTTCGCAAATCCTTTTAATAGACCAATGTCACCAAGCGTTCGGCGCATGCGTGACGCCGCCCTAACTTTAGTCATAGCCTTCTCGGCTAGGCTTTCGTTCACATAAGAAAATGGGCAGTACACGAGATGGCTCGTGTTGTCTCGTGCTCTGCACGCGCTGAGCTCCAGCGAGGTTGTCGCACGCGCTGTAGAAAGACCAAAGCTCCCTCGATGCATTGCGGAAGCGGTGGCCGCAATGCATGGAGCTGGTGACGCCGGTCTATTGGTCTGGCCTAGTCTAGCCTCTATAATAGTAATTGCCGTCAATACTCCGATTGCAACATGTCCCCTAAAACCAGCAATGACACATTTAATTAACGGATTTAAGTTAATTAGCCAAATTGACACGACAATTATCCCCTCATCTAATGTCGGGCGAGCTTGATAATTGCACGGTGAAGACGGCACTCGTCTAACTCTTACCTTTTTTCAAAAGATATGCTCGAATTAAAATAAAACGTGCCTGTATATTGCCGCCTGCCAAGAGCTGAGTCAGCAGCGAGCACGACTCCCACGCCGCTGGCTTGGGTTTGATCCCCTCCAGCGCTTTTCCCTTTTTGTCTCTCTTTTGTTTGCATGACTAAAATGTTCCAGATGACTCGAGGATCTTGTTGTTTGTTCAAGCTTGGGAGCTTCTAGATATCCATGCGCTTACGAAAGGAGCTTCGCATGGCTGCTTGAGGCAGTCGTCCTTCCGTCGCCGTCAAAGAATGCACGGTCCTTGTTACTTTATGCTTCTCGGCACAAGTTCGCCGCCTTAAACGTTCATTTTAAGTTATAGGAATCAAGTTTATGTTTTTATTTGTGACAATAGGAAGCTCAATTTTAAATCAAGCTGAGAATTGTTACATCAGGCATGTTGCTCTGGGGTGAGAATAAGTGACGGGCTCACACGTGACCTAATAAGTATGAAACACGAAAAGACTTCGCCAGTAAGTTGCTAACCTAGTGGATTGAGCCGAGAAATACATAGCCCACCGCATTTCTCCCGAGTGAATACAATGATAAGAAGATTCGAGAATTTTCCGCGCGAACTGACGAGTTAAAATACGAATGTTTTCCTCAAGTTGTTCAAGACTGGAACATGCTGCCCGATTTGATAGTATAGAGCTGCCCTCTGTTTACTTATTTTTTGATGGTTATCTTTTGTATAGTTTCGTATTGCTCTTAACTATGCTTTTTATAATGTAGCATAGCCTGTAGCTGTATTGTGTATTCTTTCACCCCCTCCCCCATTGCTGTAATGCCCACCGGGTAACGAAGGTATAAAATAAATAAATAAAAGAAATAACCATTTTCAGCAGCTGCTCCGAAGCCGCCATATTTTGGGCATCCACTGTGAGCACGTATTAGACACGACTGCTGCGAGAGTGTTCGGCGTGAGTCGAAGCCAATCACATGCTATTCGCAGAAAGCGATGCCCAAAATATGGCGGCGCCAATTATTTAGTGGACTCCTGAAAAAAAAATTCTATAATTCACGAGTGCATTTATAACCGAAAAGGTGACTGCTAGCCTGGTTCGCACTCTTGCGACAGGCAAGAACACACTGGCGCCATCTGTCGGGTAGCTGCGGAACACACATGCCATTCCCGTATATTATTTCGCGCATCATTCTTTCTTCATTGGCTCGGAAAAAAGTTTTAAAGTTTTCTCATAGATAGTACCTACATTTGATCTCGCAAATAGCAGAAAACCTTCGCTCTATAGTAAAATGCAGTTTCAGGATCACCTCATGGCGCCAGCGTGTTCTCTCGTCGTAAGAGGGCAAGAGATCACAAGGACCGGGTCGTAAGCAAATGCGACTGTGTGAACCAGCCTTAAAGAAAGCGGAGTGTTTAGTTGAGTATACCCTCGCAGATCGGGTACGTCTTTCCCTTGGCGTTGGTCGTTATGGGGAAGTCCCGGGACTCGCAGCCGCACCGATGGCGTACCAGGTCCTGATGGCAGAAGCTCATGCAGTCCTGGGGGCCATCGGAGTTGGTTCATTATTATCTTATTTTCTGAATGCCGTTCACCCCTCACGGGGGCTGTGACAACTATGCGGAGTAGAATTTCACATTTTAGCGTTTAAAATACATGTTCACTTAAATTATACAACAGAAAGCAAAACAAACAAGAAAACGTATGAAAGCAATAAAATTCCACTCTGGTGAAGAAGGAAGACCAGCGGAGCTGTAAAATGGAAAGTAATGGCCGGCCGCAAGTCAGCAAGCCAGAGTGGAAAGGCTGCCGCCATCTATGAGCCACGGTGGCAACGACATACGTGGTTTGCCGCCGTTGCTCATAGATGGCGGTAGTTGTCCAGAGTTTTGGGTCGACATTTCTTTGCGGGTGACACGATCCTGGAGAAACTAGCCCTTAACAGCTCCCCTGTAAAACTTTAACTGAAACACTCTACACTTCAATAGTACAAAATATAAGTTCAAACAGTCAACACTAGTTATCCCTTCCTGTTATGAGAACGAGCAAAACTATATATGTATTTAACGGATTATATTACATGATTTGAAATACCATTTGCAATTTCCTGTAAACAGTCTAGCGACACAATATTCTGCGGAAGGTTATTCCAGTCACGCATAGTTCTGGGAAAAAAACGAGTACCTATATACGCCGATATCGTATTTCGAGAGCTAAAACATAAAACGCGTCTTCTACAACCCCCCCCCCCCCCCCCCCCCCCCCCTCCCCCGCAGTCCCAGTCCAGTCCCAAAATTTTGTCCCAAAGTTTTGTCCGTTCTTCCGTGCATTAATTTAGAGTCCAAGTTAACACCTATACGCGTTTAGTTTCCCCCCACTTAATTTAGCGGGGAAATTCATAAAAATATTGGTTTTTCTCTCCCCCCCCACCCTTTGTTTTTTCGAAACGACTGTTCTCTGTCTTTTAAACAAATTTACTGCATTTCATGCATCAAATCACTTCGGAAATAAAAGTCGCTGCCATTGCCATGTTATTGCTTGGTAGGACGGCAAGCTGCAAAACCCACGCTCTGGGAACAAATCTCTGTAATGAAAAAACTTTTGCTGTGTAAAAGTGTAAAAAAAAAAAAATTGGTTGAAGTTACATCTAATTATTCATTGTCAGTCTTCATTCCTTTTCCTTTCCATCATTTTACCGTCAGAAGCATTTACATAAACGGCGGTGTTTTGTTGTGCAGTCCACGGCTGTGAAATGCGAACGATGTAAAGTAGTCACATTGATCATGCGTAATACAGAAGACAAGGTATTTGCGGCAGACACGGTTTTCGTTGCAGACACGTTGTTTACTGGAGACGCTAGAGAGTTCTAGGGAACCGTTTTCGCACATCCGATACGGTACTGTGGACCCTCCGGTACGCACTGCGCATATGCTACCGCAGAAAGTTTCTTAAAACTCTGTATTAGGGAGTTTTAGGGAAGCGTTTCTGCACATCCGATACGGTACGATGGGCCCTCCGGCACGAAGTGCGCATGTGCTACCGCCCGCAGAAGGCTCGCGCATGCGCAGTGCGTACCGGAGGGCCCTTCGTACCGTATCGGATGTGCAAAGACGGTTTCTTAAAACTCTGTATTAGGGAGTTTTAGGGAACCGTTTCTGCACATTCGATACGGTACGATGGGCCCTCCGGTACGAAGTGCGCATGTGCTACCGCAGAAGGCTCGCGCATGCGCAGTGCGTACCGGAGGGCCCTTTGTACCGTATCGGATGTGCAAAGACGGTTTCTTAAAACTCTGTATTAGGGAGTTTTAGGGAACCGTTTCTGCACATTCGATACGGTACGATGGGCCCTCCGGTACGAAGTGCGCATGTGCTACCGCAGAAGGCTCGCGCATGCGCAGTGCGTACCGGAGGGCCCTTTGTACCGTATCGGATGTGCAAAGACGGTTTCTTAAAACTCTGTATTAGGGAGTTTTAGGGAACCGTTTCTGCACATTCGATACGGTACGATGGGCCCTCCGGTACGAAGTGCGCATGTGCTACCGCAGAAGGCTCGCGCATGCGCAGTGCGTACCGGAGGGCCCTTTGTACCGTATCGGATGTGCAAAGACGGTTTCTTAAAACTCTGTATTAGGGAGTTTTAGGGAACCGTTTCTGCACATTCGATACGGTACGATGGGCCCTCCGGTACGAAGTGCGCATGTGCTACCGCAGAAGGCTCGCGCATGCGCAGTGCGTACCGGAGGGCCCTTTGTACCGTATCGGATGTGCAAAGACGGTTTCACGGTTTCTTAAAACTCTGTATTAGGGAGTTTTAGGGAAGCGTGTTTGTACCTCCGATACGGTACGATGGGCCCTCCGGTACGCACTGCGCATATGCTACCGCAGAAAGTTTCTTAAAACTTTGTATTAGGGAGTTTTAGGGAAGCGTTTCTGCACATCCGATACGGTACGATGGGCCCTCCGGCACGAAGTGCGCATGTGCTACCGCCCGCAGAAGGCTCGCGCATGCGCAGTGCGTACCGGAGGGCCCTTCGTACCGTATCGGATGTGCAAAGACGGTTTCTTAAAACTCTGTATTAGGGAGTTTTAGGGAACCGTTTCTGCACATTCGATACGGTACGATGGGCCCTCCGGTACGAAGTGCGCATGTGCTACCGCAGAAGGCTCGCGCATGCGCCGTGCGTACCGGAGGGCCCTTTGTACCGTATCGGATGTGCAAAGACGGTTTCTTAAAACTCTGTATTAGGGAGTTTTAGGGAACCGTTTCTGCACATTCGATACGGTACGATGGGCCCTCCGGTACGAAGTGCGCATGTGCTACCGCAGAAGGCTCGCGCATGCGCAGTGCGTACCGGAGGGCCCTTTGTACCGTATCGGATGTGCAAAGACGGTTTCTTAAAACCCTGAATTAGGGAGTTTTAGGGAAGCGTGTTTGTACGTCCGATACGGTACGATGGGCCCTCCGGTACGCACTGCGCATATGCTACCGCAGAAAGTTTCTTAAAACTCTGTATTAGGGAGTTTTAGGGAAGCGTTTCTGCACATCCGATACGGTACGATGGGCCCTCCGGTACGAAGTGCGCATGTGCTACCACAGAAGGCTCGCGCACGCGCAGTGCGTATTGGAGGGCCCATCGTACCGTATCGGATGTGCAAAGACGGTTTCTTAAAACTCTCTATTAGGGAGTTTTAGGGAAGCGTTTCTGCACATTCGATACGGTACGATGGGCCCTCCGGTACGCACTGCGCATATGCTACCGCAGAAGGCTCGCGCATGCGCAGTGCGTATTGGAGGGCCCTTTGTACCGTATCAGATGTGCAAAGACGGTTTCTTAAAACTCTGTATTAGGGAGTTTTAGGGAAGCGTGTTTGTACCTCCGATACGGTACGATGGGCCCTCCGGTACGCACTGCGCATATGCTACCGCAGAAGGCTCGCGCATGCGCAGTGCGTATTGGAGGGCCCTTTGTACCGTATCGGATGTGCAAAGACGGTTTCTTAAAACTCTGTATTAGGGAGTTTTAGGGAAGCGTGTTTGTACCTCCGATACGGTACGATGGGCCCTCCGGTACGCACTGCGCATATGCTACCGCAGAAAGTTTCTTAAAACTCTGTATTAGGGAGTTTTAGGGAAGCGTTTCTGCACATCCGATACGGTACGATGGGCCCTCCGGTACGAAGTGCGCATGTGCTACCACAGAAGGCTCGCGCACGCGCAGTGCGTATTGGAGGGCCCATCGTACCGTATCGGATGTGCAAAGACGGTTTCTTAAAACTCTGTATTAGGGAGTTTTAGGGAAGCGTTTCTGCACATTCGATACGGTACGATGGGCCCTCCGGTACGCACTGCGCATATGCTACCGCAGAAGGCTCGCGCATGCGTAGTGCGTACCGGAGGGCCCTTCGTACCGTATGGGATGTGCAAAGACGGTTTCTTAAAACTCTGTATTAGGGAGTTTTAGGGAACCGTTTCTGTACATCCGATACGGTACGATGGGGCCTCCGGTACGAAGTGCGCATGTGCTACCGCAGAAGGCTCGCGCATGCGCAGTGCGTACCGGAGGGCCCTTCGTACCGTATCGGATGTGCAAAGACGGTTTCTTAAAACTGTATTGTTTGCTGGGCACACGGCGTTCGTTGCAGACTTGATGAGAGTCATCTCCCGACACGCCTCAAGCATATTCCAAGCACGCTTCCTTCATCTACGCTTGGAACTTCTCTGTAACAGTTTTTGTATGACCAATGTGGCAGGACCGTCTGACAAGGAAGACAGACAGTGTCTACACACTCTTTTTTTTTGTAGTGTGGCCGAAACAAAAAGTTTTTGCACCTTTGTGTGGCGTCGAAGCGTTTTGGCAACTTACCTCTTTGGTGTACCTGGTGGCATTGGTAACGAAGTGCTTCAAGTGTTTGGGCCAGGTGTTCCTGCACGGGTGCTGATATGGCTCTGGCAGGGAGGTACGCTTGTTCTGCACTCGGGACACATGACCATGTAGCACACGTCTATGCGTCACCACGATGACGCGGAGAAATACAATATAGAATGGGTTGAATTAAGGCCAGCATGACACAAACAGCGCAGCGCTAATGAATACTAGGAAAAACGCTGTTGCAGCGCTAACTTCAACGTAACTTAGCCCTGATGTAGCGCTGCGCTGTTTGTGTGAACATATATGACTTTAAACGATATACCTTTGCTGAACTGCATCGTGTATGCACTTCATTGAAAGTACCTATACCTTTATTTTTATCTTAATTTCTGCCTGTGCTGTCTGCCTGTGGATACTTTTTCTATAGGCCAATGAAGTGCCCTATCAGGGGCTGCACTTTGCCAGGGACTGTACCCTACCAGAAACTGTACCGGCTACCAGGGACTGTACCCTATCGGGAACCGTATCTTACCAGGCGCAGGCCAATATAGGTGGAGTAGCCTGGCTCCACGAACACGGCGTCGTTGCAAATGTCCGGCTGGAATCCACGGCCGTGAACCATGACGATGAAACCAGCTTCAGTGGACGTCGGCAGGTATTCGTCTAGTTGAGGGTCAAGCATCACTACCAAGCCTGCAAGATACACTATACTCGGTGACAGGTTTGGATTTCTAAGGAAGCTCCTCCCACCTCTTTCTGCTTTAACAGAGTGAACGCTGGAGAGGAGGTCACTCCCTTCCCAGCGTTCGCTCTGCTAAAATGGAAAGAGGGGGAAGTGCTTCTCCTGCATGCTTATCCTGTCAACGACTATACATTCATCCCGAAGAAAAAAGAAGAGTTACCAAGGTAGTGGTGGGGCAGGTGCTTAACAGTCACTCGTAAGTTAATCGTTCAAACTGTGCTTCTGCTTTTTTTTATCACTCGCTGTTGATCCTTTTTGGGGCTTCGTCTGCTCTCCGCGTGTGAAGAATATAATAATTAGGGTTCAGACGAATGAACTGATGTCCTTACCGTCTTCGGTTCTAGACGTAGTCTGGTAGTGGTAGAAATCCTCTGTGACACCGCCGGCGACTTTGCAATGAAAGCAGAAGCAGTTGCCGAAGCGAGAGTCGAACGTCGGAGCGAAATATCTGCACCGTGTTTAGGAGAAAAGTTTATACCGCATACGCCATAAGAATAAGCAAAAAATGCAAGGAGTATCACGTGGTTCTTCACTGACTCCGAAAAGTTATTGTGCACGGTGGAAAAAAATTACGATTTATTAATGTCAAACAAATAAATCAGACCTCTTAAATTTAAATCAGATTTATTTGATTAAAATTAGGTTACAATTATTTACATCACTGTAGCTTAAAAATAGTGATTCTTTATCAGTAGATGCATTTTAAACATGACATATTGATTTATCGATCCGCTAGATCGCTCTAAACAACGCGAAAAAAAGAATTACTGTAAGTGTAACAATTTAATTAACAACGTCTTTTCGATGTAAACACTGCCACAAAAAAAAAAAAGAAAACAAAACAATTTCAGTTTTATTCACTGAAAAACGCTTTATTTGCTTTTTCTTTCGCATTATGATTTTCTTTCTATAGGACATTACTTAACTGACAAACGCAGTCGACGGTACAAATTTGAACGCTCCGATTTGCTCAGAAGAGCACTGCTATTTCGCTTGTGTCCAGCTTATAAATCTCTCTTGCCTGATGATCCTTCAATTTAAATGAAAACAAGTGCACATAGAAAGCAACATATTATACACGAACGGTAATTGTAAAATACATTTCCGGGATTACTTTCGCAGAAAATGCTTGAAAAAAAAAAAAAAAAAAAAAAAAAAAAACATATCAAAAATCGGTGTGATTCAAATCAGGATTTAAATTGTATTGATTTTAATATTCACCTTGACGCTGATGGCTGTACCGTTCTGGTTTCACTCCGTGCGCAAATGCACCACCCACATCACCAGCAGAGTCAAGCAGAGTACGATGGCCAAATCACAGCATAGTCAGCTGTTTAACGCAAGCTGGGACCACGGTACGTATCATGCACGATCAACCACGAGGATGGCTTTTAGCCGAAGTTCGAGTGAGTGGACGAATACCTGTGTCCGTTGCAGTTCTTGCGCCCATACTCGCAGCCGACTACAACGTCGTCCAACTGATGCGCCAGTTTTTGCACAGTCCTCAGTTCGTCCTTCTTCATCTGGGCCACCCAGAGCCTCAGCTTATCGCGCAGATCCAGGTCCTCGGCATTCGGCTACAAAAGAAACCCAGGGATGAAGTCGCCTGAAATGCCGCGCGCGTAGATTTCAAATGGAAACCACAAGTAAAGATGTGCTGCGCTGATGGTCCTACAGAGGGTCTGGCCCTTCCCTAAGAGAAAAGAAGCCAACCGGAATCTTGCCTCCTCCCCCACTCCCCCCTTAACTCCAACCTGAAGTCGCGGTGACATTGTTTATACATCGTACAAAAGACAGGGTGTTCGATAATGACACAATCATCTACGTACACACCTCACGTATGTTCGAAGAATGTTTTGCTTCATGCATTTTTTCTTAGAACAAGTCTGAAGAGGGTTTTTGCATGACCTAAGGTATTCCTTGCATGACGGTCACCGTCATGCAAGAAATACCTCAGGCAGTATCTGCAGACTGCCTTTTTTATGAGGTATTACGTACAGGCCTTTGGCTACGAAACGCGTCTTTAGATTCCTCTGTCTCCGCAACTATACTACTACTGGCTCCACTAAAGCCTGCCTCTTGAGGCAGCTGGAGGCGTCGTCTGGCTTCTTGCTGACCGTTCTGACTGCTTCTACAAGGGATGTCCGGGAGACTGCCCTCTGCTATGTCACCTCGATGAATCTGAAGCAAAGTTGCCTCGTTTTTTTATGCGTGACAGTATAGTTAATTTGCTTGACCGTTGTTTGCAACGGGCGTAGAGATTTTCTTTCACTGCGGCGTGCTTACATTAACATAATTAATTTTATTCGTGTATCATTTTCTTTGCTCTGTGCGTATGTTTGTGCTATTTAATTTAATTCTTATTAACCGCCTCGGCGCAATGTAGCGAACAGTAGAACTACGCGCATAAGCTATCTATATGCCACGGCTTGCGCGATTACCGGTGCGCAATTCTTCTTCCACCCGGTTGACTCCTCGGGAGCGACCAGAATTAAAGCAAACGGCTCGTGGTAGGCAGATGAGCAGCGGGACGCTGGTGGGGTCTCCAGCGTCACACACTACCAGTTTCACACGGCTGCTTTCTGACGGTAGGCTAACCACGTGCCTCGCTACGACGCGATTGGATCGCAGGGATGGCAGCTTTCGCCGTTCGCCAAATTAGACTGAGTCGGAGAGTTGCCTACCTTCTGCGTGAGCATGAAAGAAATACCACACGAAGCCAGTCGACAAAAAAAAAAAAAGACGTTGTCTGATACTCAAGGTCAATGCCGGAATGTACCTGTCACGAGCACAGGCGCACACGGGGTTCGTTCGAGACTCACGTCCAAGTAGACCGGCGGGTCGGCGCAGTTCCTCTTGAGCACGTCAGCCGGAATCCCGCTGTTCCTCGGGACTTCGTCTCCGCAGAGTCGGGACCTCCGCAGTGGATTCGCGTTGCAGATGGTCACGTCGGGAAAGCTGGGAGAGAGCTCCTGCTGGTACTTGTAGTTGATGATGACCGGGAACTCCCCGTACTCCTTGAACACGCTGATGCAGTCCCGGAACGTGAGCGTGGTCAGCACGCTGACGACGACGACCCAGACGCACTTGCGGAACACGCCGCCACGCCTCCCGCATATGACGGCGCAGCCGGGTCCTCCAGACTCCGCGACCAGGTCGCGATACCTGACCAGAAAGCCGTACTCACGCTGTGCTCATACCCCATACAAAAGACACGGTGTACGCGCAGATGATTTTGTCATCGTGTATGCACCATACACGATGACAAAATCATCTGCGCGCATGCCCCAAAAGATTCTCAGAGTATGTTTGATTCGTACGAATTTGTGCTTCTAGCATGTCGGCAGGTATTTTCTGTACAATCAATGTGGCAGGACGTTCATAGGAAGATGAACCACACCCAAAACAGTGTCTTCAAGCTGTCTATTGCTCGATGTATTAAGCAGTGTTACCGTGACTTAAAGAGCGGGGTTAAGATACGTAAGCAAATTGAGCCGGGATTATTACACTTCGCCTTACCTTAACGTACATATGCGGAGCGCAAGTTCGTCTGCTTCCTGCGCAGAGGTTGCAATGATGGAAGAAAGCCGAACTTTTATTGGCTGACTGAAAAAAAAAATAGTGGGTAGACCTCGAGGAATGTTGCATTGAGGTCTACCAGCTATTCTTTCCATCAGAGCCAATCAGAGCTCGGCGTCGTTCTGACGTCACCGCAACTCCTGCGCAAGAAGCAGACGACTTGCTCTCCGCACGAGCTCGAGCGCTTGAAGCCTGCTTGCAGTTCAGGCCAAGGTCACCGCCCATGACTGTCCTAGCTAGTACACCGGGAGCTCGAATACACCACGGGTACAAACCCTCTCCCCTTAGATAGTAACAAAAAGGCTCCAACTTTGAACGTGAGACCAGCGATGACTCTTAAAAGTCGTCGAAAAAATGCACTGGGATTTCTACGTGCCATCGAGGGATCCCTAATAACTCACATCGCTTGGTGCTAACGTAACGTTGATGTAGACTTATATGAATCTCTCTGCCTCTTACTCGATGAAAGAGTGCCGTGACAATACTAATATGGGCCTGTAGAAGACAATGCTAATATGGGCCCATAGAAGTTACCTCAAGCTATATTGTGGCTTTTTAACGTATAATATGGTTTTGGAGAGCTTTAGCTTGGCGAAAACATAAGATGGAAAAGCGTAACAAACGAGAAAGCACAATCGGAATGCATGTTCAAGACCTCGGTGCATAAACGATCACGTCTCAATCTACCGATTCCGAAGCGTAATATACGTGGGACGACCCTTTGGTGTACCTTAATTTCGGGGTGAATACTTAGGCTACCCTGGTGTACATGTGCGAGTGGTTTTTAAAGGGGAAAGATTGAACGCAAACCTATGCATGATGTACACGTACATATAACTCCAAGTGCACTGTCTACACGGAGTTAGTACAGAGGCAGCAGGGCCAGAATAGAAACCTCCTGGGCAGGCTGAGACACGGAGTCGACGTTTCGCTGAAAGTCTTCGGGTCCCCAAACGAAGCTGTGACTGCCAGTGCAAGACATCCCAGTTAATATCTTTTTACTACTTACTTAAACTGTGTACTGCGAAGAAGACACTGTCCTACGAAGAAACTTTACCGTGTAAAGGTATTATCTCATCTAGAAGCAGACTTCAGCGAGGAAAAGAGCCCATGCATATTTTAACGGGGAAATGTAGCGACAAGAGATGCGTAAGAATGGGTGAACTCTTCGTGGTTGTTTACTGATAATACTGACAACATTAGCGGGAGTTGTTTATCGCGCGACTCGTGCCTGCAATACTTCAAAACATATTAGAGAGTTTTAGTTGGTAATTTTGATATCTCCAATCGACGCTACCCGATACACCACCGGCGCCTTTGCGCATGCATCGTGTTGTTATCGTTATCGAATTATCGGAACGATATACGAAAACTCTCTATTAACGCTACAGTTCAGAACCTGTCTGCACTAACATAGCGAAGGTGCGGAGCTGGGTCGCTTCGGTGCCCTCAGAGCTGGAGTGTCCCGTGGGGGTCCCGAGCCCGCTGCTTTTGAAGAAATCAAACCCGGTATCGATTAGTCGACATATGGCGCGCGATATGTTTTCGGTCAAAAGTGTTACTTCCCCCGCGGGGGAACGCCTATGGGACAAATCGATTACTTAGTTCGGGAACAGCATGTTTTATGCAGTCCCTAATGCGTTGCTTCCTTGTGCCGCCATACGTTTTGGAGGGAAACGTGAGAAAAAGGCGTTCTCAAAATTCGCCCACTTCCAAACCGAGATTCCGAACATAGAAGGAAACCGGGAACATTCTAAGATTCGATTTGCCAATCGATCAAACGATTGATTGTCTGGTGGTGAAATCGAAGGACCCCCAATATTTTTGTTCATACTTTGTTTCACCATAGCTTGGCAAAGTGCGAACGCTACGGCCTCCTCGAGCCAATCAGAACGACGGAGGGAAGCACGTGGCAGCTCTCTGCAAAAGGAGTATCTATGACGTCAAGTAGTCACTAAAGCCACTATAGTGACTAGTTGGTAACAGGTTAAGTGTTCAGGGGAAGCTCCTCCCACCTCTTTACACTTTAGCAGAGCGAGCGCTAGAGAAAAGGTCGCCTTTTCCCCAGCGTTCGATCTGCTCAAGTGGAAAGGGGAGGGTCGAGTTTCCCCTGAACTCTTAATTAACCTGTTACCGGCTATAGTGGTCAATTGTCTTGTTTGGATGCTTTGACTGACTCGCTGAAACCGTAGGTTTTGCCGTTGGCCAGGCTATGGTGTAACGAACGAAGTGTAATTCTGTTGCGTGTATGTTTGAGCAATGAGCAATTTAGCCAGTGCAGTAAAATCGATAGCCTGGTGTCTTTAACGAACACCACGCAGTAGTGACACACGAACCCACGCCGACACGATGCTAATTACGATAGAGAAGGTCAGGGTTTGGGATTGAACCCATGGTCCCTTAATTCTGCAGCACGAGCTTTCGCTCTAAGTGCTCCGAGCTGGTGTGCGCTCGCACTCTCGGCCACCGATGACCTTGGAAAGCCGGCGTCACACTGCTTATCAACGAGGTAGAGGGGCTTAGAGTGACAGGGTGGCATCTGAAAGTAACCCTTAATTGGCAGCCCCATGTTGCACATTTTTGATACCATAGACACACGATATTGCAGTTTTACGTCTACATTTTAACGAAGTACAGCGTACAAATAATTGCTCATTGATCTTTAATAACAATACCGACGAGATAAGTCATGTTTCGTTTGCTTTAAGTCCAAAATGTGCTTTTACGTCAAAAAGTCGGGCAGCTTCGCAATGCTTCCGCTAGATGCTGTCAGCTGCGGTGCTGTATTTTGGGTTTTTATCGGAGCTAGACACTGATCTCTGAGGCTTACACTATTGGAAAAAATAGTTATCATGTTTTTTACAGCGTTCACAATACAAATCTCGGCTCAGTTTTGCGTAAAAGCCTCAGGATTTGGTACGGTCACGTGTCTAGTGGTCAATATTGTACGACATGGTAGCAGCCAGGTGGGGGTCACTTTTGCTTAGTGAACGGGATGCAGTTTTTCGCTCTAAGCCCCTCTACCTTGTTGCTGCTTGTACATCATACAAAAGAGAGTCTGCAAACAGATTCGAACGCAAGTCACGAAGAGATCCGCGCATCGAGTGCCGCATGGCAATGCGTTTAAGGAGAAACTTGGCACGCGGCATTCGAACAACGGATACTGCGTGGACTCGTGTCGGCACACTGTCTTTTGTCTGATGTATAAGCGGTGTAACCCCTAGAGGCTTAAAAAAGCCAGGACACATTATCGGGTTGGAATGTTCATGATTTTTCAGAGTCGTACTGGTCTTAGTCTGGCCCAAGTAGACTCGCACAGACCGCCACTGATTCAGAAGCTTTTTTTTTTCGCGGTGAAATTGCGAGGATGAAAGAGGACTCTTTCTTTCAGTCCTGCCTTCTTTTGCACAGCTGACGAAAGTCGAGCGCGGCTCATGGATTGGACATGAGAGCTGCGTGAGCCCTAGACTTCGGCTTCGGCTCCTAACGATCAATGCCTCAACGGACACTCGTGTAGTGGCTCGTGTCCAACCACTGCGGTGATGAGAATAGCCGAACTCTAACAATGCCTGGAGATCAGCGTGTCTTTTTAGGGGCGAAGCTCCTTAGGGTTTAGCCCTGTACGTTCGGCGTCCGTGCTCGCATCGATTGCCATCCCATCTGTCTTCTTAAAAAAGAAAAAAAAAATGTTTGCCCAATCGACAGGATTCGAACCTGTGCGGGGAGACCCCAATGGATTTCTAGTCCATCGCCTTAACCACTCGGCCACGACTGCGGGACGAGCAGTGGGCTCTGAAATGTGGTAGTAACTCAAGAACTAAGGATGTCATGGATGAAACGTTGCATGAAACGAGCAATAAAACAAATAAGCACCATCAGCACTACCTTTGAACAAAATCAGTATCATCAGCACCACCAGAGCTTCGCCCCAATCAACATCATTCACCACGTGGAGGTGTGGTCATTTTTTATTGTTCACATTCATTTTTTAATCGAAGGTACATTTCAAAAAGATTATATACATTTTAATAAACCATGGTGGTCGCGAGCCGTCGCGATTAGGAGGTAGGGCCATCTATCAATACGAACGCCAAACACACCCCTCTACTGGACCCCTGTCGTCTGCGTTGCTGCCCGCCGTAGGCCCTGGCAAGTTTCTTGGCCTTATTTTTACAGAAGCAGAGCTACGCTTTGTAATTTTACAAGGAAAAACTGGCCTTTGAAATGCACCTTTGACGAAAAGTTTAAATGGCTACGTGCAGATGTCCATTTTTGCGGCCCATTTTAGATCGAGCCTGGTGACTTGAACCACCCTATACTTATGGATGTTCAACAGGACCGGTGTCCATGAACATAACAGCCGAGAAAACATACGAGCAAGGTTCTTCTGTGCATGTTATGGAATGTGCTACAAGAATATATGTTCTGGTTGTATGGCCGTATAAATTAGAATATTTTTCTTCTTTCAGTTCACACCTAACAGATATCCAAGAAAATACCATTTTTTCACTCATTGTTTACGTTTAGGTCATTAACTCAGTGTATTAAAAAAGAATGCCATTTTAATGACATTGCGATAAATAAATCTTGGGTCTTTAAATTGTTCTTCAATCCTTGTTTTCTTCCCATGTTACAAGCAGGCACTCTGTGTATCAGGCCCTGAAATCCCACCAGCACGTAAAGGGCGCTGCCGAAGCCAATGGTAAGGCCATGGATGCTATTCTTATCGCATTTTTGGGCTCGCCAGCTGAAAGTTGACGAAGCATTGACAGTGGCGAAATGGCTACGAAGGTGGGTCAAATGACGTCTCAACGACGATTACCATCCACGGTCGGCCATGGATGATAACCGTCGTTTAGACGTCATCCTATCGATCTTCCTAGCCGTGCAGCCTTCGTTCCGCTTTTATGTCGACCGTTCTCTCGTGAGTGATAGAAGAAATATAAATTTGGTTGGAGCTGTTCATGGTAAGAGCTTAGAATATGGAAAGCGCGCCTTCTTGTATGTCGAGATTGGAAGTTTTGTAAATAGAGAACACTATATGAACGGTAATTCAATATACTATAACAATTCAGGAAGGAACTGACTGTAGCCTACTACACAGGTTATGCCCCCCCCCCTTCCCCCCGGCTATCCTTGAATTACAGGTATATATAATTTTATTAATTTTAGTTTTATCATGCAACCAATTCTGCATAATTAATATATAGTTATAATTATATTATTTGTTAGTCAAATACAAAATGAGCACATGCACCTATGGAATCCGAACACAATTTAGTTGAGTGTATATTCTTCAGTTGAGTGAATGCTCGGTTCAACGATTCGCAGGTGAGCTTTCCTCCGCGCCCGTCAAAGGGCCAATGAGCTTTTCTCCGCATCGGACAATTTCGCGGCGTAAGCCGGTGTTTGGTATCCTCCCGTGGCATAGGTGCAACCCACGTATATTATGGAGGGTCCTTCGTTTTCGGGTTTTATTTTTGTTAACAACTATTTTAACGTTTGTCCTCAAAATAACTGAAAACATTATTTCCCCGTTTGTGATATAGTTTCGGGAAGTGCAGGGTCAGCGTGCTGGACTAAGTAAAAAGCGGGAGGGCTATCCTAAACAAGGACACACTGAGAAAAATGGGGAGACAACCATGGGAACAAGATAGCACCTAGTCTAAGTGTTATCTTGTTCCGATGGTTGTTTCCCCATTATCCTCGGTGTGCTCTCGCTTAAGATTGCCCTCCCTCTTTTGTGCCACCTAGTTTCAGCTTTCAAAGCTCCTACAGTCTTGAATGGGTTTTGCCCATTTTCGTGTTCGGGCCATTCGGCTTAACCTTTATTTTCTTTAGGGTGGCAGTATAAACAATTTGAAGAAAAGTACAAAAAAGTAATTGTTTATAAATTAACTTCAAAACGAAAAAAAAAAAAAAAAAATCCCCGTTCTGGAAATGACGTCGCTGACGTGAAAATAAAAATAAAACCTGAATACGAAGGACCCTAGCTATGTTATTGCTACGGTGCTTTTTCATGTGACTGATGCTTGCATTTTGTTTTTCCTTCATGTGAGTTTGACAAGCGGAACTGCCGGAATTTTCTTTTCTTGGTGCTCATGGGGGGCCAGCACTAAAAGACGCGGACTTCGGTCATCTGAATTGTACCGTAAGCGAGTTCATAAACCATTTCACCATGAATGACAGACTTGGTGTGTGCACAGCAGCTCAACATGACAAACAACACAAACAGAATGCCGGTCAGAAACATGTGGGACTGCCATGCAGAAACGTATTGAATCACACCTTACAAAAGCACTGACTGGCCAAAATCGTATTTTTTGATTATCCGAAACGATTGAAAACGATGCCCGAATATTGCCCTCAAAATTCGAAACTTGGGAACTCAGTATTTGTAAAGTAATAAAACAATTTCCAAAAGCCGAATTTGAAGTTCCCGCGCTATCCGGGCCAGTGCAGTGACGTCAAAGATTGGGTCGTCCTGCAGCTCGAGTTTCACTCACGCCTCGTGTCGTGTTCGCCCGCGTCCAGCGATCAGCCTTTTTTCGTACGCGCCGCCTATCGCTGTGAGGAGTCGTCACATCACTTTCGAGTTTGAAGTTCTTTTAGAGCCCTTTCAGCGATCTAAATTTCTTTGAAACGGTGTGAGGTTGAAGAGAACACGCCGTAAACTTTTGTGAGCGACGCGAGGGGCCACGTCGCGCCGGTTCTGCGTGAAATGCTGCCCCGGCGGAGTCACAACCAAAACTATACGGTACACAGACACCAAACTCATTCGTTTTTCCAGTTTGACGAGTTTCTTTTTGAAATCTGAGAGGTCGTCTTGCACCTAAAAAAGAGAGCTTCGTCCGATTCCCCGACTCACCGATCACCCTCAGTGCTACATGCGTCAAGCGCCGCCATGTTTTTCGAGGGAGGAGCCGACATCACTCCGGACTCCGATTTTCGGTATTTTAAGTGCGTTCGCAATTGCGATGAAAAACGTGTTTTACGAATGCCGTTGTTAAATTTTACAAAAATGTCGCTTACAAAGCGTCTAAATTTTGTACTCGACTACGTCACAGATAAAAAAAAAAAAGGAAAGCGAGGAGGTGAAGAGAAGGGCGATTTCAAGTCGCGTGTGGAAACATTGTTTTGCACCTTCTGGTATTTTCTGCGCGTTTGTGACTACAACTTGCATCGTTTTTGACAACAAAAACAAATACGACCTTTGGAGTGCCAGCGCCCCTTTAAGTATCCCCACGGCAAGTGAGTCAAAATACACAGAAATACACAAAATACTCATTGAAAGAACTGTGTGCGTCTGTGTTCGTCCTTCATGTGTTTTATTCTTTCTGTGTATTCTGTGGTTTTCAACGCGCTCCGCTACGTGTACAAGTGAGTCAGTCGTACTGAGAAATCTAACTTGGTTACCCTTCCAGAATTGAATCGTAGCTTCCAGCCGAACTGGGTAATCAAACGAACTGGGGCCTCGTCTGAATGGGAGCGTTAAGCCGAATTGAACATTTCAGCCAAATCGGGGCTTCGGTCGAATTGGAGCGTTAAGCCCCATCAAAACTTTGGTGTCATCTCGATTCGGTTGAGGTGTTCATTCGGCTGAAGCCCCGATTCGGCTGGGCGCTCCAATTCGGCTGGGTACGCAGTTCGGCTGGATGTTTCAATTCGGCTCAACGATCTCATTTGGGCTTAATTTTCGGTTCAGCTGGAGCACCTTAATCTGGCTATGGATGGCTTAAGTACTCCTCATTTGCCTTGGCACACTGAAGTTTCAAATCAATACAGTTCTGGTACTAGTCGAACTGCCCGTGTTTATTTACCATTTGTGTTTGTCTTGTTTCTTCCTGAGCTGCTGTGAAACTTTAGTCTGCCAAGGCAAATAAGGACTACTCAAGCCAGCCATAGCCAGATTAAGGTGCTTCAGTTGAACCGAGAATTAAGCCCAATTGAGAACGTCGAGCCGAATTGAAACATCCAGCCGAACTGCGTACCCAGCCGAATTGGAGCGCCCAGCCGAATCAAAACTTTAAGCCGATTTGATCCGTCTGCCGAATGGACACTTCAGCCGAATTGGTACGTAACCGAAACTTTAAGCCTGACGGGGGCTTCGGCTGAATGGACACTTCAGCCGTATTGGTACATAACCGTCTCAACAGCCACCTTGTCACGTCTTGCGGTGCCAGGAACGAGACATTGTCCGCCTGCAACTCTACAGTTTTGGTTGCTTCCCTGGAGTTCTCCCTTCCATCCTCGAAGGAATATGAGCCGGTCAGATAACCCTGCCGTCAGTTACAAAGAAAACGCAATGGTGCTGTTTTAAAAGCCCCTTTGACCAGATCGGCTCAGGTCGTATAAAAACAGAGCCCAATCTATTCCCACTCCCTTCCGGGCAAATTGCATCTAATACCATCGCCATTCCATTCCATTCCTCCCAGTGCTGCTGCCATTTTATTTCCATTCCATTCCGGGGTCGCAGAAGGGCGGAACGATTCCGAAACCATTCCAACTCGGGAGTGGCAACTCCGTAACACTGCTATCAAGCGGGCTGGCGGTAACTTCCTAACATAGACACCTTTTCCTCTTCGTTTTTTAAATGATCTATCAAATTCCTTTAATAAGCAGAATTTACTCGCAAGGACTTTGTGCCTTTTATCTGCACCTTTATGGTTGTACAGTTCTCACCAGGCCTGCATGAAATACACGAACGGTGCGTCTCATCTCGTGGAAGCGCTATTCCGGTGACAGCGGAAGATCTGCTCCTTGACTTGACGCTCAATCGAACAACCTTCCGTCCGAGCACGGCCTATGTTACGAGCCAAGGGGCCCATCAAACAGGGGAAAAAAACGAAACTTGACGGCGCGCGATCTCTCGCCGTCATTTTGTGCCTACCCCTCAGCCGGATCATCCAATCTTGCTCGAAGAAGGCGTCGCTTTTCGCACTCTTTGATTCGTTCCTCAGTTCGTAACATCCACCACGCCCAGAGTGGAGCTGAAACAAAGTAGAGAAGACTTCAAAGTGAACATACTTGGCAGAAATTAGCTTAACCAAATAAAAATTGAAGTAAAAAAAAAAAAAAAAAATCCTCCAACCAAATCTTTAGTTCAGTTTGTTTATTTCTCTCCAAACAAGGGGAGGAAGGGAGGTAGAGAAAAAAAAGCTGGCATTGCAGCTTGACGAGGCCTCTACCTCCCATTACAGTACAGCGCAAAACAGGACATCTGTCAATGCACATGCAGAACCAAAAACATTTATAATCAACACTTGTACCAGATTTAACACGATTGAAAAAAGAATACTAGTTACATCAAAAAAGGCCATTTTCAGATTATGTTCCTCATTCATAAACGATATCACTCTTCACCAGGAGTTCTTTAACATTTCTTTTGAAAATTGGAAAGGAACACTGAAAATTTTCCGTTTCTTCATTTTTGTTTAGCAAGGAAAAAACTTGATAATCTAATGGTTGCTTTCCATAATGGGATCTTACTTTGGGTTTGTTCCAGATATTTGTTCTCAGTGCATGATCTGAGCTAACATTCTTCGGGTTTAGGTATAGCTTCTCTTTTTGGATAAGGTGAAGTAATTTAAAGTAATATATATTATTAGACATTTCGAAAAAAAAAAAACAAAAAAAACGAGACTGGGAAAAAAAGTTTTTTTTCTCGAAATGTTTAACCACCACCAGCTCGTTTGTGCCCCGAGACTGGGACAAAAAGGTTTTTTTTTTTTCGAAATGTTTAACCACCACCAACTCGTTTGTGCCCTTACCTTTTGTTCATATATTATTAGCCTTTCGCATAGTGAATTTTTTATATAGTGGGTCCGTACGCAAGTCTTGCCAGTTACCCTAAAAATTGTCGAGCATGAGAAGTATTCGTTTTCGAAGGACTATTATTTTATTATAGTTCGTCATAGTTGTGGTACCGCCTACCAATGCACCGTATGATATTTTTGAGTAACATAAAGAGTAATATAATTCCTTTTTTAATTATGGAGGTAGTAGTTTATGAACTCTATATATACATTTTATTGATTAAGATAGTACAGAACAAAATTTTTGTATATGCGTCGACCAGTTGAAATCTTCATTGAACCATATGCTTAGGAACTTTGATCTTTGACCTGCTCTAAAGGTATTCCATCACTGAAACAGGACGTTTCGAAACCAAGCTGGTTTTGAAACGTCGGTTTTTTTTTTCTTCAAGATTTGGTTCGAGCAATTTTTTTAGACTTTTAGCTATAGAAGGAACAGCGGGGCAATGCTGCCTGCTGGGCGATCGACTCTTTTTGCCACCCATAAAGCGCCACGGAACTGGCGAAATCGTCAGTCACCTATGCTTTCAGATGATACTTTTAGATTTCAGTAGAAACCTAAAAGTTTACTGTCTGAGGCATCTAGCCTCTGAAGCTCTCGGCATCCTTTATGCCTCTTGTGCTCAAACGTTCGCAATAATTGAATGTGTGCGCGCGCTCGTCGGATCTTGGAAGGCAATGTCCATCGCCACACAGTTGCAGGTGCTCTCGACAGATGGCGCCACGTCACCAGCCGGATGAAGCTTTGAAGTTCCTAGGTTTGCCAAAGTGGGGCGCCAGATGTTATATCTTGATGAATTCGTGCCCCTTGCCGAAGATCGTGTACTTGGTCTTTTTGAGCGAGGGTGCCATGCCGACTTCAATGTAGAAGCCATCGATGGCGTCCATCGACGAAGAAGACGTCGATGAAGAGAGGGAGAGATAGAGAGAGAAAAGGGGGGGGGGGGGGGGGAGGGGGGGCGGGTTGCACCCTTACAAAAATCTGTAGTTAAATTCTTCTGAACTTCTGTTGAAATTTTTTTAGTTGAATTGAAACTTCTTTAAAACTTCTTGAGATTTCCCAGAGTTTATTTCGTCAACTTGCTTAATTCCTGGTTGAAATTGGCCACTGAATTTTTTGAGAATTCCTTTAAACATAAAGTTTGTTGAATTCTTCTTAACAAAACCGCAGAATAACGCAAAAGAAAAAGAAAGACACTCGAATATTTTTTTTTAGATATATGCTTTGGAATTTGTTAGGAAATGTGTCCTTTTGGTATTTGAACACACTATACACATCCCACAAATACACATAAGAAACGAACACCAACACATCATGAAGCACTCAACACCAGAATCACAGTCCCGTTAACTGCTCCAGAGCCTTATATAGCCTACACATTGAAGGTAATCATGTGACCACCTCAGCACTTATTAAGTTTCCAAGTGTCCGATCTCTTTCTCGGGGGTCTGTCAAGGGGAAAACAGTGTTCCGAAGTTCGAGGTCTCTATCTCTTACTAAAAGGCATTGGTACAACTAATAATCATTCGGCGCAGTCGCTAAAACAACATCCACAAAAACAGCTCATAGAAGAAATGCTATCGCTTTTCAGTGTTTACGGGGAAAAAGAAAGGGAGAGGGGGTTATGTTAACGCGTTTCAGCGGTCCGTCCGGACGTAAGGCTAGGCACAGCAAACTTTTATGTTACGTGGAACGTATCTTTAATTTTATTTTTGTTTCGTCGGGCATAACGCTATACACTGCCTTAAGAATAAGGATTTTGCTATATACACATGTCGAGTTGAATGAAGCCATTTTTCAACGTATGTTAGAGTGTTGTTTTATCCGAATGTTTTATGAAATAGAAACAGGAAAGGGGAAGGGAATAAAACAGGTCCTTTTTAATTTGCTTTTGTCCTTTGATTCTTAAAAAGAAAAGAATCCTAGATTAAAAGAAAAAGAAGTACAAGGCAAAGTTGGATCATTCTTAGAACCTCTACAAATATGTCAACAGGGAAAAATGTCTAGAAAATGTATTTTTCCATTTGGTATTTTAAGAAATGTGAGCTGTTTTTCTTCAAATATTTATTCCAAAATATGAAAAAGATGTCCTCAATATTTTTAATTAAATAATAATACGAAAACTAATTTTTATAAAGTGGTAAAAATTTAATTCCAATGATTTTTCTTAATTTTTTATAAAATCATTTAAACAAAAAAACATTAGTTGTTTTTATAATTTTTTTAAATAGCCTGCAAAACGTTATTACTACTTTTTTTTTTATAAATACTTTTGCAAAAATTTAATATTTTTTCTTTTGGAAGTTTTTTTGACAATAGTCAACACATAATGCGTTTATAAAGAAATTCAGTGGGATCCCGGAAAGTCAGTAAGGAGCCTAAAAAAATTAAAAGGAATGTTGAGACCTTTTTTTTTTTTATAAGCAGCATCCGCAGTTCGAATGATGGGCGCCGTCAGTGCCATCTGTCGGCAGCTCTGTGCTGATTTTACTTTCAACTCAATGGCCTCCGAGATTTCTGGCGCGCAGGCCGTTCCATTCACCGGCAGAGGCTGAAAAAATAGTTGGCCGTGCGTGTTGTGCCATCGTGTGGCGGAAATTAGAGTTCCTGTATAGGCTCCCTATGGGAGCCAGAGTTCCTCGTTCATCTCCGTAGCGCCGTCTTTCCCGCACAGCATGTTGATCCTGCTCCTCACGTGACTGAATTCGGCGAATAGAGGCGCCGCGCGTTCGAGGCGCGCGTCGCGCTCAAAAGCAGGTGTACGTACTACGGCGGGGCGCGTGCAACGTCTACTTTCCTGCACGACACTTGATCCTGCCCCTTACGTGATCGGATCTCGGCGAATAGCGGCGCGGCGGCACGTGGAAAACAGACGCACAACTCTGGCTCCCGTAGGGAGCCTATACAGGAACTCCAGCGGAAATAGCCGCAAACTGCTTTTTTCTGCATTGGTCCTGTCCACTTGCTTGGGTAGCGTGGACGCGCTGATACGCAGAGAGTAGTATGTTTGCTGGGTGGGAGTGGAAATATGCTCGTTTGTGGGAACTACACACGCTGCCTCTAATCAGAACACATGTTACCTTTCCGAAAAAGCGATAGCTTGAAATCCTAGGGTTGCTCTAGTGGCTCTCGGTTGCTCTATTGAAACCGGGAGAGATATGGAAGAGAATAAAAAGCCAGGGCGCGCCAGCGCTTTAGACTCGTGTTCAGTTGCCACACCGCTCGTGCCCTAGCTTTGGCAGGGCTCTTTGTGTTCATGTTGCCCTTTGCAGCATGGACAAAATTTCCCTTTGTGATGTTGGTGTGGCGAAAGATGTGGCCCCGAACTCGCCCCGGAGCTCTGGAAAAGCTGTGCTCTTAGCTCCTATTGTTGGGCAGCCGAGCGTTTAAATTCGGACGGATCCGAGATGAGGTTTGGGTGCGCTCAATGTTCATACGCCACGCGAAGTTTTTCTTACAAGATTTAATTGTCGGAGGCAGAAGCGATGCTTTTGGCGTATGAAACGTGCCTTGATAAGGTGACATATATCTAATCTAGAAAGCACTTACATATATTTTAATGATCAACATAATGGGGAAATTAGTAATGATCCGCGAGAAGCTGTACTTTTTTTTTACTACGTCTCTTAATGTGAAAACGACTATCGTTCCCTATTCTACCGAAATGCCTCCTGTCGATCGTTTTTCGCTACCGCGGTGAAGGCTACAGCTGCACCCGGCTGGCTACACTCTAAGAGAAAGAAAAAAGGTAGCTACACCGCGTTTCCTCCCTGCTACTCACGCGTTTCCCAGCGGACTCGAGAAGAAGGAAGGAATGAAACGTCTTCCTTCCTACCCGCGCGTTGCATTATGGGACGTTTCCTATATTGACGTCACGCGTGACGTCACGAGGGTCACGAGAGTTACGAGTGACGTGACGACGGCCACGAGTGACGTCATTATGGGAAACGTCTCATAATGCAACTCGCGGGTCACGGTGGTCATGAGGTTCCCCAGTGATGTCACGAGGGTTACCAGTGACGTCACTCGTGACCCGCGAGTTGTATCACGGGACGTTTCCATAGTAACGTCCCACGTGACGTCACGAGGGTCAAGACGAAGGTCACAACCTTCACATGACCTTCATTCGTGAAGGTCGTGACCTTCACGAGTGACTCTCATGATGTCACGCGCGGCGTCTTGTGTCCTTTACGAGCGACGTCAAGAGGGTCACGGGTGACGTCATGAAAAGGGAGCGAGGGAGGGGGATGAGGAGGGGACAAGACTTATAGGAGCAGAAGGGAGGAAGAGGATGTAGGGAAGGAGAGAGAGGAGGAGTGGGAGGAGGAGTAGAGAGTACAGAGGAGGAGGAGGGGTATACCCTCCGCTCCACCTCCTCAAGAGCTGCGCTCTAATTCGGCATTACAGGGAGTTGTAGACGTCTTCAATTTTGTTTTAATTGTGTAAGTCGAGCTAGCCTTCCAGGGAGGTTGTCTTCAAAATTACAGTTAATTAACGAATTTTAGTCAATTAGTTAGGAGACCGTGACGGTTGTATTCGGAGACTGGACAACAGTGGAGGATTTCGCTACCTGCCTCCTCGCTCGTTGTGCTGCATTATTCCGCTCTCTTAGTTCGTTTGCGGTGTACTCGCGTGGACGAGCAGGTTTCGCTAATGTCGAGGTTACGGCCGCCGACGATGTAGATGCTTGAGGCGCCGTTATGTTCGTTGGCGTCGAGAGGAGCAGAAGTGGCCGAGCGCGCCACCGTGTTCCTTTTACCGGCGCGGGGCCCGCAGCGCCATCGGGTAGTGTTCCTTGAAACTATGACGCGCGCCAGCCAATGGGAGCCTCGTTCCTTGAAACTCTGACGGGCGCCAACCAAGCCTATCCATGAAATCGCTGCTACAGACGGCATGATTCGCTCCATTGGGACCGGGGAATTTAGGTGCCGTTGGGCGCGGCTTCAAAAGCTGAAAACACCGGTTCGCTCCATGGCACAGTTGAAGGGCAACTCCGCTCAATTCTGAGGATTTCGAGGTAATGAGTTATTTTGCATTAAGAGCCCTAGTAAAAGACACCACGTTGTTTGCTTTGCGAAAAATGGGATATATATTTTTAAATCTAATTTTTAACACGAACGGAAATTGAAACTGAAACTTCGGCTCCGTCCGGCAACATTGGCCTTGGGCCGCCAAGAACATGGCCATCACGTGGTCATAAAGATCATACATACAAACTCTAGAGGAAAAGATCCGCCATTTTCCCATGCATTCTGGCTGCCGCAAGCGGCGGATCATGCAGGCAGACCCTCGGGGTCCCACATGGTTACCAACTGCCTTCGATTTCACAATTATATCATCAGAGCAGTGCCATGAACTTCAACAATCCACGAACTTACCGGTGGAAAGATTTTTGCGTTCCTTTCGAAGCTTTCTTTTTGCATTGCACGCAGATGTACGGCCTCCCGTCAACACTAAACTAAACCAGATAACCGGCTTCGGTTATCTGGTTTAGTTTCGTATTTCCGGGCGCGGGTGGCCGTGCCCGGAAATACGAAACCGCGCAACTACCAGATTTTCGAGATTTCGACAGAGGGGAAGTTAATGCAGCGTAATGAGTATGCTGCTTTTTATAAACCTTAGAATAGCTCAGAATTTAGTTTGCAACGTTAAATTATCACTCTTTATATTGCTGAGAGTTTTCAGTCTTCGCGATTACCATTGCGACTGTCGTCCTTCAGCGGGCAACATTGGTTTCTTTCTCTCGTGTTCTGTCGCTCTCTTTTGCGATCTTTCACTCGGGACCCAGGATGTCGGCACGCGGGATTTGCCACTCCTCCTCACCCACCTTTACCCCCCTGCACGTGGTACTAGATGTCACGTGATCCTCTACGCAACGACGGGCGGGATTGGGACGGGCGTGCGCCGCGAGTGTCGTCTGCACTCTTCGCCACGTTTTGGTGTCTACGAGATTCGACGACGTCCGCACAACTGCGGCATATGTGTGCGCACGTAGTGTCCGTAGTGTGGACGAAACCTCGAGAGGCAATAATCACAAACGGTGAGACGACGACGGCAGCTGTGACGCGGGAGACGGCGGTACACGGCGGTGACGGCGGAATCACGGTGGGTCGTACATACGGTTCCCGAGAGGCGCGCTGCGCAGGCGCATTACGCCAATCACGTGGACACCGCTGAGCGCCGAGAGGAAACGTTGCTAACGTCATCCACTACGCTCTCACAGAGAAGTAAAAACAAGCAACGGGGGGCAATGGTGATGACATTTAGCTCAACGTTGGCTCCGCCCACGCCGTAGCCTTGACTGCGCTTTTGGTTGCGCCTGAATTCGCCCACGCGAGTCAGCCGATTTCGGCAACTGGGCGAGTTGCAAAGTTTGCCGGATCGTTCCAGAAACATTTAGACAGAACTGCGTCGTAATATTTGCCGTGTGGTCTTCCTAGGTGGTACTGAAGAGGACTACGCTGTTTTTTCAAAACCAAGAATGAAGCGGAGTTGCCCTTTAATGCTTCCGAATTCAAAATATCACCTGTATAAAAAAAGACTAGTGTCTAGTGGGACTCCCTTTCCGGAGGTGCGAGGGGGGACAGCGGGGCTTGGGCCAACGGCGGGGCGCCGGGAAGCGGCGTGTAGGGGTGGGCAAGGTGGGTTAATATTGTTTAATGAGCCATCCATAAACTCCATAAACTGTCGTTCCGTTGCGTCGTAAATGGAAGGGGTGGGGTTAACCCGGGCCCCCTCTTCCCCCCCTCCCCCCTCACCAACCCCCCAATCCGGCTCCGAAAAGGGCGACCCTTGTCTAATAGGTAAAACGCATGTCTCTAAATATATGTATAGTGTGATCAAACTCCATACATCGCGCTTCGAATGCGCGCGCTCGACTATGCCAAATTCATGAGTTCATAGCGCAGAAGTCTAGCCAGTAAAATAACGACCGGGCAACCAGTGCCAAACTGATCACTTCCATCGATGTCACTTGGTGGATTCGCCAGAACTGATTGGCATAGCAACCGGTCAACTTTTGTTTTCTGCTGACCATATATTACAGAGAACGAAATAAGTATTTATTTACGCAAGATATCCGTATCATTTGCTTGTCTTGGAACTCAACAAGGCGTATACGTAACCTGACACAACAACTGGAGAAAATCGCGATTTTCACCACATTTATGGTGGTCAAAGGCTATTTCTCCTCCCGTGAAGCACCACCATCATTGCACCAAACTGAGTGAACCCTAAGGTATTTTCATAGCACCCTAGGGTGCTATGAAAAGGCTGGTTCACAAAGGTTGGTTCAAGACAAACGTAGGTGCCGTCGCACAACGCAAAAACAAACGAAAACTACAAGGAAACTTGGCGTCACTTGCGCCATTTTACGACGTGTTTGGCGGGGAAAGGAAACTTCAGTGGAGTGGGTTGTTTTATCGACAGTCGCAAATAATTACAGCGTGTAGTGCTTATTTTTTATTGGGAGATTTATCCCTTGGGTCATTAAGAATAACCTCTGAGTAATGGAATTACTGAAAAGAAATAAAAGAATTTTTAACATCAGTTATTTCGGAGGGGATTACTGAGGAAAGTCATTTCTTAGATATGACTGGTATAAAAGGCGGAAGAGCGACCAACTAGAGTCACTGGATCTCGGGAGAGTGGCGCCGGGCTTCCCGTATGGTCGCCATTTGGTTCAGGGAATGAGCAGTTTCTCATGGACGTCTTTATTCTTGGTGACCCGATTGAAATTCCCGGTAACAGGTTGCCTTATATATACACTTCTTGAATACCGAGATTTTGCTATCCACATTCCGTCGAAACAAGCGCCCATCTTTGCACAACCACCAGATGCGACGTCGGCATTTGGCGCCATTGAAGAATAATCTTCCCGTCTTCAAATACGCAAATAGTGCAGTGAAGCTTTTATCGGCAAGGAACGCCTTCAGTACAATGATGCTCTAAGCGATCTTGGCGTGACAAATTTAGAACGACCCTTTTGAAGCCTCAAAGATTTGAATGGACCGAAAAGGCGATGGAAAAGGCATGGCAACCGGCTAACCGGCTGCGGTTGTTCGTTCGTGTGAGGTGTTTCTTCTTATTAGCTACAGCGTCATGTAAACGATTCAGTAGCTTTATTGGCGTTATTAATTAGGTTGAATAAATATTCTCGCAATTCGGCCCACCCTTTATAATGACATATAGTTGCTTATATTTGGAGCACTCTGCCTACCCTTCAAGTATCTGAAATTAAGTCACTTTAGTAAAGGGAGGTGTACCGCTACGGCCGCCGGCAAAGGTTGTTCTTGTTCTTTTTGTTCCTGTTCTTCGTGGTCGTAGTTTTGTAAAAAAAAAAAAAAAAAATCATTTCCCATAATATAAAAAAAAATTTTTTGAAGGGCGTCTCCGGTCAAAAGTCGAACAAGAAGAAATGACCGATATCAATCTACAGAAAATAATAACAAGCACTGCCCAAATTTTCCACTAATGGGATACCGCGATCCACTCTAAAACAAATATTAAAAATGCTACCACCAGCCTCTCAGCGGCCATTTAGCGGGTTGGCAGTTTGTCAAACAACCTTGTGCCCCGACGTCATGTTCGTACTCAAGGAGATAATAATAATGTTTATTTTCCACCATAAGATGGTGGCGATCAGGGAAAAAAGCTGTCAGGTACAGCTTGACGGGTCCCTGACCGCCTACAGAAAGCAGCAACAGAGCCGGAAAAAAACGATATTCAAGAGGAGAAAAGAAAAAAAAATTGTACAATGATTGTCGCTATCACATATTTTAAAAACATTTTAAAACAAATTTTAGATCTCTTTTCCCCTTTTTTACATTGAGGCAGGACAGACAGCAGAGATAAAATTATGCAACTAGTTACAAAGATCACAAAGAAAAGAAAGGCAACTACCTTCAGCTGCTAGAGAAAAAAGATGATTTTACTTCTCTTAGGGATAACTTATCCCAATCTATACTTTTAGTCTTATACGAATTGAGTAAATTGGGGAGAGTGTATTTAAGCATTTGTTTGCCATAGTTTGTTCTTGGTGTAGCCACCTCCCAACATTCAGCACCTCGGCTAGGGTAATTATGAACATTTTTTGATAAATTTCTAAGATCTGTGAAAAAAGTTGAGTCTTTAAGTTGCTCTACTTTAAGGCTAGTGCTAAGCCTGTAATCATATAATGCATGCGCGTTTAATACGCGAAATTTTTGAAATAAGCCAGTTGTGTGAAAATCATACGAGACGGCAGCTATAGCCCTCAGTGCTTTTTTTGCAATACATGTAACTTTTCTAGGTTTGTTAAAGTTGTTGTTCCCCAAACTAAATGGCAATAATTTAAGTGAGAATAAAATAGAGAATTATATATTAATAATTTAACGCTTGTTGGTAAAATATAACGATGTCGATTTAACATGCCCACAGTTTGGGATAGCTTTGGAATAAGAGAGTTTATATGACTTTCCCACGACATATTTTCAGAAAACATGACACCTAAGAGTTTAAAACAATTCACAATCTCGATTTTGGTTGAATTCAAAACTATCTCCTTGGTAATGGTAACGAGTTTATTTTTAGGACGAAAAAGCACGGCTTTGGTTTTATTTACATTTATTTGTAATGCGTTGTTATGACTCCACGTTTGTAACCTAGACAGGGCCAGATTCGCCATATCAAATAATAGCTCAGGATCATCTGCAGAAAACAGTATGCTCGTGTCATCAGCATAGTTTACAAATTTTGCGCTTACATTAATATTGACTATATCATTCACGTACATGTTAAAGAGGAAGGGGCCCAATATACTACCCTGTGGTACACCAGAAGGAATAGGTTTTATAGTAGAAGAATTCCCATTGATATAAACATACTGTGCTCGATGCTTCAGATAAGATCTTATCAGCTGTAAAGCGTGCCCTCGAATTCCATAATTATCTAATTTAGATAGTAAAATGTTATGATTGAGGCAGTCAAACGCCTTGGTGAAATCTATAAAGACTCCAAGAACCATATTTTTGTTTTCAAAGCTTTGTAAAATAAATTCTTTTAAAACAAGTAAGGCAGATTCTGTCGACTTGTGTTTTATAAATCCATACTGTGATGGAGTTATTAAGTTATACTTATTTGAAAATTTAGTCAAACGTGTATGAATAACCTTTTCGAGCGCCTTGGAAAACACTGGTAATATTGAAATTGGCCTGTAGTTTCCCATTTCATTTACATTTCCTTTTTTATGCAATACTGAAACTTTGGCAATCTGCATTCGCTTAGGAAAAATTCCAGTAGATAAAGAGATATTAAATATATGAGTTATTACAGGTGCTAACAGATGAATAACATGTTTTACCGGTCTTATCTGGATGCCATCGACGTCACAACTAGAACTATTTTTAAGCTGAAGAAACACGCTTATAATTTCTGGTTCAACGACGGGATCTAAAAATATCGAATCACTGTTTCGTTTATCATTTAAAACCAAAGGAGTTTCGGTTTCAGTAGTACTCTGAATATTTACGAAATGTTCGTTAAAAGCATTTGCCAGTGAACATCCAGTAAGTTCAGTACCATTGCACAGAATTTTTTCAATTGAACTGAAGGGGCGATTACGATAAAGAAGATAATTTAGTTGCTTCCACATGATGTCAGTGCGTCCTTGTGTGGCCTTGAACAAATCAAAATGATAACGCGTTCTAGCGCGCTTTAGTTCTTTTGTCAGGTTGTTGCGATAGTGTTTAAATACTTTAAGGTCCTTCTGGTCCTTGGATTTTATGAATTTACCATATAAAGTGTTTTTTATCTTAATTTTACAGAGTAAATCTCTCGTTATCCAAGGCTTCTTTATGCGCTTGTTTGTTTTAATAGAAGTGAAAGGAAAATATGTCTTATACAGTCCAAGAAATAACTCTATAAAAGTGTTATAAGCCCCGTCAGCACTATCCTCACACAGTACCCGGCTCCAATTTGTATTTGAAACAGTGGTCTGAAAAGCGTTGAGTCGATCTAAAGTTATGTTTTGTACTAATGTCCGCTCTGTCCTACAATTTTTTTTCGGGAAACTTTTGAGAGAAATGAATATTGGGAGGTGGTCACTCAGATCGCAAACAATGACGCCAACTTTTATATAATCGACTGAGCTGTTTGAAATAAACAAATCAATTAATGTTTCAGATTGGAGAGTAACACGTGTAGGTCTATTAATAACATTTGCACAACCATATGTCCTGATTAGCGAATCTAAACTTTTTTTAGCTACGGTTTCCGCGCTCATATCAATATTAAAGTCCCCACCACAAATTACATTACATTTTTCTTCATTAACAAAAACCAAAAAAGACTCGAAAATATTTAAAAACGATTCAATGTTGCCGTTTGGTGGTCGGTACACCACAGCAAAGATATTCTGGTTATTGCGTATACACATCATTTCGTAATCTTGAGTGATGCAACTATAATCGCCTATTACTTCACCAGAAACACTTTTTGTCAAAATGGCTAAGCCACCACCACGTTTCTCTTTACGATTTATGTAAAAAGAGTGGTATGTAGGGAGTTGTAGTACGTCAGTCTCTTCAGTGTACCAGGTTTCTGTAAGCATGATGACATCGAAAGAAAAACCAAATTGATCGAAAAGTAGCTCAAGATCTACAGCTTTGCTTTTCGCAGACCGAACATTTAAATGGAAACAGGTCATGTGTGAAATATAATCCTCACCAAGATAGGTTATCAAGTCTTGCGGAAGAACGAACGCGTCAATCGCCATAAAAAAACAAAAAGAACAGAGGATATTATCATCGACCGCCCTAAGATAGAAATTCGCGTATAAGATCCTGCAAAAATGCCCGTCTTTATCATCGTTAAAGTGACTTTTGAAGATAACGCCGTCGCAATAGCCGTACCCAGATTGTTTTTCTGCCACGCGGCAAGTAAACTTTCGGGTTTCATTTTGCAAGAACTAATAAAACAAAGATGTTTAGCGCTGGTAGTTCCTATTTAATTTTTTCAAGATCGCCTTCATGCTCAATCCGAATTGTCGGTGCGCCTTCTTGTTTTCTCACGTATGAACAACCTTCCTTGTGCCAAATAAACTTGTAGCTGAGGTGCTTCGCCTTTGTTCTAACATCGTAGAACAACTTCCGGTTCGACGCCGTCATGTTCTCTTGCAGGTACACGTTGCCATCATCGGCTTCCGACTTTAACTTTTGCTTGTTTTGAAGCCATGCATTTCGCTCATTTCTGTTCACAAAGCGCACAATCACCATAGGCGTCTTCTTTGTCCTAGTTGGAACGCGGTGGATTGCCTCTACGCTATCTTTCGTTAGGGGCGGAACTTCTATCTGATCCGCGATTTTGTTAAGCTTTTCGAGCAAATTTTCATTGATAGTTTCTACAAGACCGTGCACTTCAAGATTATTCCTTCGCCCGTATTGTTCCAATTTGTTTAGTTCTTTTTTTAGTTGGGTAGTTTCGTCCGTTTTCCGTTCTTGTTCTAGTTGATTCACCTTTTTCCCCAGTTCTTTTATTTCGCTGTCATGCTCTTTCATTTTTCTTAAGACTTCGTCGTAGTTGTCGGACATTGCTTGCACCGATTTCTCAATGTCCATCACAGTTTGTTTCATGCCTACCAGCTCATCCACTTGTTGCTTTAGTGGCGCGAGTATTGTTAACATACCCATTATACGGGTCAGTTGCTGTTGAACATCTGGTGATTCATCTTTTGACTGTTCATCTTCGATAGCGCTGCGAGTTCTTGCTCTAGCACTCAGACACGTTTGGCATTTCCAAATTTCTTTAAACCCTGGCTTTTTTTCCCGGAGGGACTTTTCGGTTACGCCTGCACAGGTACCAATACGGTAGCGAAAGCGACATTCGCTACACTCCAAAACACCGTCATCATCGTCGATTTGCCCCTTACAATGGAAGCAGAAATCATCATCGTCTTTGTGTTTAGCCATCTCAGTAACACCTTTTGGAAAGCAGTCTGCGACAGGGATTTTATGAAACAAGTTGAAAAAAAAACTTACTTGTTCGTGCTGACACTACTTTCGCCGTTCTTTTCCGCTTCGTTTTAAGCCATCTATAGCGGTCGATTTCTGCTTGTTCTGTTATGTTTTAGCCGCCGTCGTTTGTAAGTGCTGCAGAGCAATCGCGCTCAAACTTATTGACCCCCTGCTCTTTCAAGCGTGTCGTGGTGCCAAAGTGCAAGGAGCCCAGAAAGACTGGCATCGTTGTGCAATACCAAGCCCGCGTTGCTGTACTGTGAGTCGTGCAAACAACCCACTTCTGCGACACCCCGGCGTTCTCACCTGTTCCCAAAAATCTCGAAGTTGAGGAAGGTGTGGGCCAATTCCGTTCATCGAAGAGATTTCGAAAGGCCATGGACTCCGAAACCTTCACTGGCGGGCCATAGTTGAGGTCGTTCATACTCAACGCGAACTTATAATAAGCTCCCACAACGTTTTCACGAAGATTGTAGCTCTTCTCGGAAGATAGGAGGTGGGGGCTCGTTCTGAGATGGCGCTCCAAACACAGCCGTCAATTATGGCGCGCAGTGAATGTCACCTATTTATCGCGGAGAACTTGCTCTTCGGCCCGCAATGTGTACTAATATTTCTGACAGATGCCTGATATCTACAAGGAAAGGCAGCTGGCCAAATACTCCGTTCATCCTTAAAGGGGTATTCACACGAGGGAGAAATCCCGGGGATTTCTCCCCGGCACGCGCGCATCACGAGATAAAAACGCTAGGCTTTTACACATCGCAAAGCGTGACGTTTTCGTCGTGGGATGCGCGTGCCGGGGAGAAATCCCCGGGGTTTCTCCCTCGTGTGAATACCCATTAAAGGAGCTGTGCAACGATTTTAACGTTGAAAGAATTGGCATTTTCTGCTTTTGATATTGTTCACTGTGTCACAAATGGCAGAAAACACACCTCCTTTCATCGAAATGTTGCGATTCCGCCACGCAATAGCGAGGCAAAACTTGGAATATTTCCCGACCTGCAGCCACGAGCGGCGGCCATGAGAAACAAGCGGCGTGACGTCACTTGGGTAGTTGTAAAAAAGATAGCAAGTTGTGCGAATACCTGCTCGATAAAAGGTAACTTTTTTATAAATCTTGTCGTTCCAACACATATATAAATGCGTCAAAACCCTGGTATCATCGACAAAACTTTTATTATACGGAGTTTTAGTGGCGCCATCTATCCTAGGTCCACAAAACCGCGAACAGCCGCCAAAAGCCGGAGGGGGAGGGGGACAGCGCAGGACGGGCAAGGACGGGTGGTCACGCGGTCGCGAGCGGATGAGTTCTCGCTGCTCGCTGATGGCTCTAAAGAGAGAACTTTTCCGGAACTCCGCGCCTACTCAAGTGACGTCACTGTGCATGTGACCCGGAAGACGATGCACGAGTTGAGAGGCGGCAAAAACCTGGATCTTTTTCATTTTTTTTTAAATCAAAAACTAGGGTATCCAGGCAAAATCTGTTTTCTGTAGTTCACTGCAGAAGTGTCAGGCATCAACCTCCACAATTATTTAAGCAAAGCCCTTTATGATGTAACGCAGAAAAGGCTACAAGCGCGAGCTCCTTGCCCTAGGGCACATCTCGGCGGCACAAGCTCTCGTGCATAAAGAGCAACTGCCAGCGCTATGAGCTCGCGCTACTAGCCTTCGCTGCGGAACAACATAAGGTGAAACAGAGTATAGACGCTTTGCAGCAGCTGTGCATGGACGCCGCCGTTACTGACCTTCAGTTTTTGTCTCCTTTTATTCCGTTTATTTCACTTCATCGTTACCATAGCAGGCCAGGTTATTGCCATATTAGATTCAACTGTGTCCTTTTCTAAAGCATCTGCATTTGTAGAGGATCGTCAACTACCGTTTCAGTTGCTCGGCATCTCGGTAAGTCAAGAGAAGGTCAGCAATGGTGGCTGCAATTTGGCGCGTGTGTAAAGCGTCTATAGAAGCTCCGCCTTCAGCTGGAGCTCGCTGGCTTTCGCAGTGCTTTGGTTGCGCGTGTCTCCGCTTTCACACTTGTGTTAACAAGGGCAGTGAGCTCGTGCCGAAGGCGGAGCTTCTAGTGTCAGCCATAGGCGTGCGCAGGATTTTTCATTAGGGGGGGCGAGGTTTCCCCAGAGCGCCCCCGCCCCCCCCCCCCCCCCCCCCCCTTTTCTATCAACGCGCTCCCACTGATGTCCTTACGCTCATATTATAGTGCTGAGACGAGATATGGTTATGAAACGTTTATTTCAACAAGATTGAATTGTAACATACAAAATATTATTAAGCAGTAGGTTTCACTTTCTTGTGAAACGTCCGCAAAGAAAGGCAGTCCCTGCGCAGCTGAGGCGTCAGTGACACAACGCGCCTACAAAGAATTTTTATTCTTTCTAAACCAGAGAAAGATACGACACATATATTTAAAAATATTGCCTCAACGTGACTCTGCTAGTATGAAAAATATAGTATACATACAGGGCAAACGCATGGGTGCACCTTAGGGCGACCACCCGTCCCGCAACTCGCGGGACTGTCCCGCATTGAGGGCTCATGTCCCGCGTCCCGCAAGGAATTCCCGAATATTTAAAATGCCCCGTATTTCATACTGTCGTAAAATTCACTCAGCAACTCATGGTGCTGCTGAACGACGGGGCACGGGGAAGCGCGGAGGTCGCTGTTAACCGTGTGAATCGCAATGGTACGCCATTTTCTATCCAAGCATTGCGGGAAGCGACCGTCTTTCTTGCATGAGAACCGAAGCGTATGCTTTGTTGTACCTCTCCCCTTGGTGCCAAATATTGTAAAAAAAAAAAAAAAAATTGCTTTAAATATAACATATTGTTAATATTTTCAAATCACTGTATTACTGCGAGATGGTTGCTGTGGACGTTTGTTTTCGGTGAAGACAGCCACACAACGCAAAAAGCCTGCAACTCACAATGGTCGGAAAAGAACATAATGTTAAAAATTTGTATAGGACCATGTTGACAAAAGCAAGAGTTGGCAGGAAACAATAACCTAAAAAGATTCACTGTTTCCTATTTCCATTTGATGCTCTGAGTTCTGCTGCAGTTGCTTTTTATGCTTTCAACTTCGACACATTTCACAGTTCTAAGACCTCGGTTGCCCGTCGTCGAGAGCCGGTAGTCCAGGCCCGCCGACCCTTCTTGTCGCCCGTCGATCAGAGCTCACAGTCGGGGTCCGTGTCCAGGCCTGCGGATCGCCTTTAACACGCCAGCGCTGCGTAGGCTGTCTGACCCGGGCTATCAATGCCCGAGTCTCGCTGCGGAACCACCCCGGGATCGTCGTAGCCCAGGTCATATGGCCCGGGCTCGCGTTGACAACGCGAGTCTACGCTCAGTGCGCCTTGCGAATCGACGCCGATGAGGTTGACCTCATGAAAGCTGGCCTTCAGACGATACTCCCTACCCGTGTCTCGTGAAACCATCAAGCGGCAAAGCAAAGCACAATGAGAAGAGTGACAATACCCCAACGAAAGAACCGCTGCCCATCACCAAGACGGATGCCCTGGTCTCTTACCAAGAAAAAGATGACCAAGTCATTTCCTAGCAATATACACGTCTGAGTTGACTCATCTCTTCGACAGTTCAAGTGCATCAGACTTGTGGTTGTCTTTATTTGCCCCACGTTGGGCGCCATTTGTGGTATTCTCGCTCACCGCTTGTCCGGAGGAAGGGGCCAACTCATGATGGAGACATGTTTATTCTTCGAGCCCGGTGCTCGGTGGCTTGCGCCGCCATGGCTGAACTGTCCTGTCCCCCCTCGCGCAAGTCCATGTGCCTGCTGAGATCAGAGGTGGAAGAAAAGCTCTTGTAGCAATAGGAGCAAGAGTAGACACACTTCCCGTCCGGGCCCAGCTGGGGCTTGCCCACTTCGTCGTCGTTCCGCCTTTCTTCCGGGTGGGGCCTGGGATTAAAGCTGGGATAGAAAGGTCCTTGACCCTGCAGAGATGCTTTCGTGCTTGCTTCGGGACTCGTGGCATCCCCGTTTTCACAACTGGAGGCATTGTTCCCCAGCTGCTTGGGGATATGAAAACAGCTGGAGCAAGCCGTTTCCACCGGTCTTGCTCCAGACCTCGCTGGTGGACCGCTCCGGGGTTCGTTATGGGCCAGGCTAGGCAGCCCCGGCTCCGTCGTTCTTTGTCCAGCTTCCAGCCTCACTCAGCACGCAATGTCTCGCGCCAGCTCGTGTCTTCTCCGCCGGCCGCCTGTCACGTGCTCTCTGCCTCGTCTTTCACCCCCGGCTCCCACACTCTCCCCCCCCTCAAGGCCCGGACTTCGGGGGACTTTATCAGCCTCAGGGAGCCGCTGGACTTCATGGGCGGCCGCTGTTGCTGTTGCCGGAGTGGCCAGGTTGCAGCGTCCGAAAGCGGCGTAGGTGGTGGTGGCTAGCGAAGCCGGCAGACAATGCCGACCTGTCTGTCGCTCGCTGTCCCACTCACCGCGATGCAGCAGGGGGCTTGCTCTAAGCTGGTCCGGCCGACGCAGACGGACTTGCCCCGTTCCGCTTAGAGGTCACAGCGGGCTTAGAACTGCGCGCCTGAACCGTTCGTCAGGCCGAACAACTGTCAGCCACCCTGAGCACTTGGGAAAACGAATGGTGCCATCTTCCCTCCCGGTGGGCTTCCTGGGTTACAGCGTCTATGGCCGTCTTTCCAAGAAGCTATTCTGCGCAGAACAAACTGTTAAAACAACACACAGCGAACAAATACTCTGCCGCAGATTGTGGCAGTGGCCATAGCCTCTTCCGCCACATAGCTTGCCGACGAGTTCATGTACCATGCGGCTAACTCAGCAAGTCTTCATTCCAGAGCTCGCTCCTGGGTTGCCAAGAACAGGGGATTTCTTGTGTCCTACCGCAACCTCATGTTATACGTATTCCCCATCGCGACAACGGTAGTACCCTTTCAAGTCAGCGATGTGAACCGGGCAAGCCTCCTCGTTTGTATCTCGCCGAGTAAGCCTAGAAGTAAGACACGACGCTCGCGTCTTTATACCTCGGGTGCCCTTCTCACCTCGGAGCAAGCGATACGGCAAAACCACTAGCTGCGTTGCTCAAAGCGTGAGTTTCCTTCAGAACAGGTAACGATGGCGTAAACCTAGTCCATCTTTTGCGCAAGCGAAGGGATCCAAAGCCTGTGGCGGGATGACCAAATACCATACCCGCAATTCCGCAACGGCTACATATACCTTGTGCTACTTGATGTAAGCGTCAGCGTCCCATTCCGTCCACGTGTATACGAGCTCTAGGGACTGCTCGGTCCTCGGAGGGGGCGGTAGCTCAGCGAGCAAGCCCGCTTAAACCGTTCACGCCTCAAGGCAAGCTGGACAACTACAAGCCACCTAAATGTCTACCGCCTCATCCCCGGCCAGGTCGTGACGCGACATAACTTATCAAAAGTCTTGCTGTCACTGCCACGACCGGCCAGAGTGAAGCCGAAAACGTTTCCTATCGAACATTTCGTAGCTTTCTCGGAACGACCCTCTCAAGGGAGAGTCGTCCCTCTGCCTTTCGTCGGTTGTTGGAGTGACGCGAAGCAACTAGCCGTCTTGGCCCAGCGGTTACAAATCATACTGCTCCTTAACTCACCGGCCAGCGTTCCCGGTGTCAACTGCAATTTACGCCAGTTTATTCAACACCCGCTGACAATCTCGTCCGCCAGTGTTCCCGGTGTCGACTGCAATTCCCGCAATCTTTCCGACACCCACTGACAAAAACCCATCTGCACCCCGGGCCTCGACAAGCGCTTACTGCCTCACCGCATCACTCCAAGCCTAAATCCTAAATATGCAATAAGCCCTGGCTGTTTTCCCTCCTGCCAGTCGCTATCCTGCCTTCCAGCGAACCTGCCGTGCCTCTCCTCTGCCTCCGAAGACGACTTTCTTACATCTTAACAGCGCTCCTCGTGTTCCCCCCGGTTGCGTCACCTTCTGCCAACCACTATTCTGGGGTACAGGAGAAAGCACGTCCGCAACCTCGTTCTTCGAGGCCTTTAAGTATTCGATTCGAGGAGACAACTGCTGAGCTCTGCTGTGAGACAAGTCACCAAAATTCCGAAATACTTTGTCTCAACGGGCATCGTTAGCGTTAGTAAACAACCCGCTCAACGAATCCATGGGACTCTCTGGGGACGACTGGAAGCAGAGGCATACCGAGCGGGCCCCACGTTGGATGCGCCATTTTAGTGTGGGTTTCTTTTACGGAGATCCCTCCACTAATAATCCCGCCCGATCGGTATGCGCTCCGCCCGTCACCCAGGGAGTGGCACACTGCAACGAGAAGACAGCGAATGGGTTTACTGTACCTCTCGGTTGCCCGTCGTCGAGAGCCGGTAGTCCAGGCCCGCCGACCCTTGTTGTCGCCCGTCGATCAGAGCTCACAGTCGGGGTCCGTGTCCAGGCCTGCGGATCGCCTTTAACACGCCAGCGCTGCGTAGGCTGTCTGACCCGGGCTATCAATGCCCGAGTCTCGCTGCGGAACCACCCCGGGATCGTCGTAGCCCAGGTCATATGGCCCGGGCTCGCCGTTTCCACCGGTCTTGCTCCAGACCTCGCTGGTGGACCGCTCCGGGGTTCGTTATGGGCCAGGCTAGGCAGCCCCGGCTCCGTCGTTCTTTGTCCAGCTTCCAGCCTCACTCAGCACGCAATGTCTCGCGCCAGCTCGTGTCTTCTCCGCCGGCCGCCTGTCACGTGCTCTCTGCCTCGTCTTTCACCCCCGGCTCCCACAAACTTCGACACATTTCGTAACATATTTTGCATAAAAATATCACTGGGAGCGAAAATTATTTTAGCCTAATTGCTGGAATACAATTTGCAGGTGTATAAACTGCAAAGGATATTGGATATGTCAACAGAGCCTCGGTTCGTGGTGTGCGTGTTCATAAACTTCCTCTAACACCCTCTTCCCCTCCCCCCCCCCCCCCCCCCCCCCCCCCCGTGTCCCGCATTTCGCTAGCAGGAAGGTGGTCACCCTAAAGCGCGATCCAAACCAACGCTTCTTTTTGCGCCTGTAGGTCGTGCGGCTGCGGATGTGACGCATTTCGTGGCGTTTTTGCTGTTTCCGGGCGCGCTTTCTGAGTCAGAACTAGGGGTGTCGCGAACCGGCCGCGGTTCGAGTTCGACCAGGTTCGACTTTTTCGAACTTTTAGTGGGAAGTTCGTCGAACCTTGTATTGAGGTTCGACTCGTGTGCGCATGCGCGACAGGCTGGCCAGTTGGCTTCGGATTGGATGGTAATGGCTAAGAGATGAATTAAGTGCAGCGCTGATCGGCTATTTCAGTCAACACAGTACTAAAAATTAAGTTATTAACTTCTTCAGTGAATAGAATTAGTTTATTTTAATTGCAGCTGTTCACACAATAAAATAACTCTTTGCATAAAAACAGAAATTCTCCAAACCTAGACATGCTTGTATCAAGGTCTGGCCACACTGTCCACAAAGTCGAACCGGTCGAATCTGGTGAAAAGTTCGAAAGTTCGTCGAACCGGTTCGACCCAGTCGAACCCCGAAAGTTCGACCAAAAAATCTGGTTCGACAAAAGTTCGCGACACCCCTAGTCAGAACCGTGCGCTTTGGTTTAAACGGGCGAAACTTCGGGCGAGCGCGCACGCGCGCACGCAGGCACGAGCGCACAAGCAAGGTGCAACTGCGACAGACAGGCCGGCCAGACGGCGAGAGAAAGAGAGAGAGAGAGAGAGATCGCGTTGTCATGTTGGAAGAGAATAAAAGGGGGGAGGAGAGGGCAGCCAGACGGCGAGAAACGCGGAGCCGGAACTAGCTTGCCCTGCACCGATTGGCCGGCACACAGGAGCGCCCTACTACGTCACCGCGCGTTTTTGTGCGCGTTGAGAAGTTGAAATTATCCAACTTTCTTGTGCGCGCCCGGAAGGAGCGAAGAAGCAGCGCGACTTCACGAAAACACGTCACATCCGCAGCCGCACGACCTACAGGCGCAAAAAGAAGCGTTGGTTTGGATCGCGCTTTATGCACCTACACATGGCGAAAGCTGTCATATGGCGTCTGCAACGTTCATGCAGAGGACGAAAAGCGCCACCCAATACACAACGTAATAGCAACGGTTAAAAGAACGAGAATATACCGCAGATTAAAAATACGAGAAACAGCAAGTTACAATATTTAGTAATTATTGAAGATAAACGCTATGACATGCCATTTTTCTTCTTCTGAGTTTCCAAATGTAAAGTTGATAATCTTACTTTCTGGCGCTTGATAGAAACATGTAATAGAAACAACAAGATAACACGCACGCATTATGTCATGCTCAACGGACATTATACAAACTAATGAATATGCTACGTGGTGGTAAAAATATTTTATGACTAGATTACTAAAAATGTGTAGCACGTGGGGGATATAGTACTTTTCACCAACCGTGAAAAGTCTAAAGCGAAATTCTACGCGATTTTGTCGCGAACTGTTCGATGACTGACTGCGTCGGGCGTATTTTTATGGTTGTTTTTTTCGTTGCTCGCACTATAGAGGGAGGGAACTTTGGCGTCGGTGTTTGATCCTCCTGCGCTGCCCAGAGGGTGCTGCGAATGGGACTTGTTAGGACTTGTTTTGGGTAGTACAAATTTTAGCGTCTCAAACTGTCACGCATGCAGAAGCGTGCCTGCTCTGTTGCGGAGCGCGAGATCACGATGAAAATACAAAGACAGAACAAAAATTCGAACGCCGTCAAAGCTAAGACGCTGAGAGCGTGAGCCAAGAGATGCCGTTTCACGCGTTCCAAAGTAAACATCAAAAAGAAAAAAAAAAAATTAAAGCGTCGCGGCACAGGTGTTGTGACGTCACCACCCAGAGATAAGAGACGCGTGCCCTAGCGGTGGTGTCATGAATTTGGCACTTTCGATTCTCTTGCAGCGTTGAGTTTGGCCGATTTCTGGCGTCCAAAGGTGTTTTTTCGTTCTTTAGCACCACATAGAATTGAAAAAGCTCGACCAACGTGCCATAAGTAGTGCTATGCTCAATCAGGTGAGCTTGTACTACCCAAAATGAGGGCGCTACAGTTTGTACAAAGCTTCAGCGCAGGAGGCCGCCGGCGCCGTCGCGCCTCGAGTCGGGCCAACTTTGCGCCCCCCCCCCCCCCCCCCCCCCTTGATGATTAGAGGGGCGGCCCGCCCCCCCTGCCCCCCCCCCCCCCCTGCCCCCCCCCCCCCCCCCCCCCCCCCCCCCCCCTGTGCGCACGCCTATGGTCTCAGCTTAAAGGCCGGTTCAGACACTTGCGTTTGAGTCCGTTTGACTGCGTTGCGTTGAAAATCGAAAGCGAGTCACCGGCATATCTGTGCTTCGTATGAAGCGTAGAATCCAATTGGCACGCGATATAAGCAGCAAGGATGTCCTGGTTTCTCGAAGCAGCAACGCAGTCAAACGCAATCAAACGCAAATGTCTGAACCAGGTTTAAGGGTGAACGGAGTATAGCATAATAGAAACCTTGGCAGTTTGATACTTTAGACCCATGTTCCGGATAAAAAAAACAGGACGCGGAATGGCCAAAAAAACATGCTTTTCGTGCAAGGCTCGTCAAATTATGAGGCGCTGGAGAAATGCAGCCTTCTGCGTTAAGTCCTTATTTCGAACTCTTTTTGTTCGTCTTCCGCCCATTGAAAAGCATGCGGAAAGGGCCTTAGAACGCACCTGGTATCGCTGCGCCGCAGCGTTCTTCCGCATCAAAAAGTTCGTCTGCTTTCCTCGCCGTCACCATGGCAACGAACACCGAATGAATAGAAGCACGCACGGTACCGCCGCGTGAAGCTAGCAACAGCTGACGCCATTTTACGAACGCCGTCTGCTAGCCAAAGCCGAACGCGGTGTGTCAGATCAACCGCCTCCGCCGGTGCGCCGCTAGCAAAGACGACGAAGCTGTCACACGCCGACGGCGATCGAGCAAGCAACAGCACCGCGGGACGACTGCAACGGCGGCATTTATTTTGATCACAGGCGCGAAATAAGCAAGAACAATTTTTATTTGAATCATAACACCCGATATCCAAGTTTGGGACCACATACCTTTGCTGGGTCTTTCCTGTGAACTTTTTACAGAGACACGGGGTGCCGCATTAAAAACACAGCTCCGTTTGCAAAATATAAGGGCCGTGAAAAGGACCGTTTACACCGCTACCGGAACCTATAACTGACGTAACGAGCACTTGACGAGCGGTTGGCGCATAAGCCGTCTTTATGCATGCAGGCGGGTGACGGGCTCAGCGCAGCGGATCCCTCGAAGTCACCGGGGCCGTCAGAATCCTCGCCCTGTCTGCGTCGGGGCTCTAGATGTTGGCGGCCGCGGCGACAAACGACTGGAATCTATCAGTGTTTCCGCGCGCCTTGTTTCTCCTCCAAAACATGAACTTTGCAAGGTGACCAGTGAAATGGTGGCTCTCGCGCCGTCCAGATGGAAGAGAGTTTTTGACGTGGGCCCAGGTGCAATCCACCGTATTGGTGTGCGCACCAGTGTTCGCGTCGACAAAGTGCAGCTTGTGGTTGACGGTGAGGTGCGTGAAGCGAGCGTCATCTGCAAGCTTGCGATAGCCAGCCCAACAATCAGTGATTATTCTTGCTTCAGGGCGGACCCACTCGGCTATTAGCCCTTGCAGGGATTTAGCGTCACGGGTCTCCACGGGAACAAGAAAGCAGCACCCGCTGCAACGCGCCACAACACCGCCGAAAACCTACTGGCCAGGCCTTAAATACCCGCGAAGGTACTTGTGCCGACCGAACATACTCTCGTCTGGTTCTACAGTCACGCCGTCGCCACCGATCATGTCTGAATGCTTAAAAACGGCATTTACCACAACCTCCCGACAAAGGCTCGCCCAATCAGTTATTGTCTTACTTACGATAGCAGCCTCCCGCTGAATGACGGCGCACGGTAGGTTCTGGCATCCGGAGGATGATTTTCATGAGTTGGAGAAGCGTCAGGTGCGTGCGATCCTTCGAAAAAGGAACCGCTCCGTACCGAGACTTCGCCCCGGCACTGAACTTTGACCGGCTTCCTCTTGGGCACCTCACGAGTCATCCACACACCGCACCACCACCCCCCCCCCCCCCCCCCCCCCCCCCCCGCCCCCGTGTAGCCATCCGCAGATCTAGCGCGGACTTGCAGCTTGTCATCGCAGCTTCGCACTTTGGACACGCACGAAAACCCAGGAGCCAGGAGCAGGCCAACGCGCTGAAGCAAATTAATTGCTTCAAGAGGGTCTTTAATGGCGCCAAGAAGACGGCACAAGTTGAACGCCATGGCAATGCGATGCTCGCCTCTGGAAGAATAAAGCGCCGAAGGGGAACTGCGCGCTTCTTTGCATTTATTATATTTATTTCATCCGCCATTTTATACCTCGGGACACAATTCTAACAAACTCATTGGTTGATCTGTCGGACCACACCGACGCGTGACAAAAACAAAAACAAAAAAAAAACCGCCAAACCTATGTCCACGGACGGCATCGTCACAGAGAAGGGAGCAGTCGAACCCAACAACAAAATGAAGTAACAAAGTGAATAAAAAAAAAAAAAAATAAGAAGGGAGCCGTTGGAGTTTCGGACGGCGTCTTCTTTGATGAGAGGAGCTGCTCTGGCCAGAGGGGCCAGAGCAGCCGTGCTGCTCTGGCTGCTCGGAATATTCCTTTTTTATTCTTTTTCTTACTCTACTGGGTGCCACGACCCTTATTTGAAGCTGATTTGTTAAAATAATAACAAACAACGCGTTGGAACGGAGGAGGTAGAGAGTCTTGGCGTCAGAATTTGACGTGGTAGAAAAGAAAAGAAAATAACGAATGCACAATACATACCGTATGCCAAGACCGTTATACTCCGCACTTGGCGAGGCCTTATGACGCAGCCGACGACCGTTAGGCTATTTATTTTGTTTCTTTAGATTTTTTATCGTGACGACTACTCCACTGTGCCTCGGAGTCTCCAGCGGAGATCCGGCAGTTTTTAATTATTATTATTATTGTCGTTTGAAGGGTACTCTTTCTATGCTGCTTCGTTCCTGACGCCATAAAAATATGGGGATTACTTTGCACCACGTATAAAAAAAAAAATGCATAAAGACGGCTTATGCGCCAACCGCTCGTCAAGTGCTCGTTACGTCAGTTATAGGTTCCGGTAGCGGTGTAAACGGTCCTTTTCACGGCCCTTATATTTTGCAAACGGAGCTGTGTTTTTAATGCGGCACCCCGTGTCTCTGTAAAAAGTTCACAGGAAAGACCCAGCAAAGGTATGTGGTCCCAAACTTGGATATCGGGTGTTATGATTCAAATAAAAATTGTTCTTGCTTATTTCGCGCCTGTGATCAAAATAAATGCCGCCGTTGCAGTCGTCCCGCGGTGCTGTTGCTCGCCCATTCGCCGTCGGCGTGCCTCAGCTTCGTCGTCTTTGCTAGGGGCGCACCGGCGAAGCCGGCCTTTGATCCGAATAAATGCCGCCGTTGCAGTCGTCCCGCGGTGTTGTTGCTTGCTCGATCGCCGTCGGCGTGTGACAGCTTCGTCGTCTTTGCTAGCGGCGCACCGGCGGAGGCGGTTGATCTGACACACCGCGTTCGGCTTTGGCTAGCAGACGGCGTTCGTAAAATGGCGTCAGCTGTTGCTAGCTTCACGCGGCGGTACCGTGCGTGCTTCTATTCATTCGGTGTTCGTTGCCATGGTGACGGCGAGGAAAGCAGACGAACTTTTTGATGCGGAAGAACGCTGCGGCGCAGCGATACCAGGTGCGTTCTAAGGCCCTTTCCGCATGCTTTTCAATGGGCGGAAGGCGAACAAAAAGGGTTCGAAATAAGGACTTAACGCAGAAGGCTGCATTTCTCCAGCGCCTCATAATTTGACGAGCCTTGCACGAAAAGCATGTTTTTAGACCGGAGTTTGGAGATAGTTTTTTTTACAACAACATGGGTCTAAAGTATCAATGTGCCGAAACCTTTAGCAAGCCGTGGCCATGCTCCCCGTACCGCACTACTGGAGCCTTTGAAGCACATGCTTTTAAGCGCCGCCCGTGTGGTACCGTGACCGCGGGGCACGCGCTTAAAAGCATGCTTCAAAGGCTCCGGTAGTGCGATACGCGGAGAACGGCAACGATTTGCTAATGGTCCCTATTACCTGACTTATCGAAGCTGCTTATGCGACTAGGCCAGCCAGATGTTTTACGGTACCGCGGTACGAACTTTGCGTCACACGATGGCGATGCAGCTGCCCTCTTCTCGAGCCGGTATAGTTTCGGTTTTGCCGTAGATCCTCAAAATTAAACTTTGAGATAAGAAATATGCAAAACTACGCAAGGCGTCAATTCTAAATTACACCTGGTAATTCGGGGACACTTCCCGCAGTAAAAACACTGGTAACCCTAAAATCGAGAAAAAAAGTACCGGAGTTACCTCTTAACAAAATCAAAGTCGCTTTCCCGCAATGCTTTTGCGAATGCGGTTGTGATGACTTTTCGGTGATCCTACACAAGTGAATACGAAACGTCCGTGGAATAAAAGTTTGTAAGGATATATCAAAGTTATAATTGATTATCGTTTCATTATACCCAGGGAATTACAATTTTCGGGAACATTACTATGTCTTTTCACGAAGATCAAAAACGGATAATTTTATAAATGTGGCCTTATGATTCTATGCAATTACATTTTGTAGAGCCGTTTAGAACTGGACGCGTCCGAAATTCCAATCAGTGCCTATTGCTATTTTAGGACTGTAATAAAAAATATTCCCGGTGAACATTTCTATGTATGTTGTTGCTTAGTTAAAAGTTTTATTTTAGTGCATTTAGTAGAGAAGAGCCTAGAGAGGGCGCAAGGCGTTGATGTCCAAGAAAGTTGGGATGTAGGTCAAAGACCTCAGGTTATCTGTCGTATACTGCACTATCTTTCACTCTTCCATTCCGTTGAACCTGCATTATCGCCGAATCTCAAAGGGCAGATCAACATCTCGCTGCGTAAAGCATTTACAACGGCCAATGAACCCGTTTTTGCGCAAAAACGGCCACCAGGTGGCAGGCGTACCAACTAATCTTTGTGGAAACTTCTTTGCACTCGCCGGCTACTCTCTAATCTATGCGAAGGCTAACCTCTCTGGGCCATCCGCGGGCATGACCATCGGTTTCCTGAAAATAACGTCTCTTAACTTATAGCGCCGCTAAAACCTTCAAACGACCCGTAGGTCAAGAGCATCGACCTCAAGGAGAACAGAATCAAGCGCGCCATCCCAATGCGCCCGGTTTGATTCCAATAATTATTTTTCTCTTCTTGGCAGAAAATACTTTTTCTCCACATGGGATTTATGATTTCGACATGGCCATCAGATTGCAGCTTTCTCTTTGAAGCCTCGGGCAACAAGAACCTCTCAGACACCTTTCCTTGAAGAGGGAATCATTTCACGTCCACGCAGACACCTCCCCACCCACGTATTTTTAATTTTTTTTATATATTTTTATTTTTCGTCGTTTTAAAGTCACGTACACTCGCACTACTTCTCGGGTTCGGTGTATTGTTCGTATGTGATAGGCGTTTCGGTGCTCTTTGGAGAATACCCCGTGTTCGATGTGGGCCCCCGCCATGCCCCTGGAGATTAACGCCTCTTCCATTAAGTCTCGTATTGCGAAAACCCGTCTGCCCCACCCCAAGAAAAAAACAAACAAAAAAACTAAACGGTGATACGTTGCCCCAGGGAAGAGAAAAAAGAAAAAACGACGTTTCTTTGCTGCGCACCGTACGTACGCTGTCTTATAACAGAGCAAGATTTCTCTTTCTGCCGCGGAGAACCGACGTCGTCATCGTTTCACCCTGGCTGCTCTTCGGTGGGACGGCGTCCGAGAGACCCGTGCTCGGACCCGTTAGAATCGGTGCCTTCATTCGGGCGAGTTCCCCATTTCATCTCACGGTGGACCGTAGAGGACGCCACGAACCGCCTAAGCCGATGGCGGATGCCCTGTGAGCGTCACGTGAACCTTTTCGAGGAGGCTCTCGGGGCACATAGTCGCGCGATACTTGGACTACAGTGGCTTAAAGGGGGTAGTGTAACGAACGAAACCGGAGAAGCGGCACACCGTCGGAAGACGGCCGCGGGTGGCGCTGGCGCTTGCAGCACCGTCGTTCCGGCTATGGTTGCGGCTTGGCCGCTTGGTCCGCTTGGCTCCGGCCAGCTCCGGCCAATTCGCAGCTGTCGACTACACTGTCGTCTGCTAGTTTCACATTTGTTATTCACCTTCAAACACAAATCATGTCGTTGGAAGTTCACTGGAAACAAATAATTTTTTTTTTATGTAGTTATCTTAGTTATGAAGCGTGTTAGGGTGCCTCTATCTGCCGGCCGATGGAGGCGCCCAACGGAGCTGCGGATCGAAGCGCCACCTACACCGTCTTCCAAGGAGCGGCCGTTCCCGATGCATGGTGGAGGCTACGCGATAACCACACTACCCCCCTTTAAGCCACTGTACTTGGTCTGCGCAGGATTCGATGGGATGAATCATGGCGTCGGCTGCGATTCACCTAAAATAACGATCTTTTTTCACACTGGTATTTTCCGTTTCACAATAGAGTTTTAGGGAACTGTTTTTGCACATTCGATACGGTACGAGGGGCCGTCCGGTACAAACTGCGCATGTGCAAGTTTTTTTTTTTTTTTTTTTTTTGTGGTGGCGCATGTCCAGTTCGTACCGGATAATGATAAGAAACGCACAAAGACAGCGAGCACCATGACGACGCAATTTTTGCGCCGTTTGATTGGCTCTCTCGTGTGGGGGCGAGGCCGAGGTGCCCGCAATCGGACGGAGGCTTATTGCGGAGAAGGCGCCGTGTAACCGAGCTTTCGGTTGCACGTCAAAAGATCCCCAGGTGGTCCAAATTAATCCTCAGTTCTCCGCTGGGGCGTGCCAGATGCCCGTCGTTGGTTTGGCACGTAAAACCCCCAAATTTGACTTTTGTCGGGGCGTCGGCTGCGGTCGCACCTAATGTGAAACGGAGCCTAGACCAGCTCAGCTCACGGATGTCACGCCACTGTTGTGGCGCTGCTGTCGGTACTACGCATGCGCAAACGCTTCACTCCTCCAGAATATAGTTTCTGCGCATGCGCAGTGCCCACGCCTGGCGGGGGCATAGCGGGATTGTTTGGAAACGCAGTGCTGGCGCATAGCGCGACCCACCGACGTAGCGAACGCGCAAGACCCATTCCCTTAACTACGCACCAACAGGAAAAAAGAGGTAGCAGAAAGATTTTGTCAAGTTACTCGGAAGCCTAACGTGTATATATATAAAAAAAAAAAAGTCTCGTGGGGTAAGAGAACATTTTTGGGCACTCAGATCGGGGTGTTTTTATGCACGCGGGAGCCATGCGCAGTTTCTATCGTGACTTTCGACTCGAGTTTTGTGTTTTCGGTATACACCGATAGATCCCGAAAACGAAGCCCCGGGTCAGTTGGATTAAAATCGGAGAAAACCAAACAAAATACAAACCTGAATGGAAGTAGAAAAAACCAAAATCCATGTCCCGTTTTCATCAACATGATCCCCAATAAACACCGATTTGTTTCAACATCGAAAGTAGACACCGGAAAACACCGAATATGTGGGCGAAAAGACAGAACAATAACGTTTGAGATAGAACACCAATTGACCCAGAAAGTACGGAGCACTTTTTATGCTGTGTTGCTCGGTCTCGCGCGTTCCCTCGTTTTTAGGCGAGCCATAACTGCTTTGTTTTACTGTCACGAGCCGTCCTATTTATACAACGAGCAGGAAAGCTCCAACTGTCAGCGCCTTCCGAAATAACGCGACGTTCAAAAAGGTCAGCCAGAACGTCAGTATTGCCCCATGGACTTACTCCACAAGCTTTTTCCAACACGCCTCCCTCCGGACGCGCGATTCAAGCCGTGCTTTGAAGCCACCGCAGAAGTTCCCCCAAAGCAAGGCATCATCGAACGGTCGGCCCTCAATTTCTAGGGGTGTCATGAGAAACCTGTTTCGAGAACTTAGGCTAGCAGCAATGTACAATACGCTTCACAAAAATCTGAAAGATAGTGCGCTGATTACTTTAGTGAAGAGTAGCTCGCGTTGCAGAACCCAGGATCTGGTGTTCAATTCCCACTCGTGCCTGTTTCGATCTGGATGAGCATTCCACCGGCGTGCGGTATTGTATCACTATTGCGTGATACACGTTAAAGACCCCAGGCTGGCGGTTATGCTGCACTGGCTAATTTTTTCATCTACAGCACGGAGACAAGTCGCCCGTTAGGACAAACTACGTTCTAGGCTGTATAAACATGCACACACCGCAATTTTGTTTTAGTGAAGAGTAGAACGATTCAAGTTTCTCTAAGGGTGACATATCCAGTATGAAAACCGCTAACTCAGTGCACTAACAAAAACCCCCAAATAAAAAACAAACAAACAAAAAACTTTCATTTAGTTTGCTCGGAAATGGCCGGAGAGAGACGACGCGGCAAATTAGAACGCTCTGATCGCAGTTTTTTTCGTTCTGAAGACGTCGGAGCAGAGACAGGACGCAAAAGTTTTAAACGACGTCAATCGAAACCGTCCGTCGCACCATTAAGGCGGAAGAACTCGCATCAAACTTGGGTGAACTAAAAGCGCAAGTCAGTAAAGGAACCTGTTGCTGTCATCAGTCCTCCACATCCAACCCGCTGTCTGAATAGATATTTAGGCCCTCCTTCACTCCTCCCCCCCTCCCCCCTCATTGCTTCCACTCACTATTCGAAAAGCTTTTGCAGCCTGGGCTGTACTCCGTATTACGCCACAACTCGGTATGCTGCAAAAGCTACAACTCAAGCGAGCCAATCAAAATGTTGAAGCGAGAAACCTGACAACAGAATATTATGTCCCCCTCCTGCGGAGAGCGGTCACGTGCTTCGCCGCGTCGTTCTGATTGGCTGGACGGGAGCAGTACTGTTCGCTGAATGCCAAGTTAGGCTGAACTGGATTCTAGTCCCGTCGCGGGGCGCATTGATTTTGTCACGGTCTTGTTTTGCCAGCAGCGCGGGTATTCGCCACCCAAGCCTCCCCCGACCAAAAAAAGGAAAAGAAAAAAACACCGCCACCAAACTTGTTGCGTTTTGCGTTCGGTGAACAACATACCCGCGCAAATGCGTGTCGCCACCGTATGCTTTTATTCGCGTCGCGCTTTCCGAGCGGTTGGCAGTTCTGCTGAACCTTTCCCAGGGCTGTGCAAACATTTGTTTTTTGAATATATTTTATTTTGCTCTCAACATACGCGCTTGCTTTTATTCGCCGAATAACTAAGGCACGATGATTGCGCCGAGATTGGCTGCAGAAATCCGGGTCATCTTTTTTTTTGCTTTGTTTGTTTGTTCGTGTGGTGGGAAGTCGAGAATGTTTAGCGTTTGTCTGTTTTGGCTGTCAGATATATGGTGCGAAGTTTATGAAAGTTCCCTTGTTTGAGTTTCGCCGCGCACTTCTTGAGGACTAATCGATATAAATGACGATTTAAAAAAAAGTAGGATATCTAAAGCTCAAACATAACGGTCGAGTCCTTCCCCGCTGCAGAGTTTAATACTCCCCAGTAAACAAAATAAAAAAAAAAAAAAAACATATATATATATATATTTTTTTTTTTTTTAAACTTTAACGTGCGTATTTTGACGCAGAATGGACGAGATCCAGATCAGGATTTCCTCTGCCGCGTGCGCGCCGTGTTTTTTTTTTATTTTGTTTTGTTTTTAAGTTGTTTTTGCGCGGCGGAAAATACCCCCGAGCTGCACGCTACGTATCGATTATTTTAACGTGTTCACGCGTGACTTTCACTATTTTCTGGAGTGGGAATAAAAATAGTGAGCGCGAGTAGATGGCTCCAAGACGTTGTTTCGATCCGTGCGTGTCTGTACGCCGTGACTGAAAAGAAAATAAAAAAAAGAGAAAAGATTAAAACATTTTGACGAGGGCTTCAGACGACTTGCGTGCGCGGGCCGTGTTCCAAAATTTACTCGATCCGACTTTGGGGTGAACGCTTTGTACCGTGGCATTTGAAAACTCACTCCCGCTCACTCGATGACATCTGAACTCGCCTTCCAGAAGCTGATTGTTTACTCCAGAGTAATTACTCACGCTACCCTCCTCGATCGGGGGGTAATGCCAGATGAAATCCAGTAAATACGTCACGTGATCTGTTCGCCGTCCGCTTGTCGACTGCTTTCTGCGCCGACAGCCATCAAATCTTGTTTGCTCCGTTGGCGTTGGTGGCGGACGTTCGAAAAAAAAAAAGAAAAAAAAGAATGAGTGGCAGCCCTTTATGTTTGGTTATTGCGATTTGCTGTTTTCAACGCAGGAATTGATTGTATACCACATCTAGACCGTGCACCTTCCCCGGGAAGGTACACCTGTTGTTATTATGAGAGTGCGAGCGTAAACATTAGCTTCTCCGTATACTCGTCCTCGGCGTTGGAGGGAACTCAGTGTTCTTACGTTCGGCTGAATATGGTGGAAAGAAGTAGATAATGTGAAAGTTTTTTTTCTTATTTTTTTTTTCAAAATGTGTGTAATGAGAAGATAACGCTTGTAAAGCAGTTAAGGCTTCGAAGATTTCATGTGTATGATCAGTCAACAACCCCCCCCCCCCCCCCCCTTATCTGCCTCCCCAATGAATTGCCTATAGTGGTTTGGAAGTCCCCTTTGTGATTTTGTAATCATATTCGCGTCAAAGCAAACGTAAGTTACATATCACTGTTAAGAAAGCTCCCTGCGTTGTACCGCTACACCGTGTGGAAGCAATTTACGCAAAACGTAATTGGTGCAAATTACCATGAGTGGAACTTATGCGTCTACGGCACCTAAACTAGACTTAAAGCGATCGCGCTGCATAATAAAAAACAAATATTCGATGTCTAACTGAAAGGAGTATATAATTTTGATCCCAATATACAGCCGCAAAAGGAAGGTGAGCAAAATGAGCCAAAAGGAACCACCTGAAAAAACACCGTATCGTCATTAATATTGACGTCTCTTTGAGTGCTTTCTCCACAATCAAAATAAATTGTCGACTATGTTCTGCCATCGCTGCTATGATTCCTTTTTGCCGTAGCCCAAGACCAAGCTAATTCGTGTAGTATCCATCTTATTATCCCGGCCGTTCCAAAATGGAGTGGCATATCGTTTACACGCGATGTCACGTGGTATTACCCTCTGACGTAGGAGACAAGTTTCTCGGGTAAAACTTGTAGCATAAGCTAAGTATACTCAAGGCGTGGCGAGCACCGAGCAACTCATTATCACTCGGGCCCATCCAATCAGGTCGCGGCGTGAGCCGACGAGAACGCCGTGACCCATCGCGAAGCGAGATGCTTGAGTTAACTTATTTATACTTCGTCTCACCCTACGATGGACTAAATGCAGAAGCTACGAACCGCCAGATCCAATCACGAGCCACTTAGACATTGCGTGGTATTTCGCTTCGATGTACGCATCGGTGCCCGCGTCTCGGATCACTGATGGGAATGGGCGGACAGTGGTTCGGATCGAGCCATGAGTGACTCAACATTTTTACATTGCGAAGAAAGCCACGACGTACTGGCTCCTTGCAGTGTCGAAGCTATAAAAATGAAGCAGCGTTTTTGGATTCGGAGCATTATTCGTCCAAACCTAATCAATGCTAAGCCTGTCATAGCTTAGCGTGGAACGTGATTGGACCTGGGGGCCCGTGGCTTTAACCTTTAGTCCATCGTAGGATGAGACGAAGTATAGAAGTCATGCCCCGCGTTCCTTAAGCCCGAGTGCTAGTGTGCGTCGTCATTGCGAGTTCCTCGCGCGTTCTCCACGTTGCTTTTTTGTCGTCTTGCCCCTATACTTGGTCTTTTCCGATGCGCCAGAGGCGCGTTGTGAAACACTTGCTCGCCGTATAGTACCGGTTAAAGCTCACTGGACCAGGGAAAGGAGCGCTATTGCCTTCCCTGTTTGCTAGCTGGATACAGATACTAACAAACAGACGACCAAAACTTCATGAGGAGATTGGCTGATTGGACTCTGTTGACGTGGCAATCGTTATTTCGGTCCTTTCGAATCGTTGAAGCTTCGAAAGGTTCGTCCTCAACCAGCCACGCCAAGATCACTGTGTACGCAATCGACTTATCAAATTGTCGATTTATCGACCGCATCGAAAACGGTTCGTGAGTTGTGTTTCGTCCGTTGCTTACAAAATTCCCTTATCTTGTGAGCAGGCCAGACGGGCAGGTGTCTGAATGACAGGCGTAGAGGGCATTTTTATTCACTGGTGGTTGGGGGGGGGGGGGGGGGGGGGGGGTTGGCACTTGGCAACACATTGTAATAGGAGCGAGTGTGTGCTCTATTCCGGTGAAGTTGCTGTCCTGGCCAAACACGAGGAAAAGCAAAAACAACAAGAAAGATTATAGACGCATTTTTATTTCCACTTTGGGGGACCTATGCCTCAGCACTTCTTCGGTGGCTCTGTCAGATACGAAAAGGTTCGCTTTGTGCAAGCTGATATGAATAGCGTTGGTTGAAGTAGTTCAGCTCCGAAGCTAGTGTGGTGCTTGCTAAAGGAGTAAGAGGTTGTTGATGTTATTTTTTCGGCTACGTTGTTTTGTTCTTTTTCTTCCACTAATAAAACTTTACTTGCGAGTACGGCTTCGTCCTCTCGTGTATGTTTCTCTCTCTCGCTTTCGTCTTCTGGGCCCGTTTGCTCGAACAGCTAACCGCGGCTAAAGTTAGCCGCAGTACCTAGGAGAGGGATTTTTTAGTCACGTGACTGGCTCGGTAGGGATACGGGGAGCTACGCATTGCCCCGTCGCGTCGTTCGACAAAATGGCTGCGGCGTACGCAGTTTCCGCGGTCGCGATCGCATTGGTGTTTGTCTTCAGAGCGATGATTTAGGTTCCGTGTTCTAAGTTAAGAGTGTACAAGTATCCTACGTGCGCCTTAAAGAAACTGATATTTCGAGGGGATTGCGACTGAAGTCGACGGCAGCAGCCCGTCGACAAACAGTGGCTCAGAGTCACCGATTTGTAGAAGTACAGTGGCCCGGAGTCGCCGACTGTCGAAGCTTCGCATCGGCTTCATTGAAGCACGGCAAGAATCATGCATCGCAGCGCCGAAATGTGGGATGCGTTCCAAGGAACACGATAGCCGAGTACGACAAGCGTTTTACGGTGAGCACCAAAACATTTCGCGATAGGGTTGTGATGAGGCCAGCCTCATACTCACGTTATGTTGAGCGCTGTGAAACTAACTTCAAGCAGGAGCAGGATCAGAATACGTTTATTGAAAGGAAGCATTACGGAGAGTTGCCTTTTGAGTAGCGATTGCGGTTTATTGAAAGTAGTCACGCCGGGAAAATTTCTGTTCAGGGTGTCCATTTTGTACAAAATCCTCGTATTCTGCTTACAGTGCGACTGCAGCTGCAGCATCAACCGTTCTGCAGATAAACGGCGGACAGAGGCTCAACGGTCCAATGGATTTTAGCAGTGATGAGTAGCAGAACTTTCTCTGGGTTTAGTGAAATGCTACGTTGTCCATAAAAGACCAGTGACCTGCCGATCGTTCAATTCACTCGCCCTCCAAGAAAGCCGGTACATGCAGTTTTTCCGAATCAACTCCGTTGTGCCGTCTGCGAAAGTTGTAGAACCGAGAAATAAACAATACTGAAGTTGTTGGAAATGCACTTGTTTGTTATTTCGCGTTGCTTCTGAAAAAATATTTTACGGTTAGCAGGAATAATGTTGCAATTGTGTAGATTAACAAACCAAGGTAGCAGACGATCATGCTCCTTCTGCAAACGAAAATGAACCGAGCGACTACCTCAAAGGGGACCGCGCCGCTGCGTCAAAAGAATTGGACCCTAGATGAAAAATTGGAATTAGTCCGGGAAGTTGAGGCTCGAAAATACCAAATCCTGGGAAAATTCGGCCCTACCGTGACTACTAAAACCAAAAGACGCGCCTGGGACCAAGTCGCCAATTCCATGACCCGCCGCCACCAAGTTCCGCGTTCAGTGAAACAACTTCAAGAAGCATGGAGAAAATTACTTAAAAAGTGCCGAACTTTGTACAGATTGTACAAAGAACATGACCAGCGGACAGGTAAGTTCCAATATTTGTGCTACAAAAACAGAAAAAAGGGCGATATTTGTAAAATCTTTATTGGAAACTTTGGGTGCACTGTACAAATTTATTAGAGAGTGATATATTAGCCCCTCAAATTTTTGGGGCAAATATCTCAACCGAAGACCCCATTCAATGCGCGACAACTAACATCTCGCTCAATATCATGAGAGGGCAAGCCCAAAGATTAATTAGCTCTTACTCGCACAAGTTTCAACACAGTGGCACTAACACAGAAATAGCCCCAAAGCACCTTGGATCCTGTTCCATGCAGTGGGCCTGCGTAATTTCTCAAAATTAATGTCCAAATTTTGCTTGCCAAAAACATTGTCTTTAGCACTGTAAACAATGTAGACACTATTGTTCAACTAAACACAGAAGAAAAATGTATGTAGGCAAGTAGCGTGGGAACAAGGGCAGGGGGGCTTCAGACCCCCTTCCCCTTCCCCCCCCCCCCCCCCCCCCCCCTTGAAATTTCAGACAGCTGCGGTAAACAATGCTGCAAAAGGGGGCGGGGTTAAGCTCAGAGGCCCCGTCGCCCCTCCACGTTTCAAACACTTCCGACGCAACCGATTCAGGCACAGAGTGGGCCAGGCTAGCCGGTAGCTGGCAACAGTGAGTTTGCTGTCAAACAAAAAAAAAAAAGAAATAAATTGCCTAACATCACATATTACCCGAGACCGGATAATAGGAACCTGAGGGTGAAAAAAAAACGAAGGTAAGAAAACAATCTTATCATTATTGGCAATTACATGTTTACGCGTTTTCTGTTCATTCGCACATTGATACTATGTTAAATAATGAACACCCTGTCTCCCCTCCCCCACCTTTAATTGTGCTTACATCCTAGTAAACAAAATAAGTGTACTTCAATTCATAGGTGCTGGTCCCAACCCCCATCAGCTGACACCACTTGTCGAGACTGTTTTAAATGTGATCGGGGACGATTCCCCGACGATCTGTGGGATTGACGTCATCATCGGTGACACCGAAAAGTAGGTAACACTTTATAGGCCATGCTGTGTATGCTATGCTCCTGTTGATACTTTATACATTACAATACTAAAGTTGTAGGTATGAGCACGTGGCTTCGTCAATCACCTTACTTGTGCTAATTGAATGGCCCACCCTTACGCCTACAAGTTTGATATCGTTGCACACTGTATGTAGACTGTAACAATGGAGGCTATAGTACAGTGGAAGCTCTGCACCCAGTTACAGCTTACTAGCCCTGACAGCACAAGGATGCACAAGCAGCAGAAGAGAATGAGCACGCGCTGAAGGTGCATTCTTTTTCTGTTCTGCTCGTCACATTATGAGTACTTCCACAAGATGATAGTTATGAAACTGATGATAGGGATGTTCTGCTGTCACTGATGATAGGTATGAAACTGAGCACAGACACAAGGCATATCAAAAGTCACCAATTGTTGGCATGCTCCTAGAAAACATTGATGAGCATAGGGAACAGTTTGGATTGTCATGAAAGAATATATTGGTTTTCCATCTCAAAGTGGACATGTCAGTTGCATAACACTACTGCTGCGTGCCCTTACATAGAGACCAACTTCATGAAGCAAAACGACAATATTAGGAGCACGAGTCAAAACCTGTCCAGTAGAGAACAGAACACAGCACAAGGACACCACCTTCACATATTTAGCCATTTCTGCACTGCTGAAAAAGTGCCAATGAAACCATTTATTAGGGTAAATGCAGTAAAACTCACAGTTTGAAACTATTTGTACCACAAAATTACAAAGAAATATTTACATCATAATCAACAAAGCTATGGTAGTCTTTCTCTCAAGTTGAGATCACCTATTTTCTTCAAAGTCAGGTCACTCAATACCCAAATTTTTCCACTGTCAGTGGAAATGTTTTTGCATGATCTTCGTACATGCCTGCTAACGTAGCAAAAATCCATTCTTTTTTGGTAACGCTTATGAGATTAAGTTGAGAATGCACCAATGACTTATTCGATGCTGATCTGTGCCAACAAAATCTGAAAAAGTATCAATGTCCCAGTTAGCCGGACAGTGCTTGGGTACACAATAATCACATATGACGGCTGGTGTGAGTGTGCCACATCTACTTGTTTTAAATCTTGTACAAATGTCTATATGGCGACTCTACCAACCGCCAATGAAACGAAGTTGTGGGGTTAGGCACTCCAGTCTGTTGTACCACCAACATATGTGGTAAAATTATGACAAGTGTTACTGTCACATCTGGATTAAGGTTGCCGCACGTTGCACTCAGTTCTCCCACACATATATGTACCCTGATCCAGGGTGACGTCAAAAATGTCATGCACTGCAGCCCTCATGCATCACTTGGAGAGATAGAGGACGGAGAGAATCATGTCACGGAGGACGTACGTGCACGAGTATGGTGTCTAGTCACAATCCTTTGCTTCAATGCTCTGAGCAGCTCTCTGGAGCTGTAGCCCTTGCAGTTTGCTAAGTTATGCTGAAATTTACAAGTTCACTCCTGCCCAACAATAGCCGTCTGTGAGCTGCCATTTTTCTCACTGCGCATGCTCGGAACACGTCCCGAGCATTAACTTTATGCAGGACAATATTGTACCTCGGGCTGCCATCCACAGCCAGTCAGTGACTTGGGTTTTTAAGTTTGCTGATAATCGTTGTAAAGGCTTATGCGTTAAAGGGATACCTCAACGAAATTAAAAATATACCCGTCGTGTTCAAAAATAGGTTGAATATGATCCACTGTATCCCTAAATGACAATCGCACGTTTGTATTTTGAACCTGGTGGCTATAGTTTTCGTTACAAACGGCCCACCCTGACAAGCGCTCGGAGAACAGCCAGCGGAGAGCATGTGACAACCAACGCAATCGTGACGTAGTTCGTCTCGGGACGAGCAAAGCTGCGACGAGGCTGACGTCGAGAGGATGGCCTAGTCGTTCCAGCCACCAAAGCGGCTGCTTTTGTACGAATTTTGAGTGAAGGGTTAATCTTTTATAATCTTGTAGGGGGGCAATAGCAACTTCTGGGACATACAAAAAGGATTCTTTGGAAGAGGAGAGTTCCTCCTTCCCCCCTTCTATTGTGGTAGCCGGAGGCGAGACAGTTACCGTCACTAGCTGTCAAGGTTCTTAGACTGGCATTACAAACGAGGCGTTAGCGACATCCACCTGGTGCTCTTTGCCAATCGCTTAATTTGTTTTAAAATTCCTTTTTGTGACTTTTTTAACAAGATATTGTTGTGTTCGATGTGATACTGCTCCTTCGAACACATATAGACCAAAAAATGAAACCCGAAATTTTGTTGTAGTATCCCTTTAACCTCAAACAATTTCCTGGTCATGCGTGTCACTACAGCAGCTGCACGGGAAGGGTGACGACGCCGCCACCCTCGTCATCTGGCAGCAGTACAGTTGAAGACGACGCAGCACAGAGAACACTGGCCTCTCCTGTTGTGCAGCACAACCAGCGCTGGACCCGTGAGGCTGCACAGCAGTACCAGAGAAGGGCCGAGCGACAGCAGGATCTGGAGCATGAGAATATACTCCTTGAGAGAAAGTACACAAATGGGGCCATACAGGCTGCAAACGCAACCCTCGCTGCAGCAGATGCTGCACGGAGTTTCTATGCTATAGGGGAGGAAGTGCTCAGGGAGCAAAGAGAACTCATTAGACTTGAAACCACCCGAGCACAGCTGCAAATTGAACTGATAAAAAGACAATTAGGACAAGATTAACTCATGTAATGAGCTACTTGCATTGTTTGTCGCTGTGTTGTATACATATTTTGCGTTTTTTCTGACCTACATACTTGGTTGCACGATTATAACGCTCACATTTTTTTTGCCAAAATGGGTGCCTAAAATTAGATGCACTTACAATTGAAACCAAAACTCAAAAGAAAAACGCAAGGCAGCTAGCCCAATCGCCTTTGTGACCGTTTGTTTACATTAGATATTTTGGTATCCGTATCGCGCGTTCTTTCGCCTTTATGTCATCACACTGACGGGAAACGATAACCACGGAGCGACACTGCGTAGCCTCGCAATCCCAGCGACCCAATGAGCTCGCGAAGTGTTGTATGAAAAAAAAAAAGTGAAGGCCGTTTACAACTCTGTAACGCCGAATTAGAGCGCAGCTCTTGAGGAGGAGTAGGGAAGGGTACTGAGAAGGAGGGGGGTCACGTGACCCCCAGGTCACATGACCCCGCAGAGAAATTTTTCCGCTAGGTTTAGCGGACAAATTTTTCCGCTAGATTTAGCGGGGAATTTTTTCCGCTAGATTTAGCGGGGAAATTTTTCCGCTAGATTTAGCGGGGAAATTTTTTCACTAGATTTAGCGGAGAAATTTTTCCGCTAGATTTAGCAGAGAAATTTACCCATCATGCACCGGCGGTTACGACGACGGCGACGGCGACGCCGCTCAAGCCGGAAACGAGCGCCTAAGAGCTGCACTTATGGGTGTTCAAAGTGCATTACTTTACCTGCGCGGTAGAATCGGCAGCAATTAAATTTTTCGATATCTGGGAGCTAAAATTGCCTGCATGTAAGTATCGGGGCCACGTTAGAATCGTGCAAACATGGTATGTTTGACACTTCATTTATTTTATGCATGCTATCTACAAGGGAAGCTTGCACACAATCTTTTCCATGTCGTTGACTATCCCTACACTAGACCAGCGTGGTTGTTCTGATCGCAATATTTTACGCTGTGGTTAAGTAAGCAACAGAATATCATACTGGCAGTATGGCACCCAGGCTTTCGACGCCCCAAAGGTGGCACATAATTTACATGGATACCTAAAATAAAAATATGGGTTAAGCTCAAAGGCAGATGTATAATTCCTTCTTTCCTATATCCCTTCACATGTTTCCCTTTCATAACGCGGCTCCCCGTCACAGCTCAAGAGAGGAGGTCGCCAAGACGATTAGCCTCCCGGCAGAAGACCAAGGTCGAGTTTCTGTGTTTTAAGAAAATGTTCGAGTCATCGATGAGTGGACCACAGACACTTTCTGACTTGCATCTGCAAATATTCCTTCTGCTTTTAAGATAAAGGCTTTTTCTGCCTGGATATGCTCCTGCGACCTATGGACTGTGTGCTGCTTATGTACGAAAAAGTTCATACTAAGAATATCCCGAAACTCAGGAACAGAAAAAGGGATCAAACACAACACTACATCATTTTGTTGCGTGTGTCACCTTTTGGGGCCCCGGGTCTTCAACTCTTATTACTTTGAATCGTCACCACTTACCTTGTTCTTTAAGTATTTATTTATTTATTTATTTATTTTATTTAAAGAGTACCTTCATCGCCTCGAGGGCATTATTGTAGGAGGGGTGGGAAATAACACACATACATAAAAACACAAAGTGATCACTTGTCCGCACGGAATAGATATACAACCGAGAAAAAAATACACTGTTATCCAACACAACAGTTTTTTGGAGCTGAAATCTACTTGCTGCTTGTACGTAGGCTCGCGATAATTCGAACTCGGATATTTCGTACTTCCAGTTAATTCAAACAGGTTTAAAAATTTTGGTTGTCCCGCTAAGCTTTTTTATGTATTTATAAGCCACTTAATTCGAATGGCGTTTTCGCTTAATTCATAGTTTTTTGCTCTCGCGGCCCTGTTGAGTGCGCTTCTTTCCGAGCACCGGTGCACCGCAGAGAAGCAATACCTGCGGAGCTTGCTTTTGCGAGTGTTGCTTCTCCGCAGTGCACCAGTGCTCGGAAAGAAGCGCAGTCAACGGGGCCGCGAGAACAAAAAACTATGAATTAGCGAAAACGGCACACATGAACGGAAAACGGCGTTCAAATTATGTGCTTCAAGACTAGCAATGATGACCAAGACGACAACGAGGACGAGGCACAGCTCACTGGCATCATGATTTCTGGCCTTGAAACACGTAATGTGAACGCCGTGCAGGCGAACTATATTAGTCTTGACGACGATGTGTGTGTTTGTCATGATGACTCATTAGAGGACATAGTACGGAAAGTAATGCCAGCACAGTGCAGCAGTGACAGTGAAGATGACGATGAAGAAATGGATGACCCACTACGAACTGTCACAGCCGCAGAGGCCTTTGAGCACATCGCTCAGCTCCGGAAGTTTCTGTCTGCAAAGGAAAAGTCCCGTAAAGAGCTGCTTGCGTTGGCTGGCATTGGAAATTTTGTTTTGAGATCTCATGTGCTGACTAAACAGTCCACAATTGACGACTTTTTTTGCCGGATGAATAAACTTAGTCACAGTTCTTTCACAAATGTGTTATGCCTGTACTTGCTTATAGTTATGCATTAACTATAAGCAAGCTATTGTGCTATGTAGAGGAAACTGGCCAAAATCTGCTTTGTATATATCGCTATCCATGTAACAAATCATAATGTTCTCTAGTATCATATATATCCAACTAAAATATGTGACTTTCTGGAGTTTGAATTAATGAGAGTGTAGTATGTACAATAAAGCTCCTCTCTGGACAATGCCCTACTAAAAATAAATGTTTTGCAAATGATGTTATCATGCCAGCCAGGATGAAGAAAATATGAACTAACCCTAGGAGGTTTGTGAAAAATAAGAGAAAAGCTTTGCAGGTTGGAAAAACCTGTGAAAGGTGTTATGACTCAACACTCAGAAGCGTACACTATGTAAATCCTATGAGCTAGTAACCATGAGTATGCAGTGAAAAATGAACATTCTATGGGGTAGTATATATAATTTGTACTGATAGCTTTGAAATTGGTATCAAATGAACATTGTTTCACTATACTCTCCTATTCATGCTCCTGTACCCATTAAATAGTATCGGTTTGTAGATATTGAATGGGAAAATAACTGTCTTCTTCAGTTGCCTCATTATAAACTGTGCACACATAGTCTGTTATAGGGCTGACTTCAGCACTTCCCATAAAGCATCCGTCGGTGTGGGAAATGTATTACAAAAAATAATGACAGTATAAAAAGAGAGCTCCAGAGAGTGCGAAGAAGTGCACAAATTTGAAGAAGCATCCCTCGTGTCATTAGTTAGAAGTTTGAAAAGTGCATTGTTATGAACTCCGGAAATCAAATTCAAAATCTATTAGTTTAAGAGAGCCCGTGTGTGCCTATGCTTGTAGCTCTGCGAGAGTGCAGGAGTTGATGGGGAGGAGACCAAAGCAGTAACAAGCAGTTGAGCTGCAGCGTGCGATTGCAGGAGTGTTGGACATTGCACTGCACTCCCGTTTGACCAATAGCTTCGGCAGGGATTTTTTTCGAGCACACTCTTTCCAACGAGCTAATTATAAGTGCCTCAAATGACACATTTCGAGCTTTGTAACAATAATGCGGGAAGTAAGAAAATTTTTTTTCATTACTTATTTCGTCGCTCATGCTGCAATTTACACATACTGCTATGGAAGCAACAGGTATAAGGGGATGTCCATCAATCATTCTTTACATTTCTATCATCCAAATTTCGAAACTCTATGTGGGATATCTGCAAGCACTACCCGAATTGATCTGTGCAAGAGTGATATATGCATTGCTGGAATGTCATTGTCATGTTGATAACACACTTTCAGCATTGTCACATGTGTCACACTCCTTTATGGGTTATTTTGGGTAGAACTTATGATAATCTTACATCCAGTTAGATCATACAAAAAAAGCTTAAAATAAAATTAATCAATATCTCAAAGCTGTTGGCTTCTTGCTAACTGTGCAGCACGGTTGAGCCCCTAACTGTTGCAGTTTCCAAAAATACAATTGATGTTTAAGTAGCAAAACAATAAATATTATTTCAAGCAATTATTTGATCTAGTTAGACAACTGTCTGACATAATTTTCTTATAATTATCTGCAAAGCCTGATAAACAAAAGGTGAAAGCAATAGCCACGATCATAACAAAGCATCTTGCATTAGAAATGGACAGCCAGAAGATACCTATCCAGACACTTACACTTAGCCGAAGAAATGGTTGACAATAAAGTCTCGGGCCTCGTTGCTCTCAGCACGGTTGGCTGCTACGGGCTCAACGGGAACCTCAGCGGGGATGGCGGCCACGGGTGTCCTGCAGGGGTACCTCTTGGCCAGGTTGTGGAGGGCACAGCACGCGACAATGATGTCGCAGCACCGTTCTGGAGCCATTCGGAGCTCAGCGTGAAGGCAATGGAACCTCCGCTTGAGTTGGCCGATTGTCCTGTACAGAGCGCATGGATCAAAACCACATGTTATTCCTTCCCAGAAACCCAATAGCAAAATCGGACAACAGCGTGGAACGCAAATACTCAAGAGGATGACACGCAACAAGGACAAATTTACAGCTGAATTCGAATCGCAAATTGGCTGCCGTGCCCGATATCACACCTCCTAATTTTTCCAGCCCAAGCTCCAGCCCATTGCTCCAGGATATCGAAAGCTGGGCATTATGCATACCATTTTATTTTCCTTCCGAATTATTTTTACACTGCGTTCACATCCGGGGTCACCTGAGGTTAGCCTGTGCAATGTATTTTATAGAAAGCAACAAGCAAAGTGCAGCTTTATTCAAGCGCTATCCTCAAAGGGTTTCGTGGATATGCTTCCAACCAAACACCTGCATATGCACAGGCCAATATGTTAGAATTTTTTGCTACCTGATTGCTGCCAACGCTGTAAGAATTAACTTGTAACCAAGCTTTATACTGCAACAAATACAGTACCATCAAAATTTCATTCTACATGTTACTTGTGAGACAGAGTGAAAAGAGAAAGAGAGCCAGACTCTTGTCTTGTTGAGCCTTTTCCCTTCCACTCTCCAGGAATAGATGTTCGTGGTAGCGCAACCCATCTACTTTTGTCATTGATCAATAAGAATCCGTCTTGTAAGTCTGGGAGATGTAAAACGTAAAGCACTTGATATAACGCCTTATCCAAGTACTCCTACCCTTTGATTGTGCCGCTAGTGTTCCTATTAGTTAGTGGTCCACGCACCGCCATTTCTGACTCAAGTGGAAGCTCCTGGACGCATGCAGCCAAAGTTTTGGTAGAGGGTCTTATGGTGCTTTCACAACGGAATCCCAAGCAAGATTTGCCTGAACATTTGAGATTGCAGCGACTCATCATCAGTCGTGAATGACGTGTAAGATGGTGTCTAGAGACTATTTGTGGAAACTTGTTATTGCATGCTCAACTTCAACATTGTCCAAAATGATGCCTTGGCACTACTCTTAAATCCATCGATGAGAGCAGAATAGGTCATGCTAGGCATGTACTCTTGGCCAATCGGTCAAGACGGTCAGCAACACACAATTGTTTGCGACTTACACCGATGTGCCGCTATTTTTGGATCACACGCATCTTAGCACGCACGAGCTTAGCTGTACTTGTGCACTCAATATGAGTACATACATATCTAGCACGTTTAGTTAGTTTTCATTAAACAGCCCGAAACTGACATTTCAAAAAGTAGACATATGAAAGTGCCAAGGCACAGTGTTACTTCCACTGCTGTGTCTAGGAAAAAAATTCCATTGTCATTAATGCTTCTTTTTGTCCAATTAACAAAATATCAACTTCTGTCCGGGTCTTGCGTAGCACTGGCACCTGAGGTGAGTTTAGTGCTTTTCCCCATTATTGCCAGTCCTGGGGACCTAAGACATAACTGAGTTTCTGCATTTTCAGTCTCAAGCGATAAAACCCAATAAAGTGTGGTGAGGTAAGTTTCGAAAGTTTGATTTTAAACCTAAATGGTCAGTACTTTAGACCATTACAGGTGCATGTGACCGAGTAAACAGAGTATAGAAGCATGTGACCGAGTAGTCAACTATCTTATCTCCGTGCTTTCAAACTATTCTGTTGGAAGCACACTTTAGGAAGTATTTGGGTTTGTCATCGATGCAATTTGCGTTCCTTTGTCCATCAAGTTTGCTGTGGTCGTCTAGAGGGCGGATTTGGAGCGTTTTCATTGTTTGTCAAGCCATTTGGTCTTACTTTTGTTCTGGGAGGAATGGAATGTCATTCTGTTCCTATTGTAGGGAGCATAAGAAAAAAACCAAAGCTGTTTAAACAGCCTCTCTCAAGGTGCTATCTGGTTAGAGGAAAGCAGCTTTAATAGTCCTCCACATGTGAAGAACAAAGAAGCGTGCCAAGAATTACGTTTGCAAATTTTGCGATTAAAAATTTGTCGTCACAGCACATGTATAACCAAGGTTACGTTTGCCATGTCCGCAAGTGTTGCCGCTTGACGAATAACTCAGATATGAACCTAATCTACTGCATTCTCGACAAACCTGCTTGAAAAAAAACGTAACTGGTCAATAGATATCGACCGGAAAAAGGCAGTAAGCTTTCGACTAAAAATATTCATCGATAAAAACTGAAAATTTCATACTCACAATAACAACCGAAAAAAGTATGCCGATTCCAGAAAAATAAAAACTGAAACCGCAGAACCCTAGGCAGCTATTATAAGTTGTATTGATTCGTAATCTCAGGATACTACTTTCATCTTGCTTACATAAAACCACGGTATCTTATGCTTCGTTAGATTAATATAAAAATTTGTATGAATATTTTTATGCCATAAAGAATAGCAACAGACGTAAGGAGCATGCACGTGTTGCACATATTACGTCAAGACAGCTAGTCGTCTCGAAATGTCTTGCATGAATATCTCTGTGCCCTTCACAATATATGGCCTAGATTTACCGTTCAACAATGCTTCTTGTCGTCGTGTGTGCCGTATTGTATGCGACCTCGGCTGCTGATGACGGCGACAGGAATGGCGTCATCAGCCAAGGTTGACAGGAGTAGCCGCTGTCACCAAGCAGCAGGCCGTCGTACTCTCCACTGGCCAGCTTGACTGCCAAGGTGCTCTCCGTGAAGATCCGAGAGTCGTGGGTGCTTCCAGGCCACCTTGCAACCACGTTGCGAATCCGAGAAGAGGCGTCAACGACCACCTGTACGTTGATGGAATGGTATCCATGGCGGTTGACGTACGCCTCCTCGTGCACATGGGGTGCCTGGATCCGGACATGGGTACCGTCAACAGCACCCACGACCAAAGGAAAGCCGGCCATGTCGTAGAACTTGTGCTGCAAGGCTGCCCCCTCCGCAGCGTCAGGCCATCTGCGTCGTTGATCCCCTCAGCAATTAAACCACATATAGTAAACTTACAGCTACAATGCTTATGAATACCTTTTTAATGAGGAATGCTAAGGACTTTGGCTGTGCCCTTCAAGTTTGTGGTAGCAGTAAAGTGCCTCAGTAGCACCTGTTCAATAGTGAAGTTTGCATGTTTTCATAGGATCCCTTTTTATTTTTGTTCAGTTACCAAGACCTATAAAGTGACTGTGATTCGGTGCAAGTCCTTACCAAAAGTGCAAACGGGTCGCTTTCTGAGGTTTCTCAGAAAAATGGCGTGCCCGGGCCCTTTCCAATCGGGCAAGTAGGACGCTTACGGCCGTAATCATTTTTTTTTCTATACACCAACTCATGTTTACAAACAAACCGGAGCGCCCCTAGCGGACGTCACCGGCGCCGCGCATGCGCCGTGGATGGTGGGCGAGAAGCCCGCCGTCGCCCATAAACAAACCATTGAATTGCGTTGTTGTCGGCGTCGGTGGGAGTCCCCGTGCTCTTTTTCGCGTTGGAATTGTTGATTCTACGTCCTCCTAACAATGTCTGACTACTTGAGCGGCTTCAGCAAAACTATCGAGGCAAAACTTTGCGTGAATAATGTGACGTGCGGTGATTCATTTCACGTGGACGCCGCAGAATGGGCGCTAAGGCCGGACTCCCACGTCGAGATTCTGCTCGCTATTTTCAGTCGCGACGTCGCTCGAACTGCAAAAGCGTGGACCGTAGCTGAGATTGTGGACATCGATACTGAAAACCTCAAGTAGAATCGGGCATTACAAGTCGGTGATGGCCACTGGTAACAATGATCAACAACTTCTTGTATCTGTTTACACTTAGCCGACTTACCCCAACCAACCTTCAAAAGTGTTTTGAGGCCTGCACTTAGTTCTTATCGCAATTACCGGGTCAACGTTTGGTTTACGAGCCGCTGTCGTTTGAACGAACTGACGACAAAAAGCAGCCAAGTTTGAAAGAGCAGACGACAGTTCGAACGCACGCGCAATGGAGTACGGGCAAGAAGCACCGCGTCCCGCGTCAACAAACCATTCGAATGTCACGTTGTCGACGTCTGTGTGAGTCTGCATACTCTTTTTCGCGTTGGAGTTGTCGATTCTACGTCCTCAACGCAATGTCTTACCACTTCAATCGCCTGAGCGAAATTATCAAGGCTCGTTACGCCGCTAAACTTTCCGTAAATAATTTGACGTGCGGCGATTCATTCGCATGAACGCTGCAGAATGGACGCCAAAACCATGATGAGATTCTTGTAGCTATTTTCGGTCACGACGTCGCTCGTGCTGCAAAAGTGTAAAAGGTAGCGGCGATGATCGACGTCGATACTGAAAATCGGAAGCGTTAACAGACAAAGCGTAACAAGTAGGTGATGGCCACCGGTACCAATAATTAACATCCTGTATCTACTGTTTACACCGAGCCTACTTAAGTCTTTTGAGGCCTGCAATTACTTCTTATTGCAATCACCGGGTCAAAGTTTGGTCTACGGGCCGCTTTTGTTTGAACGAGCAGATGACAAAAAGCAGACAACTTTGAAAGAGCAGACGAAAGTTCGAACGATCAGGCGGCCGTGTGAATTTGAAGACGCACTGAATCCGTGGGTGGTCCGGACAACTTGGGGGTTTTCTCTCGGTCATGTTGGAACAAAGCAAATACATCTGGCGACTACAAATTGTGGCCCGCACACGCAATCGTAGTTCGACAGCGTCAGGTTTGGCCTTTTCACGGCTGCTATCCACGTTCTCGGACGAACGGAGGGTGCAAAAACACATGAAAACTGATCTTCAAACCTTCCCAGACTCTCTTGGTAAAGCCCCCATCGCAGCATTTTGACGAGAGGGCAGGTTTTTTGTCTTGTTTCTTCCAAAGGAACACAGGAATGCATGTCTGGCACGGCGACTTCTGCCCACCGCCCCAGACCGGAAGTGCGTCCGGCGCGCCACCACCGCGGCGTGACGTAGGAGAGTTGAGTTGGTGTATTGAAAAGGGGGGGGGGGGGAGGGGAGGGAGGGCTAGTTACTAGTAGGTAGAATATTACTGCCATAAAAAGGCAACCTACAAAACATCCCTATCACCAGCAATTCAGATATATTTTTAGTGTATTTACTTTACTTCAATACGGCTGGCAAACTACAATTAAAAGGAAAAAAAAAGGACCCTTACCGTATGAAGTCTTGTGCTCGACGAGCCAGCGCTACGGTGACTTGCCTCACAGCCCGTGAAGCACTTGACACATGCACGCGGATGTAGTCGCCTGCAGTGATCAGAAAGTTCCCAGTTGCGTAGAACTGCAAGGCGATGATCACTTGCTGCTCCGCAGAGAGGGCGCGGCTACGACGTGTACGGCGCTCCAAGTCCGGACGCAGTGTGTCGGCGAGAAACATTATGCCCGCTCTTCCAAATCGGAACCGTTGCTGCAGCCCATCCTCGTCGAAATCCTCAAAGGGGTTCAGGCGGTCCCGCAGCACACGCTGTCGCCTCATCATTGCCGCTGCGTACTGCGCGTCCGTGCGGTCTCTTCTGTGTCGGCGATTCCTTGCGTTGGACATTCTGCCCGGTAGCAAAGTCGGAAATCGGTCCGCAAATCTTATCAGTCAGTCCGTGGCCGGTCGGAGGGTTTGTCGGTGGGTCGGTCGGTCGAAGGGCAGAATACAGACAGGAAAACTCAGATGATAACCGAAAACGAGAAACGCGCGTTGCGTGCAACGAGGCGAAACTGGTTGTATAAACAAACGCCGTGCTCGCGACACGGCACACACGGCGTTGCCAGACTTGGAAGCGACGGTCGACGCACTTGCTTTTTGCAAAACACGACAACAGAAAACTGCAAAGCACTTTGACTAGGTGTCTTGTCTACGCTTCCACACTTCGAAAGAAAGAATTTCGATGCAAAAAAGAAACTGTCCTTTTTCTTTTCAATTGAGCAAACGTTTCTTGCAAGTTACAACTAGATTTAGCCGAAAACGGTTCCCATAAAGCAAACGTTGTATCATAAAAAAATAACGATTTATTTTTTTCAGCACAAGGTGGCGCAGGCTCCAGCCCAATAATAAAGGACGGATTTGTTTTATGTCCAGCCATTAAAGTTTCGTAGTAGGTACAACGTAGGTACAACTAGGTACTTTCGGTACCTACTAGGGACTTTGGCCAACGCTAACCGCGGTTAGCTCTTCGAGCAAACGGGCCCTGGGCTGTTTTAGAGCAAAGTTTAATAGGCGCCCCTTTCCGGCTTGAGCGGCGTCGCCGTCGCCGTCGGCGTAACCGCGCGTTGCGTTATAGAACGTTTCCCGTAATGACGTCACACGTGGCGTCACGTGTGACGTAACGAGAGTCACAAGTGATGTGACGATGGTCACGAATGAGGTCACGAAGGTCACTCGTGAAGGTCACGACGAAGGTCACGACGAAGGTCACAACCTGCACAGTGACCTTCACGAGGCCTTCACGACGGACGTCACGAGGGCCACGAGTTACGTCACGTGTAACGTCACGAGTGACGTCACGATGGAGGAGGTAGGGAGGGGGAGGAGGAGAGGAGAAGGAGAGGGTACCGAGGAGGAGGAGGAATACCTCCACTCCGTACCCTCCTCTCCTCAAGAGCTGCGCTCTAATTCGGCATTACGGGGAATTGTAAACGTCTTTCATTTTTATCGCGTGTGCTTATCTTCTCAGATTTTTTAATAAAATATTTATATTCTTGCCTATTTCAATAGAGAAAGAAAATATTAAAATGCCGCCAAGCTCCAATGTCGGATGTGGTGGCGGTGCGAAGATTTGCGCTTTTTTCGCCGGTGTGCGGATGACAAAAGTTTGCTATACAATAAATGTCTTTATAAATCAACCTTTCACATTGAATTTAGATCAATTAGAAAAGTGCAGGTGTCAAATTGAAAGGGTTAGTTCCACAAATTGAAATGGCAACCAAACAGAGAGCTTGTCGCTACTTTACCAGGATCCACCATCTTATTATATTTGTGACCGCGAAGTTATCGCACGAGACGAATGCGAAAATCCTCGGTAACATATATATATATATATATATAAAAAAAACAAAAAAACTGGGAGATAACGAGGTCCCGTACGTCAGTGACAAGCAGTATAATTAGAGTTACAACGCCGTGTCGTGCCTCAAGTCCGCTTACGCAGGACAAGAAGCGGAGGAGGGTGTGTTAGATCCAGCCCCAACACATGCGAGTCTATAGAAACCGGCTCGTATTCGCCCGCAAGTCGGAAAGAGTGCAGATCGCAACCGCTGTTTCTTTCGGACAATTAGGCCGGTCGGTCTGTATACACGTGTGGCCGGACAGGCCTAGGATCGCCTCGGCAGCACATCCGACTCCAATTAGGACGAGGGCTTTGGAGGGGATCTCGGCGAGTTGGCGCGCGCGCCGCTCTTCCTCCACTCGGCGGCAGCTCGGGCCTCCGAACAATCGAATTAGCCTTTGATTAATGGACAGAGGGTGAGTTCCGGACGGGCTTGATTGGTCCCCGGGTGAAACGTCGCTGCTCAGCTGATAAGAGCGTCGGAAGCAGGCTCCGTCGGGACCGCTTGGACGTTGTTCGGAAGTTGCTCCGACGACTCCTCACTGAATTCGTTGGACAATGATTCAAAGTTTACGGCATTCTTGAGCGTCTTGAGGAGCTTCTGACTACCGACGAGGGCAGAAGACGCGCGTGAATATTATGTGTAATTTTCAGCGTTTTGGGGACATTGTCCGGCAGCCCTGCTTCCCCCCTTTCCCATCTCTCTTATCTCCCTATACGTTTTTTTGTCAAATTAGAATTTGTTAAAAAATATGAGCTAAGATTAGTGCGACCGTAATTCATGAAGATGTACAGACAGTGTTTTCAGACAATAAAGATGCCACAAATGGGCTGCCAGATGTCTTGCACATGGGCGAGTGCCACTATTGTGCAGAAGACACTTCGGCTGACTCTTTGAATTCTTTTAAGAGGAGCGTAAATTTGCCTATTTCTCGCCGCCCAAAGTGAATGGGATAAATACTAAAGGCACGAACAGTGAAACGAATACCAGGCAGTTTGTTTTAGCCCCGAGTTGTGGAGTTAACGCTCCTACAGTTTTCCTCGTTGTTTGCGATGAGCTATAAAACGAACGTATTCCTTATATATTATGAACCTTAGGGGTTGCGTCTAAACAGTGCTTAGACAAATCCGGAACAACGTGCAATTGGTATTACAATAAATATCTGCCGGCACTAGTCATATATATGAATAATCGCGAAGTTTGGAAACATGTCCCCTCCACACAACAATATTCAGAAATTCCTCCTGCAAGGTGACTTTCCCCACACAACTAAAGGCTATGTGGCGGAGCACGCTTCAGAGATACGCGAAAAACTTGTAAGTAAGGTTTTCGGTTTCAATTTTTTCAAAATTTGGCGTTATTTTTTCAATATTTATTTTAAAATTATATTTTCATTTTTTTTCGGCGTATATTTATGCCCACAAAAGTTTATCGGCTTTTTTCGGTTAATATAAAAAATAAACACCACCGTACTCCGGATCAGGTGATCCATGTAGATCTGATATTTGTGATCAGTCAAAAAATAACGGCACAGATACATTGAAAAATAAATGGACACTTTATTTGGCAAACGTGTGCAACTGTAAAAGAAACAAGAAAAAAAAACATACAGAAGTACATACAAATCAGATATAAAGACTATGCCCAAAAAACATGGAACTACACCTTCTGTATATCAGGATGATGTGATCTTATTATAGTACGCACACAGGTGTACTTTCGCAGGTTCTCCTCGTTGATCCGCAGTCTTTCTTTTCTGTTAATATGACCCTGATCTTCGAAAATTCCCCCTCAATGCTAACACTGGACAGTGGCAGGCTGAAGAGATGAAGTTCTGTCTGAGCCAAAATCGGCCAATGAACCAATTGTGACCGCCAAAAGAGACGGTGCGATGTTTTGAAGCTCAACACAGCATGCAGAGCTTGCATCAAGTCAGTCTTCCTTACAACGAATTAAAAAAACACGCTCGTATATGGCCAAGTCATGGGGCATTTCGGACTTCACGTTCCGATCGATGATGCGCACATTAAACTAAAACGTCGTGATGGCGCCTGTGTATCCCATACATTCGGACACGTTTCGATAGACACTGTCGTTCCACTTTCTCGCCACGGCTCTGCAGTACGACTGGAAGGTCAAAGTGACCTTTTCCGTTTAAAAATGAATTTTAGAAAATAAATTCGGCGTATTTTTATCGGTTTTTATCGGTTTAAATCGAAAATGTCAAACCTAAAAACTGACATTTTTCGGATAAAACTGAATTTCCGAAAATAGATTCGGCGTACTTTTATCAGTTTTTATTGGTTTAAACAGAAAACTTTGAACCCTACTTATAAGTAATTAAATAAAAATGTCACAGCAAAAAAAAAAAAAGAAAAAATTCAGGTAGTTTTTATTTTTAATGCCCATCCTCCGGCACGTGCTTGTTGCCTTCCCTGGTGCTTTGGCTAGGCGTGCAAGCTCAAAGCTCAAGTGATTCTTAAAAGAGTTGGAAAGTAAAAAGCTCGCGCCGAATGCGTTCCTTTCTTTCCGAGCAGAGGACCCAAAACCACAGCCCCTCAAAAAGTAAAAACGGCAGGGCGTGTCTTTCGAATGCCCGGCTTTGAGCACGCGCTCCATGACTTCCGTCGTGCTTTAACTGCGCGCGCGCTCCATATCCTCGAGACGCCGAAGCGATGTCGAAGGTAGGAAGCTGGCCCTGGAGGCGGGAAAACTGAAGCTCCTCCCTGGCCGTTCTCAACTTGTCAGTGACTATGGCCACCTTAAGCCGGGGTCACACTGCTTGTACATCACACAAAAGACAGTCTGCAAACACGAGTCACCGCAATATATCCGTGGTTCGAATGCCGCGTGTCCAAGTTTTCTCCTTGAACTCATTGCCCTGCGGCATTCGAAGCACGGATCTCGCGGTGACCCGCGTTCAAGACTGTATGCAGACTGTCTTTTGCATGATGCATACGCAGTGCGACTTAGGCTTTAAAAGGGCATGGAACCAAAAGGATGGGACCGGTAAGGTTTCTCCCTCTTGCTTCAAAATCAGCCAGCGAGAAGCTCAATGAGTAACGCGCTCGGGACGTAAAGTGCCTCTGCACGGCCAAGGGAACTCTAGTTGCGAGCGCTGTCACTTCCCAGTGACAAACTCGCCTAGTAGGAATATCTGAGGACTGTACACCCTATGGCCTAAACATAGCTTGGCTTTAACGTCATTCGCGGCCATGCCGGTATTTTATGTTCCGCGAGCGTTCGGTTCACCGTGTTAGTTTCACACCGCAGCTAGAGGGAGCCAGAAAGTAGAAAGGACCGCCAGTACCCAACATGGCAACACCTGCAAGCTATGCCTGTGCGGCATTCACTGGGTGCTATACTTGGGCGCGTTATTCACTGCGCATCACTGGGGAGAGGGGGGTATGGTTGGCCTGACAGAGGTTTTCTCGTTCTCAACTCAAGCTCCTACCTATCGTCTGCCAAGAACGGCGGTCTTGATGGTGTGGAATGCATGTTGCGGAAGCACTGGGGAAGTTAACACGTATAACGTAGTAGACCCGTTAGCGTTCCCTGCCAAGTCACATTCAGGACTAAGTGACTCCGCGAGAGAGGCACACGGCCGCTAGCTGGCGCTGCTTCTTATGGGCCCATGACATAGTGGCGTTCCAACGGAGCATCCCAGACCGTCATCAGGTACAATTTTGAAATCTACTACTCGTTTTAAAATTAGTTTTCTAAAATTTCTGCCGGCAGCCCGAAAACACTAGTATGGACTATACTCTATTTCACTTCATGATGTACCGCAGGAAAGGCTACAAGCGCGAACTCCTTGCTCAAGGGCACGTCTCGGTGGCACAAGCTCTCGTGCACCGAGGGCTGCTGCCAACGCTATGAGCTCGCGCTTCGAGCCTTCGCCGCGGTACAACATAATCTGAAACGGAGTATAGTGTTTCTGGGTTGCCGCCACAACATAGATTCCATGTAAGCAAAAAAATAAAAGCAAACGATTTTATTTCCGTGCGCTTTTGATCTACATTAATGAAAACAGCCCTTCTCTTGAAAAGGGGGGGTTAAAAAGCTTATAATTTTAAATAAAGCATTTCGGGCAGCGGTTGTATGTAACAAAGCATGGTGAATGTAGACTCTCAGCACTTTTTCGCGGGGTGAACATTCCAGAGACCCCTCTTCTCCTGGTGCATGGAGATCAGGTCACTTAGCGCGTACGTACATAAAGGACGAATGGCTACGACACCATGCGCTTACGACCCGATGCCATGGTAAGACGACTGCGTATCAAGAACGGCGTGGCAGCCAAAAGCGCGCACCCGCACGCCGTCCAATGTCGTGACGCGAATAGGGAGAAGGGTGCAAAGAGAATGTGTGGTATGGAACGGGGTTATATACGCATTTGAGCATTTGACTACAGCGTGACACGGATGAAAACGAACGAAAGGCTCGGCATGCTGCGGCTCAGCGTCTACGCAGACAAGCACCACCCGAGCTTCGCCCCAATCAACAGCATTCACCACGTGGATATGCTGTTTTTATTTGAAAGTAATAACACCGGCGGAAGTACGTGCACTTTAAAGTTTTTTTCTTGTTTTTTATATTTAGGCAGGTCAATATACTATACGTTTGCATAACACTTCTATTTTTTAACATTTCAATGTTTTTATTTTTATTATAATTTTAGGGTTTGATCATGGTGACGTAACGATAATATTTTATTTCGTTATTGGTTTATATCTATATATATATACGACGCCGTTTGAAAATCGCCTGTTGCGAGGGCGCCCAAAATCGTGCAGTATTTTCCCCTGGCCTTCGGTTTGAAACTATAAAATCTTAAACTTCTTATTATTCCGTTATTATTATGCAGACTACAGACGATCATCATCGGGGTGTAGCAGCTGTTGACGTTTTGAACGCCTACATACATTTCCAAACTCTTCATCAGACGGAAAGGTCGTACCGAGGCAATTTTACGTTCACTCCCTTTTACATGACATGTTAAGTCGTGTTTCGCGCCTTCTTCGCCCCCAAAAGCGGCAGTCATCGTCCAAGAGGGGGTCTCGGGATGTGAGGCGCCTTAGTACGGTGTGTTTACCCGACGTTCTCAAAGCGTTTCTCAGCAGTTTCTCAATGGCGTTTCCCTGTCCGCGGTAGCGGCGAGGAAACAAGAAAAGAAAACAAAAAGGGACGCGAGGGCATCAAAATTCGCCGAAGCAGCGATCTTTTTCGGGAACCCGATGCCGCCGGCTGTCGCGCTGGATCCTCCAGCTTTCTCGATGACAACAGCCAGAGCGGCTGCCACCGAGATTTTTTTTTCTTGGCAAAGCGAGCGTTCCTTCGAAACCTGTCGCCCGGACGCGTCCGCTTCGGCACCACGTGCACGCAACGTCAGCCGTTCCCGCGCTGCGTCTCCTCCAAACCAGCACGTGGGACGCCGGCATTTAAACGGCATGGATTGGCTCTGGTGCCTTGGCAGCGTCTGCTGCGTTTTATCGTAAGGCTAAACGACCGGTAGACCTGCGTAGTCTTTGGGAAGAAACGAGCTATGCGGAGGACAAACTTGCTTGAAAAAACCCCGAGACTGCGGGTAAACGACACAACACTAAAAAGTCTCTTTTTAGAGGAAAAAGAGGACAAGTTCGTTTGCTTATCGGGCAGGAGTTGCGGTGACGTCGATTAAGACGCCGAGGTTTGATTAGCTGTGATTGAAGTATCGTGGGTAGGCCTCAAAGCAAGCTGCCTTGAGGTCCATCGACTATTCTTTATTCAGAACCAATCAGAGCTCGGCGTTCTGACGTCACCACAACCCCCGCAAAAGAAGCAGACGAACTTGAGCTCGGCATAGGCCTGTTGCACCCGGCCAGGGGGCGCGAGCGCGTCCATGAGACGCGACCACGTAAAGGCGCGTCTACACTCGCGAAATCGCGGGAGGATCGGTGCGTGCGTCGAGAGGATTCTAGAGCCGGGTGGGGAAATCCGCTGGTCTTTGGCGAAAAACCTGAATCGGTCCGAAACCCATACCTAGATTTTCCATGGGCGACGAGTCAATGGACCTTTTCCACATAGCGACGGCACCAGGCGGTGTGTGCACGAACTAAAAATCGAGGAATTGACCTACCTGCGCTACCAATCGATATAGGGAGCTAGGCTACCAGTTTCTTCGCTCTCTGAGCAGCGGCGCCTGCCCAACGCGACTTTAAAGAGGGGCATCCGTAGCGTTCACCCAAACGTCGTGTTTTCCTTTCCGTCGACGTTCTTTTTTTGTGTAACACAATTATATATATGCTGCAGTTACGTGTTCTACTCGCTCCTTCCGAATTTCCTCGATTTTTCGTTCCGACTTCCGCCGCTTGGCATCGGGCGCTCGCGCGTGCGCAGAACGCTTCTCGGAAAAGGTCCATTTCGCCAATCGCCTCTAAGGTCCACTTGCCGGCAGCGGATCCGCCCACGAAGCCCCGAGTGTAGACGCACTTTAATGTTGTCTTCGGCGGCCGCAAGACGCGACAATAAGCGCGGTGTTGTAGCGTTCGACCGTGCACGAGTCACGTTCGACTGCTAGCGCTCGTCAGCGTCTGTTCATGCAAGTAAGAAACAGCATCACCAACAATTTTACGGAGTGTGGCCTAAGCGTTTGATCGAAACGTGAAAAATGTAGTACGTTTCAGCCTATTTCTTCTTGTTTCTTTCATAGCGCCCTTCAGCAACGCGAGGGAGCGTAAGAACGCACAATCGAAACGCTAACCAAAAATATTCAATTTTGCTCGCAAGGTGCGCTGCTAAAAAAAAAAAAAAAAAAAACTGATAGCTACAAGCCTATAGTCTCTGACAAAACGAAAACGACAGGGCGTGTCTTTCAAACGCCCACTTTGCGGCTTCATCCTTCGGCTGTGTGCCATTCGAGCGACATGCAAACGTTGTAAGAGTGGAAGTATCAAAATGACACGCGCGCAAAACATTTGTAAGAGAGGCAGGTAGCGAGGCGACCGTAGAAGCCTGGAAAAGTTGGTCGGGTGCCCCTATTTTCTCCAACTCCCCACAGATGTCACCGCATGTCCGTGGGAGGACCACTTTAATAGTTGTAAAAAAGTTTCGTCTTTCCGCGCACGGTTACATTTTGGAATAGTCTCGATCACCTAAGCTTCCTTATGACGGATTTGTTCTAGGAATTTAGCATTGCGCCTTTCTTCAAGGTGTGACTGTGTTCATTCGTTATTTTTTAAGGTGTTTTTGATTAGTTGGTTGTTCATTTCTTTTCGCTTGTTTTGTGTTTTTTTTTATTTCACTTATACACATATAGTGCAAAATGATTTGAGGGCGCTGTATATGTGAATGATTGAACAAATAAGAAATGATTGATTGACTGATTCAATATTAGATTGAATGACTGACTGAACGAATAAATGAATGCATTTCCAACATCGCGAAAACACTGTCTTTTGATCTCTCCTAACTAATAATCACCCCTAAGACGACCCTTATCGTCTACTAAAATCATATAACTTAAGTATTTAAAGAACTCTTTTAAAGCGTGACATGCTTTTTAACGCTACCCTCTATCCCAAAAGTTTGTCTGTCAATCCGTCCGTCCGTCCCTCCGTGCATTTTTTCGCTAGCGGGAAAAATGGAATCACGTGATGTCTGGTGACCTATACACCTGGTGGAAATTCACTGCGCTTGACCAATAGTTACCCGCTAAATTTAGCGGGAAAATTCAGGTCTTGTGTCCAAAACATCAATTCTGTTTCAACGCTAAATTTAGCGGGAAATTGACGTCTCGTGACCTATACACCAATTCTGTTACCCGCTAAATTCAGCGGGAAAATAGGCATCGCGTGACACACCAATTTTCTCGCTCCTCGCCCTTTCTTCCTTTCCCTTTCCGCACCTCTCCCCCCTCCTGGAAAGATAACCCTAGGCGATGATGCTCCCAAGGTGTTTCGCAGAATTGCACGTTTTAGAGTACTTTTTAGTTAAAAGTCGCTGCCAATATTTTGTTTTATCAAAACCTGAATCATCGTTTGACTGACTGATTGACAGGTGGTACAGTTAAATTTCACCCGCGGATTTTGGGGGGGGGGGGGGAGCAGAAGCACGCAGGAGAGTAAAGGCCTGTTCACACATGCAGCGGAGCGCTACAAGCATAGCGCTTACCTCGCGCTAAGCGCGTGCTGATGGGAGCGTTCACCAGCTTTGTATCGCACCGTCAAAACTGTTGCTCATGGCAGACGATAAGTAGCTGACGGCACGTGAGGAGCGCTACATCAGCGCTTCGCTGCATGTGAGAACCGGCCTTAAGGAGCCTTCATACACTTTCGCCACGTCTGTATTAGGGTGGCGGCATCTCGGCCATTTCTGTCCCCAGAATGCACGCGCTTCGATCTCGTTCGGAGCGAGCGCTTAGCCCTGCCCGGTGCTTTGGCGCCATTTTAAATGGGCTATGCAACCACATTGGGTAGGAATATTTCTTACTTTACACCAGCTTCCTGGCTCTATAGTGGGACCCAAGAATGCTCGAACGCAACACCACTGAACAAGAAGCGTCTTCGTCGCGGCGGAATTCAGAGGATGAAAGTGGAGCTTTTCTTTCAGTCTCTCCTTTCAAAACCGCCTTTTGCTCCTTCGCGAAATTTGATGACGGAGCTGTGGGGACAATGGCAACAGTACGATCCCCGGGAATGCGTCATCGAGCTTTGCGGTGACGATATTCGAATGCATCTCACACAATGGACGCGAAGACTGCGTACGCATTCGATCTACTCGACATGCATTCGGGTAGTGGCCCATGTTCAATCGCTGCAACGACGACAATAGCCGAGCCATAACAATGTCTGGAACTCAGCGCGTGTCCTGTGCTTTGCCAACCCCAGCGCGTGGATATTCACCGATGTTTGTTTGCAAACAAGCTCACTACCACCCCCTATGGCGGACCCCTGCGCGCTTCCGGTTTCCTCTTCTTTTCCATTTGTCTCTCCTCCTTTTTTTATTTGCACTACTTTGTACAATGCACTAATGTTCTTACAAACATACTACAGAAACTTCTCTGAAGGAAACTCTTCTTACCCGACCGCTGTGCGTTGCTGAAGAATAAATAAATACGCTACCGGAAGTCTACTGGGGCACCAAATACTGTGGCGCCCTCGTGGTATCAACTCCCACCGAATGTAGTGAATATGATCAACATTGGCGGCATATAATCGGCTCCAGATCACGTGGCCGCTTGTTCTGGCTGCGAGTTAAGGCGGTGAACGGTGCTCGTTTTTTTTAATTTTTTCTGGAACTTCTATAGCATGGAATAAAAAACGAACGCGTGTTTCATAGGTCATTAACGCCAGGGATCCGTTTTAAGCAGTATTTTCTCAAAGTACAAAAAGTGTTGCATCGCCCCTTTAAGGCCCATTCGGCACGCGCAGGCAGTTTTCAATACAACAATGGGTGTCTTCACCCTATGACAGACGCACATTGAGGCACCCTACAGGAGAGCCGCTGTCGAGTGCGTGCAAACATATTCGTGATCTCCTTTTTTTTTTAGGCATGGCAAAGAACACTGATATCGCTCCTTTGTTCAAGCCAGACAAAACGGTACCGCGAAAGCCATGAAGAACGTAGTACTTTCCGGCGGCTGAGTCTTGCTTTGCACCGTGTTCCGAACAAAAGGGGACGTTTCCGGAAAGTTCCACGAGGCCTCGCGGCTATCCCATGATGCACCGCGCGGTCGGCGCGTTTGCACTGTGCGGCTGAGTCGGCATAGGCTCGTGCGAACTCGGACGCTTTGTTCTCTACATCCTCGAAGCGGCTCGATTAATTTCCTCTTATTCTCGCGAGTTCAGGGCGATACGTTCAAAGTTTTAAGTCACTTTGCCCGTACATCGTACAAATGACGCGGAGTTCGCTGCACGCGCCATGGATGAATTATCTGCGGCACCGCTCCAGCGTGTCTGACGCATGTGTGCTTCATACGTATGTATTGTTGAAACGTGTCTAAAGATGACTTTTACAATACAATACAAACTTTATTCTTACCACAGATACATGTGGTGAATGGTAGGCCGGAGAAAAAGCTGCAGATATGCAGCTTGAAGACTTTCGTATGACCATTGTGACAGGGACGCCACGTAAAAAAAAAAAAATGAGAGCCGTTTACGACTCCCTGTAACGCCGAATTAGAGCGCAGCTCTTGAGGAGGAGGAGGGAAAGTTACTGAGGGGAGGGTATACCCCTCCTCCGTCCTCCTCACCTCGTCATCCTGCCTGCTACTCCTTCCGAGCGGCATCGCCGTCGCCGTCGGCGTAACCGTGAGGTCACGTGACCCTTGTCACGTCGCGTGACCCCCAAGAGCTCACTAGGGTCACGTGACTTCACGGGGGTCACGTGATCTCAAGGGGGTCACGTGATGTCAGGGGGTCACGTGACCCCCTGGTCCCCCTGAGGTCCCGTGATCCCGGTGACTTCGCTCAGGGGTGCCACGTGACCCCGCGCGGACGTTTCGGCACGGTTCCGAAACGTCACCGCGCCAAAACGTCGCCGCGGTTACGCCGACGGCGACGACGCTCAGGCCGGAAACGGGCGCCTAAGAACTGCGCTCTAAAAGAAAAAAGCGTTTCAGAAAGTGTCATGCCGACTGTCTTTTGTGTGATCTATTGGTGGTGAGACCGCCTTTTGACGTTGTCCTATCTTTGCGTTCTGAAACCGCAAATTGTTGGACCAACGCTGAACTCATTCTTTTCGTGGGAGTTATCTCGCGTGCCGTCGACAGAGAAATGCAGTAATGCACCGAGAAGACTGTGGGGGCGCCATCTATTTAGGGAACTACTCGAACCTTGGAGCGCGTTTCCAATCTAATGACGAACCCATCCGGCGTAGATTGGTCGGTCATTGCGCATGCGGACGTTGCTGCTATGGCGAGGAGGAGCTAGCGGTCGGAGGAGTGGCCGAGCAAAATTTGTGGACGCTCGCAGGCGATCGACGTTTCCGCCAACTCCTCCTCCTCCTCGCAGATTTTATCACGAACGGCGGTTCACAAAACCGCCATCGAGCTGCTGGAAATACTCTCGAGTCTAGGCGCACTTCAATTATATGTTTTGGAACCGGCTGAGCTGGTTAGCGGTCATTAAGGGCGCCAGGAAGATGTGTCACGGAACTCCGTTAGCGGTCAACTATAAGGCCCGACCAGAAAGGAGCTCGCCGGTTTTTGGGAAAAAACTCCGCTCACGCCTGCACTCCGCACAACCGTCCGATTAAAAAAAAATATATATATAAATAGGCGCCGACCGATTTTCAGGTCACGTACGCCAATTTTCGTTTCTCGCATCGCAAGGGCCTCAATAGTAAGTTCTCACGACAGGGCCCACATATATTTCATTTTTATTTTTTTCGGTGCGTCGACGAGAGGATTCGAATTCCGGAGACTTGAGGCGGCAATTCGAGCTTCGTCTTTTCAACGGCGTTTTCTTTGCTCAGCCCGCAGCTATCCGAAGGCCGGAGCCTCGGAGGCTTCGGGCGCATCGGTCACATTGGCGCATTAGAGCGCATTGGAATGGCGCGCCTCTGACCCGATATATACAGGGAGGTCCATAAAATTCGTTATCAATTTTTGAAAAAGCCAAATTCCTACGAAGCGTGAGATGCTTGCCAGTGAGATTTTTTCCCCGTAATATTAAACGACTGTTAACATTTGTACTCCTTATTTTATTTTTTTTAGAAACCAAATTATGAGGAAAGGTATTTAATTATTTTTTGTTGAATAGCTTCTGCGCAGGAAGAGAGGAAGCGCATGGCATAGTTTAATATTAAAACCGAATTAGAAAAAAAACTTAAATAACCTTTTGCACTAAATCTGGTGAATAGACTGGCATGATTGTGAATGTTTCTTATACTTTTGTTTTTTTAGTTTTGCTTAAATTTAGGGCTAGTGTGGTTGTTTCATCATTCAAGGTACACATACACTGCAACTTTACATATGCAAAACGTTAAACAGAAGCAGTCTGTAAAGAAAAACGACAACAATATGAGCACCAATTTTTATAGTGATTTCTTATTCGGACAAAAACAAGATTAATTTACGATAAGGAAAGAGGGACATTTAAAGCCTGTCTTGTCTGTTTGTCCTAAATGTCCCTCTTTCCTTATCGTGAATTAATAACCAACACGCTCAACCATCTACAAGATTAATTTATCGTACCTTTTTTTTTACTTCCCAGAATTTTCAAAAGTGGTATACAAATTTAAAAACGCTCCATTAAAAGCTGTATATACGTATGCGTTTTGACGCTCCGGTGTTAGAACCTCAGTATTTCCAAAGCAGAGAAGCCTCGATAGAGTTTCCAAAAAACTTGTAATGACACTCGCAGTTTCTCGTTGACTTTTCGCGGAAACAAAACAAAGATATGCCGCGGACATTGATGTCACTTTCCTCCAGAACTTTCCTTCCGACTTCATTTTGTTTTTAGGAAAGCCTTTGTACTGTGCTTCGTTTATTCGTCTTATTTCTCGCCTCATTTCGTCAACGCTCGCACCAATATGGCGAACGCATCTAATTGCAAAAGGCCGTAGAGGTGGCGCTGCTGTCGGTGCTGCGCATGCGCAGTACAGACAGCAGCCGACGCTACGAGGCAAGGGGACTAATCAAGCGGCATAAAAAGTGCCTGGGCCTTTCTGGTACACAGTAAACGTTTTTACACCTTTAAGGGTGTCAAAGGGGCTGCGTCTGAGCTGCGTTTGAGACGTTCTCTTTTTCACTTATCTCTGTCCCTTCTACTTTTAAGTTTCTGTTTCTACCCCAGTCGCGAGTTAAGTTCCATCATGGTCAAAGGGGTGTTGTAGGAACTTACTAACTCGGCTACACCATTTTATCACCCTTAAATCTAGTAATACACCCTCATCATTTCACCGAAAGGGGCGCTGTCTCGGTTTACACCCTCCATGTAGTGAAGGGTGTAAGAAGGGTTTTTACATTCTTAAGGGTGTAAAAACTCTTACTGGTTAATTATTGATTCAGCGACGATAAAACCCGTATAGGAACACGACGAACACCATGATGGTGCGCTCTTGATTGATTGATTGATTGATTGATATATTGGTATCATCCGCTCGTAGCGTCGGCTTCGTCTGGATTCAGGCTGAAACTAAGCATAGTGCCAAGTAACCAGGTCCAATTGGTAGCGGCCACAATTTTATTTTTTTTCTCCTTTTAGTAGAAAGCCTTATTTTGAATTTCTTCGCTTTGCCTCCCACTTGATCCGGCGACGAGTCAAGTGCCGGGAGATACGCGAGACTTCCAGCGCTAATGCTTCCCGTTCTCTGACGTCACTTCTTTCTGATCGGGGGGATTGGAAAGTATATTTTTTTTTAGCACTCCACTCGCCGAGTGTGTTGAGACTTATCTCGTTTTCTCAAGTGCGTCTGCATAAATATTTCTAAATGACGAGTCTCTGGGGATTTTTTTTTTTAAATTTTAACTTTAGATAACAGGAAAAAGTGCGCAATAATAGGGCGTTTCCGTAGACCGCGTTTCCCCCTCCGCTAAGCCCTCTGCAACGAAGAAGCCGCTACTGCGCCTGCGCGCCAATGGCCTTAACTTTAGAGTCTTGGTATCGAAGCGTGTTGGCGGAGAGCGTTTCGGGACGGCGAAAACGGTCAACGAAGACTCCCTATTGTTGCGGTTGACTGCGTTGCGCGATAGCTTAATTTTCGGAAATATATTCTTTTTGGCCCAGAAGGGTTATAAAGATAAAAACCTAGGATTTTGTCTTGTTGGGGGGAAAATGAAAGGGGCTGTCTGGATATTTATACAGCGTGTAGATGGTGAGCCATTTCAAAGTTGCGACGAGTCTTCCAGCGGTAGATAAGAAATGTAGCCAGTGCAGTACAACCGCTAGCCTGTGGTCTTTAACGTGCACCACGCAGTGGTGATACACGACCGCACGCCGGTACGATGCTCATCCAGATCGAAACGGGCAGGGCTGGGGATGGAACCCAGGGGTGCTATGTTGCGCTTTTTGGACTCCCAGGAGACTAGGGAGAAGGAAGTGACGTCAACGACACAGCAAACGCAGATTGGGTGTTGACAGAAGAAAACGAAATCAACACCCAATCTGCGTTTGCTGTGTCGTTGACGTCACTTCCTTCTCCCTAGTCTCCTGGGAGTCCAAAAAGCGCAACATAGCACCCCAGGATCCCTGGGTTCTGCAGCGCGAGCTTTCGCTCCACGTGCTCCGAGCTGGTGTGCGCTAGACCACTCGGCCACCGATCCCCCTTTGTTGGGGGGCGCGGCCGCAGTGCATGAATTGCGAGCCGTCAACTCCTTTTGAACCAAGTTGACGACCTTCATACATTGCAGGGCTTCGTGTGGTGCCTTTGTATTTTAATAAATTTGCGCAACAAACGAGGCCGCGGTAATTTTGAAAGAATTAAAGTATTTTTGTTGGAACGCCCAAATCCCTAATTATTTGTCCGTCCGTCCATCCGACCGTTCGCGCATTTCCCGTTACGTATAGAGGACAAATCGATGTCACGTGACCTATAAAACAATCTAGTTCCCCTTAAATTTAGCGGGGATAAAGAGCTCACGTGTGACAACAATTTCCTTTCCCAACCCTCTCGTCCCTTCCCCCTATACGGTGTCCTCCCCACCTCTCCCTTCTCCTTGCTTCCCTTCTCTCCCCCCCCCCACCTACCTCAATCTTCCCAAAGCTCCCCCTCTCCCTTTCCTCTCTCCTGAACTCTCCCCATTTACCTACGGTGCCCCGCTCCCCCATCCTCTCCCTCCCCTTTCTTGTTCGTGCGACATACCAATTCGGTTTCGCCACAGTTGCTTGGATATTGCGGTGACCCGTGTTTGCAAACTGTCTATTGTATGATGCATAAGCAGTGTGAGCAAAAGAACGTCAAACAACGGCGACACTCCCTTTTCCGCTGCGGTCTAGCGCGCACCAGCTCGGAGAACGTGGAGCGAAAGCTCGCGCTGCAGAACCCAGGGATCCTGCGTTCAATCCCCGCCCCTGCCCGTTTCGATCTGGATGAGCATCGCATTGGCGTGCGGTCGTGTATCACTACTGCGTGGTGCACGTTAAAGACCACAAGCTAGCGGTTGTACCGTACTGGCTAAATTGCTCATCTACTGCTGAGAGACAAGTCGCTCGTTGAAGGCAGACTAAGTTCTAGGCTGTATAAATATGCACACACAACAATGTTTTTCGACATCTTGTAAACCCTGAGATGGGGAACGATAAAAAAAAAAAAAAAACGGACGAACACAACAAAATTTCAAACGCAGCGTTTGAAATTTTGTTGTGTTTCGTCCGTTTTTTTTTTAAAGTTCCCAATCTCAGGGTTTACAAGATGTCGATCGATTGCCAGCTCGCCTGCACTCTCTCACTGCTTACAATGTTTTTCTTTCTTTTCCGTTGCCCATCTTACGGGCCGTTTCTCTGATACAACAAAAATGAAACGTACGAGCTGCGCAAGTATCAGACGAACTTGCATGACGTATAAAATACAGAATTTTTTTTTATCACACCTTCGGGCGTGCTTTTGTGTCGTGCTTATGTGGAAGTGATTTATAGCATCATCGCCATCATCTCGTTAATTCTTATCCCAATGAGTGCATGCTTGTCCCTGTTTCTGGTTTCCCCTTCCCGTCATTCCGGCTCAGAGTATGGCTAGAGCCAGTAAGTGCGCTACCTATGTAGACTAAAGGAACTTCACTTGTCTTGTCGCTTACATCATTGTTGGCAGTTATCCGGAGTTTTATTTGAAATTGCCAGAAACGATTTTTTTTTTGTTCAGCTAAAGTTTTAAAGCAGTCTGCGACAGAGTACAATAATATCGTCTGAGTTCTCTTGCACTGGGTATTAAGATCAAGAACTCAAACTTTTTGGAATCGAAACTTTCGCCAATGGCGCCCTCTTTTCGCAAGGCAACAAAATGGCGGCGCTCACGAGACGATCGAAGAATGAAGTGTCGGTAATCTAAGCGTAGCCTATTTAGTAGCTCCATTCCAGGTTAGTCTCGCCTGCCTTTCTTTCACCAACGTCAGTCAATTAGTACAAAAGCGGCCACGGGTACGTAGATAACGTTTTTTTTCTTCATTTGTTAACACTTGCGTTGAAAAAAAAAAAAAAAAAAAAAAAAAAAAAAACGAAAACATTGGTATACGCCATTTTTTCAAACATCGAAAAATAAGAGGTAATTAAACTTCCGAAAGGACGTTGGCGATTGCCGTGATGCGAACGACATTCCAGAGATTTACCTGTGAAGCCGGTGTCCCACCGCAAACACGGATCACCGAAATGGCTGTTTTTAGGGACGAAGCTCCTTAGGGAGTAGCTATGTCCGAATGTCCGTCCTAGGGTGCCTCAATGTCCTTCTGTTTAGGGTGATGCCACCCTTTGTAGTACCACATGCCGGCAGCACGCGCTCACGGGAAAAATACAAAGAAATCGACGAAAACAAAATGTCGCCATAGCACAGTCAGCGCCACAAGCGCGTGCAGGGACACGCTCTTTCACGCGCTTCTGAAAAAAAAAAACAAAAAAAAAACGTGTGTGACAAAATGCCCAGATGCCACCACCCTAAACAGAGCGCACATGAAGGCACCCTTGTCCGTCCGATGTCCGGCGTCGAGTGTTCGTGGTCACGAGCACGTGAGCACGTGCTCCCGTGCTCGTGTAGAGCAAAAAAAAAAAAAAAAAAAAAATCCGCCTCTCCACGTGGTGATTGAAGTTGATTGGGGCGAAGCTGGTGGGTGCTTGTCTGCGTAGACGCTGAGCCACAGCTTGCCGAGCCTTTCGGTCGTTTTCATCCATGTCAGAAAGAGAATCTTTGGTATGGAGCGTGGTTATATACGCATTTGAGCATTTGACCGCAGCGTGACATGGATGAAAACGAACGAAAGGCTCGGCATGCTGCGGCTCAGCGTCTACGCAGACAAGCCCCACCAGAGCTTCGCCCCAATCAACATCATTCACCACGTAGAAATGCGTTTTTTTTTTTAAAGCGCGTGTTAAGTTTCTTTTTGAGCTTGATTGACATGCGAGGTTTGAAGCACATATCTCCCCTTCGAATCTGTATACGCAGACTGTCTCTCGTGTCACGGCCACTCGATCCCCCCTGTTGGTGCGGCCTGCCGATGTTTTTCCGAAAACAAAAGAGTGCGCGTGCGAGGAGAACTTCTCCCATCTCCCGTGGGGGCGCTGCACATCGGTGAGCGGTCTTGTGAGCTGAAAGCTATAGAGCTTTCCAATGTTTACAAATCTACAGCACAGCGTGCGATCTCCACAGCTCAGCACGCGCGTGTGCGTCGCTTCGGAAAGCGAGCAAATCACGCGCGATACGCACGAACACTGAAAATGAAACCGGCCAGCAGCCCTTTTCTGGAAAGGTCTATACTCTGTTTCACCTTATGTTGTACCGCAGGAAAGGCTGTAAGCGCGAGCTCCTTGCTCTGGGGCAGATAACGGCGGCACAAGCTCTCGTGCAGTAAGGGCAGCTGCCAACGCTATGAGCTCGCGCTTCCAGCCTTCGCTGCGGTACAACATAATGTGAAACGGTATAGAGAAGGCGTCCAACGCGCTCTTGCTCCGCTACCCAGATAGGATATCTGCCTGTCATTGGCTTCGCCGATAGCGAGGCTCTGTCGCGGTTGCAGAAGGCAGCAAAACTCGCTTTCCCCCCACCTATGGACCTCTGCGCTCGGCGAAAGTATCGTAGTGTCACTCTGCGCTCGCGTGTGTGGTTTGTGTTGGCATTTTGAAAGCTGCCGGAAATGTAAATGCGCGTTCTAGTTCTGAGTGCCAGACGGCGATGAAATGTGCCAACTCCACTCGTGGAACAGGAAATCCTCATGTTGATGAAGTACATTGATGTTTCTTCCGAACTTGGGTTCGCACCGCTGACTTACATGGCTGGCTACTTGGCCCTCGATTGCGAACAAAAGGTGACCGTTTTGATTTGTAGAAATGGTCGTAATTTCAAAGTAATTAGCTGAAACATTCAACCTAGTAAAGCAATAAGAATTTCTCAGTGAAAGCAAGGAAGGCTAATGTGTAGAACCCGCTAAACTTTGCAGGTGACGTGTCCTGAATGCAAGCGCAACTTAAGGTAAATTCATCGCATGACGGAGCATATCAGTCCATGTTTAGCCTTGTCCAAAGAGAACTCAGCTATCCACGACATGAAGCTGTCTGGCCGTGCAAGCTCGTCTGCACCTTTGTCGAGAGGGCTCTACAGTTGGCAAATATTCGTGGTTGTGGAAGGATTTGCAAGGTCCTCTCGAGCGCTGTGCTTCCACACCTTATGGACTGCCCGCTGATGTGGTGTGTTAACTGCCGAGACCCCTAACACAGCGAAGAGCTCTGCGAGCTCCTTTTCAGAAAACTCCTCAAACCTTTTTTGGCAGACTGGGCTGGGGATCTAAACAGCCCACTAGAGAATATATTTTCGCGGAAGCCTCTTTCCCGAAAGGTACTCCGCTTGTGAACTATATGACTCCTTTGGTCTGTTTTTTGTGAACAATGAAGTTTATATTGCTGAAGTTATGCACGCGGAATCTGATTTCATATTGTCCTTCACAAATGAATAAATGGCACAGCTCGCGCGTGCTCGAGCATCGGTTAAAACCGGAAATCATACGGCCTAGCTATATCCAACTATCACTCCTATATTACAGTGGTAATAGCAACGGGGCAACAGTTACGGGAACAAGAAAACGACAATTCGCTTATTCTGCCAGCAGAATGAAGCTTTAACGCGCAGCCTGCAGCTGAGTGAGCTTTTCGCAGAAAGAATCATGTGCTTTTATTCTACACAGATTTGTCACATCATTCATGCAATCTGGCACTCGTTTCAATTGAGACTTGCGGCTTCACGAAAAAAAAAAATGTAAATAGCCACACCGGGCCGGGCCGGGCGTACTGCTCCTCTCTCACTATATATCGTCTTACCTTAGCATGGACTAACCGCGAACGCTGTGCTAGCGCGAGCGGCTAGCCTTTACTGCCTTGACAGGAGCATTTGCTGCACGAGCGCTCATGCAGCCGCCGAGGCTTCCTTCGAAGCAACTATCTCGCGCTTTTAGCACGCGCGGCTAACAAGTACACATTAACGTGAAACGAAGTATAGAGTTCCTCGATATGGCCAGGGCCGTATATGTTTCTGGATATGGCTCCCCCGAAAGGAACTCTATCTCTCACATCTCTCACCTATAACGAGCGCCACGGCCGGCGCTGCGGGGTAAAGTAGAACTATCGCTCTCACCGGCGGAGTGAGGCATACGGCAGGCCGCTCCCAAGGGGAGTCCTAATCGAGTGGCCGTGCTCGTGTGATGTATGAGTGGTGTAACCGCGGCTTGAGACACTTGCCGACCAAACAGTTCCTATTTTTATTTGTGTGTTTGCGTGTGCGCGCGTGTGTTTGGTGTACTTAGAGCGCAGCTCTTAGGCGCCCGTTTCCGTGTTTCGCGGCGTCAGCTAAATTTAGCGGGAAAATTGGCTTCACGTGACCTAAACAACAATTCATTTCACCGCTATATCTAGTGGTGCAATTCAGTTTCTCCGCTAAATTTAGCGGGAAATTTAAGTCACGTGACCTCAACACAAATTCGATTCCACCACTACGTGACCTCAACATCAATTCGATCTCCCTCTAAACTTAGCGGGCAATTGGATTGGTGTTGAGGTAACGGGACGTCAATTTTCCCACAAAATCGACAGGATAGTTTGAATTTCCCAGAAAAATTTAGCGGGGAATTGAGTTGGTAATAGGGAGTTTTCGTAGACCGCGTTTCCCTCTGCGCTAAGCCCTCCACAACGAAGCCGCCGCTACTGCGAATGCGCGCTGGTGGCTTTGGCTTTAGAGTTCCGGGTATCTTAGCGGGTTGCGGAGGGCGTTGCGGGACGGCGAAAACGATCTGCAAAAACTTTCTATTGAGGTCACGCAGCGGCGAATTGAATTTCGGTTGAGGTTACATGACGTCAATTTTCCCGTTAAATCTAACTGAGAAATCGAATTTGTCCGCTAAATTTCGCGAAGAAACAATTTCCCCGCTAAATTTAGCGCCAAGTTGAATTGGTGTTGAGGTCACGTGACGTCAATTTTCTCGCTAGCTCTAGCGGATAAACTGAATTTGTTCCTAGGTGACGTGACACCAAGTCATGTGACGTCATTTTTCCCGCTAAATAGAGCGGGGGAGCTTAATTGGAGGAGAAGGGGAGAGGAGTGGATGGACGAGAGGAGTAGAGGTGAGTAAGGGGAGAAGGAAAGGGTAAAGGGGAGGAGGAGGAGTGGCACAACCTTCCCTCCTCCTCCTCAAGAGCTGCGTTCTAATTTCCCATTACAGAGATTTGTAAACGTCCTTCATTTTAGAGCCCAGCTCTTAGGCGCCCGTTTCCGGTTTGAGCGGCGTTGCCGTCGGCGTAACCAAGAGCGTTGAATTATAGGACGTCACAGTTTTCCCGCTAAATTTAAAAGGGAAACTGAATTAGTGTTGACGTCACGTGACGTCAATTTTTCCGCTAAATTTAGCGGGGAACTTAAACCGCTAAATTTAGCAAAAATTTCCCACCAGATGGAAGGCGAGAAGGAGAGGAAGAGGGGAGGGTACAGAAGCGGAGGGTGCATACCCTCCCCTCCGTAGCCTCCCCTTTTCTTTTTCAAGAGCTGGGCTCAAATTTCGCGTCACAAAAAATTGTAAACGTCTTTCATTTTTTTTTTAAAGTTTGGTTTTAACCTGCTTTAGAATGTCACTTCTTTCATTTTTAGAGTACAGCTCATAGGCGCCCGTAACCGGGCGTTGCATTACGGTACGTTCCCCCGCTAAATTTAGCGGTGAAATTTTGCCTCTAATTTTAGCGGGGAAATCTTCCCGCTAAATTTAATGAAAAAATTTCCCGCTATTTTTAGCGGGAAATTTAGCGAAAAGGTTGCACACAATGGGAGGGGAGCAGGAGAGGAGGAGGGGCGTGGTCTCACCTCCGTACCCTCCCCTCCTCCTCCTCAAGATCTGCGCTCTAATTCGACATTACAGAGAATTGTAAAGTCTTTCATTTTTGTATCGCATTTCTTTGTAGTTTCATTTACATTTTACAGAGTAAACCGGTAAAAAACAATGGTTCTTATTGAACGTTACTTAGAGCCTCGACTGTCTTTTTTGGTTGTTTTCATTGTTCAGACAGTGACCGCGAATATGCGGCAATGTTTATTCGTACAAATTCAGGCCTTGATGCCTTCCTCACACTTTTTGTTAATGTTGTAATCGTTTGTAAACGAAACGAGCCTAATAAACGATTGAAAGAAATAAGTGATCTATTAAACGAAATAGCTTTTAAAAAGAAAAAAAAGAGGTACTAAAAAAAGAAATAAAATATAACAGAGACTTTCATCACACTGTGCTGCTTCTATATTCTTTTTTTTTTATTGAAGATGGTGATTAGCATGGCGAATAAGTGTCCAGTTGCTATCGCAACGCCATTGAATGTACTAATTAATCTTGACTAGAGCACGACAAAAAACATAAATGTGTCGCTCCTAAAGCAGCAAAATCATTACATGGTTGCCTCAGACCTGACTCTCCTGATAACTTATTGCGTTCGCTCCTTTCAAGAAAGGGACTAGCCATTAGGAGGTTCCTCCGCATATCTCGCAGTCTTTTCTAATTACGAAGACTAAAAAGGCTCGCGGTGACCTTTTCGATTCTTAGTGAAAATCACCTCTTGTTATATTCTTAAACGCTAGCCGATGCCTGCTTCTGTCTTCAAAGCAAAATAACGTTTTTTTCTTGTTTTTTTTTGTGAAGATTGTTTATACGATTTTGGAAAGCGCTGCCATGACGCAGCACGAACAAGGTACTGAAATCTTTTGTCCCTGATGAGAGGCTTTATTTTAGGGACAAAAGTCTGACGTGTTTGAAAAACAGTCATCTTTGCCTCTGAATGCCTTCAGAAGCAAGATGCTGTTATGAGATAAAAAAAAAAAAAGGATAGCAAATTACTTTGAATTAACCGGGAGTTCGTGATAAAATGAAAATCTTTTTTTTCGGCTCACGTTAATAAACTACGCGTCACATAAAGCAAGAACTCCGTGAGAACGTGACGCTAGCGGTGGAGACAGAACGCGTGAGTTTGAGAACATGACGTGACCTAAATCAAAGGATTAACGAGAAAGGGATTTTTTATTATGAACCGATGTCCACCTAAGTCTAATATCGTAAAAACAAGAAACGAAATTGTGAACTCATGTTGATTTTTTGCGAGTGAAAAACTACGTGTCAACAAGAAATAAAACAGTATATTTACAAGGTTAAAACAGCGCAAAAACGACGGACAGGGTAAAGAAGGACACGGACAGAGCGCTGTCCGTGTCCTTCTTTACCCTGTCCGTCGTTTTTTGCGCTGTTTCAATTTTTTAAGTATGTCATACCAACTCGCCCGGGCTTCAGCTTTAATACAGTATATTATTTCTTTTGCTGACGAGTAGTTTCCGCTAAAGTAGATGCCACAGGCGCCAGAATGTCATTTCTCGTTTCGACAATATTAGGCTTAGGTAAAGGTCGGCCTATAAAGCTACTTAGTCTTTTGCTTTTATCTTTCTGACGGAGGTAACTCCGTGCTCTCAAATTTCCGCACTTTATCTCCACCGCTAGCGTCAAATTCTCACGGAGTTTCAACTTTCTACCAGACGTAGTATATTAACGCGGACCGAAAAAAACAAAAAAAAACACGGTTTTCTTTTCTCCAGACGGAATAATTTCACACGAAATTTGGGAAACATTCGTAATATGGTGGTAGTACCTTTCGTCGGACAAGGAAAGGGACATTTCTTTATTTTTTACATGTACCCTCAGGACCTTGGACATTTAAAAGGGCAGTGGCTACAGAAACAAAAATAATTATGAAGTAAAAACAAAACAAAACAAAAAAAAAAAAAATTCACTAAGCGCAAAAAAAAAAAAAAATCGTCTATCTATACAATATTAGCTAAGGTGATCTTGAACAGTTGGAGGTCTTTTATCGAAGTTGTTGGTACGGGAAGGCGATTCCACTCTTTTAATGTGCGTGGAAAAAATGACTGAAAAAAAAAGCATTAGTCCTGCACGATAGCATACGACCTTATGAACGTGATCTATTTGAGATGAAACGTATTGAGGAGGTAAAATAAGTTCGGCGCGGAGTGGGGGGTGATAGAACAACTTGTGAAAGATGAAAATACAAAAAAAATTATAAGACGAGATGGCAAAGACGGTAAGGCAAGCCTGGATTTCATTATGCTTCTTCTCGCAGTTTTGTTACATTTGGACAAACTAAAACGAACAGAGTTGTTTTGGAACATTTCGAGTGAGTGAAATAGACTTTCATGACAAGGATCCCAGACTGCAACGGCATATTCGAGTTTAGGACGAATTAGCGCTTTGTAAACAGAAATTGTAGAGATGAGAAAACTTTCGGAAAATTACGTCGAAGATATCCCAACATGCGGTTAGCGTTATAATTATGTATGTTGTGTGAGCCGCCCAAGTGAGATTTGGTGTGATGTGAATACCAAGAAATTTACATCTAGTCACAGCGTCCAGGGGCAAGTTATGAAGATAGTAAAAAGGTGGATTATAAATTTTATTGGACACGTGCAGAAAATTTTTATTTGTTAATGTTCAATTTCATGCACCGCGCTTTGCACCAGACAGAACTAGCGTTAAGATCGGACTGGAGCGTGTTAATGTTATTTTCGCAAGTTATTTCCCTAAATATAACACAGTCATTGGCACCTTACCTATGAACACTGGAGCGAACCCCAATAGATATGCTGTCCGGGTGTCCACACGCACGCACGCACCCGCACGCACGCACACGCACGCACGCACGTACACACGCACACACACATGCACGCACGCACGCACACAGACACGCGCGCACACGCACGCTCGCGCACACACGCTCGCGCACACACGCACGTACGCACACACACGAAACACCGATTTTCGCCGCGTTTGGCGCTTATTGGTGGCTTGTACACCTTAGTTTGTGTTGTCTCATCCAAACAAGACAGAAGGACGCACACAAGCTGGCCAAGCTAACTTCAATCGAACCAAGTCCTGAAACACATTCAAATTCTTTCCGCCTTTTGTTTTTCTCGGTTTTCGGAACTTTCCTAGATAAATTCCGAACTATTTCCCCAGCCTCATGCTTTCTACGAGGGGTGCTGCGAACTCCTGGTGCGGAGGGTCAAGACACAAAACAAGCTTGCACCTGCTTTGACTACTTCACGCCTTCGTTAACCTTGTGCTGCAACAACCTCGTGTATGATGTTTGAGAAACAAAAAGTGAGAGTGGCTAAAGTGTTCTACTTTCGGTCGCTTCAAAGACGCTATCTGGGGCGGACATCTGAAGGCAGAGCATAATGTTTTGATACAGACTGCAGTCACTGCCAGCGTAAGAAAGGTGGAGCGGGACGAGCATCTTATTATCGCCCAGCAGCCAATCAGAACGCCGAAGAGTCAATCACGATGCGTTTGAATATTGTAAGCCACGCTCTTCATTTCTTAAGTTATTAGTGCTCATGGACATGTTACAAAAAGCGAAGAAAACGAAGTAGTACCTTATGTTCCAAGAAAAGCGCCATTTAATTTCTAAAAAAAAAGAAAAAAAAAGACAAGGACACAAAAAAAAAAAAATGTAATGTCGTAAAGAAGACGGTCTGGAAACGGGATGAGGACGATTCGTCACATGTGCGCTCGTCACAGGACGATTCGTCACATAGGAACATTCGTCACAGTATGACTCGTCACGTGGGCAACTGGTCACATGAAGCGCGCAGAGGACGGTAGTAAAGTGTAAATTTCAACGACTGCCCACATTCCCTGACTAGGAGTTTTACGACCGCACCGAAACGCCCTACACCGAAAAGTCCTAGATCCCCGTGAAGCAGCAGAGCTCCACCTCTCTCTGTTGCGATCACCCCCATCCTTTCGAATGCAGTTTGCGTTTAAAAATAGTCGCTTTTATATGACCTCTGCATTCACCGTTCGGGACGAAACCAGAAGCTAAAATGTTTGTTACAAATTATTCGCCCTTGAGATGTGAAAACCATTCTAAGATAAGAGATGATCCACTCTGTCCGGCCGAACCAGCATTCATTGTTCGGCACCGAACCAGAAGCTAAAACGTTTGTCGCAAATTCTTCGCCACTGCGAAAAAAAAAAAAACAAAAAAAAAAACATGCTACGATAAAAGTTGACCCACTTTATCCGCCCGAACCAAGTGGAGCAATACGTTTTCTTGTGGACGAACTATTGTGGGACCGGTTACCCGCGTGACGAGTCATCCTATGACGAATGTTCCTGTGTGACGAATCCTCCGGTGATTAATCGTGCTGTGATGAGTGCGCATGTGACGAATGAAAACATCAGTCATCGCGATATCCGTGGTTCGAACGTCGCGTTCCAAGTTTCTCTTTGAACTTGGTTGCCATGCGGCATTCGAAGCACGGATCTCGCGGTGACTCCCGTTCGAATCTGTTTGCAGACTGTCTTTCTATGATGTGTATGCAGTATTAGGGTGCCTTCATGTGCGCTTCGCATAGAGTGATGCCAACTGCCTGTTTCCCTTTTCCACACCCTCTTCCACCGCCATTTTGTTCCTCTCATTGTTTCCCCGTGCGCCGGAAAGTGGCCTTTGGCCTTTGTGTCCATCTGTCCTTCCATCCGAGTGGGAACATGCTAATCCTTCCTCCGTGGGTTCCACAACGCTGCTCCTAACTTGTGAGATAAGGTGCTTGTTTCCGGGAGGGTTATAAGCTCCACGGATTATCGCCGAGAACCAAAATGGCTGCTGGCGTGTCGGCGAGGGGTATTACAAAGGGTGGCTTCACCCTAGCAAAGCGCACATGAAGGCTCCCTATGCAGGGTGACCCTAGCTTTATTCGCCACGTTTTTTCCCCCCGGTTTGCCCATAGAGGCGATGACGGCTATAGAGATGTACCATTTGGCCGCAAGCCAGTCACTCTTAGCTCCCCCCTCTCCCCCATTTCCTGCCTTCGCTCAGCCTCCAGCAGAATAGCTCCATTTCTTTTTTTTTGTGGGTGTGTGTTTGCGGGTGTTTTTTTTTTGCATTTTTTACATCGTTTTGCCGGTCTTCCACCCCAAGAACGATTGCGTTAAAATTGACTACGACATGCTTCAAAGACGGTAAACATTAAAAAAATCAGTGACGTAAAAAAACCGTAAAAAAAAAAAGAAAAAACTTTTTTTGGTGCAATTGGGAAAAGCTATTTACAGGGAATGGAATGACTTCGCAAAAGATAAGGGGAAAAAAAAAAACACCACGAGATAGGGCTAAGATTCGGAATTAAAAAGAAAACAAAAACCCAAAACGGGAGCTGTGGCACATGTATACGCACGCACAAAAGTCCTTACCAACCGAGAGGGGGCGAACGAGGGTTGCATCTGAAAGATTGGGCTCTTATTGTCCCATTTGCGCAAACTGATTTCCCAGAGTCGCGACACGAATTTTGGGGAGAGGGTAACGAAAGGGGGAGAGAGCGGGAATTTCCCGAAAAGACGCCGAAGGAGCAGTCAAATTGGACGGAGCGGAGAACGGAAGCGGCGTCGGAGACGAAAAGGAACGAAGAATGACGAAGATATTAGGGAAAAAAAAAAAGCGAGGCGAGAAAAACGGGAAGATAAGGGAAACGACGGCGACTCTGGCTGCGAAAGGCCGAAGAAAAACAAAGCAAAGAGAATTTTGGTTTTGTTTGCAGGGCGACGACGTCGGAGATTGGCTGCTCAGCGACGAAAAGTTAAGTCGGACAATTTTTCAGCATTTGGGCAAACTTGGTTCGTTCGCGCGAGTGGCCCGCACGACTTCCGCTCATCCCGAATCGGGAAAATGTGACGCTTTCCCCCTCGCCTGGTGGTTTTAAGCGATTTGATAAATGTACCCCGTCAATAGGGCAGCGTACAAATAGCATGCGTGCGAAGTGCAAGAGAATTTCGGGGAAACTGTTTCTGACAAAACGCTTCTTCTTCCAGTTATTGTCTGCTCTGAGGGAGGCAGAGGGTTGTCAAGCAACAGCCGAGTTGCTTTTTCTTCCTGCCCCGGTCTTCAAATAAAAAAAGAAAATATACATTTGAAGAAAAGGAGAGGCAGTCATAATTTGCTCGGGCTTCGGAATTTTCTTCTGAAGACAGCCGAAAGAAGCCGAAGTCACGAAGATAGCCGAAGTTGTTTTGAAGGTAGTCGAAGTTGTAGAGAAGGAAGCCGAAGCTCTTACGAAGGTGGCCGAGGATGGTACTAGTGTAGCCAAAGATGGTACGAAGGTAGCCAGAAATAGCCGAAGGCAGCCAAAGCTTGTAGAGGAGCTTCCTGGCAACCAGAGAGTGGCAGTTGAAGTTTCGAAGAATCCCGTAGAAGTCACGTCTTCTCCCAATATACATCTTCTAAGAAATCATTTTTCTATTTTCGAACGAGGAATATATGTTGTTTGTTTACCACAGCTGGAAGTATTCTAGCTTACTCGATAGTTTTTATAAATGCCGTTTTATTTTGCTCCTTGAAGCTCTCATTGGTTAGGGCGGATTCCACTCCACGAGCAGTTTTAAAAATGTGTTTTTAGTGTTGAAAAAAAAATAACCCCCGTCGATTGCATAGTACTAACTTGGTTGGATTATGAGCAGTGTTGTAGGCGTTATCAAAAAAAAGTAACAGACGCTACTTTTGCGTCACTTTGTTTTATAAATGAACGGTTATAGCGTTTTTATCGACACTGGGGCAAAATGCTTAGGTGTCGATGTTTTTCTAAAGTTAGACTTTTCTATCGGGGAAAATACCCAAAAAATTGAGGGTATGTTGAATGAGCGCAATAATTAACTACTTGGCGCCTATACTTCGTTTGAACTTGAGTCTGGAAGCAGCCGACACTACAAGCTAATGAGACCGAACAAGCAGCGTCAAGAGCGCAAGTCACTGGCCTTTTTTCATGATTGACTCACCGATTATAGAACACGTACAAAACACGACAAAACACCATGACGTTGCAGTTTTGACGCTGTATGATGTTCGCTATGTTCGAGCGAGCAGCAGAGGCGAGCGTACGCGAAGTTCAACAGCGAACAACAAGAAGAAGTTTATTCACTCGAAACAGCGGCTTATATCGCCACAGCTGATAGCGCCGAAGCGGGGTTGTAACTGCTGACTCAACCCAAGTGCCGAGCCCGAGCTGACGAGAAGCGTCTTATCACACATCTCCCCTTTTTTTTTTTTCTCTCGACGTTTCCAGGCGCAAACTGTTGGGTCACGACGCTTGGAACCGTGCTGGAGGAACCACACATCTTCCACTTCGCGTGTGAGTGTGACTCGTGTCGTTGCACTGTGGTGCTACAGTCCTCTGATCACTGGATGTTTCCGCCGACTCCGGGGCAACTTGCACTGTTTCTGAACGGTTTTCGGAAGTCGTCGCGGGCAGTGGGATTAGATGCGTCCGGTTTCTTCGCAAAGAACTCTCATCGGTTTCGACCCAATACCCTTGGCCTTGGCCTTGGCCCTTGGCCTTGGCTCCGCAGGGCGCCCCTGAACGATGCCTTTTCTTTGGAGGTCTATGATCCACACCTCTGTTTCATCGGACAACTCCGATAAGTCCCGAACTCCATGGCGTCAGTCGTAGTCTTTCTTCTGGCGGCAACGCTGCGTCTTTTCAAAAGCCGCCAGCTTCCGTAAGTCTGGCGTCCGGGGCTGAAGGCTTTCGCTCGATGTCGGAAGGGCCGTGCGCAGTCTCCGGCCCATGAGCAGCTCCGCAGGACTGAATCCATTCTTCAGTGGACTGGTTCTGTAGGAAAGAAGCGTCTTATAAGCGCCTTACGTCTTTTTCAAGGACCCTTTTATTATCTTGACAGCCGATTCTGCCATCCCGTTGCTCTGATGATAATGGGGGCTAGACGTGACATGGCGAAAGTTGTACTCCCCGGCGAACCTTGAGAATTCTGCACCGAGGGCTCTCGAAAATTGTGGGCCGTTGTCGGACACTACCACTTCCGGTATCCCGTGCCTGGCGAAAATGGACTTGCAGTGGTTTATCACTGCAGATGACGATAGGCTGCTCAGCGGGGCGAGCTCCGGGTAGCGTGAAAAATAGTCGGTCATGACCACCCACCATTTTCCCCCGAGAAAGAATAGGTCAATCGCGATTCGCTGCCATGGCCTATCTGGGAACTCTGTCTGTTGAAGAGGCATCTTTCGGTTAGTGCTCTGCTTAAACTATGACAGTTCTTGACGAGACGCTCAATGTCAGCATCGATACTCGGCCACCACACTGAACTCTTGGCCCGACCCCGACACTTTTCAATCCCGAAGTGTCCTTCACGCACTATTTCGAGAACAGTTTGCCGCAGTGTCGACGGGATCACTATTCTAGATCCGCACATCAACACTTCGTTATTTACTGCTATATTTTGCCTCTCCTCCCAGTAGGATTTAAGGCTCAACCCAACATCCCGTCGGCTTGGCCAGCCTTTTGCGCACAGCTTGACTAGGGCTTGACATACCGGGTCTCGTTTTTGTTCCTCGGCGATCTGTTGCAAGCTGGGGGCTGTCACCGGGATTGATGACGCCACCCAATGGAGGTAGCCCTGGACGTCGTCCTCCAGTTCAGTGGACTTCGCTTTTTGAAGCGGTGACCGGGAAAGAGTGTCGGCCACCGTCAAGTCCCGGCCTGGAACATACACAATGTCATACGTGTAGCGCATCCGGCGCATGCGCATTCGTTGCAATCTTGGTGTTAGCTCGTCGATCCCTTTAGATCCGAACAAAGACACCAAAGGCTTGTGATCTGTCTCCAGGCAGAATTGCGTGCCTAGCAGGTAGTCCCGAAACTTTTCACTCGCCCAGACCAAGGCCAGGCCTTCTTTTTCAATTTGAGCGTAGCGCCTCTCTGTGTCTGTGAGTGTTCTTGACGCATACGAAATCACTTTGAACTGACCTTTGTCTTGTTTTTGGCGGAGGACGGCCCCGAGACCGTACGATGAGGCATCGGCCGATACCACTGTCTCGCGGTTGGGGTCGTAGATTCCTAGAACAGGATCTGACGAAAGAAGCGTCTTCCAGTTCTGGAAGGCTTCTTCTTGCGCAGGGCCCCACACAAATTCCTGTCGTGAACTTATTATAGAAGACAGAGGTTGAAGAACTTCGGCCATGCGGGGCGCGAAGCGGGCTAGGTAAGTAGCCATGCCAATCATGCGTCGTAGTTCCGTCTTCGAAGTCGGGTGACGCATCTCTGTGACGGCGGCGAGCTTCTGTTTATCGGGACGTACCTCGTTGCATCCGATTTTGTGACCCAAGAACGAAATCTCGGTGACATTGAACTCGCACTTCTCGCGGTTCAGAGTGATTCCAGCTGTCTGGACGCGTTTTAGCACAGCCCGAAGCCGTTCGTCATGCTGCGCTTGTGTGGCTCCCCAGATAAGCACGTCGTCCATGTGGCAGACGACCCCTTCCATTCCAGACAGGACTTGCCCCATGCGCCTTTGGAAATGCTCCAGGGCCGACGAGACGCCAAAGGGCAATCTGTTAAAATAAAATCGTCCAAACGGTGTGATAAACGTAGTGTACTCTTTGCTCTTCTCGCTCAAAGGTATCTATGATTGATCCCATCAGCTCGTAGCGTTGGCCGCGTCTGGTTAAAGGCCGACGACCAGACTCGAGATTCTGCAAGGCAAAAGATCCTCCTCACCATGGGGAGGACATAACAGGCAACGGCGGACAGGGTAGAAGGAGGGAGAGGAGGAAGGGTGGCAAAAGTGGAAAGCGCGAACTGGACGCCGGTCTTTAAGGTAAAAAGAAGTATAGAAAAACAAAACAAAGATGTAAGTGCACATTTTTTTTTCAAGTTTTAGAAAAACGTAACTGGTAACGTAACTACGTTACCCGTTACTGCTTTGAAAATGTAACTCGAAAAAAGTAACTTGCTACCGGTAAAGCCGTTACCTGTAACGCGTTAACGTCAACACTGATTACGAGTAGCGCCAAAGGTAATTAAAAATTATAACATTAGTTTTGTTAATGATCTTATATACGAGTACTATATTTATTTTTGATCGAACTAAGGTACCTTTTTTGAAGCTCTCGTTAATATATCCCATTAGAAGAAAAAAAAACAATAAAAAACGCTGATTTTGCCTCTGAATATTTTTCTTTCTGCTACGGAATATACGTCTTATTCAATTTTTGACTGAGTCAAATAGTTCGTAAGATACAACTTGGAATTCAAAACCTAAAGGGGGGGTTAAAGTTGTAAAAGTCTATTTTTAGTTAAATTGTTTCTGTTGGCGAGTTGCGCTTCAACATATGGATAATGTCTACATTTTTCTTCAATCGCGGGATGCCGTTTATTTGTTTATTTCTACGAAAGACGCATGTGCGTATTTGGAACGTCTATTTTTGAAACGGGTGACAGCGGTATGATGAAAAGGAAGCGTAGTATTCTCATTGTTCAGCAGAGTTGATGTTCTGATGCTGCCCTCAAAAAGGTCTTGTAGACCAAATTCGCACAGGACTTATGATAGTACACAACAGAGGTCGGCATTTTAGGTCGTTCTCACTCACCCTCACCCTCACAGCCACACTGACCCAAGCCCCTCACTCACCCTCACCCTCACAGCTACACTCACCTTCAGCCCCTCACTCACCCTCACCCTCACAGTCACACTCACCTTCAACCCCTCACTCACCCTCACCCTCACAGTCACACTCACCTTCAGCCCTTCACTCACCCTCACTGAACCTCACGGCCCTCACGCACTCACCGTCCTCACGGCCCTCACGCCCCTCACTCACTCAAGGCCCTCACGCCACTCACCGCCCTCACGCCACTCACCGCCCTCACGGCCCTCACGGCCCTTACAGCCCTCACCGCCCTCACGGCCCTCACCGCCCTCACAGCACTCACGCACTCATAGCCCTCACGCCACTCACCGTCCTCATCGCCCTCACGGCCCTCACCGCCCTCACGGCCCTCACTATTTAGACACAATTACGCGTTATAGACGTGTTTTTATGCATTTAAACCTCGTTAAGAATACTAATGCACCTTTCTGAAACAGTTTATTTCCAAAAAACGATCGATTTCAAACCAGAACCAAGTCTTTCGGTGTCATCATCACCGGCACGAGGTATCGCGTGAAAATTTTGCGTCCCTGATTGGATGCAGCCGCTTCAAACGTAGTCAAATTTCTCCGAGTTGCTTGCTTATTTCGAGCCGGACCCGATCTCAGCAATTCGTGTCGATCTAGGGAAAGCTAGAGAACAACCCGCCATTAACACCAAAATTGCTGAGAAAGCTAGATGCTCGATCTGAAGGGGGCCTCACGCACTCACGGCCTTCCCGGCCTTCACGGCCCTCACCGCCCTCACCGCCCTCACGGTCCTCACCGCCCTCACCACCCTCACGCCACTCACCGCCCTCACGCCAATCACCGCCCTTCCGGTCCTCATACCCCTCACGCCCCTCACGCACTCATGGCCCTCATACCCCTCACCGCCCTCACGGCCCTCACGGCCCTCACGACCCTCACGGCCCTCACGGCCCTCACCGCCCTCACAGCCCTCACGGCCTTCACCGCCCTCACAGCCCTCATGGCCCTCACTCACCCTCACACTCATGAATTTTCCTGGTTCAGAAACTCACTCACCCTCACCTCGCCTGTGAAGATGAGGGTGAGTGAGGGTGAGTGAGGGCCCTCATGAGTGAGGTTTGCCGAGGTATGCTACACAATGTTAGGATAAGCAACGCCAAAAGTGACGCTGTCCAAGAACCATTTCATCTCTTCCCTTTATGTTTAGAGTATTTCTTTTATTCTGGGCATTTCTACAGTCACTGACAATGTGAGAACGTCAGGAAGGAGCTTCAGCTGTCCCACCTTCAGTACCTGCCTCCTACCTTCAGCAGCGCTTCGGCGTCCCGTGCTCTTCGAACGCGGGCGGGACCGAAGCACGGCGGAAGGCACGGAGCGTTTGCAGGGGGTCGGTCGGTCGGGCGTTCGAAAGGCTCGCCCTGCAGTTATCATTTTGTCAATGACTACTGGCGACGTGAGCGATCGAAAGCGTCGCAGTGATCGGCCTGCCATGATTGGCTGAATGCTGACTATGACGTCAGTAAAGGATTTCCCACCGACGGGATTAAGGGTAATATAAGAGCTTCAATTTTGACGCTGTTGAACGTTTTTTTATTTCAGAGCGCAATGATTTCATGCTTTTACCATGCCCATTGCAAACACCACCAACTTGCTGGTCTCAAGGTAATGACGTCAGGGGAGGCAGTCATAGGAGGGCGCCATCAAAACATCCCGCCGCCAATTAGAGGCGAGATGCTGCGGTGGCGCCCTCGTATGGTTCCCTTTCGTGACGTCATTAGCTCGCGAACAGCAAGTTCGATGGTGTTTGTAATAAGCATGGCGGAAGCTTGAAATCATTGAACTCTGAAACCAACACTGCCAACACCGTCAGAATTGAAGTTTATACATTTCTCTTATTTCCGTCGATGAGAAATCCTTTGCTGACGTCATAGTCAGCATTCGGCCGATCCTGGAAGGCCGACCGCAGCGACGCTTTCGGTCGCTTACGTCACCAATTGGCGACGTGAGCGATCAAAAGCGTCGCTGTGGTCGTCCTGCCACGATTGGCCGAATGCTGACTATGACGTCAGCAAAGGATGTCTCATCGACGGAAATAAGAGGAATGTAAGAACTTCAATTTTGACGGTGTTGACCATGTTGCTTTGAGATCGATATGATTTCAGGCTTCCAGAATTCTGATTACAAACACCACCAAACTTGTTGTTCACAAGGTAATGACGTCACGAAAGGTAACCGAACGAGGGCGCCACCGAAACATCTCGCCGCTAATAGACGATTGCAAGCGGGGCATCTGGCCAGCGCCATGTCTCTGCTTGTGCGGGCAAGAGCGTGCAATTACAAGCTTCCCAAAGCTACGTTCACGCACACGCTGCACATGCTTGCATGCATGAAGTACCAGCGAGGAGCCATGCTTGCATTTGATTATGGCCCGTTTCACCTTCTGTTGTACCGCAGCGAAGGCTAGAAGCGCGAGCTCATAGCGTTGGCAGCTGCCCTTGGTGCACGAGAGCTTGTGCCGCCGAGATGTGCCCCAGAGCAAGGAGCTCGCGCTTACAGCATTTCCTGCGGTACAACATAAGATGAAATAGAGTCTATAAACCGCCAAGCTTATTTTTTTTTTTTGTAGCGTAAAACGCCGAATTGATGGATGCGTTTTGATGAAATTGCAGTGAGTGAAACTTGGTTAAAAAACAATGAAACCATTGTTATGCACGGCCACTATTTATCATCTTTTCCACTTGATACACACAGGAAAGCTGGGGCCCTAAGCTGGACGCTTGGCCGAAAGGACGGCGAGAAATCTGGCGGCCCCGATTGGCCAACGCCACACTTGCCCTTGGCGCCGGCCAATCATAGCCGCCGAATTTCTCGCCGACTTTTCCGCCAAGTGTCCAGATTAGGGCCCCTGGAGGCGTCTCGTTTTTTGCAAAAGAAAATATTGTTTTCCAGGTTTTATCGCCTGCCACTATGAGTGATGATGTCACCGAAGCACTTTTTATAAAGCTTGATTGTGGCGTAATAGTCGGTGTAGTCTAGCGACCTCCAAGCTTGTTAGTAAACTAGGGTTGTGCGAATATTCGAAATTTTGAATAGTAGTTGCAAATAATACACTATTCGATATTCGCTTCGAAACGAACTGCACTATTCGCGTTTTTCGAAGTGTTGATTACGGCGGGTTGACAACGTTGAGTGCGCTTCTTACCAAGCACCATTGCGCTGCGGAGAAGCAAAACCGGTGAAAGTGAGCTTTGCGGGTGTTGCTTCTCCGCATTGCATCTGTGCTCGGTAAGAAGCGCACTTAACGGGGTAACCCGCCGCGATAAACAATATCTTAATAGACTACTTCCATAAAGCCCTACATGCAACACGGCGCGCGTTGCACTCTGGGAACTAGTTGGCCAGCCAGGGAGGAGGGTGGCACGGTTTCGGTTTCGATCGACGCGTCGACAAGAGATTATACACAGAGCGTGGGCTATTAACGGCCATTATCTCATGTTTTCTGGTCCCGAGAGCGTCATTTGTGGTCTCTAAACTAACCTAAATGACCAGACCTCGAAGCTTAGACAAGCCCGAGACGTATAGCTTGTCTTAACTCATGCTTGTTGTATTTTTGTACTTGAGCCTTTCTGTTAGCGTTCCAATCGAGGTATGTGGACGAGCCAGTGCTGGGATTCTCGACGCTGCGAAGCTCGGGGAGCTTGCTTGTGTACGAATCAACAAGCTGTAGCAACCAATAAGTATGCATGCATCGAGCTTGGGCCTTTACTTTAGTGTTGCTGATCAGAAAGTTTGTTTGTTGCGTGCGTCCATAGATGAAATATCACTTTTTGCAATTACTGTTTTTCTTAATACGCCTGAGTACGCGAGGTAAAACTCAGAGGCGCCATTGAAAAGCTCAGTTTTAACACACTTCTTAACTCTTATCTGTACTGACCTGCAGCACTGCACGAAGTGAGGTCCCCACCCGCTTGGCATTCCTCTAATGTTCAACATGGCGTGTGCGCATAAAGTTATCCTGCAATCATATAGGCACATTCGCACATACAGACCATTTTTAGAAGGCAAAAGTCGAGCACTTTTGTGAAGAATGTCGCACCGTTCGCCGGGAGTGCGCCGGACGGGCATGAACCTCTATGCGGTGCGCCAAACGAACGAAATTATTCAAAGCGCGTTTGAAAGTTGCTAATGGCCATAATATTTGTTATGTGTTTGCTTTCTTCCTGCCTGAGTACGTCGAGATAATTTCAGACACACCGTTCAGGCACAGATCTTGGGCGTAAGTAAAAGCTCGTCCAAAAAGGCTTAGCGAGGAGTAGGGGACGCTTGTTAGGGCCTCCGTCGTAGCTCGCCGATCTCAGCGTTTGCGAAAACTTAATCTTCTATCAGCATAAAATTTGAGTGGGAGATATATGATGACACGAGGAAGACATCATAGTAACTTTTGTGCAGTAGAGAGGTCGAATTTATTGCGTTTCCTTAAAAGTTCATGCGTCAACGCTGGGCTCAACTTTGATACTCCTGTGAGAATGCGGCTTGCTTTTTGCCCAATGAAGTAACAAGAAGCGGACGTTTGGCAATCAAAATAGGTGAAAGGCTCCAGATGGACAAATTTCAGTTGTTCACTGGTACTAGACGGGATTATTGAAATTGAACTGAAAGATGCACTCGTGGGGTGAGGTGACTAAGCCACGTCTTACTACGGTTGCATACGCACTCATAATATCCGGTGTTTCGGGAACCAAGAAAAGTGCCCCGGTCTTCGTTTTGTATCGCTCGAGAATGAGTGTATTGTACGTTCATGAAAAGTCAGATAATCGAAAACGCAAGCAGCGCCTTCGGTCGCGGCGTGATAGCATGAGATGAAGCTGCTCAGTCGAAACCGAAACTGAGCGGCCAACTAGTTCCGAGAGTGCACTGCGTGGTAGTTCGCCGCGATGGGGCGCGTCGGTTTTGGAAGAAGTCCATTGCGTGCTCGGAAGAAAAGCATACATTCTAAGCGAAATGGTGCACCCGCGCCGACTGCATTTGAAAATAAATGGAAACTTTGTGAATCTGTATATTTATATTGTAGTAAAAGTTTCAAAATTAAACTTTTATGGAAGAGTATACTATGTTAGGCAGAGATGCTTTTACAACCTGTATTCATCATGCGCGACTCATTCTTTTTTAACTTGGAATTAAAGAAATAATATTTTATATATCAAGATTTGTAAATTCACTTAATTGGTATGTCAAATCCGTTGTTTACTTGCGATCCCAAGACAGCAGACTTTCTGAGATCACAGTTCATAAATATAGATAGATTAAGCTTAGCTTGTGAATGAAAAAGTGGAATAACCTTTACAGGTTTAGCTGGGTTTTCGTCTAAGCATTATTCAATGGTAGTGAAAGGCGTGGAAAAACTATTCGATATTCGAATCGAAAATATTCGGCCAAAATCACTATTCGCTTCGAATTCGCTTCGAACTCAAAATTCCCTATTCGCACAAGACTATAGTAAACTTCTTTCTTGTAAAATTGGAGTAAGTATTTACGGCATTGTCTAATGGACAGAATGACCGCGTTGTAGTTGTTGGAGACTTTAATACTGATCTGGCTAGTGATATGCATAATAGCTCTATGCTGCTTTTAGTATCATTCAACTTACGCAACTTCATTACTGAACCTACTCGCATTACTAACACCTCCAGTACATTAATTGATCATGCTCTTTGCAATACTGATACGGATGTCTATGCTGGTGTTTACCCAAGGTTGATAGCTGACCACTTGTCCCTTGTTTTACAAAAAAGAGATTCATAAAAAAAAAAAAAAATCTTGTCGTCCTGAACAAAACACTAAAATAGATTATGCGCAGCTTTGCAAGGTATTAGAACGACTAGGTATATACTCCACTTATCATGAAAACGTTTACATTGAATACTCAAACTTAATTACTAGTCTCAAAAGCGCGATAACGTTGAGTGCTGAAAAAAAAAGTCTAAAGAATACAATGTACCGGTCTGCCCTTGGATGACGAACTAAATTGTAGGGGTACTAAAGGAAAAAGATAAATGGTATCATAAATAGACACAATACAAAAAATAATAATTACTATTTAAGCCAATTTAAACAATTCAGAAACAAATAAATTTTTAATGTTGAGAGAAAAGAAAGAAAGAATGTTACTCAACTAAAATGATTAGGCAAGTGGATGGAAATACTACAATAATTTGGGACGTAGTCAACGATGCTATTGGCCTTTGTGCAAATGAGCATGTATTACCTGACTTAATCGAACAGAAGACGGTAGAGATGTTTATTGATTATTTTACTAATATAGGGCTTCTCCTAGCAGCTCAGTTGTCGTACATTCCTCATCCTCAGCATTCATTGACACCGATTACAAATAACTTTGTAAGGCAAGAAATTGAAATTAATGAAATAATATCAGTAGTTGGGAACCTTAGAATACGTAGAGCCGCAGGACTGGATAAAATTCCTATTAAATTATTAAACAATAATATTGATATTTTAAGTATTTATCTCTTACACCTGTTTAGTCACACGTTAGAGAGTGGAATATATCCCAACGAGCTGAAGATAGCTAAAGTAGTACCTATTTTTAAAGATAGAGATTCTTCTGCACCGTCCAGCTATAAACAATTTCAGTTTTAAGTATATTCAACACAGTTTAAAAAAAAATATGCAAACGCATAAAGGACTTCGTAACTAAATACTCAATGTTTTGCCACAATCAGCACGGATATAGACCAGATAGATTCAGCTGTTTCTGTCCTAACTCAACGTCTCAACACAGCTCTCCATAAAATTGCCGTTGTATATTTAGATATAAAAAACATTTGACACAGTTACTCACCGTATCTTGCTTTATAAACTCTATCAGTATGGCTTTCGGGGGAAAACGTCGGAGCTTTTTAATAGCTGTTTCTCTAACCAGAAACAGTGCGCAGTAATAAATGATTTTATCTCTATCTCCCAAACGGTGTTAACTGGTGTATCACAGGCTCAGTTCTTGGGCCCATTATTTTTTCACTTTACGTTAATGATTTTGCGTCGTTTTTAAAATACTCGGAAGCATTACGCCAATGATACGGAAGTGATGTTTGTTGGGGATAGAATAGGCGAATTGCAGGATAAAATCAATGAGGAATTGACCTGGGTACCGACATAGTTCACGAGTAATCAACTTACAATTAACCTAAATAAATCTAAGTCTACAGTGTTTCCCTCCAAGAAAAATTCGATTAATTACGACGAGATGGTTATACAATTGAATAATACGGAATTACAACATGTTACCTGTCATAAATATTTAGCCGTTCTGTTTGATTCTAATATGCACTGGACATATTAGAATTAGACATATTAGAAGCACATATGTTAAAAAATTGCATGCGGTTGTTATACATTAATAATGGCGCGGGAATGTTTTAATTTATTCATTTTGTGCATACTCTATTTTGAATTCGTGCACAGTCAGCTGGTTTATTGTATTGAATCCAGAGGGTAATACTTACGCGACATACTTGGATCCGGTAACTCGCTTGCAAAAACGGGAGAGGCGATTAATAAGATTTTTAAGAACAACTAACCCTAGTAGATCTTTTTTCCAATCACTAAACGTGTTGCCATTTAGTTGTATTTACAAATTAAAAATAGCTTAAACAGTTGGTAAAATCATCGAGTCTAATGAACCCCTTTCTTTGAACTCATTTCGACTTCCCAGAAGACAGACAAGGGCTGCAGGGAGTTATAAGCTTAATTTACCGCCATGCCACAATGCACATGAACGAATGCTGATTTAATTTTATGGCGCTCTAGTTTGGAGTGAAATACCTTTTAATATAAAGTTGGAAAAAAACTTCCTGCCCCCCTTAAAAAGTTTATTTCATGATTATGAAATGTAGTTACGCTAATTACTTTCTAGAACGTGATTTTTTTTTTTGCGCGCGATGCTTGAGTTTATTGTATTCTGCCGCTTTTTTAACCTATATTACGATTAAACCCCGGACTAGCCTTAACGGTTATGGGTCCAAACAGTTGTTGTGTATTTTGAAAACAAATTCGGAACTAAAGTAATGCATGAGTGAATGAATGAATGCACGGGAGACGGTCTTTGCTTTTTTTCTGGAGCCCCTCCCGACGATGCAATCGAGCGTACGTCGTGGTCCAAATATACAAGAACGAACCGTTCGGCATGAATGGCTGAGTATAAAACACACGGTGAAACAGACCATCATCCACATTCCCTTTTTTTGTTTCGTTTGCCCCAAAGGCCTCGTTGTCTCGTTCACGTTTGAAACGCGTCCGTCAAAAGATTTTTCGAGACATTTTTGTCCCCGAAATAGCAATGTCGGAGTTCTGCTCCGTGGTAAAAGGAAACGAAACGAAACAATACAAAACAAAACAGAACTAAATTCAAAACAAAGCAAACAACAAGAAAGCCAGCTCGTCGCGCCGCCTTGCTTTCCGAGCGTCTCGTCTGCTCCGCAGCATGGGAGCATTCATAGGTATTAAGTTCGACTGCTTCGGCGAACTTTCGACCTTTTAGCGAAGTTCGACAAAGTTAAACTTGTGGACAGTGTTTCCCGCTTTCTACACAAAACAAATTTTAAGTTTTAAAAGACAAACGCTTTAGAAAGTAGTTTATGCTATATTTTTATAGAATGATTACTGATGTTTTCTCGTTGTAAGAACGAACATGTTGAGTTAGTTTCCTAGCGTAATACAATGAAACAATACACCGAAATAACTATAGCACGTTTCCACCACCAGGTGGCCCCAGCTTGTTTTAAATTTTCACGCAGGAGTGCTAGAGTCGAACTTTGTTTCCCAAGTTCCAGAATGTCGAATCTGGTTCGCAGTCGTGCCTGGGCAGGTTCGCGACATTCCTCTCCCTAAACCGTCTTGGTTGGAGCAGCTAGGTATTGAGGCAGCGTTTGTCGTTCTCCCGTGAGGGGGCGTCTTCATTTATCAGTTGGGGCTCGAACCCCGCCGCTCTCTTGGTGTCTCAGCACACATTGTGCCCCGTGAGACGAATAGCTGAGAGGAGCCGTATCAGGAACGATTGCGGGCCTGCTGCCATCCCACGGTGAGACGAATGCTGTTGTCTTTTTCTCCCCAAACCCGGCGTATATATAGCTAGAACAGCAATGCTCGTTGCTCGTGTTTTCGTGTTCGCCACGGAATGGGGGATGCGGCCCGGGTTATTCGATTGCCCCGTGGGCACAAGGAGTTACGAGGGTTCCTATATTCCGCTCACCCCCTAAGCTGAAAGTGCGGTGGTTGCGACGCACTTATCTGACCAACCAACCGCCTCCCTTCCATCACCTGACCTCGCTCTGTGTGCGTGCTCAAGGGCGGAAGCGTAATCACGTGGTAAAGGATGGACGCATGCCTAGTTCAACGAGCCACGTAGCTTCCACCCCACTGTCAACTCACGGGTGCAGGCTGCTCGCCCTGGGACTGTGCAGTGTTTGCGCGTCGGTGAATTCGCCGTATGATCCGTTTGCTACGATTCTTTCTCGAGCCTGTGTTTGCTCGATCAGTTTTTTTTTTTTTACTCGTATGGCGTCTGCGCCGCGAACGAATATTAGAATGGGACAGCAGACGGTCTCACTTTGACTTCTGGCGTGGAAGATGCGCGAAGGGTTCGACGGTGACTTCTGATACCGACCGCTAGTACGGGCGAACGAAGGAAGCTTTCATTTATTCTATCCCGGGGCTGTTTACGCTCATCGTGAAAGGGGTTCGATGTACGTTGGCATTTACTCAACGGGTTGCTGCCCCTTTTCGCAGTCGTCGCGATCGCGAAATTTCGAAAGACCACTGCCAAGTGGAAAGCAAGGCCTGCGCATGACGTCATTATTAGTGGCTCTGGTTGGTGGATCCCATGTCCGCTCCAAGCGGGGAAACACGCACTCGACGAGAGCAGGGGACGAGAATCATCGAAACGCGGCAGACGCGTCTGTCTTGGCGTCCCAGTGTGCTGGCGGCGCTCTGTTGTAAGACGCTGCGAGACGCGCTGGCAGTAATACTACGGTAGCTGGAAGGCGTCTCCGACTGGTGTGTTTAGCGTCCTATTCCGCCCGCGCATCCAAAGTGGTCCCGAACTGCCAAGAAATGACGTCACAGAAGGCGGAGTTTCTTGCGGTCGGATGTCGCGATCCTGGCGGTTGGTCGTACAAATGCTGGCGAGTAGCACAACCAAACGCGAGTGTCTCTGCCGTCGCGGCGTCCCAACTCCTGGCTGACGAAGCTTCCGTGGCATGTCAAGCTGGAGAGCGACCTGCAGGAGAACAGGCGTCTGCCACAATCACCACCGCTGCTGTAACACCGCCAGGTTCGCGGTCGGCGATAGCATGAAACTTGTATGACATCATCAGGCGGACAGCGCAACAGCCGGAGGAGTGTTCCATGGCACCATAGTGATACTGACGCGCGCTATGAGGAGCGCAAATTCGTCTGCTTCTTTTGCGGGGGGTTGCGGCGACGACAAAACGCCGAGCTCTGATAGGCTCTGATAGAATGGATGATGGGTAGCTTGCTTCAAGGTCTACCCACTATCCTTTAATCAGAGTCAGCCAGTCCTCGCTGTTCTCACGTCACCGCAACCCCCCGACACAGAAGCAGACAAACTTGCGCTCTGCATAGGGGCGCTGCGTGCATTCACTATTTAGAACACTGTACTTCATAGTCATACACATGCGCGCTTTGGCTTGAGTGAAGACATCTCAGCCATTCTTCCGCCCAATCGTTTATGCAGTTTGAAGTGCGCGCAATCGGGTGTCACTCAGCTCGAGTGCGTAGCTTTGACTAATTCATACGCGCCATTTGACCGCCCAAGTTATGCACCGAGCGTCACGCGCTGGCACATTCAGGGCAACAATGAATGCCTTCACCCTGAGACAGACAGACATGTAGGCACCCTATCACTATTGACGATGTTTCGGGGGGATAGGCGCAGGCCTTGTTTTTTTTGGTGGTATTAGTGTAACGCTCCAAATTACACAAAATGTCTCGCTCGATTTTTATTGCCATGTTGAAATGTCAACAAAATGTGTTGTGAGAAAACCTGTAGCCCCTTCCCCCTCCCCCTCCCCCCCTAAAAAAAGTGCTGAAACCAATTTTGGACATATCCCTGGAACAAAGCAACCTAGTTGCCAGAACTGTGCACGAACGGTCATGAGGAATTGTCGAAGCTCAATGCACGGGCATGTTGCCCTGAACGATGCTTGCACTGCACGAGCGGCGTGTGCTTGGCAGCACTCAAGAACCCTAGTAAACAAAGTACTGCCCCTCGCAGAACTTTGCAAGTTTTCCTTTCATGCGATGAATTGAGATATATGTAGGTGGTACCATATAATAGGTTTAAGTAATTTTATCAAGATGTACACGTTTCAAACGCCAGAGACGTCGCTTCTTCCCATGAAAACCAAACCTTGTACGAACTACTTCGCGCAGTGATAAAATAATGCGCCAAACTTTCTGTTTCCTTGATGTGTCAACGAGTACATTAACCTATGCCGCACTCGCACCTAAACTAAAATTGGAGTTTAGCTTTAACAACGTGCCACCTAAGGATGTTGACGCAGGTTCGCACCACCAGTTTTGACTGCGATGGATGCATGTGAAACGGAGTACAGTTGCCGCGTATAACGCCACCCCCCTTATACAAAGTCAGACATAAGCGGAAGTACGGGGTCTAGGGTCTCGCCTCGAGCTTAGAAACCGTGAAACAATTAGACAGTCGTTACGCTTAAGCTAACGACGCGCACAGGAGTTGACAGTGACACAAGAAGTAGCGGCATAGTAATGGAGCTCAGTAGAGAAGGCTCAGTCGCTCAAAAATGTGAAACTCTTCCTCAGTTCCCAAAAAGACATTGAACAAAAAAGAAAAAAAGAAACATATAGGCGTGTTCGGAGGGAGGTTAGCGGTGTGTTCTCCACTTTGCAATGGCGACTTCCACCTCCCTCCAGTGACGAATGCCGGCACGCAAAAAAGACCCCCCCCCCCCTTCCCCCCCCCCCCCCCCCCCCCCCCCGCCTCTTCCTCCCAGACTATGGCTGAAAACTCTCTAAACTGATTTCCGAGTTGCCGATGTGTGCTGCGGTGCTAGCCCTACCCCTGGCCCTGCACCTTTTCGCCGCCGCCGAGTTTGAGAAGTTCCCCACGCTTTCATGCCCACCTCCCTGATTTTACCCTTTTTTTCTTTTTTTTCAGCCGCGCTCTTCGTCGTAGTTTGGGGAGCGTGACTCGCGTGTCGGAGCCGACTTCGAGCGGGTCTTCTTTCCCTGTACGAGCGCGAGGGGACGACGAGGGCGAGCTGGTGTTTCGGGCCTCTTTGATGTTTCGATGGAAAGCTCCAACTCTGGCGCGTGGAGCCTCGCTTGATCATAGCCTTCTATATATAGGGTGATCATAATCTAGAGCAGGGGTGGCCAAGCTGCGGCTCTTCGCGGGTTAAAGTGCGGTTCGCGGCTCCCCCCCCTCCCCCCCCCCCCCCCCCCTCCGCCTCCCACCCGGTACACGAGCACTTCTCCAAAAAGATAAATGAAACCCGTTTTAAATCGAAAGACTGGTTGAGGTTTGGTAATTTTGTGCTACTGCTACTGTACTGCTACCTTACTTACAGCTGGACTGCTTTTGATTTGCATAGATTGAAAGTAGTTCGAGTTTCGTCTATTGCTCTAGACAAAAGTTTCCCCCCCCCCCTCTCCCCCCCCCCCCCCCCCCCCCCTGGCTCTTGGAAGTTTCGTGGTTTTGTTTGCGGCTCTTAGGCTGGGTCAGCCTGGCCACCCCTGATCTAGAGCATTGAAAGCGGGACAGGGGGTGCCGGGGGGGGGGGGGGGGGGCAGGAACGGGGAGTGGGGCAGAAAGAAAAAGCAAGCTCTGCTACTATTCAGTTCGTTGTGCGAATGCACATTTGTCCCCAAGTTTCGTCGTTTCGTTGAGTACAGAGGCATCTTTCTCCTTTATTTTTAAGCTAAACCGTAGTATGCAATATATAGCAATAGAGAAAAGTGACCCGAATAACGTTTGTGCTAACAAGACATATTGACACATGGAAGCCTGGAAAGAGCCTTAAATTTATCCTTCAAAAGTTTTCAGGAGCAAAAAAAAAAAAAAAAAGGAATATAAAGATGCAGCCACGCTGCACGCCTTTCGCCGGTACCCGGTTAGTTGCCGCCACCGAACGTGCTTCTTTCTTCAATGAGAACATTTTCGACAGAAATCTGTCTGGTTGGGGAAAGATTAGGTTTAAAGAGAATAGCTCCCACCAAAATAAAAGAAAACGGTTCAGCCCGACGTTTAAAAACCCGCTTGGTTTCTTCATCAGGGGTGACTAAATCGCGAAGAGCAGCAGAAGTTTTCACCTTTTTAGTTGTTTTCGAGTCGACATTTTTTTTTTTTTATATAAACATATGGTTTCTTGTTTTTTGCCGTCGTCAGATGGCGCAATCCACGGACATACGCCGTCGGCGAAGCACCCAGTGGCCTTTTTACGTTTTCCGGTGTGTGTTGGATATGCCGAGACTCGAGGAAAAGCCTTCTTCGGATTTGTGGCTCAGTTTCAATCCCTTGCGCGTTCGCGAAGTCGATTGGATGGTCGTGCACATCGCAGTGTTCCACGACGGCGCTGCGCTCGGGGTCCAACTTGCGCACGTCGTTCTTATGCTGTGTGATTCGCTGAGAAAAGTTTTTCATCTTGCCGTATAAGTAGCGGGGCGCGTTACACATGGGATCTCGTACACCACTTCCTGTGCTCTTGTTTTTTTGGGAGGCTATCTTTAAGTCACGCCATGAATCGTCCCAGTGTAAACACAGGCTTGTGGGACACTCGGATTCCTTCTTTCCGTAGCACACGTGCCAGAGCTTCGCTGGTCCCGCTTACACAGGGGACGCTGATACGCGCAATGGGCCTCCTGCGCTGAAGCTTTGAAGAAACTGTGGCGCCCTCGTTTTGAGTAGTACAAGCTCACCTGGTTGGGACTCTCACTATTGTGGCGCCATTGCCGTGATTTATTTGCTTTTGTGTAGTGCAGAAGAACGAAAAAAACAACTTTGGACGTCCGAAATCGGCTACATTCGACGCCGCAAGACAATTGAAAGTTCCGGATTCATGCCACCACCGCTAGGGTACGCGTCTCGTGTCTCTAAGTGGTGACGTTAGAACATCTTGCGTCCTGACGTTTTTGTTTTTTCTACCCCTTTATGTTTTTTTGGGAAGCGTGATAGGGCGTTTCTTGGTTCACGCTCTTATCTTCCTAGCTTTGGCCTGTGCTTCGACGATTTTTCGTTGTTTTCTACTTCTCTCGTTATCGTGGACCCCGCTAGAGCAGGCACGCTTCTATATGTGGGGCAGTTTGAGTGGCTCAAGTTTTTACTATCCAAAACAAGTCCTAACGAGTCATTTTTCGCAGCGCCTCCTGGGCAACGCAGGATGCCTACAGGCCGAGGCTGCGTGTGTTGTGATGGTTTTTTGTTTTGGCATGTGCGACCGCTGCGACGAGCGACGCGCTCAACAAAGCTGTTGCTGTAGCCAAAGTTCTTCAGATCAGCAATGATGGTCTGCTTTTCTTTTGTTCTGTCCGTCTCTGATGAGCAGATAGTCATTGCTCTGGATAGAAGTGTGGAGACCACTGACGTTTTGTGACTCTTTGGACGGTTCGAGTCAAACTGAAAGTAGTGACCGGCGTGCGTTGGTTTTCTATAGACAGCGAACTTCAGTTCTCTCCCTTGCTTTTTCACCAATGCACCGAGGAACGATAAGGTGTTATCCTTTTCGCATTCAAGGGTGAAATGAATGGCAGGTTCAATGGAATTGAAGCGGGCCAAGAAATGGTTAACTTCAGGGCCCGTTTGCTCGAAGGCGCAAACCGCGGCTAAAGTTAGCCGCAGTACCTAGGGGAGGGATTTTAAAATCACATGACTGGCTCGGTAGGGATGCGGGGAAACATGGTGGTGCCCCCGGTGAGTGAGCGCCGCTCGCTTTGGAACTAATATGTCGTTGTAGCCGCAATATCGGTCGCGCTAGTCAGCAATGAATGGTGCAGGAGGCTTTCGCGTTGCCGTACCTCACTTAAATCGCAAAGCATGAGCAATGACTTTGCCGCATACAAACAGATGATGATGCCCAAAAGGCGGTCGCAGATCATGGAAAAATCAGTGGCTTATACCGAGCGGTGTAGCGCGAGTAGACTGCCCTAGTACCTTGCTCAACATGTTGAAATGACCCAACCACCTCCCCTAACCTCCCCCCCCCCCCTTCTTTCCCACTTCGGCCTCGAGCCATCCTTGTCATTAAAGGTCTTCAATCAATCAATCACCCTTGAAAGCCAGTTATATTTGCTGCATCCGGTAGGTGACACGCGCTACCACCCCCATAATAAAACAAGGATAGAGTAAACTGTCGCCTATGTCGAATGAAGTGCAATGTCGAATCGAGTACGACGACAATAGCTGCGTTCGATTTACTTACACCTCCTGCACCGGTGCAGAAGTGTGTTTAGGGCGGTGTACTTCCCGTCGTATCTAAAAACACACACCGAAAGTAGACTGCCCTATACTTTTCTGCACTGGTACAGGAGGTGTAAGTAAATCGAACGCAGCTAATGGTGACAACGACTACGACAACGCCAGTAACGCAGCAAATACTATGCGAAGCAGGCGCTACTACAGCCGACACAATAGTGGCGCGCTCTTGTGCCATCGACATGGAGTGCGGCAGCCGTGAGCGCTCGATGAGCTCACTACCCCTCCCCTAGCCGTTCAGACACTTTCGACTACTTAACACGGAGTGCCTTGGAACATCTTAAAATTTCTTTACACGAAGCTATCGCTCATCCAGCCCTCGTCAAAATTGACTAGGTACTTGTACGTACCTAGCAATGAATGACGGTTCACATTTTGCCGCGGTTAACGTTAATCGGCTTAGAGCAAACGGACCTAGAGGGCAGATCTGTGTTGGTTCAACTTAATCTCGAACCCAGATGTGCCAATAGAAAGCCTTGTACATAGATGGAATTTTCTTTAGGCATATAAGAAGGGCCATAATTGAAATACAATATGAAGAATGGGTCGAGATCATGGCTCATACTTTGCCATTTAAATGATGTAAGGCAAAGCGAAACCCTCGTGCACCATTCATTGCTCGCAAACGTGCCCGATAGTGCAGCCACTACGACATATTTGCTCCAAGGCGAGCGACGTTCGCTGGGAGATGTACCGCCATGTTTCTCCGCCGTTCCTGCTCTGCCGGTCACGTGACCTAAAATTCTGCCTTGTAGGGAAATGCAGCTAACTTTCTGCAGCGGTTAAAGGTAACTCGCTTCGGACAAATAGGCCAATGGTACACAGTTAATAACCATGCAGACATTGGAACATCAATTGAAGCTTTTCCCCATATATAATATTTTCCGCCGGAGCTGACTCTGGTTTTAGATTTGTTGCAAAACGTGCCGCATCCTATGCGGCACCGAAATAAATAAATAAATATGTGAATTGATTCCATATAAAACCGGCTGTAGCAGGTAACGGAGGCGAGTTTGAAGGCGACGGAGGCCACGCTGCATCCGAGTCGGCGAGCACAGGCGCTCAACAGCGCTCCCGATTTTCTCGCTTTCTTACGTGCTATAGCACGTAAGAAAGCGGCGTCTAAGAAAGTGGCGTTTTCCGGTTTGGTTTCTTCACTTTCTCCACTTTTCTTTCGCGGCGTCTATAGACGCCGCGGAAGCAAAGAGGAGCATTCAAATGTTTCCATAGTTCGTTGCGCCTTTGTCCGCGGCCTTTTGGGGTTTTCTCAAGTGGACCCACAGCATGCGCGCGTCGATCTACTTGGGAGTGAAACGCATGTACACTAGTGTTGCGTAGCTTTTCTAGTATCCACAAGTTGCTAGCCCAGTCGAACTGTCAGTAGATTTTGCACGTAGGCGCCCTTTCACACGGAGACAATGGTGCAGGCTAGGGTCAGACACATTAACATCGGGGAAGAACTCCAGCCTGCAGGTCACCCTCTCGCGGACGAACAAAAAACCAGAGGAGTGGGAATGGTGGCGGAAGCGGTGGCAGGGACTGTTGGCCCTGGTGCTGCTATCACCGCATGACTCTGACCGGTGTATTTGTGCGTCATGCAGTTTTAACAGAAAAATCGATTGCGTTAAAATAGGAATTGTGGTGTTCCGCTTCGCAACTTTTAAAAATCGCCATGCTCATTTTCTTAACGCAAGTCAACATCACCGTTGCCTGTGATATGCTCATGCGCTGAAAGGTTCGTATTTGCAGTCAAATAGATTAGTTTTACCACACTGACCAGCATAAACGAGCAGGTACACGGGAAATTCCGAATAATTTATTCCCGCCTCTTCCCATGGCCAACTTTCTGAGACGCGCTGTTTTAGTTCCCGATTCTCACGACACGTGGCGTATCAACCTTGAGCAATCTAGAGTTTCTCTATAGGCTTCCTACGGGAGCCAGAGTTGCGCGTTCATCTGCGTAGCGCCGTCTTTCCCTGCACGGCATCTTAATCCCACTCCTCACGTGACTGGCTTCGACGAATAGCGGCGCCGCGCTCAAAAGCAGGGAAACGTACGGCGGGGCGCGTGCAACGTCTACTTTCCTGCACGGCACTTGATCCTGCTCCTCACGTGATCGGATCTCGGCGAATAAGGGCGCGGCAGCACGTGGAAAACAGACGCGCAACTCTGGCTCCCGTAGCGAGCCTATACAGGAACGCTAGAGCAACCTAAAGCTTCTCTATCCTGGGAAAAGTGGCGCCATTCATTGTCGTGGAAAAGTTCGAAGCACGTGCCGCGCGCCACTTCTGGGAAGGCAATGGCGTCTGAAAGCAAGCTCAGTGCTGCTAGAGTGTACTAGAAGGACCGAGTGGTGCGACCGGAGTGCTATTTAGGTACCTCCGCATGTGGAAAAAACCGGCTAACCCAAGCCACTTCGCTCGTAACACCCTCTCGGGCACTACGAGCGAAGTGGTTCGGATTAGCCGGTTTTTATGAAAAACGCGTTGCCTTCCAACGCCAAGATCGTTCCACAAGCGGCGGCGCCAAAAAAACGCTTCGGTCGTCTCACTCAGTCCTTTCTAGTACACTCTACGAAGGTGGCGCTGCGATCGAAGTGGCTTGGGTCCACCTAGAGCCACTAAATAAGCTGCGCTTAGAGTATCGGCACTCCGTTCCCCGACATTGTTGTGGGCGCCGCCATTTTGGCTCGTATGCAGAACAGACGCAACGGCCGATCGTCATGATTCAAAAGTGCGACTTCCTCAGCATTAGATTCGGTGTTAGGAAGGTCATGTAATACTGCTTTGCTCAGTCGCGAACGGTTTAATCATTTGTGGAGGGCGGAAAAGCATTTCCTGTGATTTCAGATAAAGCTTCAGATAACTGGCAACCATGATTTTAAGCCACAATATGGCCAAGTGTCGTTACTCTGAAGCGTAGCTTATTTAGTGGCACTAGGTCCACCTGATCGCTTTCCACATCTTGAGGTGTAACTGACAGCATGAACGGAGCCTGTAGCTCCGTCGCACTCGTTACTTCTAGTACACTCTAGTGCTGCGCTGTGCCGCCATGATCTTCCCAAGGGCTGCACGTTACACGTGCCTCGTGCATTGATGCCCCTTGCGCTACTTTTAAAACGTGAAGGGGCTTTAGAGCAACCTTGGCAGATTTTCACCAGTGTGACTGTACTGCTTAGGTAACTTCATCCAATCACCATGCGTAAACCGTGCATGAAAGTGGAGCGAACTAATATATATCGTGCGGTGCCCTTCGGTGTGGTAGAAGCGTCGGAGCCACATTGCCATGAACATATATAGGCGACGTGCGTAAGACAATTGTTTTTATTGCCCTTTGCTAAGCTTTGCAGTTCTACCACCTTCAACCGATGTCCTACTATCCGATTGAAAGGATCATATCGCAATATTATTATTATTATTATTATGACACATTAGTATGTGTCATGCAATGTTTTTCAAAATCTCCATGCCAACAGCCATTTCTGCGGTTATCGCCCAAGAGACCATAAATGAGGCCGTAACTTAATTCTTGAGTAACTTAATTGCTTGAGCGGTGACATCTCAGCTATTTTTCCGCTCAATCGTTTTTTTTACGCATTTTGAAGCGCGCGCAATCTGGTGTCACTCAGCTTGGGCGCGTAGCTTTCGCTAATGCAGAGACGCCATTTTACCGTCCAAGTCACGCGCCGAGCGCGCCAGATCGTCACGCGCTGGCACATTCAAGGCAAATATGGATGTCTTCATCCTCCGACAGACAGACATGTAGGCACCCTAGAGCAAGATAAACGGAGAATTCGAAGCGCGCGACCGGCTATCTGAACCTCCTCTCCTGTGCACCTCTCCGGCCTCCCACCCTTTACACCGTTTGCGTCTGGCCGAATACTTTACCAGGGGGAATACATTCCACTCCGCTCATTTGCATTAGACAGAACGACTACAGCGCCGAAAGGGAGGTCCGCACCGAGTCTTCTTTTGTTTTTTCTTTTTTGTCAAATAAGCTATCATCATCATCAGTCGCAGACATATCACGACTACGCGCTAGGCTACGCCGGCGGTCGGCGCGCAAGTGCAAGCAAGTGTCTCGAAATGTGAAACAACGTCAAATGTGTTGCGTGGTGTTTTCGTTACATACTTTTTCGAAACGATGCACACGATATGCCCCGAGTTTCAGCAAACATCAGTTTAGTATAGGCTTCTGAATGCTGCTTCTAGAAACAAAAAATTTCCCCAATTATGTGTATTTTATCGCTTTGCGTTCAAGAGACACTTATTTTCTGTGGCTGCGTTTACATGGATGCGACCGTTGCGCATCGAATCGAGATTTGACTATTTTGATTGGTACCAGATAGGGGGAAGAGGAAGGAGTAGGAAGACAGGCTGCGTGCGATTGGTTCCTGCTCGATTCGATGCGCTACGATCGCATCCATGCAAACGTAGCCTGTATTGCGTATGTTATTTCAGTGATGTGCGCTGCTACTATGGTGTAGTTCTTGAATTTGTATCCACTAAACGAGGAAACACTATTGTTCTTTCTTTTAAGGCGCTACCGGCTGTTGGTCAGCAAAGCATTTTGTCTTTAGTCCTTAGTTTTTAGTGTTTACTTATTTGGCTATGGAGAGCCGCGGCACCGCGGAAAGGCAGCAGCCCGTACCATGGAGGCCCGCGGTGCCGCGTCTAGTGAACATGATAATGTGATGAGTATATACATGCATGATGACGACGACATGGATTGCTGGTATTGGGGAGGATAGCAGTCCGATTTGCAGAAGTCCATATTTTGTGGAGGTTGGTTGGGCGGGTCAGCAGCGAGCCATGGGGATTTGGCGCGCCGTTCGATCGGTGCATGAAGGAGCCCCAGAAACATGATGGCGCTGTTTCTCACTGGGGTCCACTGGGGTCGAAGCACCAGGCTCCAAGGAGGTAGCCTAGTCAAAGTAAAAGCTGCCGCTTCCGAGGAACCAGGGCTCAAGCGGGTTTCACATGCAGCGATTTTGTCCCTAGAGCGGCACGATTTCTGCCGTCGCGACGCTCTGGCCAGCCGCAGCGGGTGAGCGGCACGCTTCCATCAGGTTGGAAGTGTTTCGCCGCGGCAGGGGGGCAGCTTCGACGCTGGACACTCACAGCGCGGTGCGAAATCACGTGGGAGGAGGAGAAATATTTCGGGAAAGCTGGAGCATAGGACGCTGGCGTTTTCACGTTCTTGAAGCAGACGACAAGCCGAGAAAGTACGCAAGCGACTGGTTGGCGGTTTCTTGTTTTCAGCGGGTTGAGCTTCTCTGTATCAGCAGTCGCGTCGGAACTGTTCAGGAAATTTTGGAGGATTGCTGTCCTCTTCCTCGGAATTTTTTTTTCTCAATGATTTACGCGGCTCTTCTCTACTTTCCTCACCCGAGTACATACTGTAGTGAGCGCAAGAGACGCTAGGTAGAAGCGGCTTATACAAGCGCCATTGAGAAACACAAAACAACAACAAGGAGAGGAAGAAAGAGAACTGTGCGACATTGACCTGTCTTTTCCAACGCAGATCGTCACTCCAAGTAAGGCACATACCGACTACTCCAACGCCGTCCAGGAGGTTCGGGTCGGCCGTATCAGTTGGAGTCACTGATCTCTGGTTGGAGTCTTTACACCCGAGGAAGGCGCTGCCCGTGACGCTGCCGAGAATGATCCGAGGGTCCATCCTTCGCGACAACGAAGTTAAAAAAATAATCAACATAAACAAATATGACGAAGGTTTATTTAGTGTTTTAAACGCTTTGTTTTGTTTTGTTAAGGTGAAATTAAATGGAAAACTGAAAACTAAGGCACTAAAATTGTCGTTAAAAGCCGCTGTAATCGACTGTGCGCATCTGCTTGCTGCAAGCAACATTGGCCATCGCAACGGCAGAAAACGCTCATGCGAAATGAAACCTCGCGATCCGTGCCGCCACGCCACTAGCGGCAGCGATTTCGGCCGCGGAATCGCTGCATGTGAAACACGCTCCAGATTGAGGCACCACCGTCGCCCGGTGTGTCATCCTCTCAACGTCGTCGTCGTTGCATTCTTTATTTATACGCGTATATATGTATATATAAAATAAGATAGACAAAAAGACAAACAATCGAACGGCCAACGGCGCGCCGTTTTAGTTATATTTCTAGTTATACACGCCTGAAAGAATTTTGTTCAGTTTGTGTTTGTAACCGAGCTAAAACTTTACGTACACAGGCAAGTGCAAAGCAAAATATATACAATGCAAGTGTTTCTGATCCTACATAACAGTTGCTTACATTTAAAATCCTGGGCACAAACTTTGATTGTAAACATCTAATTATTATATAGTCATATAATAACCGCCACATTCTTAGTCAATATGCTGTCACAAACGCATCGTACAAATCTTTTTTTTCGATAAGACTGTGTAAAGGTAGCTTGGCCGCAAGCTTCTCGGTACACGGCGGAGTGCTAACTTCACAGCGGCAAAAAGCGGGCCGAATTTGAAAGCCTCGAGGAATAAAAAGTATTAATTAAAATACCGAAACTTTAATTGCGGTGCGTGCTATGAGTCGGCAGTTATTATATTCCTCGAGAACTTTACGATTCTTCATTTCAGTGAGAAGAAATTTAAAATTTTGTTAAAGTGGCTCATAGGACCCAATGCAACAATATTATATTGGGCCCAGGAATAAAAAGTGTACAATCCCGAGGTTAAAGCAGGTATTAAATATGAGTGTATAAGTGCTCTCTATATATATCCCGGGAACCTTAAGGATTTCTGCATTATTTTGGCTGAAATTATCATTTTACTGCGTTTTGCTGAGAATAGCCAAGAGAGGGCGCAACGAGACCGTGTCCAGTAGGGTGCCTACATGTCTGTCTGTCTCAGGGTGAAGACATCCATTGTTGCACTGAATGTGCCAGCGCGTGACGCTCTCGCGCACTCGGTGCGTGACTTGGGCGGTGAAATGGCGTCTATGCATTAGCCAAAGCTGCGGGCTCGAGCTGAGTAACACCGTATTGCGCGCACTTCAAAATGCATAAAAAAACGATTGGGAGTGAAAATGGCTGAGATGTCACCACTCAAGCAAAAGCGCGCGTGAGTATGCAGGCACTCTAGTGTCCAGCAGAGCCGTTCTGTATAGGCTCCCTACGGGAGCCAGAGTTGCGCGTTCATCCCCGTAGCGCGTCTTTCCTGCACGGCATCTTGATCCCGCTCTTCACGTGACTGAATTCGGAGAATAGCGGCGCAGCGCGTTCGAGGCGCGCGGCGCGCTAAATCACCGACTGGGACCACTACCGGGCACTGATCGCCGAGGGGGCGGCGGCCGGATTGCCCTTCACCTCCCAGCTTATCGAGGACGCCGTGCGAGCAGCGACGAGGACCGTCCAGGTGCCCAGCACCCGCCCCAACCCCGACCTCCTGTGGCTCAAACTCCGCGCCCGCAGAAGGCAGGCCCAGCGCCGCTCATGGCGAACCAGCCACCCTGAAGACATCCTAGCGTACAAGCGTCTCGACGCGGACTTCAGGCGCCATGGGCGACGACTAGCCAGGAGACAGTGGCGTCTCCTGTGCGCCTCCTTCGGGGCCCCAGGAGGGGGAAAACGTGCGTGGAAAATGGTGCGGACGTTGGGCGGCCTCCCGGTCCCGCGCAGCCCCGTGCTCTGCTTGGCAGCACACCTACATCTGTCCCCGACCGAGATGGCGAATTTCCTGGCGGACTCGCTCTTCACGGCCCCCACCCCCCCTCCCCCGGGCACGCCACCTCCCATGTGGTGGATGTTTGAGGCCCCGACGGCCCCCGCCATGCGGGCCCCCGACGCGGACTTCAAACTGCACGAGCTGCGGCACGCGCTGCAGTCCGCCCCGCGCCGACGCACAGCACCAGGCCCCGATGGGATCACCGCCCAAGCCCTCCGGAACCTGGACGAGGGGACCCTGCCACAACTCCTGGCCTTCTTCAACAACATCTGGCGAACGGCCAGGCTCCCCAGCGAGTGGAGGGAGGCTGTGGCAGTCCCCATCCCCAAGCAAGGCAAGGACCCCAACAACCCAAGCTCATACAGGCCCATCTCTCTGACGTCATGCCTCGGAAAGACAATGGAGAGAATGGTCCTGCGCCGCCTCAACTACCACCTCGAGGCGGCAGGGGCCTTGCCTGAATGCTTCTCGGGGTTCCGGACCAAGCGCTGCACGGCGGACTCCATCGGGGACCTCGTCAGCTCGCTCGAAGAGGCCAAGGCGAGGGGACACTCCGCGGCACTGGTCCTACTCGACATACGCCAGGCCTTTGATGCGCTGCCACACGCTCCGATCATTGACGCCCTGCGGAGGCTCGGGGTCACCGGGCGGCCGCTGGGATTCGTCCAGGCGTTCCTCGGCGGCCGCACGGTGACCGTCAAGGTGGGCAAGGACAAGAGCTCACCGCGGCACCTCACGCGCGGAGTCCCGCAGGGCAGCGTGATCAGCCCACTCCTCTTCTCGGCCGGGATGTCATCTGTCCCGGCGGCAGCCCGTACGGGGGGCACGGCGCGATACCCCGTCAACGTCGCTGTCTACGCGGACGACGTCGCATTGTGGGTGACCGGACAGGGCGGCCGAGAAAGATGGAGGGCTGTGGCCGAGCTTCAAAGGGCGCTGGACAACGTCATCTATCATCTCAGGCAGCTCGGACTCACTGTGTCGGGCGGAAAAACTCGGGCGCTCATCTACGCCCCGCGTCCGGCCTCATTCCGACCGACACTGCTCATCGAGGGGCCACCGATCATCCACGAGCAGACGGTCACATACCTGGGCCTTGTCCTGGACAGGAGGCTGACGTGGGGGGCGGCGGTGGCGAGCGTAGTCCAAAGAATGCGGCGCCGCATGAACACCCTGCGGTCGCTCGCCGGCAGCACTTGGGGGGCATCCCAGAACATGATGCTCCAACTACATCAGGGACTGGTGCTGTCGGTGGCGCTCTACGCGCTGCCGCTGCTCAGCCTCAACACCTCACAGGCAGCAAACCTCGAGACAGTCCACCGGATCGCACTTAGGATCTGCCTCGGCATATCCAGGTCGGCGGCGTCCATCCCGACGTACACGGAAGCTGGAGCCAACACCGTCAGCAACCATCTCCAAAAGCGCGCACTTGGGCACCTCATCCGCATTTCCACCTGCGAGTCCGCGGCACCGCTGCTGGCACGCATCGCGGAGAGGCCCGAGTCGCACTTGGGGCAGCTTCTGTGCGTTTTGGGGGACGTCGCAGGCCCTGCACCGGCGATCACTCCCCTCCCACCATTGCACTCCGACCCCCATCCACTGACTGTCCACCTCCGAGTCGACGGGATGGGCCCTCGACGGAGGACGGCCGACGTCGTGGCCAAACAGCTGACGGAGGACCACATCGAGCGGCACCACCCCGGCTGGGCAAGGGTGTACACCGACGGCTCCGTGCGGCCCAGCGACGGCTCGTCGACGGCGGCTGTCTTTGTGGAGAGGGCAGACCTGGGCGTGGGCGAACGGTTCGCCTTCCACGCCACCAGCACCACCACGGAGCTGGCGGCGATCCTTCTGGCGCTGCGCCTGATCCACTACAAGAGCCGACGCCCGGACAGCTGGCTGCTGCTCTCCGACTCCCAGGCGGCCCTGTCTCAGCTGTACGGGCTCGAGGGGGCATGCCCCCTCGCTCGGGAGATCGCTGGTGAGGCTCTGCTTCTCGGCGGCCTCGGCCACCGCTTGGCGTTCCAGTGGGTCCCGAGCCACTGCGGGATTCCTGGCAACGAGCGCGCGGACGCCCTGGCGGACCGGGTCCATGACGCCGCCGAGTTCCGGACGTCGGACGTGGGCCCCTTCGCCGACGCCAAGCTTCTTATCGCACGGGAGGCCGCCGCAAACCACCCGGACGAGCGGTACGCGGCCGGGGACCGACCGGCGAAGCCCCCTCGGGGCACGGGCCGTCCAGCCGCCGCAGTCGTCCACAGGATCCGGACGGGGTGCGCCCTGACGCCGGCACGGATGCATCTCCTGCGCAACGAGGCCGACCCGGAATGCCCGACCTGCGGAGAATGGTCGGATCTCGACCACCACCTCCTGAGCTGCCCGGCACACGCTGACGCCCGGGCGGCCATGACAACATCCCTCGCCGCACTGGGGCTGCCCTGCAACACCACAGAACAAATACTGAGACCCAGGGGCGACCGGCGCGGCAAAGACCGCGCGCTCAGGGCCCTACTGACCTTTCTGGAAGAAACCGGGCTCCTGTGGTCCCTCTGAACTTCCTCCTGGCGCCCGCCGACTGCGGAGCGGGGCCCTGACGGCTGTGCTCAGTCGTGCCCTGGACGCTCGCTTTGGCGCGCACCTGCCGCGTGCTCGACGAACGCGCCCGAACTCCGGCGCGGGTGGACTAGAGTGGGACCTCCCACCACACGACGTGGTCGCCCCGGACGATTGCTTGATCGCCGGACACCGCGCCGTGCCAGCCTCCAGCGCTGGACCCCCAACTCCCCCCGCCCCCCCCCATCCCCGGCCACCCGGTATTCGATGCAACTAAATTAATCCCCCTCGCGCGTACTCCGACATGCCCGCCCCCCCCTCCCCTTCTACAAATCTATTTCTATATCCCCCCTCCACCCCCCACCTTTCTCCCCACACCTCCCTCCCCCCGAGAGCCAGTGACCAAGCGCCCGGTGCGCAACCACTATTGGCCCTCTCCTCCCCCCCCCACCATCTTTCACAACGCTTAGAAGAAGAAGAAAAGCAGTCGAACGTACGCCGGGCCGCCTGCACTGTCTACTTTGCTGCAAGGCACTTGATCCGGCTCCTCACGTGATTGAATCTGGGCGAATAGTGGCGCGACGGCACGTGAAAAACAGACGCGCAACTCTGGCTCCCGTAGGGAGCCTATACAGGAACTCTAGTGTCCAGGAATGCTGGGGATGGCCGTCTTGGAACTACCGCCTCGCCATCTACAAAATGAGTCAAAGATCGATGGCTGTTTCAAGAGGCGTCATAAATCGATTTATAAACGTATCGAGCTAAGAGTTTTCGCAGAGGTGGTGGAAAAACGTGAATTAAGGGTATACAAATTTCACCGAACAAACTTACCTGTGCAGAAAGTTAGAAATGAAACACTTGAAATCCCCTAGCTACGGCGGCCGTGTGCTAACCATATATAGGCGCCAGAATGGCGCAACAGTCGATAGATGTCGACAGCGGCCTCCGCATTGACACGGGGGTTGTTGGCAGTGAAGGCACCGCGAGTACCGCATTTTTCAGCGTCAGCTTCGGTGATGACACCGCTGTGGCCGGTGGCTTATTTTGGAGGTTTGCCTCCTCGTTGAGGCGCGCCTCGCTCAGCGTAGAATTGTTGGGGAGCCCGGAGGTCGCCTCCAAAACTCCGCCTGAGAACGACGGTGGGTTTCTTTCGTCCTCTGACACTCCTTGTAACGGAGAACGACCTTCACTCGCTTGCTGGGAGCTAAGCGCAAAAAGCCAGATAACTTACACCTGAAAACACCACCAACGAAAGTTGCAGACAAGACGTGAAACGCAGTGCCAACCATAGAGTGCAAAGCAGACGACGTCAAGTAACCGAAAATCATTGTTGAAAAAAAACAAAAAAACAAATGAGACAGCAACTCTGTTTTTTTATCTTAATTGTTTGATATTTTATTGAGTGAGTAAAATAATCATGCACGGACAATTCATGCAGAAAAGAGCGTGTCGCTTCTGGCTCCGAAACGTCGTCTGCTATTGCCGAGCTCGAGGTCTGTAGTTACAAAGAAGAAAGTCGCCTGAGACAGTGTCTGAAGACTGTCCTTGTATTAGCAATGCAATCGCCGGCATAAGAGCACGCCACCAAAACATCTCGTCGTCAATATCCCCGGTGGAATCCCCCAAAACGCTAACTCCCCCATTTCTCCCCCTTTTATTTGTACCTCCTCCAAGCGCCCATTCGCCGTGTTATCACCTGCAAACGCAGCACAGCTCAAGCGTATCGTCTACGACCTTATACGTGCCGCAGTCAGACGCCTTTCTTTAGCAGACGGCCGCCGTAGTTACGGATTTCACGTTTTTCGTTGCTACCTTTTTACTCAGGCAAGTTAGTTTAGCGAAATATGTATACCCTTAATGCACGTTCCTCGGACTTTTCTTTAAAGAAATTTAACTCAATATGTTCACAAACTGATTGATGCGGTTCGTCCGAACAGCCATCGATCCTTTTGACGCACCCTGTATACATGTAGGGCGCTGGAGTTGCGAATAGTCGCTGACAGGGGGTCGCGACTACCGGGCGTCTTATCATCGCGCCGCAGTCAATCACACTGCGGCATCAGCTGATAAGAACGCTCAAAGAACCAATCACAAATCCTAAATATCCTAAGCCTTAAGCTCTTGGTGCCTCTGGACCAAATTACTTCCTCGGGTACGCCGCCTTGCATCCTGATGTGCTCGGCGCGCCTTTCGCAAATATATTGCTCTCCTCGTGGTTCGGGTGCTTCGAAGTTCGGACGAGCCTATCTCGGAAAGTGATTTTTCGTCGACCGCGTAATCCGGTCGGTGGCCCGCGGGCTGGCCGATGGCCCACGGCTGGTCGGGAAGCGTGGCGGTGGAAAGGGGTGCGTCGTTCGCGCCTCCTCGAACAACGGTCCATCCACCGCGACGTTTCTAGATAATGCCGGCGGACCCCTTCCCAAATTGAAATAGCTTCCGACGCGCTGGACGTCTTCCGCTTCTCGGTTCTATCGTTCGCGTGCCACTCTGCCAGGCGCCACGGGCGCTTCCGGAGTTTGAGCCGAGCGCTCAGGTCGACGATGTCCTACCTCGGCGGCGTTCCAAAACCACCGACGCTTTCCGGGCTTGATTTCCGCTTGGACGCCGGGGAATCACCTTGCCGTGGCTCTCTGGACATCCGGTCTTGTCGTAAGCGTTTTGACGCTACTTGATAGGCCTCTGTTTTGAGGCGAGCGGTTTGCAAGAGCGTAAAAAAACTATGAAAAAAAAACATATTACACATAGGACAGAACACAGACAGCACATCTCGTCGACGCGTGACTTCGCGTTCCGTTTAGATGAAATGGTGTGTAGGAAGTACGTACAGAGAAAACCTATCTCAAGTTTAAACTTTATATTTTTTCTGTCTTTCTAGGCCCTTGACAGAGTTTATTACAGTCATTATGATGTTTATTTCTTTGTTCATTCGGGGCTCGGGTGGGCATTATACGAAGGACATGTTATGAGGTTTTCAAAAGTACATAACGCATAATACGAGAACTGAGTCGAAATCGGACAGTAGTCAAGTTGCGACAGCCAGAAATCTTGAGACGGAAACGTTTAGGCTAACATGCTTGTTGAAATGGAACCGGGAGAAGCAAAACAACAAAGAAACACGCAAGCGGCAGAAGCATCGTTGGACGCTGCCGACAGTCGGTGCTGTTGCGCCCCCTTCTGCATATGCATGTCTTGCACATGACGTCGTTATACTAATGTGGTGGTCACTTCTACTTATTCTTGCTTATAAAAAATAATTTGCTTTGACATGTATCTTGGAGTAGGCACGTGCTCAGTAACAAGGCCGACAGTATGGCCCCTGATGTGAGGTTAATGCAAGACTTGTACAGTGTATCGAGCACGTGATACCGTATTTACTCGAGTAATAGCCGCACTATTTATGAACAATGCCCTTGCGTCTGCTTTCCCGCAGAACACGTATACAGCCGATCATTGCGTTGCGCATAAATAACATAGCGAATAACCAGATCGAGAACACGATTTTCCATATCGATGCAATCTTCACAGATGGTATCTTCGCGTGAAGACGTTATCCCTGTCCTGTAAACCGCTGGAATCTTGCTGCCGAACGCGATGATTGACAAGCCGCAAGCTGCGCTGAAAAGCGAACCCTCAGTTTTTCTTCATAAACAGTGCCGCTATTACTCGAGTAAATACGGTATTTTACCACGAGGCTGGGGCAACAAAAGTATTTGAATTTGGGGTCGAAACCTAACCGGGTCGAAACCTAATCGGAGTCCTTTTTTTCCGCCGGAGTTAATCGTGCCGACGTTTTGGTTTCAAACGAACGAATTGGCAGAGCCGTCCGAGATTGACGTCTTATTGTCTAACACTATCTCGTTTTGCTCTAACTTAAAGGGAAACTCCGCTCAATTCTGAAGATTTCGGAATGATTAGTGATTTCTCATTGAAAAGCCCTACCAATAGATACGACGTCCTTTGCTCCGCAAAAAGTGATACATATATATTTTTAAGGTTAACTTTAGACACGAGCAGAAATTAAAACCAAAACTTCGGGTCCGTCCTTCAACATTCGCCTCGGTCCGCCAAGAACATGGCTATCACGTTGTACGAGATGTCACGTGATCCTCTACGCTACGACGGGCGAGATTGGGGCGGGCGTGTGCAAGGCGCAATTATCGTGGCATCGCACCCTTCACCACGTTTTGGTGTCTATGACACCAAAACGCGCTTCGCACAACCGCGGCATAAGTCTGCGCACGTAGTGTCCTTAGTGTGAGCCAAATTCAGAGCGACAACAATCACAAACGATAAGACGACGGCGGCGGTTGTGACGTGTAGACGGCGGTAAAGGCGGGACCAGTGCGGGCGGCCGGACGGATCCCAAGAAGCGCGCTGCGCATGCGCGCCGAGAGAAAACGTTGCTAACGTCACCTGTTACACTTTCCCGGAGATGTAAAAACAAGCAAAATGGGCAATGGTAATAACATTTAGCTAAACGTTTGCTCCGCCCACACCGTAGCCTTGACTGGAGTCAGCCGATTTGGGCAACTTGGCGAGTTACAAAGTTTGCCGGACCGTCTAAGAAACATTTAGACAGAACTAGTTCGTAACACCGCAGTTACTCGAGTAATAGACGTACTGTTTATGAAGAAAACTTGAGGGTTCGCTTTTCCGCAGAACACGCAGATGGCCAATCACCGCGATCGACATCATGATTCCAGAGGTTTACAGGGCAGAGACAACGTTTTCGCGCGAAGATACAATCTGTCAAGATTTAATTTGTATGAAGAATCGTGTTCTCGATGTAGTTATTCGCTAAGTTATTTATGCGCAACGCGATGATAAGCTGTGTATGTGCTCTGCGGGAAAGTAGACGCGAGGGCCTCGTTCATAAATAGTGCGTCTATTACTCGAGTAAATACGGTATTTGACGCGTGGCCTTTCTAGATGATACTTGAAAGGACTGCACTGCTTTTCTCAAAAAAAAAAAAAAAAAAAAATGAAGCGCCGTTGCCTTTTAGTATAGTTACGCTACACTCGATCTTGACAAGCGCCACGTTACATTTAACACGCACAAACAAAAATCGCAGGATAGAAATTTTTATCTTCCACTCGCACAAAGTTTGGAGTCCGAAGCAAAGTTCGCAATTTACGTTGCTATCCGTCTTCCTGGGAAACGAAATAAATATCTAAATCAGATTCTTAAGTCTGCGCAGCTCTCGTGAGTATCTCAAAAGGGAACTGGGATTAGAGGCTCTTCGGTAATCCTTATTTCGCCTTTATTTATTGCTGAACGGCGTCTTCGCTCAAAAACACCAATTTCTAAAAAAAAAAAAAAAAAAAAAATACGGGAAAGAAATGATTTCGACGGACACGCTCAACCCCCCCCCCCCCCCCCCCCCCCCCCCCCTCCGCCCCGAGCACCGACAGACACGCTCTAGCGACACAGTTGCGACTATTAATCACAATTAATCTTTGCCCTTTAGAAAAAAAGAAAGAAATTGGAGCTTGCACATAGAAAGTTCGAACTTTCACCGAATATGCATTTTGATGACGGACTTTAGCTCGTGAACTTCCAAGGCGTATAGCTCTTTTCCGCTAGAAAAATATCAGAACAATATTCTCTCCAGGGTCAACGGTGGACAGGTTCATAGACGACCGAGTTAGCAAGGGTTGTAACTAATGGTAAGATGTCTGGTACGCGTCCTCAACTAGTGTGTTCAGCATCCCATCTCGGCTATACATCAAAAGTGCTCTCGAAGTGAACACAAATGACGTCACAAAAGCCGGACTGTCAGGCTGTCGTATATCGCAATCCTGGCGGTTGATCGTGAAAATGCCGGCGAAAAGCACGAGCGAACGCGAGTGTCGCCGTCGTCACGCGGCGTTTCAACTCCAGGCTGCCGACGCCTCCAAAAGGAGTGCCAAGGTAGGGAGTGACCTGCAGCGGAACAGGCACCTGCCTCATCCACCACCACTGCCGTAACACCACAGGGAACGCGGCCGGCGACAGCGTGACACTCGTATGACGTCGTCAGGTGGAAATCGAGGGAGCACTTTTTTTGGGCGCGGTAAACATACCATGCAATCGGAGACGCGTTCCAGGTCCACAGGCACCATACCCGTAGCGCTACCTCCCAATTGGTGCAGCGAGCAGACGACAGAGTGGGTTATTCGCTTAATGCAACGTTACCAGATCAGGTCAGTTGTGGAAGACCCGTGGATGGGGTACTACCCTTCACTAACTTGATTCCGCCTCCCGTCGTTTGAAGCGACATCTAAATAGTCCCGTTACAAAACTGTGCATTTCATAGGGTACGGTAAAACGCCATCTAGACGACGTCATCACTCAGTTTGTGAGTGAATTGGAGCACAAAATCTGCCACCTCGAACTGCAAGTCACGTCGCCCCTGATTGTACTGTTCCGACTGCTGGGCTCGGATTCTTTGAGATTGAAATTCACTCATCAGATCTTTCGAAAACGGATTTCACCGGCCTCAGAGGGTTGTTTGAGTTCACTTGACTGCCGTTTGGCTTGTGTAACTTACCAGCAAGTTTTCAGCGCCTGATGGATGTCGTACTCGGGGACGCGAAGTAGGAGTTTGCCATTACATGGACGGACGACATGGTTGTTCTCTCGAGAGCTATGAAGGAGCATCCCGAGCACCTTCGGCTTGTATTTGAGCGAATGAGTAATGCAGGCCACACGATTCACTCCGGAAACAGTTCAGGTGGCCGAGCCGCCGCGCCCAAGATCCGCCTTATTTGTTCCGTTGTGAATAACGGCACGCTCCGCCCCAACGAAGATAAGTTTCACGCACTAACAAAATGCCCAAGCACACATGACGTAAAGAGCCTAAAACGATACTTTGAAATGATTGCGTTCTTCAGGGATTTTATTCCACAGTTTCCGAGATGTCTCAACCACTCAATCACCTTCTAAAAGAAGTGTCAAGTGGTTCATGGTAATATAACGCTACACAACAGAACAGAACAACACACACAGCAACACACACACCAACACACACACACAACACACACACAACACACACAACGCAACGCAACGCAACGCAACACAACGCAACGCAACGCAACGCAACGCAACGCGACGCGACGCGACACGACACGACACCACACGACACGACACCACACGACACGACACGACACGATACGACATAGAGTGGTGCTGGGCCGAACAACCATGCGGATTCACAACCCTTTCAAAAGCCGTGTCCGGCAATGCTCTTTTATAGCTCTTGAAGGAGCCGTTAGTTTTGCAGACAGATACAAGCGACTGTGGCCTGGGTACTGCCCTGCTGCAGGAGTTGGACGGTGTTCTTCGGCCAGTTGCTTTCAGGAGCAACACGCTAACTCCAGCCGAGCATAATAGCGAGTTTTAGAATAGGGGGCCCCACAGCTTTGGGTGCCCAAAAGAGCTTGGGGCATCGCAATGGGCATGCGCAGAAGTTCTGCGCATGCGCACTGGGACGCCCCAAGCTGTTTGTGGCAACCAAAGCTGTGGGGCCCCCTATTCTAAAACTCGCTAATTACAGTGTCACAGAAAGTTGCTACCTGGACCGTGCTCAAGGAGCACACCTCTGTCGGCTGGGTGTCGGGCCTACGATGGAGGGACCAGCCTCGTCCAGAGCAGCGCGGCACTCCGACAACCATTCCTGAGCCGTTTTGAGGGCGAACACGCAGGATCACCACCCCGCAGAGCCGACTGCACTCTACAGAGCGGAGAAGATGCACCCCCTCTGTCCGCTCTGTGAAGTCTCCGAAATCTGTCGGGCAGCACATGAATCCAGGCAACTTCATCGGGAGAAGGCGGACGCTCACCGCATCGCACACATCAACCGGCTGGGCGAGCACAACCTCGAACCGGCCATCGCTCTACTCCAGAGGCGCCGACCGGACCTGCTACGTTAGTTTGGCCAGCAGCGCCATCCACCCCCTCGACATCCACAATGACGACTCCGTTATCGACATGCCCGACGAAGTTTGAAGGGAAGGGAGTGTGTGCACCCTGGCAGCTCCTCAAAAGAGTTGCTGGAGAAAGTGAAGCGAGTGGCGGACTGCACCGCGTCTTGCAGCCCCGGGGAGCCGGGAACCAAGTCCAATCCCGAACCCGGCAGAAAAACCGCAAGGCTACGAGTCCCACGAGAGCGAGCCCCGCAAATAGACCACAAAGAACCTGAAATTTGAGCCAGTCGTTGCTACCAGGAAGGACCACCGAAATTCCCTCTCGTCCCAGAAAGGCCAAAGCGGACAAACCCATAGCAGCAAACCCATATTGTTCCCACCGTTGTTTGCATGCCCGTCACACCTCGCACTCGGACGCCCTTTCACGGCGACGTTTATAGAGACGTCGAAGACTGGATTTACAAATTTTACCGTGTCACCCGCAACAACGGGCGGAGAGACGACGAGCCCATGCAGAACCTATAGTTTTCGAGGAAGAAACTGCCAGGCACTGCCAAGAAAACCACGATTTCTTTTTGACATTGAAGCAAGTTTGCAAAATTGAGCTTAAGTGCATGTTCGTCAGCAAAGATCGACGAGAAAGAGCCGCATACTTGATTCGCTCCAGGATACGGTCCAAACAAAAGCGTCACCGCCTTCGTGGAGGATGTTTTGCCCCCGACCGAGCGCCCGCACCGACCCTCATGCTGTAGAAGACAATAGGTTAAAAATCCTCATGCTCCTCACGTGAGGGACAACATATTCGGCAGCATTGTCTGAAACCCTCCGACAACAGTCGAAGGGTTTACCATCGAGGCTTCCAAAATTGAACGTACACTGCATGCCCGAGCCCGACACTATCAACAACTCCGCGGCGTCTCGGCACTTGGGTCGTCCAGCTGCAATTTCGACCCCAGCCTCCCAGGCATCAGAGACATCATCCACGACGTTGGCCGGGAGATCCCGAAGGTATGCCCTGTCACCAGTCACCCGGATTTTATTTCCATTGCCGAGATTGTTCGGGAAACCGTTCAACAGGCATCTGAACTAAAGACTTCTGCGAGCGAAGCGGCATCTGACGAACCGAGGGTGACCTACGCCGCAATAGCACGACGATCGCCATCGGCTGCCCATTAGTGTTAAATGCCAATTGAACGGGACACCCCAATGCTGCAGTATTTCCGATGCCGGGAAGATTCAGTGTAGGTCCGCGTTGTACAACGTACACCGAAGAAAACGGGGGTATGGTGCTACGAGAATGCGAAACTTTCGTGCTAAAAGTTCTATCGATCCTAGAACCCATCCGGGAATCTGAGCACCGCTACGGCGATGGGACTGAAGCTGTCTCACAGATTCTAATGTACAGATCGAACTTCGCAAAAAGGGTATAAAGTCTCATTCCTTCACATCTTCACGTTATACCTGCGTCAGAGAGCACAAGGCAGCCCAAAATCTACGGCAAACAGCACATCAACCGCGCACCGAACAAGCTCGCATCCACCAACTCTGGGCATCGCCATCTTACTGGTGACGCCCCGGCTCTTTTGAGGTCACATGGCGAGTAGTCACTTTTGAAACACGAGTAGTGGCATGTTTTAATTTCTTGAAACATGAGATGACACTGCGAATGTGGGGTGCGCGTTCGGGGTTTTGGTTAAAACTCCCACGGAGCTTAGTCTACAGTTCTTACTGCGTACTCGGACGTGGCCGCGGCCGCGATTGGGTGCGTTCTGAATGTCGCCGTGCCGACAACGTCACGTGCGTTGTCCTTTCGGTTACGAAGAGCGGCAAATTTCAACTCTAGCGTGGTGAAAAGAAATACTCGAATACATCCTCGCCTAGAAATTATGCTTGGAGGGTATTAGTTAAGCTCATTGCCCTCGCTAAGGGAACATTTGTGGCTAGTGGTTGGTCACACGAGCCGTCAATCATTACACTTAAGGTCAATGACACAATTTCGGCCAATGACGTGCCATTATTGTCGCCACATTCTTACCAATTAATGACCAAACTTTCTACATATACGGCTCTGCTTTAGTGTTTCCTCGAGCGTCCCCTAGCGGCAAACACGCCCAAGCTGGACGAGAGTAAAGCGGTAGACGCGTGCGTTTTGACGTCGCCGCCTGTTAGCATCGCACTCGATGTGAGACGCTGAAAGGCGCGCTCGCGGTGACGCGGACGCGAGCTAGGCAACGCTGCGTCGACGCGCTAGCAATGACGCCGAAGGAAAAAAATAAAAAAGAGGCGCAGGCCCGGTCCTCCAGGTGTTATTGTCAAGGTTCTTAGATAAACTGCTTACAGTTTTCGAAACTTCGCCACTTTCCGCCCTAGCAAATATTGGCCACGACACGCAGCGCTGATCCATGTTAGAATAAAAATAAAAATAACGTACGAAGAGTACATTTTGTTTGTTTGTTTTTAAACAGATGTAGCAGTTCTTACGTGTCATTTCACTTATCCCCATATAATTCGCATCCTACGGGCCACGTATGGAGGGTGCTTCCCACCGTCCATCTTTTCGACAGGTCCGAAGGGTATAATGAAAGAGTATTCGAGTCTAAATAGCCTCTCAATGGCGGCTTCTAAAAATCCACGTCCGCCCTTTCGGTTCTTCGAGCGACTTGATTAGTTGACTCCTATTGACGGCAGCGCACCCTTCCTGCTTTAATTTATCCCGACGGAAATCTTTCCCATAGCGTGACAAAATGATTCTAGGCCAGGTATTCGAAGGACCGTGGAATTGACAAGAAGCCGTTCACGCGTAGATGACGCGGACACGGTTTTGCCTTTAGACTCAAGAGCTTCTCCAACAATTTTCGGTGCAATCAAAGCTTTGTCAGTTGCGTAATGAACGCGTCGCGCTAACGTCATTGACGCCACGATAAGCTTAATTCTTGACGGCTTCCTCCGAAACGCCTCCGGGAATTCATGCCATATTTGCGTGTTGCCTCTTTTTTTATTTATTTTTTTTTTGACGCGCGTTGCCCCAAGGTTTGATTCAAAGGGATACAGGATTGGGCCCCTCGGGAAATATTGCGCTGCTGAAGAAAGGCGCCAACTTCTCGTGTTGGACCAAATTTGAAGAAGGAGCGACGAGCGAGTAATTGCACGCATCGGCGGCGTCAATAACGACCTCGTTCAGTGTGGGCAGTGAGGCACGTCCGAGGTTTTTGATTGAAAATTGATGAGATTCCCCGGGTTACCAGTAATAATTTGAGTTGAAGAAAAAATAATGGAAAGCTCACATGTTTACATTGGGGTTTCACCGAGATCTTCCGAGATCATGGCCGCATTTATCCGAACCTGAAACGCGGTCTTTCGTTTGCGGAATGAGCAAAATTTCCCTAAAATATGAGCTTACATTTTTTTTTATTTCATTTTAAGTTAAAGGCGCCGATGTTGTGAGTAAACTGGCTTAAAAATTATGGCTCGCGTTTCGTTCCGTCCGCAAAAAGTACCGACGTCGTCGCTCACTGGCTGGTTGCTTTTGTTTTGTTGGACGGCATACTCGGCCATACCAACGCCATCCGCGCCCACGGCTTACGCTCTCGACGCCATCGAGAGTTTTGTGAGCGCTTATATCTTGCGCTACGAGTAGCGTATGTCACATGGCCTCTCAGCCGTTCTAAGCTCAAGAACTACGTTATTGCTACGGAAGAAAAATTGCGACACGAAAAAGAACAGAATATCCGTCTTCAGAAAGAAGAAACAAATGTCGTGGCGGGGATTTCTGCATTTTGTATACCCATTTCCACTTCACGGACCACTGTAAAATTTGAGAACTTGGTCTAAAACTATTTCACAACCACACCGCGTTAGCAGTGCATCGCGTTTAGCAAGTTTTTTTTATTTCTTCCCAAGAAACACTACAGCGGAGTTGTGTGTCGCCCAAGTCGATGCGGGTGAGAGGTTTAGTAGATAATTTGTACGGTCACGATATCGTCATGAATGGAAATGAAAGTTTAATAGGGCGAACTTGTGCCCCAAACAAAATGGATACAAAAGATAACAACAGAGCGTCGCGGGCGTTGAAGTCAGCGTAGCAGCAGTATCGAACGCTGGGGCGAGACTGACTCCGGACCGCCAGGCGGAGCATCTTTTGTACCCGCGTGGGTTTCTGGAACTTTCGGCGTAGAACATTCGTAACTCAATCAGACGAGAAGGCATTCGAACTTACGAGAATGTCGAGTTAAAAGAAGAAATAAAAGATGAGTCCGCTCACTGAATTCAAACCCGGAGCCTCCGCGTGAGAGGCAAGCGCGGTAACCATTCGGCCACGCGCTCGCTTGGCAACGCGCGCGGCAATATTTCTACCGCAAGAAAAAGGGAGGAGGAGGAAAGGGGGGGGGGGGGGGGACATTCGGCTGCCCGGTAGATATAACTTCCGTGTACTTGCTTGTTTGTTTGTTTTCATTCAGACACAATGCTTGTTTGTTTGTTTCCAGGGTTGCGAGGCAAAATGCAAATTGTCTCTGCCTGACGAGTCTCTGTTAACAGTTTTCACTGCTCAGCGTGCAAAAACAACAAAACAAGAGGCAGTGCGGAAAAAACAAAACGAAAAAATAGTAAAACGACAATTTCGTAACAAAAAACGCAAAAAGCGTATTACGTACAATGGTTATTCAAAACATTTGTGTCGGATTATAGAAAAACATTAATCATGGCGTAAATACATCCCTGCTTTTAAGAAGGCCAAGTAAGACACACGGTAAAATAGGTTTGTCTATGCGGCACGATAGAAAGTACCCTCTTACGTTGCGTTTATTGCTGTGCCTTGAGCCAAAGTACCGAAGAAGTTCTAAAATTTAACTCGTCCGCCCCGCCGGGTGCCAGCTCCACTTTCATTATTTTCACCGAAGAGGGTTCGAACGAGAAAGCGCGAACCTAAGGAACTGTACACACAAACGAAACTTTCGTTCGCGTGTCCGTCAGGTGTGATAGTAACCAAGAGGTTATAAATGAACATGGTTGTGATGCGAGAGCAAATAAATAAGCTACAATTCAAAAGTGCCGACACACGGGCCATCTTGGTGCTCGAAATCGTTGTCGCCAGTTTTCAGGAGCCTTATCTGAAATCGCAGGAAATGGTTTTCCCTACTCTCGAAACGTCTAAACAGTGCGCGATAAAGAAAATAAAAACATTTACCGAGCTTCCCTACACCATATTTAACTCGTGTTCAATCAGCAAGAGCACGCGTCCCGACCTAACGCGGGTGCAGCGCTCGTGTTCGGTTCGTGCCCCGCGCTGGCCGCTCGCAGATGACGTAGAAAACTCAAAGTTCCGGTTTTGCTATGTTGTGGGCTGCGCGGGCACTGCGATGTCTATACTTCTAAAGTTCCTATATTGGCTCCCCACACGAACCGGAGTTGCGCGTTCAGCCATTTTGAAATCTTAAGTTATGCGGGAAAGCCACTCCTTGCTCGTGTAGGAGCCGTCGATTGCGGCCGGTGACGTGACTGAATTCAACGAATATCGTCGCACCGCGCGCCGCCGCGAATGAAAAACAGGAAAGGAGAATAATCAAGAAAAAGGCAGGGGAACACACGCCGGGGTGCGTGCAGCGTCGGCGAACCGACGGTATCGGTACCACGTGATCGATCTCGGCGAATAGGGAGTATATATTGGCGGCCATAACTGTGTGCGCGGCTGCTTAGCGCGTGCTGACGACAAGCTTTCGCAGCTCTCTTGCGACGTGCATTCCACACGATCAAGATTGCCGGTCTTAGCAGGCTATTAAAGTGAGCTCGTTCTGAGCATGCGCTTTAAATAACGGCCTCGAATATAGCGTCCAGCGAATATCCCCTAGAGCGGCCCGGCGACACGTGGAAAGCAGACGCGCAACTCTGGCTCCCGTAGGGAGCCTGTACGGGACCTCTATATACTTCGTCTCACCTGGACTAAATGCGAAGGCTGTGCAAGCACAAGCGACTGGCATTGACTGCCATGACTGTAGCATTCAATGCACGAGCGCTCGTGCAGCCGCCGAGGCTTCATTCAAAGCAACTAGCTCGCGCTATTAGCATGCGCAGCTAAGAATAGTAAATGCTAAGGTCAGACGAATTAGAGGATTTTGCATCGCTTATCAGCAGGGCGGAAAGTGCTGAGTCATTGAGCTGTGAACGCATGCACAGCGTCTGATGTACCGTACAGCAGAGCAACAGCGCAGTCTCAGAAGGCGTTTTACAGCCCAGCAGACAAAGATAGCAGCGTTCAGAAGGCGATTTTTGCAAAGGTCTATAGGCGGTGTCGGATCACCCTACAGCTCGTCAACGGCTTAGGCGGTCGAGTGCCTGCCTCTCAGACAAGTCTACAAAGTTACCAAGAGGAAATCGCCTAGAATAGAAAGTAGTACCCGACAGGGCTAAAACAAAAAATACATTAGCCTGATTATGCTGACAAAGAATGGGGAGCACATAATGTGCAGAGCGAAAATTACACACTGTTCCTTTGAATGCGAGGTAAAGCTTGCTCTCTCGTACAGCTTTTCGGAGCGCAGCTTTTCCTCATGTACGTGCTGTTTTCGTAGTTGGACCTTCTGGTCGTTCAAAGCAAAGCAAAGCAGAGTTGCACTCCGAACACCTCCGCCGCTTAACTCCATTTGTAGAATATGTGGCTAACAGTCACTTGTTCGCGGATTCGATTCCCGTCTTAAATTTAAATGGGCGCTATGGGCTTATATACTCTATGTATGAGTTTAAACGTTATGTAACGCTCGCATATAACGATGACTGTCAAGGATAAATGTAAAACTTTCTTCGTAAAATTCGAATAATAAAATATATTTCCTGTACAACGTATCTACAGTTGACGTGTGCCAACTTTGTACTGGAAACAAACGCTCAAAAAAAAATTAGTTGCTCTTTCTAACAAAATATGTGCGAAATTTTGTGACGAGGTATTTGGTACGTAGCGTCTTACAGCCTCGTTGCGCGGGCACACTTTACCGCAGTTGGGAATGATTGCGGCCAGAATTAATTGCTGTTCATGATTCCTATGCAAGTAGGGTACACTTGGCAGTACTTGCTAAACATACTTAAGCATAACTGCGCCTTGGAATGCCCTTTGGGCATCTCAATAGCAGTTCGGTCTGACCTCAGTCACGCTTAACTACGTTTAAGGAGTACTACGGACGTTTTCGGAGCCACCGAAATGAATTGCGTTTTCTAAATACCCGGCCTTAATGCTCTGTTATATATTGCCTAAAAATTTATTGAGAAAACTGTAAATGAAGTTGGTACCGAAACCAACATTCAAATTTCCACGCGCTTTCCAGTGATGTGTCATCCCAAATGGTACAAACTTCCAGGTCGCGCAAGTAGTCTTAAGCAGAGTAAGTCAAGCGTTTGTTCCTGGTTCTCAGTGAATGAACTTGCAAGCATTTTTCCCCCACTACCAAACGTCTTGTATTCATTTGGGAACGTGTTTTGCTGCCTACTTTGTACCACTTTTGTCGTCACACTTCGGTGTTTCCTGTAGAGGCTCTCGGCTTAAAAAACACGATGAGAACAAAATTAAAAAAGAAATATCATTAGAGAGTTTTAGTAAACCGATTTTGCTTTCTCGCTCCGCTCTATGGAAAGCGGAGTCGCCATCGCGCATGCGCGACCCTCTCTGGGATTTGAGCGTGAAGCGTCAGCTCTGCTTTCCTCTCCATTTTAGGAAGCGCGTTCCACTCTGAGGAAAGTTTCAGTAGATGGTGTTTTTCTGGAAGGGAATTCGAAATGGGTGCCCGCCACCTGAAAGCATGCTTGAAAGCGCGCTTGGCCGTTATGAACCTCGCTGCACTAAGATGGTTGCGCAGACTTGGTTTGAAACGGCGTCCCCCAGAAAACATTTCACGGTGGCCGAGAACCTCTGGCTGCTTCGGAAAATTGCTGGCCTCAACCCTTTCACGGCCCCTGAACGGTGGGAACAAGTGCTGCCTCGTCTAAGCCAGCGGGCTCGATTTCTCTATGCGAGCAGTCGGCAAACGGAGAGATATTTTGTTAGGTTACTTTAGGCAGCAAGACAGCGCGAATTAGCGAAAGACAGTGTTCCATTTATATCTCTACTTTTCTGTTTTCCCAATGAAATTAGTTTTTTCTCCGTATGCTTCAGTTTGTGATAGGGTACTTTGGTCTTTTTGCACACTGCGCGACACCGTTAGCGGGAACAATCAATATCCTGTTTTTATTTTTCTCCTTAAATTTGACGAGCTGACATCAACCTATTGTTATGAAATAAAGTGCTTGTTTTGGGCACTAATCTGAGCGACAAAATTTCAGATCTCTCAATAGCTGTCGAAGAAGTAAACGGCAAATAAAGCGATATTATTGTGTTTGTATTAGCAGTGGAGTACAGTGCCTTGGGGGATGACATAAAACCACTTTGTTGGCCACAATTCTTTTCATATCTTTTGTGTGTTCTTGAAAGTGCGTTTTTCGGCTCAAGCTCCTGCTATAGTTTCAGCCTCACTGGCGGTACGGTGTTTTCTTGCAATAGAACGGCACGCAACATAGGCTGCTTTTACAATGCTGAAGTCAACAGTAACACTGTAATTTAATTAGATGCAATATTCATACGCACATCTGACAAGTAAAATGGCAGTCGTTAGTAAATGTTGTTTTATTAAAATATTTCTAGATGCCTTTCAGCCTTGTTGGACAAGTATTTCGCACAGTATAAAATATTGGATATGATTCACTTGGGATCAGTTTACGCATTCTAATATTGAGCCAAAAAAGTGTCGCATGTTAGACCTTTGCATCATGCCCATGGTCTTCATAGGGTTCCTCCAGCTGACAAATTATGCCGTCTGCGAACATCTCTGCCTGATACTTCACGACGAGCATCCTCTTGTGACCAGAAAAGTATGAGTTCTGATTCTTTGATGGACGGCATATGGGCGTGCTGTGCGGGTAAAGAAACTCCAATAGTTGTCGAGGGGTGCTCCCTTGTCTTTGACGGCCTAATAGAAGAACGAAAAGGCACTCTTACAACATGTCAGAATTTAAACACTACAAAAACATGTGATATGGGACTTGTGACTCATATAAGATAAGGCGTATTTTCGTGGTAGGGCTGTAAAAAAATTGTGTATCGTAAATTAAAAAAAGAAAGATTTAGTTGTTCCTTAATTCCGCTAAGCTCTGAAGCCGTCCTACTGTGCATGCGAGGCCCGCTACGCCGGAATTCAAAACGAAACTTCTGAAAAGCGTTCTAACCTACCGTCATTGCTTTGAAGTCCAGCGTAGTGTTTGCCAAATTTTGAATTATTTATGCCTGTCTGGTTTTCACCAGACAAAAGCTTGGCGTGGAATGTTCTTTCGACCGTTTTCGGTATTTCTTTTCAAAACACCAACGGGTGTTTTGGTGAATATATTGGGCCGCCATATTTTGGGCATCGCTTTTAGTGGAAGACTTGTGACTATAACCGAGTTCATAACCATGCATTAACGCAGCATTTGTGTGTAACATATTTAGACTCGCATCCACGACAAACAATGACGCAGCTCTCTTGCTCCCTAGAGGCCTGGCCAAAATAAGGCGGCCTCGAAGAATAGTGGCAGCATGGCATGAACTTTTAAAAAGACTGTATTCAAGTCTCCATCATTTTTTTAATCCACCAAGGAAATCCAAGGCGAACGTTTCCGGAGGAAAGTTAAACAATTAAAAATCTCGCGCAAATGGGAGTAAATAAAGTTGATAGGAACGGTTTCTTTGCTGCGGCTTGCGAGCGCTATGCTCGTGGACAACATAAAGCCCCTCGACGTGTTCGCGCTTGTCTTGCAAGTAGCGTCAAATGCGCGAGTGCACGAGGCCCATGTCTCGAGCGGCCCTTGGAAGCAAATGGCGGCGCAGCACTGAAATGAGCGGGCCTTGGAAGCGAATGGCGGCGGAGCACCCGCTCATGGCACGTGTCTCGAGCGCTTCCACAACAATGGTTGGCGGTACTTGTAAAAAACGCTTTTATCAAGGTGCTTTAGGACAACATTCAGTGGCATTTTTGACAGGAGAGCGCGAGCACAGGTATATTTGACGTCCAAGCACGCGCTCTCGTACATCTGACTGCCTAGGCATAAAAAGTTTACAAAAACCTGACGACCTTAACGACACCGTGCTGGTTGCAAAGTGTTACTCGTTCATTTCGTTTGATTATGCTCTTTTCTTTTACATAGAACTCAAATGGAATGCTTTACTTTTCACGCGTAGGGCGTACGCTTTACTTCTTGATTCGGCCTCTTTCAGGCTTAGGTAACGATGAAAAACATCGACGCGTATTGAGTAAGAGCAGCCATCTTGAGATCTAAGCGATCACGTTAAGGACGCTGAGGGCAGTCCGCTGTGCAACTTGCGCACCCTCACTTCGCTAGCTATACGCTCCAACTCAGAGCGGCTCACGCATGCGCGGTGGGGACGATGCCTCTTGCGGAGCGTAAAGTAGAGCATAGAGGGCTATTAAAAGTGGCCTACTAAAACTCACAGATTACAAACGCGCTCGCCCAGGGGTGCTATGTTGCGCTTTTTGGACTCCCAGGAGACTAGGGAGAAGGAAGTGACGTCAGCGACACAGCAAACGCAGATTGGGTGTTGATTTCGTTTTCTTCTCTCAACATCCAATCTGCGTTTGCTCTAGTCGTTGACGTCACTTCCTTCTTCCTAGTCTCCTGGGAGTCCAAAAAGCGCAAGATAGCACCCCTGATTTGTCCTGACACTGCCCATGTACACATTGTTGTTTTCTCGAGCAGAAACAAAAGTAAAGACGTAAATTATTGGCGTATCAGAAAGAGTAACTTTTTCGCAGACAGAGCAGCTGTGCTAGAAACAATTTAAACGCGAAATTTACACAAACCATGCAGGGTCTCACCTGTGAGCACAGCTCTCGTTTCGCGAGGATGAACCACCTATTTTTGTTCATGTCAGCGAGCAGGTGGCCGAACCTCTCGTTGATGGGACCCAGGATGAGGTTCACAATATTGAAGAACACCGACGAGTTCCGTCCAAACGCTCATTCAAGTTCGAACAGACGGTTGGGATAGGCCAGTCGACAAAGAACCACGCAGAGTGCCTCGCCAGATCGGCACCACCCTGCGCCGATCTGTCGGGCGCTGGGATTTGGAGGCCAGGTTCTTCTGGATGTGGGATTGACTCCTAAAAACCTTTTCTTCTACGTTGGCAGTGTCCACCAGACCGCATTCGAAAAGGAAGCTTCGGCGCTTCATGGCATGAGTGATCCAAATCATAGATTCGATGTCTCGCCAGCTTAATCTTATCAGTAGAAGTCTCCTTCCTTGAGAACAGCGGGGATTTATCGTGCCTTGCTAGCCATGTGCAACACTGTACTCGTACTTCGCTAAAGGATGCACTCGCAATGCGCAAACTTCGTTCTTTTTTTTAATTTTTCTTCTTCGAATACGTAAATTTGTCTTATTATTAATTCGAGTGGAGCAGAAACTACAAGGGCGAGTGCCAGCTCTTCAGCGTCCTTGACCAGCACGCGCGCTCGTGCAGTGCAAGTACCGTTTAGAGCAACATGCTCATGCCTATACTTGCTTATACCTTCGGCTTCACTCGCACACAAGGTGGAACGATTATATTTATATTCTATAGCTTAATATTCTTCGGGTGTGTACCAACTCTTTTGTGTTTGTTATTTTCGCCTTCATTTTTATTACCTCTACAAACACGCTCCCTTTCACTCTCTTGGTGTTAACGTTTGGTTTTTTTTTGTCTTACTAGCACTATAAATGTCTACCCAAGCAAATTTTTCGAACGCTCTTGAAACGCTCTTGCGCTGAAGAAATGCGTTTCTACTGAAACGCATTTTTAGACCTCCGCTTTTCATTCTGGTGAAGCAGGCCGCGCATGCGCTGTTTGGCGTCCTCAGAGCGGAGCGGAAAATGGAAACGGTCTACTACAACTCCCTATTAGCATCGCGAATGTTTGTTTTTATTTTACCACAATAGAGGAGAGGGAGGGGGGGGGGGGGGCTGTAGGATCGGTACTGCCATGTTCGGTTTGTTGAGCCAATTTTAAGACAAATCAACCACCATAAAAAAAGAAAAAATTCAGGAGCACCTGAATTTGCCATACGGCTTGCAAGTGGGTCTGCTCCTTGCACACTTCGGGTGTTTATTTACTCCCTAAACACGCAGGGGGGCTTTGTTGCGCTTTTTGCACTCCCAGGAGACTAGGGAGTAGGAAGTGACGTCAACAACGCAGCAAATGCAGATTGGATGTTGATTTTGTTTTCTCCTGTCAACATCCAATCTGCGTTTGCTCTAGTCGTTGACGTCACTTCTTTCTTCCAAGTCTCCTGGGAGTGCAAAAAGCGCAACATAGCACTTTGATGTGCTTGTGTCTCCCTCCCAACCTCAACCAATGACAGCAAGAGCTTGGCTGCCACGTCATTGCGCGTTTCCTGCGGATTCTGTATATGTTGCCTTTCAATCGGCGTGTTCATTCTCGCGTTCCGATGCGCCAAAGACGCACTTTGAAACACTTGTTCGCCGTAGAGGCTCGCCATAATCTCCCACACGTCTGAAGACGGTATCAAATCACCCCCTTTTATTCCTACGCGATTAGCACGTGACCATCGAGGATCCTACAGACCCTTGCAAAAATCGTTTTCCGCGCGAAGCCATCTTTTGTCTGCTGGGCTATGGAACGCCTTTCGCGCATGCGCCGTTGCTCTGCTGTGCGGTATATCAGACGCTGCGCATGCGCCCACAGCTCAGTCTCTCAGCACTTTGCGGCCGGGCGATAATCGATGGAAATGTCTATAGACCAACACGCGTCCATGACGTCACGCCGGTGGTGTAGCGCTGCTATTGGCAGGGATCACGCGCAGACGCTTCGCGTGAATCTGGTGCTGCGTACGCGCAGTGAGCTGCTTGCGAACAGCGCGTTTGACTATTCACGGCTCACACTGACGTCGCATCAGCGGCCGTTCTGGTTGACTCAATAAATTGAGCGCTTATCGTTCGCAGCTTGCAATGATGGACCGACCTTTTAGACGCCATCGCTGCCCCCTTAGTCATCGAAGGAGCTGTTGTCTTTCTGCACACGCTACGACGCCGCTGGGGGTCTGAGCAAGCATAGCACTAGATGGTCCGAAATGTCTCGTGAACAGGCGCCTGCCTCCTATAAAGTAAAGTTATGAAGGCGTCGCGCATGCGTAGAACGCTTAGTGAGATCGGTCCATTTGCACCACCGAATTAGTTTTTTTTTCTTTTTTTGCAGAAAAGAACAGGTTGGAATGACTTCCCAGCACGGTGCCTTGCCGTCACGTGCAAGCCGTGCATTCCCTATTCAATTGACGCTAACTCACCGAAGAAAACACGCTGGGCGAAGCTCTTTCCTCCCCCCCAAAATATTATCGGACAGTTGTGCAAACGCCAGAGTCACCTAACGCTCCGACGCAAAAAACGAGCCCAAAACCCTCGCCGCAAATAATACAATTCTAAAAATAGAAAAAGTAGAATTGCGAAAGAAACTACATTTCCTCGTGCATTTCTCGCGCGCATTCAGGCCGGAACAACGAAAGAGAGCTGTCAGCCAAAGCTGTCGACCAGAGCGGGCTCCACTTCACCTACCTACGCCTCGTCCCGGGCCCGCACTCCGGCGAAGAGGACTTGGCGCGAGGCGCATTCACCGGAGAAAGGCGCTTCGTTAGGCGCATTGTGCTCGAGGCGCGTTTTACGCCGATCCGGGCTCTTGTAACGCGTCTGTCGAGAAAACAGACAGGCGTGTCGCTTTCCCTCGTGTCCTGACCCTGTGTTTTGTTCGCGTCGTAGACAGCGAGGTTTTTCCGAGCCCGCACGCTCGAGAGAATCGGGTGCTATCCAATGTGCCGAAGCGACGCGGGCGTTTCCATTTCGAGCGCGTGTGGATTAGCTGGCCCGTCCGCACCGAGCAACTCGCCGCGCGGACTGCAGCGTCGGTGTCCCGCAGTTTGTCTGCCAAACCGTTGATTAGGGTTAGGCAAAGTTGGCGTCTGCTTAACGAGAGCGCGTAAGAGAAACAAAGGGAATGGGTGTCCAAACGGATCCCTCGCAGTTCATGGCGCATCGGCCACCACGTGTCAAGTGCACTTTGCTTCCTCACTTTATTGCCCGGAGAGAAAGTTCCGGGCAGTTCATAGGGACACCTATGTCTGATTCGTCGAGGCAACTCTAGATTCCCAAATCCTATAGCCTAGTTTGGTTTCCAGTCTTGAATACTTAAACACGATTAGTAATTTTGATGTAAGCCCTCTAAACGCAAGAAAACGAAAATAAAACAACGAACAATAAAATAATTTGTTGACGCTATGTAGCGTTTTTTTGTTATATTAGTTTTCAAAAAAGTTGTATTTAAATAATGTACAGTGGCCTGAATGCGAAGAATCACAGAATTACTCTTTCCAAGACAGCTGGCGCGTTCAGAATAAAACGTTCAGTGGGCACGTCTTCTTCTATACTTCGTTTCACGATAACTTGATGAACTGTGGAGGCTGCGGCCTCCTCGACCCAATAAGAGCGCCGGAGCAAGACACGTGATGACACTCCATGGTCCAGCCTACGCGAGCCTCGTTACCGCCACAGCAATAAAGCCGTCCGCGACAAAAAGTAGTTCTAGGCTTTTTTTTTTTTGTCTTTTGAGAGCAATTGATCTCGCGCGATTCCATCTATAACGAGAAGATACGAAGAATAAAGAATAAATAATCGCAAATTTTACGAGTTTAAAATATATATAAACCAAAAAAGTCACGCCACATCCGTATATGCTCGATTTTGTTTCTCTTTGTAGCGCCGTGGACGTTGGCAATCGCAGGCGACCGCAGCCGTGTAGTCGGCCGTTTCCATTGAAAACATCGCACTGTGCCCTGGCATTACCACCCTCCACAGATTCGCGGCTAAATTGAGCGTATGGTTGTCTCAAGAACTGTTCCCAATGTGCTCGCTATACTAGCGGACGAAAATGTTGCTGCGTTGGACGTTAATATGAAGCTGATTGGTTTCGGAGCAGACGACTCTTAACTAGGAGAAGAGAGCCGGTTCTTCCGAGACTCGTGCCTCGCATTTGCCGTGGTGATACAAATGCTCACGTGACGTTGGGTCGCGTGCGATCGCCTCCGATGCTCTTATACACTCTAAAAAAAGCCCGTGCGTCTGCTTTCCCGCAGAACACTTGGAAAGCCAATCACCGCAACTTACGGAGGCAGCTCAGCGAATGACGATGCGGAGAGATATGTTTAGACCAAAAAACGCAGTCTGAGTTGTGACATTAAGCAATGCAAAACGTCACACTTGCATTGCTTAATGTCACAGCTCAGACCGCGGTTTTTGGTCTAAACATATGTTTCGGTATCGTCATTAGCTTAGTTGCCTCCGTAAGTTGCGCTGATTGGCTCTCCGAGTGTTGTGCGGGAAAGTAGAAGCACACACTTTTTTTTAGAGTGGGAGTATTCCCTGGCGGCGATAGCCGTGTGCGCAACTGCTGAGCGCGTGCTTATGGCGAGCTGCCACAGTTCTTTTGCCACGTGCATTCCACACCGTCAAGATTGCCGGTCTTAGCAACCTAGAAATGTGAGTTCGTACTGAGCATGCGCTCTAAACAGCACCCACAAATATGACGTCCAGTGAATGCTCCTTATTGCGTCGCGGGGTCCTAGCCCCCAAACCTTGCCAAGATATCATGAAACGAAGTATAGGAACGGGCGACTCGCACCTCCAGTAGCGATATGCATGATTGGGCATCCCTGGAAATAGCAACTTGTCGCAAGGTTATCATTACATTTTCGTAAGGTATTTCAGACCGTATACCGTTTGACATTCCATGGTGAGAACGTAACATGTTAAATCGTTTTCCCTTTTCTTAATGCAGTATAGACAATTGCAAGCATGGCGCCACAAGTGGTGCCCCATGCGTGCAAGCGCGTGCAACGCGCGGATGAACGTAGCTTTGGCAAGCTCGTAATCGCACGGGCGTGCCTGCTCGAGCAGAGACATGGCGGCGGCCAGTCGCCCAGCTTGCAATCGTCTATACATATAAACTTGGCGAAAGGCTAAGGATTCAGTAGAAGTTTTGCCTCCATCGCGTCATCATTGCCTGCCACCAGTCTGCTTGCGCTTGCGACGAAGTTATCATAAGCAGAAGCTTCGCGCTGAAGGTAAAGTGTCTAGTGAATTCTTAACCCGTCAATGACGGTAGTCGCGAAGTAAAAAACATTTCGATGCTTGCGGGAGAAACGCCGAGAAATAAGCGAATAAAATGCAAGGTGCTTTCGAGCGCAGTTCGGACGTAAACAAATTTGGATAAAAAAAAAAAAAAGCAATGAATCGAATTCAACGAAACATTTTACGAACGTGTCTTTAAGGTGGGGCATTTATCATATTCAAATTTTACGAGTGTAGGTATCATTTTATGCCCACGAACGAAAACGGCAGAAATACTTTGCTTGAAGCTGCTACCCATTCATAACTTAAAGCAAACAACATGAAATATGTACCGAGTGTCTGCGAGAGAACCGAACCCTGTTTTTCGCACCGCAAAAATAAACTAGACATTGCGGTGAGCTCGAAATTTGTGATAATGTAGACCCAGCCGTTCGAACAAGACACAAACATTTCAGCATCAAACATACTCTTATTCAAAAGTTAAAAGTGATTTTCTTAATAGTTCAGTTGAAAAATGGTGGCCGACGAAGATCCGAATACATGGCGCTTTATGAAAGTCGGAAACCAAAAACGGGCAAAAATGGGTCCCAGTTTTTCAATGAAAACTTCCGAAAAAAGTACTTATAACTTTTGAAAAAGACCACAGTTCATGCTGAAACTTTGTCATCTTGTTTGAACCACCGGAGAATACGTTCTGACTGAGTTTGAAATCTCCGCTATCTCTAGTTTATTTTTTTAGTGCGAAAAACAGGGTTTGTTTTTCTCGGAGACGTGCGATATCTAGATGAATATCCGAAAGCAGATCCAGAATATCGGAGCGTGTGTAATACTATATGTGAGCCAACCAGAAGATAAAATTTCTTGCGAATAAAAAAATATTAGGCTTAATTTATTTTTTGAGACCAACTCATAAACTTTGAGCATGATAAATGCAACACCTAAATACACTTTCGTGAAAAGTTCAAACGCGCTTTGTTTATTATTCACATACTTTTTTTTGCTCCTGACTTGCGTTTAGAAACACTCTGTAGATCCGAGCAACCTTCAACCTACTTTCGTCGGCAGATTTGAAGTACAGTGAACTGCAAGATGAGTTGGCCTAGTTTTGTGCTATATGAAAAAGGCTAGCATGTCACGCGGCGTGCCTCCGGCCTGCTAGACTATAATACCCTTGTCGGGCGGCAATCTAAAGCTCCTTTTCACTAAGCTCCGTTATATAATCAGCCAGTCAGCTTAAGATGTTGAGTGCGCACGTGCCCTATGGCGTGCAGTGGTTCGCCGATTTTATAAAGGTTCTAAGGGCCTGTAAAATGCCCGACTGACAGGGGTATAAAACTATCTCTTTCACATCGCGACAATTGGAAATGTGGCGGTCTATTCAAACGTCTTTTTGAACAACTTGACGCAGTCGGGGCTCCCTGCGAGGCTTTAGTGCCATCTAGGCCCAAACGCCTCTGGGCAGGTTCATACTGCCCAACCCTGTATACTATATTGCATAGCGACTCCCGAGAATTTTATTTCCGGCTCACAGCCTATAAAATTGCGCCATCAGCAGATAAATAAACGCTGACGAACGAATCACAAATTAAGAATCGCGATATTAATATACGTTACGTAACTCGTCACTGCGTTACTTCACTTGTCAGTGCCTGCGGAGCCCCCGTATTTTTACGTTCTCTGCTAGATACGCCAATTTAGCTCGGCGCGGCGTTGCCGCTTTATCGACGGGACCGCCTCGTCTTCTCCTCCAGTTCACGAGCATAGTAGGGTAGGACAACCACGCCAACGATGAGCTCGTAAAGTCTCCTTTCCGCCGATACGGAGCTCCCGGATTCATTTAGTCGAGGTTAGTTCGGCCACATACTAGCGGGTTGTGGCTCCCCCGAAAAGGTTGGGGTCACCAATCTCCGGGACGAACGCCGCGAAGTCTCGTTCCGCCGCTGCAGCTTGCACAACTAATGGCGTATACCGTATGTCGCTGCCGATTAAAAATCTCCTCTATTCTATTCGCCGAGGAACTAAGGGAGAGGGGGACACGAGAGTGCAAGGAGACGTCGGAACACCGAGTTCTGGTTTCGAATGATTAGTGGGTAGACCTAAAGCTAGCAGTAAATATGTCTCCCCACGCACTCGTCGAATTCGTTCGGGTGCCAGAGTCAAACGCCGGACGCCATGTGTTTGGCTCTCACATTCGAACGGATTCGACGAGTGTAGCGGAGCAAAAGGCTTTAGGGTCTACACACTGATGAATTGAACGAGATCTCGGTGTGCTGACGTCTCCTAGCGCTTTTGTCTCCTCCTCTACCTTAGAGTCTTGGCGAATCGGCCGTTTCTGTCGGTCAGGGCGTGCTGTGTGCGGCGGGCAAGTCGTCTGCTTATTGCGCAAAGGTTCCGTTGAAGTCAGAATGACGCCGAGCTCTGAATGGCTTTCGCTGAAAGGATAGTGACGTTAAGGCAATATGAAATGCCTTAAGGTTTAACCGATATTTTTTAAATCAGACAATAAGACCTCGGCGTTCTGACATCATCACAACCCCATGAGAAAGTAGCAAATAAACTTGCGCTTCGCACGGGGTCTAAGAGACACAACCAGGGAAGAGTCGCCTTCGCCAGCGTCCGCGAGACGAGAGTATTCAGTGCTGACGTGAAACGGCGTCCTAGCATTTCATCATGCGCCATACACGGTAGCAGACTAGCTTTTCTCAGCGCCACTTAATGTCTCTTCACAGGCACTACTGTTCCCTGGAATGCATTTCCGACCGATGTGTTTATCGCGTCCGAAAAAGTGGTCCCTCGACGTCTGCCTGGTGACGTCATTCATAGTGTCATGCTGTCGCCTGCCGCGATCCTGGTGGCGTCACATTAACGGTGGTTGATGTGGCAGACGCCTGTCCTGCTGCAGGTCGCTCCTCAGCTCGACAGTCCATGGAAGCTTCGGCAGCCAGGAGTTGGGACGCCGCGACGACAGCGACACTCGCGTGCTTTTTTTTTCTTTTTTCACGGCTGCCTTTGCATAACGCTGCCACTACTAACGCACATAACCGGAAGATACAAAGGTTCGGACAGGTAGCTGACGGAGCCGGGTGGAGCCAGCGTCGCTCTTAATGCTCAGCCAGCTACTCGAAGTGCTAGCGTCAACTGTGGGGTCCGACACAGAAATTTTGTGGCTCGGCCGCAAAATGCCAGCTTCGCAATTGATCTTCTCGAAAGGTTGCTTCAATCATGTTGTTGCTTAAAATTATTGCCGCCAATTCTATGAAGGTTTATTTGAAGCCGCCGGGAAACGCTTTTTAACCACCCAAAGAAAGGTTAAATTAGTCTGACAGAGCAAGCCTATATCTCGCGAACTTTCTTACACTGTGGCTAAAGCTGATGAAGAGATGATGAACAGAACAGCGCACACAAAGACGAGGACAGAGAAAAGGAACATGCTTGTCTTTGTGTGCGCTGTTCTGTTCACCATGTCATCATACCAACTCGCCCAACGTACAAAACTTCTGATGAAGAGACATTTTAGGAATTCACTTTGTTATAGAGTGTTTGTTTGATTGAACATAGCTGTGCATATAATGACTATCAGGACAAATCTTATTATAATCCATGAACGTGGCACACTGAAGTAGGCCTTCGCCCTCTAAAAGTACGCAATCTGAAAGGAGGGAATCCGAATACATTAATGATAGAGATGAAAACTGCAGTCTTCGGGGTTCGACCAGAAAAGGCCCTCGGTTTGCTATAACTTGTTTTGTTTTTTTAATATGCTCTTCGTGCGTGTTCTTTGTTCTTGCATTATCTAGTATTTTTCGTGCGGAGTACGACCACGGACTTGTTCTTCCGAACTGTTTTTCTGACACATCCGCGACACGCCTTCAGGGTGCCGGTTTCCCTTTTCCCTTAGACCAGTTCAGAATCACCCGATACCCGTAAAAACTACATCAAAACAAAACAAAAAAGAAAAGTACAAAACAGCAACGAAGTTTCCTTAGATGCAGCGGTGCCTCGCGCCACTCTTTTTGTCTTAAGACTCTTCGTTTTGTCGTTTCGCGTTAACGTCTTACCCTCATTTCTGTAACCTCCCACATGCTTACGGTTCTTTTTCTTTTCGCCTTACCGCACTTAGAATTCACTATGCTTCGTTCTCCACTATTCTGAGAGTGCGTTGGGAGCTACGCGGTCACCGGACAAATCAACCGCCTCGCTTTCATTGCCCGACCCCTTCCTCTGTGTCTAGGTCTCGCTGAGAGCGTGATCACGTGGCGAAGGCTCGCCGTATGATTGGCCCGGCGAGCACTTAGCTTCCACCGTACTGTCAGCTTAGGGGCGAACGGAGTATAGCTTTTGCCAGCGCTCCGACGCTTTCCGAGGTGCAAGATCGAAAAAGTAGATGGGACAGAAAGAAAACACAAACACGCAAAAACACACACACAAAAAAACATGGGGTATCGCAAAATTGGATGTGAAAACGCTGTCTAGATGCTCCTGTTGTTGACACGGTGCGCCGGGAGTCCAGCAACGCTCCTACATATTGATAGCGCCAGAAGCGGAGGCAACCCGAAGGAACATTTTTTTTGGCTCGGGCCTAGAGTTGCAGCGAAGGGAACGTGGCTGCGGGACACGTGGTCAGCCGCAGCGAAGCTTCCGGCCTTTGTTTCACTGAATCCCGGGCCATGTACAACGTTCGAGAAGCTTTTACAGGCAGCTTGCTCGCAAACTTGCCTCTCTAAACCAAGAAACACTTGCTGTCTTTTTTTTTTTTAGCAAACATGAGATTAGTTTGAATGTGTGTTGCATTTTTAAAATTTGCTTTTTGTTAAGCAGCTTTTCCTAACACACAAAACAGTTTTGAGTAATTCTAACAGTAAGTTAATCGCTCTTTTTTTTACTTAAAACGTCTTTTGCATTCCAGACATCCACGCCGGTACCTGGATGGTCCCTCCACGCCACCACGAACAGTGCAAGCTTTGGAATGAAGTATCAACTCCACTAAGTATTACATTTTATTTTGTGACTAGGAATTGAAATTGAAAGTGTTTCTCGCAAAAACATATGCGTGTTGCTTGTGTCATCGAGCTAATTATAGAATTTTTTTTTTTACTGTGTAAACGAATCATTGTTGTTTGTTTTTATTTTTGGTTGGTTCCTGAGTTTTTTCTTTTTGTGAGTAAAGTGCTGCTGTGGCTGTAGGTGGAGGGAAGGGCTCTGTAAAGTCGTTCTTGTTCTTCCTTTCTTCTTCTTTTTCTCTTCGTGCAAAGGAACAAATAAAAATTAATTGAGTTAAATTCAAAACAGTTCACCGACGACACACGAAATTAAGACAGAAGTAGGAGAGTCCACTTGACTGTTAGTCTTTGAATGAAACTCGTGTCCGTCATGTAATGTGTTTGTATCTCTCCCGGATTAAGTTCAGAATTAATTTCAGGAAGATTGTTAAAGGGCCTCCGACACGCCAAAAAATTTTTTTGCTTTCATGCTAGACGTTAAAATGGTGTATGAGAACATCACCAAAAATTGTTTCACTTTGGAGTTCCGTAGTTTTTTTTAAAATAAAAACTAGAAATACGAAGCCCAATTCAAAGTGCCCGCCAGTGCCCTGTGACGTAACAATGTACCGCAAGATGTCACAGCGGTCAGAAGGGAGGCATCACCGGAAGTCACATGAGTTGTATCACTCCTCGTGTTTACCACGACCGCGTGCAATATTTTTTTTAGAACGCAGCTCTTAGGCGCCCGTTTCCGGCTTGAGCGGTGTCGGCGTCGCCGTCGCCGTCGGCGTAACCGCGCGGTGCTTTGTGGGTAAATTTCCCCGCTAAATTTAGCGGAAATTTTCCCCGCTAAATCTAGCGAAACAATTTCCCCGCTAAATCTAGCGAAAAAATTTCCCCGCTTAATCTAGCGGAAAAATTTCGCCGCTAAATTTAGCGGAAAATGTCCCCGCTAAATTTGGCGGAAAAATTTCCCCGCCAAATTTAGCGGATCTAGCGGAAAAAATTTCCCCGCTTAATCTAGCGGAAAAATTTCGCCGCTAAATTTAGCGGAAAATGTCCCCGCTAAATTTGGCGGAAAAATTTTCCCGCCAAATTTAGCGGATCTAGCGGAAAAAATTTCCCTGCTAAATCTAGCGGAAAAATTTGGCCGCTAAATTTAGCGGAAAATGTCCCCGCTAAATTTGGCGGAAAAATTTCCCCGCCAAATTTAGCGGATCTAGCGGAAAAAATTTCCCTGCTAAATCTAGGGGAAAAATTTCGCCGCTAAATTTAGCGGAAAATGTCCCCGCTAAATTTGGCGGAAAAATTTCCCCGCCAAATTTAGCGGATCTAGCGGAAAAAATTTCCCTGCTAAATCTAGCGGAAAAATTTCCTCGCTAGATGTAGCGGAAAAAGTTCCCCGCTAAATTTAGCGGAAAATTTTCCCCTAAATAGGGGGCAAGCAGGAGAAAAGGAGGGGCATAGCCTCCTCTCCGTACCTTCCCCTCCTCCTCCTCAAGAGCTGCGCTCTAATTCGGCTCGCGTATCTGCCGAAGCGCTACCCCTTCAATACCTGGTCACGCACAGCCTTGTCACCTTCGCCGAAGTTGCAACACAAATATAGCTGACGCAGGGCGGCGGCGTAAATTTCAAACACCTCACCTGGCATTTGAAGACGCTGACGAAAACGGTGACGCTTTTTCAGCTCGTTGGTGGCTGCTAAAACGTTTTTGTGCAGCACCTCGTCATCGTCACCGTTCTTGGCGGCTCCGTCATGTGCTTTGTCGTTGCTAGGCTTTGTCGTCAGAACCGGCGCCATGCTATAGTAAATCTGTTGTCCCTTCAGGCACATTGCGGTGAGTAGGTTGGCCTTCTTGCATTTCGAGGCGAGGTCATCACCACCGACGGCTTCCAAGAAGTTGATGAAGGCAGGCTTTCATTGCCGCCATGGAACAGAGGGCAATCCCGGCGTAGCCAGGAACGGGGATGAAGATGAACTGAATCAAGACATGGCTGCTGACCACCGGTCACGGGTTATTACGAAAAGGTGTAGCTGCCTAACAATGTAGCTAGCGTAACTGCTTAATCTCGTCGCCATTATGTGGTGTCCTAGGACGGACTCGTGAAAAAATATGACTGCTCCGAGTAGTGGGTGAACGAAGAGTCGTTTATTTACTTATAAGCATCTTTTATAGCGAATGCTATCGCACAGGGTGGCTGAATGGCCTGAACGATAATATAATGGGTTGTAACATAAAACGAGAACACAACATAAAACGGTTCTTGTTTTGTCGACGCGCAGTGCTAGTCTGCGTTCTAAAAACTTAAATTGATTGCTGGTAAAAAAAATCTGGTTTTAATGATTCATTTGAAAGAATATGACGAGCGGATGCAACCGCGTGCTCTCCACACACACACACAAAAGAAAGAAGGGATTTTATTTTACATAATGCACACTTCTGAGCGTTTGGTTTACCCGTGATTATGTTTCATTTTTCATTCATCATTCATCATACGGCGTGTCACACGTCCTCCGGCCAACTCCAAACATGTTCCCAATTAACAATGCACACACTTAACGCAAAAGGTATTGCTGCATACACATTTGACCGATAATAAATCATCGCCACGTGAAAGTACTTCCTAGCACACTACAACTTACGCGTCTCCATGCATACATATATTCATACCCCTCGAAATAAATATTATCAAAACATAGCAACAAAAAAAGAAAAAGCGCCCAGTGATTGCAAAACACATCCAGTTTGCAAGACCAGTGCTGGATTGCCAACGCGGACTAGGGTTTTGCCAACATCTGCTCGAGTGTTTTTAATGAGGGGGGCGATTAGCCTGGCACGGCCCTCGTTATGGTTTAATGACTCCCGGTTTGTCTCCTCTCGCACCTTCTCGGTCTCCCCCCGATGTCTCGAGGAGCGAGAGTCGTCGAGCGAATGCCACCTATGAAACAAGGCCTGCCCCACCCTCGTTCATCGTCATCACTTGTGGATCCAGGCAGCGCAGCCTAGCTTTCGCCAGCATCGCCGCTTTGGCTCTGGCCGAAGATCCACTAACAATGACGTCATGGGCAGGCCTTGTCTTCTCGGTGGGTTTGGTCGAGCCCGCCTCGAGTCCCTCGGGTTCAAGGATGCCATTCGCCGCACGCACCGTGAGAGGCGACGGGCGCGGACCGCACATGAATATTCGAGCACGCCAGGGAGTTCATTACTCGCATTCTTTTTTTGAAACAAAAGTTGGTCTTGGGTTTTTGGCTGTGCGCGCAGTTCTGTTTCGGGGCTGGTCTTCATTTCGAATGGGGACGCGTTTTCTTATGATCGGTCGTGTTTTCAGCCAAGTGTTTTCTGCCTTTTGTTTTAGCTAGGCAACGAGAGGGTTGTTACAGCGTCGTCATTCTTTGATATGCAGAGGTGTGCTCACTCGACTAGACTACACAGACCAGGTGACAGAAATGGCTAAATGCGGTGTGTGTACTCGTAGATGCGTCAACGGAGACGAGGTCGGGGTTGGAAAAAAATGTTCGCTACCGTGAGGCCCAACGGTGACTGATGACACCCAAATTAGGTCGGTGCTGGATGTGTTCGCGCTGCATAAAACAGAAAGAAATATCAGGAGTGTTTCATTTGTGCTAACAGTGTCGCTCAACATACGAACTGCTTTTGTATGTGTTTGGAGCTTTCACTTGCCGAAATAGAAATATGAACCCAGCAGGCCCAGTATATTGAAAATCTTGGATTGCGAAGTGGTGTATATAGGCATAGCCTCCTCTATACGGAGAAAGCCTGGCACATCGACGACGGAGCCATAGCGCGCGCGGCCGCAGGAAAAAGGAGAGGAGGAGCGCGCCGAACGGTGACCAATATGGTAGCGCAGAGCAGAAAGGGCAGACCTAGACAGCGAGCGCTTGGGTCATGAGCGGCCGCTCCCCGAACCACGCTTGTTTTTGTGTTTTCGTCACCGTCGTTTTCGTACTCCGGGAGAAACGGGCGCGGCGATTCGAAAGGACGCAGGGAGAAACGGGAGAGGGTGGACGTTGAGTTTCTCCTCTCCGCGATAGCGACAAAAAAAGAGAGAGAGAAAAAAAAAGATTGTTTCTGCGTTTGGCCGCTCGCTCTTTTGTGGCGCTAGCAGCCAAGGTTCTCTCCGCTCCCGTTTCTCCGCCCCTCCTTTCCCATTTACGGCGGCCGTATTTTCTCGCGACGCGCCAGGCTTTCTCCGTATAGAGGAGGCTATGATATAGGACACCATCGCACTTGTAATGAATGATTAAGCGTGAAACGGAAGGCTTTGGATGCTTACCATTTGCAAGGAAACTAAGGATTGCTAACTACAAGAAATCACGCGCAGACCCAATGGTAAAACATGAACTGGCTTATTGAAACTAAAGGAAGTGCGCAGGCGAGCGGGCTCAATACTAATATGGTAACCCAGAAACGGGGAAAAAACGGGACAGACTACACAAAGCTCCAAACGCAGCTGTGTTTAAAGCTTTGTGTTGTCCTTCCAGTTTTTTTGCCATTCCTGGCTTACCCTTTCAGTAATGATCTTGCAATCAGTTGGAACCTAATATTTTCATGGGACGTTTGAAAACTAGTTTAACAGAACGTGACAATTTCCTCCAAATTTGTGATTTGATTTCAAATCCTCAGGAGTTGCGAGGGTGGCAGTCTAAATGACCAGTCAACGTCCAATGCTTTCCGCCCGATAGCTTTTAACACAAATTGTGAAGAAACCCCCGCCGCGAAAATGCAGCAAGAAGAACGCCAAAGAATTTTTCTCACAAGCTAGTACAGGCCTAAAAGGCACGCCGAAACGACTGTACGCTCAATTGGAAACCACACACACAAAAAAAAAACTGCTTTTAAACGCTGAACTGAGCTCCAACTTTACTTATTCAGTAAAATGCTTTATTTAAGCTTCTTTTTAACTTTCCCAAACATTAGAACACTTCAAACTTTACTAAGTTTTTTAGGTTATAGCTAGATTTTGATCTTGATTTAAAGCAGCTGCTGCCCTCAGCGAGTTCCTCAGAAAGTGGGGCGAGGCGTCAGGGGCAGGCGACGATTAAGGCAGCCGCGCCCTGGGAAGAAGGGCCAAGTTGCTCGGGGAGCTCGAGCGCTCTTTCAGATTAATTGTCCCCATTTAGGCCCCCCGCCTCAATTTCAGGCACGCCGGTCGCGCACGCCATCAGTGGTTCCCAATTATTGTTTTTATTTTTGTTCTTTGAAATTTGATAGCGGTCGTGCAGATCATGAGGTTCTTCTTGTCAAGGTTTTTCAGCCGGTGCACTTCAGTCCGAGCTAAGAAAAAAAAATTTAGAGAAAAGTCTAGACATTTTTGTAACAAATTTCAAATTAAAAAAAAAAAAAAGCTTTATTGCTCGTGAACGCGGGGATTACACAAGCCACGAAACAAATCTTTTAAATTCGTCGATAGGAGGATCGGTGGCGAAGTGGGTTAAAATAAAGCCCCTCTATTTAGGGACAATTGGCGCCATTCATTGTTATGGAAATGCTCGAGACACAAGCCGTGCGCCACTCCTGGGAAGAACATGGCATCTGAAATCTAGCTCAGTGCTGCGCTGTACCGCCATGATCTTCCCAAGGGCTGCACGTTGCACGTACCTAGTGCACCGACGCACATTTCGCACACATTTCGCTACTTTTAAAACATAAAAGGGCTTTAGGTTTAAAGCCCCTTCAAGTTTCAAAGGTAGCTCGAGGTGCGTAGATGCAAGAGGCACGTGCAACGTGCAGCCCTTGGGAAGATCATGGTGGCACAGTGCAGCACTGAGCTAGATGTCAGACGCCATGTTCGTTCCAAAAGTAGCGCGCGGCACGTGTTTTGAGCATTTTCCTAGCAATGAATGGCGAAACTTTTCCCAGAATAGAGGGGCTTTAAGTGGGTTAGCGCTAGGTTAGCGCACCCCAGCTCAGAGCACGTGGAGCGAAAGTTCACGTAGCAAAACCCAGGGATTCTGGGTTCAATCTTCACCCCTGCCCGTTTCCATTTGGATTATTAGCATCGTATCGGCGTGTGGCAGTGTATCACTTCTAGGGCGTGGCGCACATTAAAGACCCCAGGCTAGCGATTGTACTGCACTGGCTACTTTTCTCATCAACAGCTGAGACTCCAGACGCTCATTAAAGGGGCCATGAAATAAAGTTCATGCTGAAATAATGAATTATAAACTGGGATCTTACTAATCGCATATTGTTCAGTGGGTCAAAAAAAGAAAAAAGAAGGTAGAAGGTTACACAGTTTGCTTTTCGGTACGCAAAATCGCAAATGTAGCGGAATATTTTGTACCTCCTTTACTTCGAAAGCTTTCCGCCTTTTGACTGTGATACATCCGCGCCACTCAAAGCACGTCAGTTTACCCCAGCTCATACATTGGACACGACCACTGCGTCACGGGGACGTATGCGCTCGTCAGCAATTAATCCATCGGCGAACATTTGAATTCGCGTTCGTGACCAATAAGTTCCTTGACGGCACTTATCGTCGCTTACGAATGACAAGTTCTAGGGTATGCTTAAAAAGCACGGTGGAAGCTTGGAGTCATTGTACAGGTGCCCAAGCACGTCACGAGCTAATGAGGAAGAAGTTGAACAATCATTTCATGGCCCCTTTAAGACTGACTAACTTCCGGGCTCATTAGCATACGTACAAAACAATTACTAATATTATTATATTCATTTTCTCAAGAACAGTTAAAAAAAAAACAACTGAGCGGCGCTTGGCAAAGGAAAAAAAAAAAGAAGAAAAATAGTAGTAATTTATGCGCAAGTGTTAAATACGCGAGATGTCTGTCTGCCTTTTTATAATTGACTACATAGCGCCACGCTGTTGAAATACAAATGATCAAGCGTTGTACAACTCCCATCACCCAGCAGTGACTACACGAGCGTATGCAAGTGGGAGGCTAATCCAGATCGAAGCGGTCGGAAGCTGGAATCAAACCCGGGGTCGCTAGGTAGGGTGCACTACAATATGGAGGTCGGAAGTCCGCGGGCCGCACTCTAAAAAAATGTTTGTGCGTCTGCTTTCACGCACAACACTCGGAGAGCTGAGCTGCCTCCGTAAGTTGCGCTCATTGGCTCCCCGAGTGTTGTGTGGGAAAGCAGACTCACGGGCTTTTCTTAGAGTGCGTGAGTGCGTCGCGATGTGCAAGCACGCAGGTGAGGGCACTGTAGGGCAAAGCGCGGCAATCCGACGGCGGACAGAGGCCTGGTGGTTGCAGCAGAGATGCTTTATTTGGCGTTAATATGGTCATTTTTTAGTTTTTTTTTTTGAACGGGTGTGAGAAAGAATAAGGTGCAGTCTATCTCGCACCCCTGTGAAAAATCGTCACTTTCGCGAGCGGCAGAAGGCTTATATTGAAAGCGCAAATGCGGTTTGGGCGAGGTAAATTTCTTAGATTGTCTCGCTTCCTTATTTTGTTTTCTTTTGCTCTTATATAAAAATAATTGTGTACATCACCTTAGATGCCAGCACCAAAACTTATAAACCAGGATATCTTTGAATTATGTTCCTCTAGTGAACACGTATCATATAAATATAAGCACCAAAACTGGCAAGATGAATAGAGCAACTTCAAATGCTTTTTTTATTGAAGAGCGGTCCCACTCGGAGAAATCTGTTTTCTCTCACATGTCACACTAGTCACACATTCTTCTTAGACTTGTATTTTTTTTTGTACAATTTCGTTTCTTCCATTAAAAACAAAATTGCAATTGCGTGACGCAGCAATACGTTTTCTTGTAATCAGACGATCCCATTCCAAGAACAGAGAAGCGTCGATTGCCGTCCGAAACCAGAACTGTTTCTCTTTCCATATGTTGTAGCCCATGTTGCATTCCGGCACAGAACACCGGAGCTTTATTTTTATTTACAGTTATTGACATCATTGTCAGTCCCTTGTCTCCTTCGGCCTAGCCACATAATATCGTATCGCTTCAGCACACACAACGCAAAACAAAAAGGGATAGTCCTTTCAACACGCCCGAAGCCAGCCTCGCTGAATACTCCCCGACTGGCCTCCCAGCCCCGCTGTGACGGGGAGAGCCATCACAGGCCTCTGCGGCAGGATTGAACTACAGGACACCCAGCTCTCTTAGAGAGGCTGACGCAGTCGGCACACCTTCCGGTTCTTGTACACCCTATTTTGGAATCTAAAGCACAAATATCTGTTCCACATGAATCCAGCTGCTTCGTGCCTATACTGTACCCGTCCAATAACTGCGGCCTGTTTATTTTTGGTGTCTTTGAGACTCGGCTATCATTCGGTTTGAAGAGAATACCTTAGATTATACATAAAAGTACCAAATATTTACACGTTACCCCAAAAGTAGCAAATTTTGCTACTGGTTACTCCCTGAAAAAGTAACTAAATATGTTACTCGTTACTGATTCTCAAAAGAAGCACGTAATTTTACCTCAAAAGTAGCGAGTTACTTTTCTCGCAACTTTGACCACTAAATAACCAACTGCTTTTGTTTCATGGTTCAATGTTTTCTTTTCAGTAGACGTTCCACTCAAGCGGTAGCTGCCTCTCGGAGGTTTTATCAGTTAACGTTTCTCCGCTCCATTGAGAATACAACTTCAGTGACGCTGAGAGTCGTTCTACTGACGCGCTCGAAGGAACGGTAGCGTTGTGCCTCGGAAAAAGCTGATGAATCTGGGATTCTCCTCACACTTTTGTTCTATCTCCTTCTAAAGCTCTAAGCAATGCTTAGAGCTTTAGCGCTTTTCGGCTTGCCCATCTGCCCTTGCCGCAATAGACGTATACTCAAATTTGAATTAAAATTAGGCCATTTAAACGTTGCTGTAAAAGTTACACCTCAAAAGTAACAAAATACCGTTGCTCGTTATTTGGACTTAAAGTAACTAGGTACTGTACAAAATCCTTTTCTAAAAAAGTAACTAAGTACGTTACTCGTTACCGAAAAAAGTAACTAGATAGAAGTAAGTCCTTACTAGTAACGCGTTAAGTACACGTCTGATAAAAAACCCACACTGATGAAATGAAAGCGTGAATGCTTTTACTAATACACGCAATCTCGAATTCTGCTTTGATCTGTTCGGCCGTTTCTCCACGCAATGCGAAAACAGGAAGTGAGTGCAGCGTGCAAAGCTTGATTGCTTGCACATAATCTAATTCCGCAGTTCTGGTGGATATTCTTACAAATTTATTGTTCCAACACAATCGATTTACGGCACAAAATTAGCGTAGTAAAGACCACCAACAAAAAAAACAACAAAAACAACAAAGAAACAAAACTCCAGAATGGATGATGCAACGTCAGCGCAATCCGGACGCCGACCTTCTGTCCGAGGCACCAAAAAAAAAATAGTTTAGATTTTTTTTTCCGGATTATAGAAGCCGGACACAAACCGGGCTACTAAATAGAGGCCAATTTGGTCGCCGCTGTTTCAAAGCCATATCATGTAATTTTTGTCCCGAAATTTTAAAACAAACCCTGCGCCATAGTAATGCGTAATATCGCCGCACGGTAATAGACCTCCAGTGGGGTCCTTCTTGTCGAAGATAACAACTTGTAGCTTAAGCAGCATTCACGGCGCAGTGGGGACGATCACTACGTCGCTCGTGTATCACTGGGGCGCGTGTTAACCTACCTGGCCCACCCGTTCACGCCGCTTAGCGGCGACAGTCTTTGGCAATTGACTACAAAAAAAAAAAAAAAAAAAAAAAAAAAAAAACAGCAACAAGAGGACGATCCCGAAATGAACATTTCTCAACCTATCTCATGCTACTGTCCTGTCTTCGCCCTCTTATGATTTTTCTTTCCGTCTTGTAACCTAAGGGCGCTGTCCCCAGTCCAAACACAAATAAAAATTTAGGTCAAAAGTTAACAAGGTAACAAGGAACCACGAACTTTTACCTCGGACCGTCATTCAACCCATTCAACGAATCGCCCTTCGACAAATTGCCCCTTTAGACAAGTTGTCCTTCGAGGAATGGCCCTATTACGAATTGGCCTATTCGACGGATTGGGCGTTAACATGTTGGCCATCGACGAGTTGGCTTTCGACGAGTCGGCCAGATCTCAGATGAATGAGGAAAAGAAGAAGGAAGAGGGAAAGGTTTAGCGACCACATATTCGTGAAAGCTTGTGCAGTTAATCTCGGCACTAAGATTTGTGTGTTTTCGTGGACGTCACATTCCCTGGTTCACAGGGAAAAAACAAAGGGAAAGTCGTGAATCACCTCAGTGATTTACGCACTATGCTTTAACCGGCTCCCAGAGTTTCTTTCGCCTCTTCGGTAAGGAAATCTGGGAGCCGGCTAAAAAGGCTAGCGCGTGAATTATTATGGCGTGTTGACGCAAACCTCGTCCCCCTACTTTCTATCCTACCGTAAACAAGGCGATGTGACGTACATGGAAAAGCTTATCGAAGTGCCGAAGTTGGCACGTTGACATGCTTCCCAAGCTTTTCTACAAACGTGTACCGGCGATATCTGAGATTTCACGCGTGATGGGAAAACTTTTGACCGGATCTCTGCTGACTTTGAGAAAGCTTTAACGGATGCTTCCTAATGTTTAAGCTACGACGTGCTTTAGGCCTTGTCTATCAGAGCTCCGCCCCCAAAGACTAGGCCTAAAAAAAGAGACCGCCGCGGGGTGGTTGAGTAGCTTATGTGAGCCCCCTTTCCTTGGATCTGCGGTTGGTGATCGTGATATTCCTCGTTGGCTGGGCTTTGTTTAACGCTAAAATTTCCGAGCACATCAGACCAAGACTATTTTCTGGTTCCAAGTCAACGCGAGTCTTACCACTTTTTTTTTTATCGTGGACGCATGAAAGCCCCCATCTCCATCTTTAGTGCTGGAAATGTTAAGCTGCTCGCTTGAATAGAAGTGGCAACTCTGATTGCAACTTGAGTGTTTTATATATGGGAACACATCATATCAGCAACAAAGGGCTGGAATGTGCTTCTCCACCTTGCGACAGAACGGACTTGCAGAAGAAGAAAGGCAAGCATAGTTCGCCTAATTACTCATAAACACGGAGACACGGGTTTCTAAGTAATTATGTGCCAGCAGCTCGCCTGCGCATTAGCTACTATTTTGTAGTCCATGTGCTTTTTTATTCAAAATCTAAGAAGAGAAATTCAATGCCTTACCCATTTTATCAATCAATATTATGCTTGAATTACAGTAATGAACATTCACGTTGAAACAAAATTAGCTTGCTATCGCAGTAGTTTTACCAACATGATATACATTCAAGTAAAAAAAAATGTATTAATCACCCCCTTTGTTTCATGTCTAGCATATATTACCTTGTTGCAATTTAACCAGAGATTTGGGTATCCCAGTATTAAAACGAGACGAGCATACTCCAGTTTTAACCCGAGACTGGCGTGCCCCAGTCTCGGTTTAAGTTGCAACACGGTAAACATCCAACAGCTTGCCTGTACTTAATATTTGTTTTTATTGGTAGATTTCCTAGTACAAGTATAAAACCAGAGCCAGAAATTTCCCCTATAAATATTTTGCGTAAGCCTTCTTCGACAGACTAAATGATATAAAAATGTGACGTTCACTTGGAGGACAAAACGCGGATGTCTTCGTCGATCTATGAACACTTACCCAGACGTTCATCCGTACGGTTTTTCTGGCAGTGCGAAGTAATGACATACAGCGCGCGTCTTCTCGCACTAATTTGGCGGCCAGCCAGTCGACAATTCCACGACAGGTTCGATCCTTCCATCGAGCGCAATCTGGGACCTGTCAGAACCCATCTGGCTTTCAGCCTCTGCTACACCCTACCTTGCGAGGTTTCCCGCTGTCTCTGGCAAATCACGAGCTGGCATCAGCGTTCCTAATCTGTGGTACACCTGACTGTGCACTTTACTCGATATTTGTTCATGTTTTGTGCGGGCGAGAGTTGTGCAACTTATTTAGGGTAGCGGCTCTACATTTCCCGTAGGAAATTTGGTCAGAGGAGTTTTCACTGGATGCATTGTATCTTCGTGTCTGCACTGAGCTTCGTTCCTCTTCTAGCCTCTTAGAGAACGAATAAATTGTCGAGTAAGGTGTTCAGTGTGCGCAGATTTTTCAACAAACAAATCACATTTATTGCCAAAATAAAACGTGATACTAATGCGTATAATATATTTTTTGTACAGGTAAATTTGTGTTGCAAACTGCCGCTAGAAAATAGAAAAGAAAAATCAACTGCACGTGAGAATTATTCGTGCCTTATCGCTTTGCAGGTGAGTCTAATCCACTGTTATTACCTTTCTTTGATTTCACATACAGATCCGGACGAAATTCATCCAGCCGATTTCACCCATCCATAAATGGTGTCACGTTCAACTCTGAGACTTTCGTTAACATGAGCTCCCACATACAAGATCACAAGTCTCCTTGTGTTCAGTTTCAACACGAGTGGAATAAATAGTTTTCTGCTCGCTTGCAATCTTTCGCCAAGGAGAGAGCTTTATAATAGAGAGTTTAGAGAGTTTTGCAATAAGTGGTCCCAGCGCTTAGGATTCTTCGAGCAGCTTGGAGTGTTGCAGAGAGCATGCACAGAACTTCTGCGCAAGCGCAGTGCGGTGTCCCAAAGTGTTCCGGACACGCCAAGTGTTGGGTGCCCCTAGTAACACTGAGATTCTGGGAAATACCGGCTCAGCTCGTTTGTTCACCGCAAGCGTGCTTTGCCGCATTTACACCCTGAATGAGGGAAAGACGACTCTCAAAAAAGAAAATATCTGTGAAAAAAAAAGAAAGGCTCTCAACACGGGATTTAACTTTAAAGGGACCATGGAACGATTTTCCAGCTTTTTACAAACGAAAACTTCAAATAATCTGAAATGTTCATAAAACCCTGAGCAGGATTTTTTTGTGTGTTTGATTGCCTCCAGTTTTTTCACCAAGAAAGATTAAAACTGCCGTCTGCGTTTCACCTCAATTCGATCGGACTCGGCCACCAACATTTGAAATCACGTGGTCGTGAAGTAAGTTATGCCTTTCTACCGGAAATGGGAAGTTGTCCCAGCCCAGCGAGGAAGCCGCCTCCGTCAAGCGCCGCGTTGCGTCAGTACGACGTTTTTGCGTCGAAGTTTTTGCGTCGACGTTTCGACGCAAGGATGTCGAAACAACTTCACCTACTGAGGTTTCCATGAACGCCGATTGCTTCGCAGGACTCACTGGTTCGCAACGCTTGTGCCATCAACGCTATGGATATGAATACATCCCAGCTGATTGAAGTGCAGCTTAAAACGTTTTGGTATAATACAATTTTGTCCTCGTTCCGTACGCCGGGACGCCCACGGGGCAAAACGAGAACTGGTCCGACGAAGGCTGTAGGAGATCGGCGCCGGCGCCGGCCGCGAAGGAGTGGCGATGACTCAGTATAAAATGGTAGCTTCCCATTTCGGCTGCGAACGCAAAACTCTAGAAACGAACCTCTCGTGCTCTCGTTGACGCTGCTGCTTATGCAACCAGATATTGAACTCGGTCACTACTGTTGAGAGAATTCATCGAAATTTCCATCGCTTGCGAGCACAGTTCGAGTGACACACTGCTGGCATCCAGTACGGAAGCTAAATTCAACTGACGTGCTCGAAAAAAAAAAAAAAAAGAAAACGTTCAGGCTTTCCACTTTGGTGAAGAAGGAAGACCAGCGTAGCTGTATTATGGTAGGACGACCTCAAGGAGAACTTCAAAAGGACGACCTCAAGGACGACCTCAAACCGACGTCAAAGACGACCTCAAGGACGACCTCAAACCGACGTCAAGGACGACTTCGAGGACGACGTCTATGACGACCTTAAGAATGACGTCTGGGAAAACTTCAAGAACGACGTTTAAGACGACCTCAAGGATAACCTCTAGGACGCTTTCAAGAATGAATTCTAGGACGACCTCGAGGACTACCTCTCAGACAACCTCAAGGACGACCTCAAGGACGACTTCTAAGACGACCTGGAGGACGACGCCTAGAGAAATTCAGCCTTTCCACTCTGATGAAAACCAGAGTGGAAGGCTGGAAAGTTTCCCGCCATTTATGAGCGAGGCCGGCAAACCGGTTGCCTGGGTGCCGCCGTCGCTCATTGATGGCGGTAGCTGTCCGGAGTTGTGTGTCGACATTTATTTGGTACCGGACACGATCCTGGAGAACCTAGCCCTTAACAGCTTCGCAGTAAAAGAAGAACAAAATACATAGAAATTCGGAATGTTCTGGTTGCTTCGCTAGGTGGCAGAAGCTACCGACCTTTACAATAATTTTCGCCACAGCTCATATATTAATCCACCCATTCACACACTCAGCTTTGTTGCGAGCGTTCGAGGGACAGAGTGCAAAGATATAGTCTTCCTTTATCTGCCAGAATTTTATGCGAAAAATTAGGATTTTGCCTTCCTAATTTCGCGTACTAGTCATCTTTTTGATCCCATAAATAATAAGCAGTCAGTAAAATTCTGTCTAAAAACGTTTCATGGCACTTTTAAGTGCCGCTCAAGTCTAAATACGCGTGGTAATAAACGGAGCAATTGAAGTTCACAATTGTAACAATTGGACTCAATGGAATGGTTTGTCGGGTAGCCACTCGTACTCAGACTAGAGTTGTATAATAAAGTTTATTCTCTCCCTTTGTCTCTCGCTTAGCCACGAAAAGAAAAATATAAAGTCACAGCCCTTTTTCAGGCACCGACTCACATCAGTAATCCTGACGCTTCAGGCGATGCAGCTGAGGTGAGAGGCGTCCTGGCACATAGCGCAAAAACATGACCCTAATAAGAAGACACAACGGATCTGCACCGATAGACTCTATAAGATTGTAAGCCGCTTCTTCTCAAACCCTAGTGGGTTGTCTCTTCCTCAAATAGTTTTATTTTATGAAGAGAAAGGCTAAGGCGACCTTAGTAACTTCTCAAGGAGATATGAGCAAAAATCGCTTCTTATCGTGCCTCCGAGCGGCGTAACCATAGTAACTGCCATTGACGCAGGGACGTGGCAGAATGCCGCGCTGCCACATCTTGGTGTCAGCGGCGGTTGCTGTGGTTACGCCAGTCAGCGGCGCAATGCGACTCAATTTTTGTTCACATGTGTCTCACGCTTAAGAATGCATTTCATGCCTAATAACTGTTAGACGCATAAGGTACCGTTCGTGATGGATAAAAGAAAAACAGATTCTACTACAAGAAAAGAAAAAGAAGCTGGCCACATTGTTTTTAGAGGAAAGACAGCCAGGCGAAGACGAGTTGCTTCGCTGCGGTATCTGGTTACACCTCGTAATCATCGTCATGTCTCTTTTTTTTTTTTGGGGGGGGGGGGGGGGGGGAGTTTAGTTTGCTAAAGCACTATCTGAAAAAGAAACAAAAAAGAAAAGAGTAATCTAAGATAAATGTAGTGAGGCTTCTTGGACCTCGCTGCGGAACGAAGTCCCGAAGGAAGGGATTACAGGAAGTGGAATCTGTCGTATTTCTTCGCCGGAGTCGGGGCAGTCTTGTTTTCAGTCTGCGTGTTACCTATATATTTACTTTTTTTCTGTCGCGGGTTCTAGGGAGTCGTGTTACCTGGGCTAAGTCGAACGCCGAGAGGAAACACCATGGCCGAAGAGAGATTGCAATAGGTGGTCTTTAGGGCTCGGCTATTCCTTCCTGACTTCGAGTAGCCCACGTTACGAGCAAAGTGCTATTCATTAGTGTTTATTTGTTACAAAGCGGGACGTTGTTTGAGCTTAGAAGAGCATCCATATGGTCTGTTCGATTCAACTGAACTTGCCGACGTCTTTTAGCAGTGCAGAAACTGGGGCGTTCGGTTCGATTCATTTCAGTTCTGAAAAAGTTCAGACCCAGTTTCTGAAAAACTTGCACCGGCTCCGGATTCAGTTCAGCGTCCGTGCAGGAGCAGACGACAGGAGAGGACGACGAGAGTAGACGACAACCCTTGTCCGTCTCTGCTCGCGATGGCATTTCTCGGAGCTCTTGCTCAAATTTCAGCGATATTTAACAATACCACCGAGGCAGAGGTTACATTTCCTCTCACTTATAATAAATGCGCCCATGGTGGATGCGGAACCGAGTCCTAAAGGAGGGTAGGAATTTGCTAGAACATGGGTGGCCGGCTGGCAGGCGCACTCGCGTACGGGTTTTAATCTTTCTGCACAGCCGTGCACGCCACCCGGGATCACATTTTTGTATGCAAACAAATATTAATAATAATAATAATAATAATAATAATAATAATAATAATAATAATAATAATAATAATAATAATAATATTATTATTATTATTATTCTGAAAGCATTTTACGCTCCTGCTCGCGCAGGTTTTGTTCCTTGTAACAAGCGTTGAGAGATTAGCTCACTTAAATTGTTTTCTTTTGATGCTACGCGGTAATATGTTCATACTCTTCTTAAACGACACAGGAACATTCTCACACCTTTGGTGGCCCCCGAATCTAGTAACTCTTGAATGCAGACTTGCAATTCTGATACATTGCAGAGGTCTTGAATTAAGTACAATTTAATACATTGGCATTCGCATACCCCGTTGCTGAGCATAATACTGCATGCTTTGTTCGCTGGTATCTGTGGCCACCCACTAACAGAACTGGCAAAAAACGCCGAGAATCTCAAACGGCTTGGTAGTTGTACGCCGATCTTTCTTGAGAATCAATATAAACGGTTCAACTTGACGTAAAAGTGACGGTCGATAACTGTTTTGGCCAAGACGATCTCGTCAGGCCTTCATCTTCCAAATGACCGTTGCCGTGCGCTGTCGTCAGTCACTCCCGACGCAAAATCATCCTGATGCCGCCAACCTGTCGTCGAAATGCGAAGCTCGAAAAACTTGGAAAGAATCTACTATCGCTAGATGAATGTGAAGGACTCGAACACCTATGGAAACGACAGGAAGCGGAAGGTAACCATTAAAAATGCAGACAAACAGATGCGCATTTTGCACAGAAAACGTTGTTAGTACACTCGAATAAGAAAACATTCACAGAAAACAATTTCGTTGATATAGACGCTTTGAGGCAGCTGTGCATGGGCACCGCCATAACTGACCTTCAGTTTTTGTTTCCCCTTATTACGTTTACTTCACTTCATTATTGCCATAGCAGGCTAGGTTATTGCCATCTTAGATTTTATTATGTCTTTCTCCCCAGCATTGGCTTTTGTGGAGGTTCGTCCACACCAATTTCAGTGCCTCGATATCTCGGTAAAACAATAGAAGGTCAGCAATGGCGGCTGTATTCTGGCGCGTGTGTAAAGCGTCTATACTTTGTGAGGAGTGTCTGGCGAAGGACTATGCCAGGCGCACGTGCCGCGCACGTGCCGCGAGAGAACAAACACGGGATGGGAAATACGACTACGGCGAACCGGGGGAACGTGCAGTTAGGTTCTGGGATTAGAAGCGGATAGTAAAGGTTCCATCCTAACAAGTGGGGGCTCGTCCGGGATCGAAGATGGACAACCTGGAGGTGCCAGATGAACTGATAGCCCGCCTTTTAAGACAAACCGACGGATCCGCGATGCAGCGGGAGCGAGTTTTTGTTCAAGTGCGCCAACTGCTACTGACTGCTGCAGTGCTCCCAGCCAACGAACCCGAGGTGACCGCGGCTGCAGTCCACCCGTCTGGCGGCCCTCTGCCAAGAATTGCGGCGCAGTTGCCGAAGTTAACAGGCTTCAGTGATCGACAGTCGCCCGAAGAATTTATCGAGAGGCTAGAAAGCTTTTGCTTGATTACGGGAGTCACCACAGAAAACCGTCTCAGCCAGGTCGTTCCGGCTGCACTGGATGGGAGCGCTAAATTATGGTGGCGTTTTATCGGTGACATCGGCAGTTGGGTTGATTTCAAGACCGCGTTTCGTGCCGAGTTTGCCTCAATCGACGCCAAGCGACGTCTAAAGGACGAGTTGAGACACCGCACTCAATACCCCGAGGAGAACCTCAAGAAATTCATTTACACCATCGCCAAATTTTACGAAAGAATCGGGGAAGAGGTGCCCGACTCAGAAAAGGTCGACCGCGTGCTACGCCAAATGCATCCCCAGCTCCAGGATTTGGCGGAAAGGACGCAGTACGCGAATTTGAGCGAGCTTGCCAAGGCAGCAGACGGCCTCATGAAGCGTGCCTGGCGGCGTCTTCAGTACAAACCGCTCCCCACAAGAAGCAACCAGGTGGCCCGTGACCTAGCTTTCCGGGCACAAGGTAACAGCGATTTCCCCGGGACGAACACTGCAATTCCCGCTACTTTCGCACCGGCTCTAGCAGCGGATGTGTCATCTGTAACAGTCGCTATGCCGTCGAAGTATCGCTGGCCACCCCACCCTGCGGTAATCGAACCAGCCTACTACAGGGACCAGCTTTCAGGACCCACAACGTCAGGGGGAGTTGCAGATTCAGTTCTGCCGATGTCTCAGTGGCATCAGCGCCAACAAGGAGTCGACCGTTGCCAGAGATGTGGAGGAATCGGTCACTCCGCTCGCACCTGTGCCACGGGTCGGCGTTTGGGTCCAGGTCTCTGCTTCAGGTGCCAACAGCCTGGCCATTTTCAAGCACAGTGTCCGGGAAACGGACACTGATAGATGCTCTCCCGGTGAGCATCTACGACAGAGCGCTGCAAGTGGCGACTACTGCCGGGGGAAAAGAGCCTCTCCTTGACATTAACATTGGGTCATCAACGTTCAAGGCGCTGCTCGACACAGGCTCCAGCGGCAGTCTCTTGGGTTGGCCGGCCATCGCAGCTGCTCAAGCCACAGGTGCCACTCAATAAAGGGTAGTGCGCACGCTGCGACTGGCAATAGGGTGGTCCAGTCCACTGCATCTCTTCGGTGCAAGATCCGGCGGGCGGCCGGTTCCCGGAGACAACGTATTCTGTGTATGCCCGACCTCTGCAGAGACAATGTTTTAGGAAAGGATTTCCTTACAGCGACAGATATCTCCTTGCATGTGGCGCTTGGGGGATGGACAATTGGAACAGAGCCCTAGCGCATTGTTTCATTTGTAAAGGCCGTAAAGCAAGCAAGCAGCGAGTTCGGGGCAGAAGAATATTCGTACTCCCTGGAGAACCTCTTCAAAGAGGAGTCAACTTGCGTCACCACATCCAGCCATAGTGCTACCGAAGGCGATGGAGACTCTGCAAAGACACCGGAAGTGTATGCTCCTATAAAGAAATTGTTGGAGATCTTTGGGCCAATCTTCACCAAAACTTCCGGCTGCACTTTCCTTGCCGAGCACCGAATTGACACAGGAGACAGTCCACCCGTTCGTTGCAAGTTGCGCCCCGTCAATTCCAAGAAACAAAAGATCATTGACAGTAGACTTCAAGACTTGTGGGAACAGGGACTTGTGCGTCGGAGCACCAGTGAGTGGACTAGTGCACCTGTTTTGGTGGCCAAAAAGTCCGGAGGCTTTCGCCTGGCCATAGACTACCGGCCGCTCAATGCACGCACCAGACTGCCAGTGTATCCAATGCCCCGAACTGACTGGCTGCTGGCACAACTCGGGAGAGCGGAGTGGTTCTCAAGCTTTGACCTTTCGCAGGATTTTTTCCAAATCCCTATGCGCGAGGACGACATTCCGAAGACGGCGTTCATATGCCACCAGGGCACCTTTGAGTTTACAAGGATGCCGTTTGGTGTTGCAGGTGGTCCAGCCTCCTTTCAAACGCTGATGGACAGAGTCCTGAATGGAATCAACCACCGATTTGCTATGGCATTTATGGACGATGTACTTGTGTATTCAGAGACGCTGGACAGCCATGTTGCACATGTCCGAGAAGTCCTGGAGCGCATCAGATCAGCAGGACTCACCATGAACCCCGACATGGTTCAGGTATGCTGCCAGTCGCTGAAGTTTTTTGGTCATGTAATAACCCCTGCACAATGTAGGCCGGATGAGGGGAAGGCGTTTGCGGTGCTCGACTACCCCCGACCTACCACAGTCAAGCAGCTGCAAGCCTTTCTGGGTTTGGTTGGCTATTACCGGAACTTTATCGAACAGTTCTCCATTATTGCCCGCCCCCTCACCGATCTCTTGAGAAATGACCGAAAGTGGATCTGGAATCAGCAGCAGGAGCATGCCTTCACCCTGCTCAAGGATGCACTGGCTCACGATGCGGTGATGAGTTTGCCAGACCTGAATCGGCCCTTCGTCGTCGAAATAGATGCCAGCGGAGTTGGCATAATAATAATAATAATAGTTTATTCACAGACCCGCATCACGGTACAAAAATACCGTCTCACGAAAGGCTTGTGCTTAGCTGCAGTGCTTCTACAGCAAGGCCCCGACCAACTGCAACCGGTGTCCTTCATCAGCAGGGTGCTTACTGAATCTGAGCGACGTTACACCGTCCAGGAGTGGGAGTGTCTCGCAGTGGTCTGGGCAGTAGACAAGTTCAGATCTTACCTCGAGTTTACCGAGTTTAAAATCCACTGCGACCACTCCTCACTATCTTGGATGTTCAGCACTCACCAGGCCTCCCCAAGAGTCAAGCGTTGGGTGCTTCGACTCCATGGCTTCAACTGCAAAATCAAGCACCGGAGAGGGCTTGCGATTATCCCAGCAAATGCCCTCAGTAGGGCACCTCTCCAGCAGGTAGACATACCTGACCAGAGCCTGCCTGAAACGTTGTTTCCCGTCTGTGCACCAGAGTCGGAGCCTCAGATCACCTTTGAGGCAGCTGCAGCAGTGTCCGTGATCGACGATGTCACCTGCTTGAGCGACAGAGCAAGATTAATTGACGAGCAAAAGCAGGACACTCTTTTGTCGAGGCTCCTGAGTGTTAAAGAAGGCATGAAGCTTCCTGATGATGACCCTGACCGGCGCCTACTGGCGGACTTGGCGGAAACAACCGAAGTGGAAGCCAACGGCCTCCACGTTCAACAACACGGGGAAAGAAAGGTGCCTGGCTCCCTACCCATCTTCGTCAATTGGCACTCAAGATGTCACATGACCATCCCACAAGCGCTCAAGCCGGTTTTTTCAAAACTTTAAAACGCGTCTCTTCCCGCTTTGTCTGGTTGTGAATGAGAGCTGACGTCGCCAAGCACGTTTGTTGCTGTCAAGTGTGCCAACGCACTAAAGCCCGCCGCCAGAAGCCTCAAGGACTTATGAGCAGCCAGTGGGCCACTGCACCGATGAAGGAGCTAAGTGTAGATATTGTAGAACCTCTTCCCACCACACCTAGACGCAACAAACACCATTTGGTGTAAATCGATAAATTTACAAAGTTTATCGAACTTTTTCCTTTACGAACAGCAACCAGCAAAACCATTATAGAGTGCATGGTGCAAGTTTTCTGCCGACACGGCACACCTGTTTCCATCTCCAGTAAAAACGGCAAGCCCTTCGTCTGTAAACTGTGGCGAGGTCTCCTAAGCCACTGGGGGAACGCCGACCGCCACACTGTGCCCTACAGGCCATCAGGACAAATGGTAGAGAGGCACAATGGCATGGTGAAGGAGAGCCTTAGAGCATATTGTACTACCCACAGAGACTGGGACCAGCACATTCCTGAAATCGCTTTCGCGATGCGCACGGCAAAAAGCGTGGTCACCTGATTTATCCCAGCCTTCCTTTGCTACGGCCGAGAGCTTCGCACCCCGTGGGAAGTGGCGGGACTCAAGGATGACAGCGAGCCACCAGCTTCAGAATGTCATGCTTTTGCGGCGGAAGTCACTCGGCGCCTGCACGACGCACTCGATTTCGCTCGAGATCCCCAAGAGAAAGCCAGGCAGGCCCAGAAAACTTATTACGACCGGCACCGGAAGCCTGCAACAATACGTCAAGGGGAACTTGTCCTCCTTGATGCCCACACATTGAGCGATGCGGCTTGCTCCACGCCGCACGGGGCCTTTCCGTGTGGTCCAGTGCCTAGGTGCTAACGACTTTGTGCTTAAGGACCCAGTTACTGGGGAAACCGACACGTGGCTAACGCGGACCAGCTGACACCGTACTACGAGCCAGTTCCAGATCTACTCCCGTCTGGTTCACGTCTCAAGAGGGGGAGACCTGTGAGGAGTGTCTGGCGAAGGACTATGCCAGGCGCACATGCCGCGCACGTGCCGCGAGAGGACAAACACGGGATGGGAAAGACGACGACGACGGACCGGGGGAACGTGCAGTTAGGTTCTGGGATTAGAAACGGATAGTAAAGGTTCCATCCTAAAAACTTTGAAACTAAGAAAACACAAATAGTCTCAATGAGCTACGAGTAATGAAATGTACCATACGGCCCTTGGCGTGGAGAAACAAAAACCAACAGATGCAGAAGACACCATGCCTTTCCGCTCCAGATGACGATCACAGCGCCCGTCCTAACGCAGTGGCTGCACTGGTTCTCCGGCACAGCCCCCTGCAAGATTCTTACACTCTTCTGAACTCGGACAGAACTAGTGCGGAACTTTCTGGACAAACTGAGCAGACAATTACTGCTGGTATGTATGGAGTGCGAAACGATTGTAGTCACTGGTTGATTAAAAAAAGGCAATTAATTCTTGCTGGTGAAATATGTGTATACCGCAATACTCTTTGAGTTAAGTGTGTGAATTGCTAATTAGAAACGTGCCTGGAATTTGCCGGAAAAAGTGCGATAGGTCGTACCTGAATCCTTCAAAGGAGAAATGAAATATAATCACTGGTAAGCAAAACACTAAGAGGTTTTGTTTACAAAAACTTTGGTGAGAGCAAACCGAATATGGTTCTTGTCCTGTCGGCGCGCGGTGCTGGGATGCGTTCGAAGAACAAATATTTCTTTTAAATGAAAAAAAAAAGTTTGCAATATGTAATACAAAATTAGTAAACATTTTTAAAGGGGGGGGGGGGGGGGGTTAACGGGGCAGATCACGTGTTTTATTTCGAGTGTCATCTTCTTGGTAATAAAAATCTCGTTTAGACCAGTTTATTTTTTTCGCCCCAAAACTTCTTTTTTTTTTTCTTATAGCCTGGTTCCACTAGTGCGGCAAACAGATTTTTTTCCCGGCGACACCTCAAAGTTCCTTGTTGTTGATTCTGTCCCACTGTAGCAACGCACACCCCCGGCAACCGCCGACAAGCGCCGACAAACGATGGGCGATGGACAAGTTCTTGTTTGTCGTCCGACTTGAAGCACCGCGAGCAGTCCCACCGAGGAACATCTCTCGGAGACGAACTTACCCTCTTCGAACGCTTCTACCCTCTGCTGCTTCTCTTTCCAACCTTCCTCCCGTTGATCCGGTTCGTTCGGCAGCTCGGCCTTAAAAAAAGGTCGTGCTGGCCACCTAAACGTACTCCAAAAACGCTTGTCCTGGATCATTTGGATATAAATTTTCTTTAAATCGGCGTAGAACTTCATGGCGCTCACCTCGAGTGCCTCGAACGACCCAGACAAGGAACGATTAAGTAATTCTAGTTCGGAAAAAATTTGGTATCAATTGTCACGACGATCTGCGGAAAGTTGCCAACGGAAAATGAAAAATAAACGGAAGCTTTAATTAAAAAAAAGAATGCAATCGTGTGTACTTTCACCGTGTTTGTATTCGCGTATTCTGCCCAAAGAGCGGAACACAAAAACCGCGTTGCCCTACTTTGTTTATGTTTGCATTTTCAAGTGTTTTTTTAATAACATTAGACCCAGTGAGGAAACAAGTTTCCTTGTCTCCGCGTTCTGCGTCCCGTCCACAAGGTGGGACGGCGAACTACGACGAACAGGCGGTCTTTCGGTTTCGTTTGTCGCTCGTTGACGTGTGTCGCCGTCGTTCTTTTTTGTTTGTCGCTCTAGTGAGACGCGGCTCTTAAAACGGAGACCAGCACCGCGCGCCCACGCCGACAGGAAAAGAACCGTTCTTGTTTCGTTTTCGGTTTATGTTGCACACCCTATTTTTACTAGGGTGCCTTCATGTGCGCTTTGCTTAGGGTGGAGACATCTGGCCATTTTGTTACCACTTTTACATTTATTTTTTCTTCAGAAGCGCGTGAAAGAGCGTGTCCCTGCACGCGTCTGTGGCGCTGACTGTGATGGCGACATTTTGTTTTCGTCGATTTCTTTGTATTTTTCCCGTGAGCGCGTGCTGTCGGCATCGGGTACTACAAAGGGTGGCATCACTCTAAACAGAAGGTCATTGAGGCACCCTAATTTTTACTACTCACGTATTCTAGCCACCCTGTGGCTAGATGGCGAAACTGAGAGGAAATTGTGGGAAGAGAGAATGCAAGAAAAATCAGCTTTAACAATAAACAGGGCACAGAAGCAAGAAATAAAGAAAAAAACAGTTGTATGATAATTCATGGGGGAGCCAATTGCTGTATGAGGCTGGAATGGGGGTGCTAAGAACGGAAACATGTGTGACTAAATTTCAGAAAATTGACACTTTTTGCGTCGTATGCAACTGCAAAAGGGAAACTATAGAACATGTAATTGTAAGGTGCGCGGGGCTTCATCCCACCCTTTTCGGGGGGGGGGGGTGACTTCAGATTTGGAAGGGGCACTGGGATTTGCACACACAGATGGACGTATGAATAGTGAAAGAATTACGGTCAGAAAGAGAAGATTGGAGGATTAGTGGACAAGATCTGGGGAGGGGTGAAAATACAGATAAAAATAAGTAATGCGAGCACTAGCGAAAACAAATATTTTATAAGTCATGGCGTAATGGAGGAATCGGCCCAAAGAACGCCGCAAAGTTTTCTTTTCTCACAAACCCGCAGATCCGTTTATCTTCGTCACGTTTTTCACTGAAGGTGCGAAAACTCCCTACCACTTCCTAGGCGCCAAACAAGAGAAGCACGAGAGAGTGTGCGGAGACGACCGCGGTTCATACGTGTGATGGACAAAGATTATCAGCTGCGACCATCATGTTTGGTGGTCTCTACAAAGCGCGGCTGAAGCTTGGAATACTTGCTATTTAAAATCGACACCGTCGAAGCTAACAATCTGACATCGTTCTTATTTCTGCCGATAAAGCAGAATTTAGTTAAAAACGTCCCTGTCATTCCTTTTCCTTCTGTCTATGATCAAAGTGCAGCCTGGCGTGGCTAGGTGAGAACCAGCCGAGTAGTGTTGTCTGCCTCCGTGCGGACTTTGCCACCGGGCAGTTATTCCCCATCGTCGGGATAAAATACTTTTACTGTTTTTTTCTTAGTGACCATTTCCCTCGCAGGCTACGAAAAGCGTGGTGTGGTCAGTTTCCGAGATTAGTTAAAGTGGGATTAATTCTGCCTTTACAAACGGAAATAAGTGTAGGCTGTCAAAATTGATGCTGATGTTTTAAGAATGCGATGGCTCCAAGCTTCAATCACACACAATCAAATTCGTCAATCAGCCGATCAAACTCTTGAGAGGTCACAATCAAACTAAAGGTCTAGAGTTCACAAAAAAAAAAAAAAAAAACTTTTGACGTTTAGACACGTGACCGTACCAAGTCCTGAGGCTTTTAGGCAAAACTGAGCCGAGATTTGCATTCCGATCGCTGTAAAAACAGGAAAAACTATTTTTTCAATACTGATAGCCCGAGATCAGTGTCTAGCTCCGATAAAAAAAGAAACAAAATACAGCACCGCGGCTGACGGTATCTAGCGGAGGCACCGTGAAGCTTCCCGAATTTAGTCGTAAAAGCACATTTTGGACTTCAAACAAACCAAATGTAACTTATCTCGTCGGTACTGTTATTAAAGATCAATAAAGAATTATTTGTGCGCGGTACTTCATTAAAATCTGGAAGTTCACGTGCCTAGTGGCCAAACATCTGCAACATGGCGGCGGCGAATTTGGGGTCTGTGAGCCCATTTGAAGTATCTTCTTTGTTTTTCATCCCAGCGGGAATTTGCAGTCATAAGAGTAAGACCAGCGAGTCCGCCTAGCCGATGCAATCTCCGTGACCGGAATCAAGAAGCGACTCGCAACAAAAACTTGGTAGGCTCTGCCTCCCCTCCAAGATCAATGAGGGCGTAAATTGGACAAATCGAGAACCCCCCGCTTTTGCACCCATTTTATTTGGTCGCTACTTTTTCCTTCTTTGCTCGGGTTCCTATAGCTTCTCCACATTTCTTTTAACCTGTTCTTTCTTGACATTTGATGCCTTTGTTGTCATGGGTTGCCGATCTTCTTTTTCACTGAGGTTATTAGCAGTTTAGTATCGTCCTACCAAAAGAGAATGGATTGTGGGTGTGGGGCTCTGGCGAAACCAGTAAAGCCCGTTACATTTCGAACTCTGGCGAGGCCGTGCTTCAACTACGGCACACTTACAGGAACGGTCCACAACACCATCGGTCGACAGAGACCCTCTCAAAGACCCGGAACTAAGGCTTTTGAACATCGGCATTAATACTCAACGTCAGCGGGGCACAGCAGGAACAAACTGAAGGCTGAGCAGCTCTTTGCGGTTTTGTCTAATGTCTGTGTTTCCTGCTGTGTCGGTTTTTGTTTTTTCGTTTGTTCAGGACGGCAGCAGGCCGCGGTGTTTCTGAGGTCTTTCATCAGCCAGTTGGAAGCTGGTATTGTTGAGAAAAACCGCCCTGCCGCCGGAAAAGTTTTTACGTTCCTAACCCCGGCGAGGCCGTGCTCCAACTACCGCACATTTACAGGAACGGTCCACAACACCATCGCTCGGCAGAGACGATCTGGACGACCCTGAACCAAGGCTTTTGAACATCGGCCTTAATACCCAACGTCAGTGGGGCACAGAATGAAACAAACCGAAGGCTTGGCAGCTTTTTGGGGTTTGAGTATAATGTCTGTGTTTCCTGCTGTGCTGGTTTTTTTCTTTTTCGTTTTTTTCAGTACGCCAGCAGGCCGCGGCATTTCTTAGGTCTTTCATTAGCAAGTTGGAAGCTGGTACTTTTGAGAAAAACCGCCCTACCCCGTAAAAGGTTTTACGTTCCTAACCACGGCGAGGCCGTGCTCCAACTACGGCACACTTATAGGAATGATTCAAAACACCATCGCTCGACAGAGACCCTCTCGAAGACCCGGAAGAAGGGCTTTTGAACATCAGCCAAAGTACCCAACGTCAGCGGGGCACAGCAGGATCAGTCCGAAGGCTTCGCGGCTCTTTGCGGTTCGAGTCCAATGTCCGTTTTCCTTGCTGTGTCGGTTTATTTTCTTTCGTTTATTTAGGATGCCTATTAGCCCCAGTGTTCCTGAGGTCTTTCATCAGCTGGTTGGAAGCCGGGACTGCTGAAAGAAACCCCCCTTCCGCTGGGGAAGTTGTCACGATCCTAACCCCGACGAGGTTGTGCTCCAACTATGGTACACTTACAAGAACGGTCCACAACACCATCGTTCAAAGGAGATCTTCTCAAATACCCAGAGCCAAGGCTTTTGAACATCGTCCGAGGTATCCAACGTCAGCGGGTCTTAGTCTTCTTCTTTCTCTAACACAAAAAAAAATTGCCGCTGCAAAGTCATACAGGGACTGTTGGACCTCATTTTCATCGATGCCCACATCCACCTCCAGTCACAGCAGAGTCCCGCCGTTGACGCAATATCGTCACGTCACCGCTGGTGTAGTAGAAGGGACCCGCAGACATGCGCGGCGGGGACTGAATGCGACTGACCAACACTACCATGATCTAATCGTGACTCATTAAACGTCGTACGTCGTACAGCCCAAGCCCGGTCTACAGCCTGTCATTAGCCCAGTTGGCCCTTAACAAGTCGCAGTAACGCTGGTCCTACATCATAAAACAATGACACGAAGTTCGCTGCAGACATGAGGATAGACTCATATGTCTGCGGAGGGTGTAGGACAAAATGGTCCCGGTCAGAATGGTCCCGGTCAAAATGGTCCCGGACAATAAGGTCCCAAGTGCCAACCCGGACAAAATGGTTCCAGATGAATGCATCAATACTTTGATACTTTGAGCGCTCTTAATAGGACAAAATGGTTTGGTACTTCTATTTTGACACACGTTCGAGGGTAATATCAACATTTTCATTATAATCGTTTAAAACAAATTTTAAATCCCTTTTATTTATACCATGTAGCTCTATTTCTCAAAGCTTCTTGATTTCTACCGATATATTCCACGTGTGTAATCAATATCTTTCTATCACCAGAACCTGCTTCAAATTAGCGCTATCGAGCTTCAAGACGATAATCGGAATGAAAATCATTATCATACACGTACTACAGGTTCTTGACGTGGTTTTCTGAAATGAACTTGTCGTACCACCGTGTTCTGTTTTTCAAAAACAACATCGCACTGTCTGAACATTGTATATTAAAGAAATCAAAAATTGATTTCGCAATTATGAGCGTATGTATTACATAGACCACTTAAGAGACAAGAAGTCGACGTTGCTGAAGCGAAGGCTTAATACGAAAATGTATTCATATGACCCAACTCCTCAAAAAGTCGTTCAAGGGACGGAGCCCTTGCACGTACTGTGTGCAGAGTTACAAGCCGCTGCTAATATCCATCAGGAGTAGAAAATACAAAAAAAACCTGCACACAGCAAATAAATAATGCCACGCTGGGACCATTTTGTCCGGAATGGCAGTTGGGACCATTTTGTCCGGGACCATTTTGTCCGGGACCATTTTGTCCGGGACCATTTTGTACGAGACCATTTTGACCGGGACCATTTTGGTCGGGACCACTTTGACCGGATCCCGTCTGCGGAAATGCCTGAAACATGTTGGAATCATGTTTGCTTTCTACATGCTTTGATGATGTCTACAGACAGTGTTACTCTGACCACCAGACAAGGAAGTAACGCGGCTCAGGAAGTGTCTGCAGAGAGTTTTAAAGCATGAAGCGCGTTTTCACACTGCCTACAATCCCAAACTTTTGTCCGTCCGTGCATGCATTTCTCGTCATATTTAGGAAGAAACCGATATCACGAGACCTATACAGGAGTTCAGTTTCTCAGCTAAAGTTAGCGGGAATAGTGATGTCTCGTGACCTGAGGGCAGGAAACACGCAGACCAATTCAGTTTCTCCGCTAAACTTAGCAGGAAAACTGTCACGTCACGTGACCTGTACACCAATTCAGTTTCTCCGCTAGGTTTGGCGGGAAACTAGCGTCATGTGACGTAGCCTGACGTCACGTGGCCCATACAACTTGGTTAAATTAACGGCCCGTGACCTCTACGTCAAGTCTAATTCCCCGCTAAATTTAGTGGGCAAAGTCACGACTAGTGGCCAAAACATCAATTCGGTTCCTTCACTAAATTTAGCGTGAAATTGACGGTACGTTACTTATATGTAGGGTTCGGAGTTTCCGCTTTGAACCGATAAAAATCGATAAAAGTATGCCGAATTCATTTTCGGAAATTCGGTTTTAACCGAAAAAGGTCAGTTTGTAGGTTCGGCGTTTTCGGTTTAAACCGATAAAAGTACGTCTAATCCATTTTCTAAAATTCAGTTTTAACCAAAAAAGGTTACTTTTTAAGGGCGCGTCGAGATGGCCGGGGAGGGGGGGGGGGGGGGGGAGAAAGAGTGGGCTTTGCAAGGTTCGACATTGTGTGACACCTTCTTGTGATTGCCCTCTTCCGAGGTTCAGCATGCAACAAAAGAGGTTTTGGATTAACCTTCGCGGGGCATTTATTTCCTTTCTGTGATCGGGCTTAGTGTGTCAAGTTCCCGGTCCTAAAAAAATAAAAAAAGTTCGAATGTGGGCTAGTATAAGGTTTTTCGCTTCATGCACTTTAGAGGACATTGAGGAAAGTCATTAATACTGTTCTCAACATCCCCTTTCAAGCTACCCTCTGGTTCAGAACATAAATACAATGGATTTTTTTGCCATTCCGCTGGTTCCTGTACGGTCATCACCTCAGACGGTCACGTCGTCAGAATGGGAAGGAAAAAGGAGCGCGCTTAAGATTATGCCCACGAATTCCGCGATTTTGAAGTCTGTCCTGACGAAAGCTTTAGCGAAGACCAAGTATGTATCTGTGCATTATTCTTCGAGTGATCGGAAATATCAGAGCTACAAGGATCTGATCCGGTGTGGGATAGTGTTTATTTCATATTCACCGAAAAAAAAAAAAAAACGGTAAACTTTCGTGGGCATAAATATACAAAAAAAAAAAAAAAAAAACGAAAATTGAATTTTAAAACAAACACCGAAAAAGTTACGCCGAACTTTGAAAAAATGAAAACCGAAAACGCGGAACCCTACTTATATGTCAACTCAGTTTGCAAGCTAAAGTTTGCGGGAACATTCACGTGTTGTGACCTAGATGCCGATTCAGCTTCCCGTCTAAATTTAGGGACGGAAATCGAGGTTACGTCAGATGACGTCACGAGACCTATACAGCCATTCAGTTTCCCCGCTAAAATACACATAACGTGACACACCAATTCACTATAGTGTATTTCATGCACTATAGGAAAGTAAAGGCTTCATATTTTCTGTGTAATCTTTTGGCAGACTGACCGCGGCTTTAAGGTTCGTATGTTGTGTGGTCGCGTGTGGAGACGCCATTCAGAAACGTTCAGCCTTTCCACTCTGGTGTGGAAGGAAGACAGAATGGAAAGTAATGGCCGGCCGCAAGTCGGCAAGCCAGAGTGGAACGGCAGCCGCCATCTGTGAGCGACGGTGGCAACCAAATACGTGGCTTGCCGCCGTCGCTCATAGATGGCGGTAGGTGTCCAGAGTTCGGTGTCTTCATTTCTTTGCGGGGGACACGATCCTGGGGAAACTAGCCCTTAACAGCTCCGCTGTAAAATGTTAAGTTGCTGAGGACAAGTACGGTATGTGGACGTACTACCGCAGCCTTAGGTTCTATAAGGAATATGAGGTAGAAGCGTCGCTGAAATTCTTTGCTTAGGCCAGAGTTCATATTTAGTGACGTTGGTTTGGTTCTGCTCGCATTGGAGGCACTGCAGTTCTAGGAAGTCTGCCACGAGTAAAATTAAAAAAAAGAGCGCTGTTTCGTCGCTGGGGAACCTTATTTTTGTCTCCTTCACTGGTAGATTGGCCAGACGCCGACTGGATACAAATGGAGCGTCGTGTGCGCTGTGTGGCGGTTCTTTCTTAGCTTGGAGTGCAGCGAAAGCTATGGGCGCAATGTTCTCCACTTTGAGATGTGCTGATCTTGTCTGGTAGCACGTGCAGCAAAAAGAGCAACCGAAGCTACGAGCTCGGTCTCGCAGTGTTCACTTTGGTCAAAGGTGACCATGGGATTTAGAGTGAAATCCGTGGACGTATCGCGGACCTGCGGATTTGTCCGTAATGACGTCAGTGTCACGTGATACGCAGATTTCTCTGGTTCGCGGACCTGGTCTTTGAATTTGCCCGCCGTGTGAATACACCTTTGACACGGCGGTACGGCGATGTCAAAGGTGCCCTGAGGAGGTTTCCTAGATGGCCTAAGTATGCGGATAACTCACTCTGCGGGCTCTAAGCACCCTAGAAATTCATAAACCAGAACGATGCGCGTCCGATTTTTTTTTATATTAAGAACAGCAATCAAAGATCGAAATTATCACTGGTGATGGGAGAAGAATTATGTTGGCAGCCAGAACGGCATGTGACTTAAAGGGACCATGAAATGATTTTAAAATCGAATTTCATCCACCGCACGTCGTAAAAGGTGTGAAAAGAAACACAAAAACACAAAACTAGGGAGCCAAAAAAAATTATTTGCTATAGAACTTTTAAAAGAAAACTGGACTCTTTTGCGCCTTCCTTCCTTCGCCTGTTCACTACGATGCATGCGCGGAAATGGAGCACGTCAGCCAAATCCAGGTCGCCTATTGGGTAAGAGCCTACCTCACCAGCACCGCGATCGTAAACAATAAATAGCCGATGAATGTTTCCTAAAAGTTTTGTTAAATAATATTCAGATCCACATTTTGTAGCATAATTAGAGATGTGTGGCGAAAATTGCCAAATTTGATAATGCTGAGAGCCAAGCGCCATCTATCGTGTGGTAAACGAAGCAACTACTGCGCGTGCGCAGTAGGGCAGAGCCGACTTAGAACGGTTATTTCCTTTGGTTTCCTTCCTCTCAAAACTCTGACTGACTGAACGTTTATTTTTCTATGTGTTCATCTCGCGCGTGCCGACTTCAAGCAGCAAGAAAAAAAATGTACTTAAAACAGACCACGACGAACAAGAACGCTGGATCCACAAACACCCGAGAAGAGCGACAACAGCCGCGAATCCCGCTCCGACGAAGTTCTCAGAATATAGGCCTAGCAGGCACTCCGACTCGGCGCAGCGTTGCTTCGTCGCAAGACCGTCTGCCTGCCTACGACCGGCTGGCGTGCTGAATGGAATATGCCCGTGCTACCCTTGTGGACCCTTCCCGTATTATAGCTTGATCGCTGACCTCAATTTTAGATTAAAAGGTGAGGTCAATCTCTTCCCCTTGTTTTCCGAGGCAGGGTTGACGAACACTCGTCGAAAAGAGACCCTCGTCGATTCTCTCTTCTTGTTTTGTGTGATATAGAGCTGAAATAAACGCTGTATGGATTACCTTCGTAACACGGTATGTACTCTTTGTTATTGGTATGCCATTTTTATTCTGACAGACTGCACGTCACTGTCGAGCTGTAACAGTTCGTGGGAGGTATACGTGCAATACCGGTCCAACCTTTCTTTGCCGAGTGTCGCGTCAGTATCGAGTTGCAATCGTAAAAGATCGGTCCCGAAGCGCTTACCAACAGCGCGAATACAGCACTTCCATCAAACGCGCGCGTCCGCTCCGAGTGTGAACAGGTATTTACGTGGCTCTTGCTGACACTCGTAGTTCAAACGTATCTTTTTTAGCGTCGGCTCGCTCCTGCATCTCCGAGACCGCGAAAAACGCCGCGGCAATTTGTTTCCATCTACGTCGCTTTGCAAACGACTGACACTGGCCGCCTTTTACCAACAATGACAGTTGGGTTGACTTCTGGAGTCTTCACCGGAAGACTCGCTGCACTTCCCAACAGGCATACCGGTGTATGGGACTAGTCCCATGCTGTCGCTGTAGCACAACGTATCTCATTGAATTTCGCTCAGCTGCGATGCGGCGATGAGAGGCGCCGATTCAGAAAATACGTCGGTGACATCGGCGCAGTAAAACCTACCGGCGCACCCCAACTCGTCGCCGCTAACGCTCCCATCTCCTACCGCCGAGAGAACTTCCGGTTCCGGAAGCAGCGTACGTCACGGCTTCTTTTGCGGTCAAGAAAAAGTCGATATTTCGTTAATTTTTTGTGTACAAGTTAATAAACCGAGACGAAAACGGATGCCTGTTCGGCATTCAGTGAACATTGACGGTTTAATGTAAAAGTTATCTGGAAAAAGTAAAAAAGTCATTTCATGGTCCCTTCAATGAAAACACGACATTTCGCTGAAATCGCAAATGCTATTATAAGGAAATTTGTATGATTTTGTAGATGATAAAAGCAGAAAAAGGTAGTCAAAAAAGCTTAATTTTTGGTGGAGAGGGAACATAATACTGGAATAATCGCCTAAAAAACTGCGAACTATGTTTTTTTTTGTTTTTTTTTTCTTTCCCGGGAGTGAAGTGTCCGGTCGTCAGCTCTCGAGTGCTGGAGCGCGCGCTCGCTGGGTGGAATCCAAGTCCACGTTGTACGGACAAGAAGCTGCGCGTATGGGAGGCGATCACTCCGCGGTTCCACCGGTTGGAGGCGCAAGGACCCTTTGCTTGCTAATGACTAACCGTGATCATCGTTTAAAAAAAAATGCTCCTCCCATCGCCGCAGATGAAGGCCGTGTGTTGCAATCTTTGATGGCTTTTTTAATAAAAAAAAAACGGCCGCATATCGTCATCATTTTTTGGATTTCTAGAATGCTTAGAGCCAGCAGAGTGAGCTAGCGCCATATTTAGGTGATCTCAAGAGTCTCCTCAGGGCACACTTAATTTAAAACTTTTTTCACTTTGCCTACTGGCACTAGTGGGACCTAAGTATACTTACACGCAACACCATTGGCCAAAGAACTTCTTTGTTGTGGTGTAACTTCAAAAATAAAAGCGAGCGTTTTTTTCTAATCTCTCCTTCCAAAAACGTTGATGGCATAGTTCGGAGGTCGCAGTGTACCCTAGTAACGATATATAGTCTTCCCAGTGAACTACATTTGAATGCTGCTCATAGACAGGACCCGAGCATTGCGTGAGCACTCGAATACGGCTCGCGATAATCAATAGCTCGACAAGCATTCGGGAAGTGGCACGTGCTCAATTGCTTCAATGACCAAAATAGCCGAACTCTACCAATGTCTGAAACTCAGCGCGTGTCTTCTGATTTACCAACTCCATCGCGCAGCTATGATAAACATTGGGGGCCTAAAATCGGTCTCATGTTATGTAGCCGCTTGTTATGGCTGCGAGTCGAGAAAGAGGATGCTACTCGTTTCTCTCTCATTTTTTTTTTGCCAACAACCATTGCCCGAATCGAAAAATTAACGCGTGTTACAAAGGTTATAAACGCCAGAAATTTATTCTTAATGGTACTTACGCAAAGTGCAAAAATATTTGCACTGCCCCTTTAAAAAGAACCAACAGTGGCCCACTCAGCAGTGGCCCAATATGACCTTCAACCAACTCGCCCAGCTTTACACCTTGTCACTTATTAGCGGTTTGAGACGGCGCGAGTTTTTTGGTGCACGTCGTCGTCGCTTCTTCTAAAACAAAAAAGAGAAAATCTCTCTCTCTCCCTCTTTCTATATATATATACATTTTTTTTTATATGGCGGATGATGTTGGGCAACTTCGTCCCAGGCAGCCTCGTTTCGTTGCCGTGAGAACGCGTTTTGCTGCTTTCAGTATGTGCTTGCCCGGCAAATGTTAAAGAGGATGCTGAAAGAGCCATTAGCGATGTTCGCTTGCGCAAAGCCAGCTTTTCACCTGAAGTTTCTTTTATATCAATAAAAAAAAAAAAAAAAATCAAGTACGAGCGAGGCGCATAAAAATCTAATCTTCCACATTTGTTTTATTGCAATCACATTATGCAACTTACGTCCGTTTTGTGGTGTCAAACAGCAGCACAATTTCGTGGCCAAGGGAGTGAACGCACAGCGGCTAGGCTGGCCGTACCCGTGAAGCGAACGCTCTAAGAGAACACTTGGCGATCTCGAGTTTTACTGCTGCCGGTTTTGATGGGAACAGTCGTCGAACCTGTCTGAAGTTCTGCTATCACAGTACGGGTGACTCGCGCTCAAAGGTACCAAGATTGAAGTGCAATCACACTGATCAAATCGCCCATATCTTAGATACTATGTCTAAGAAAGACTAGGTTCCTAATGTATAAATATTCATAAATCAAACTTGAGTGTGCATCGCCATAAAAGAAAACATATTTAACTCAAAACGAGAAAATCAGCGTTAGGTAGATGAATCTTCTATTTCGACCCCGTGCAGACATATGGGTTGAAGTATTCGTCAAGATTCAATAAGCCGCTTTCCTCGCTGTGAGGTGAGATTAGGCCGCCCAGGCCCAGCTTTCAAATGAAACCCAAATAAAATAAGAAACGTAGTGTACCGTTTTCTTGCTCCTGCTTTCTTGTATATGCAATTTTTCGAACGCATTTCGCCGGCGTTTCTTTTCGTGCCTCATCCCAGCTCTATTTCCGGTTTGGTGCTGATCCAAAGCTGCGGAAGAGGATTCACCTGGACGTAGGAAAAGGCGACAAAACCGGCATATGACGGAAAGCCGTGTCTGTTCCGGGGCAAATCGATGCTTCGAAGAGACACTCGGGAGTTTTCGTAGATCGTTTCCGCCGTCTCGCGACGCTCTTGGCAACCCGCTACAAGATTCGGGTTTCTTCGCTAAATGCTAGCGACGCGCAGGCGCAGTAGCGGTCTCTTTGTTGCGGATAGCTTAGCGGTGGAAGGAAAGTGGTTTACGAAAACTCCCTACTGTCTGGACGGAAGCCTGAGGGCAAATGTGTCTCGCGATAAATACTCGGACGAATCTCGTCTTCCGTCAAAGCCGACTCGGTCTTCTACACCTTTTGCAATCCTTTATCCCTTAGCCTCGAGTTCAACTCCATCTCTTTGTTAAACAGACCGCTTTGTTTTTGTCTCTGAAGTCTGATTCATACATTTGCGTTCGAGATCGCTGCGACCGACACAACCGGCTCTTAAGCCGCTTACACCGCCATCCCTGCTGTTGCGCTGCCTGTTGAAAGCACTCGCAAGAAGCTTAAAAACAGGTTCAGTCGGAGTCGGTCCCAAGTGCGTGAATAAGCCTTAAATCATTTCGAGACATTGGTGGCGAGAGCGACTGATGTGCCTGATAGCGACCTTCAGCTTCGAGAAAGGTTCCACAGCCGCACGATGAACAGATAGATCCAAGGCGTGTTTCTTCCTTGGGTTATGGCCCTGCCACAATCGGCAATAAATACTGCCCGCAGATATGTTTGAAGAATGCCTAAGTGTGAAACAAACATGCTTGGAGCATGCGTGAGACTGCTGTTCACGAATAATTCTGTCACCGTGTCTCCAGCAAACACCCTGTCTTTTGTAGGCATAATACGAGAAGTGCCGACTCCGGCTTTAAAAATCTACAAAAAGTACTTGAAGCAAACTAGTGGTGTGTAAAACGTACAGGGGCTTAAAACCAACCACGGCAAAACCAAAATAACAAAAAGAAAAAATAAACAAAAACAATTTCGGGGTTTTCGTACAGCGTAAGGTCGGTCTGCCTTTGAGAGGGTGCGACAGAGGTTCACGCTGTAGATGAGCAATTTAGCCCGTGCAGTACAACCGCTAACCTGGGGTCTTTAACGTGCACCACGCAGTAGTGATACGCGACCCCACGCCGGTAGTGTGCTCGTCCGGATCGAAACGGGCAGAAGTGGGATTGAAAATAGGATCCCTGGGCTCTGCAGCGCGAGCTTTCGCTCCACGTGCTCCGAGCTGGAGTGCGTTAACACACTGGGTCTTCAATCCCTCCCAAATAGGCGCTAAGGGCGTCGCGAAGTGTACGAGCTTAAGTTAAAATCTATCACTATTAATGTGGGGCCCAATACAGTGGATAAAGGATCCTTATCAAAAGAAAGCTATTGTTTAGTAGATAACGGTGTTGGGGTGATTAGATCCACTTAGTGTTCGCTCATTATGAAATGCTAAGTAATGTTTGACGACAGGAAGCAATACAGCTAAAAGGAAAGCGAGATTGCCAGTGATTATATATACAGTTTGTGGGACACTTCGCCGGTTTCGCGCCGTTGAGTGCGCTCCATATCGACGCGGACGCCACTCGACACGACTCCGACGTCATGCCGCGCTTCACATCACCTAAACATTAATTTTCTTTGGAGAAGGGGACCAAGGGGGACCAAGGACAGACAGAAATCTCCCAAAACAACTGGGTGACTATACTTCGTTTCAGCTTCGGTCCGAGAGCGGCCGATGTTATGAGCCGACGGGCCAATCAAACAGCAGAAAAAGCGTAGCTTCATGACGTGCTATCTGCGCTTGATGGAACTAGCCGGCGGAGGAGCACGCACAGAGAGACGGCAAATACCGGCTATTTCTATCAAGTGCAGAGAGCCGCCATGATGTTGTGCCTCTTTCGCTGTTTGATTGGCCCTTCGGCTCATAACATCGGCCGCGCTCGGACCGAAGCTGAAACAATGTATATTGCGCGTGGGAAAAGCCCGTCTGGTCCTAATGTTGAACCAGGGACCTCTTTATTCCCAGTGGAGTGCGCTGCTGACTGAGCTAACTAGGCGTTACACGTCAGTGGAGCAAACGGGTTTCATTAGCTGCCACCAGTCTAACACCAACGAGGGTGGTCTCCATTTAAAAGTTATCATGTTAATGCAATTAATGCAACGTTGCAGGCGAGCGGGAGAGAATAAACGATCGTTTATTCTGCCAACCTCGCCGGCGAATTTGCGCTAATTGCGCTAACACGTCACCTGTTACCTGTCGTCCGCTGACACCGTGACGGGACATTGTCACAACGAGTCACCTTGCACAGTGACGCCACGCAACTTAATGACGCCAGGTGACACCGCGAGTGACGTGATTTCATGACGTCACGTAATACTGTGACGTCACGTGAAAATGCATTGTCACGTGACACTCTGATGGCACGTGGAAACATAAACATGAGACTGCTGATAATGGAAACGATAAACACAAAGCGTTTACGCTAATTATGCCGGGAAGGTTCTCGAGCGATAAAGCGAGTAAAGCTAGGTGGGTCTTAAGCCGGCGAAACCACGGTCGTGAAATTAGGTGGAGCTACACGCTCGAAACCTGTGTGCGAAATTTCGGAAGTGCTTTTCAGTGACCACAAGGCGGTGTTAGTTTGTGTCTGGTAAAATTTCATAAGACGTTCTGGCAGTCACACTCCCAATGAAAGGAAACTGTTCATGAATACAGACGCAGTTTCGTCGTTCACTGGATTTAAAACATGGCCGCGCGATTTTCGATTTTCACCACAAGGTAGTCCTAGTTTGTGTCCAATGAAATTGTATAACGGGTTCATGAAATGCTCTTTACTTAATACACCCTCATCGGTTTCCCAAACGCTGTGAAAGTTGTGTCCGGTGCTTTACTCAGTGTAACACGAAACGCCTATGTGGACTCCATGGTGCGCGCTCGCACGTTTACCGTTCATTCGGTTCATATTTCCATATTTTCCGAAATCACACCTTAGCCGCTCCGACGCTACACATCAGCCGTCGCAGTGCTTCACTTCACGGGTTGCAAAAGTGCCCTGATCTTGTTTTTTTTTCAGAGCTGAAACACCGTTTTTAAACAACATGCGGTAAGGTAAAATGTACGTATGCTTGGTGCACCAAAGAACATTTACATGCCGAATAAAAAGAAAGATGACGCTCGGTTTAAATCGACCGCGTTTTGCATTGTACTAATAAATTTTGTATAATTTGCAAAAACAAAATTTTGAGGACACCTAAGCATTTTTTATGAGTTGAGGTTACTGTGAATGCGAAAGCATTCATGTCGGCTCAGCTCGCGCTCTTGTGAAGTGGACGCGCTGCGCTGAGCACGGCCATGCAACCCCTTTGGAGTCTGCCCACGCAGGCTCTGCTGGCTCGGCGGCCAGCCACTCCCTCTTATCGGCGGGCAGGCCGCTGCGCCGCCATGGTGAGGGCTTCTCTGGCGGTGTTTCTTGGAACTACGCCACGCGAGAGCCAATGAGAGCCTCGTTCCTTGAAACTATGACGCGCGTCAACCAATGGGAGCCTGTCCAACAGATCGCTGCTACAGACAAGAGGCTTGGCTCGACTGGGACAGGGGAGTTTAGGTGCCGTTTGGCGCGGCTTCAAAAGTTGATAACGCCGGTTCGCTCCATGGGACAGTTCATGCTTTAGCAACAAAAACAGAGTATTAAAGGTTAAATAAATAAATCCTCATTTGTTGATGGAAGGTTTATTTGACTTTGTTTTAATTATGTTTTGGTGCGCGACTCTTTAAGCCAAAACTCGACAGAAATCTCAGGCGTTCGTTCCGTGCCTTTAGCGCCTCTATTCACCGATCGTTTTGTCGTCAGGATCAATTTCTGAGCGCGAATATGTTGGAGCAACAAGCGAGAACGTTTTCCTTTGTAGCTGTTTTCGGGGTTTCGTCGTTCCAGAACTGCTCTCTCTCTCTCTCTCCTCTCTCTCTCTTTCTCAACATACAAAAAGTTAAAGCGCCAATGAGTTGGTGAATGTTTACCATAACTTAAGACAAACCCCCGAAACTAATCAAAAGACAAAAGACAACGCAACACACAAAGTCTCACACCTAGCGCACTTTTGCCTTACGCATTAGTTTTTATGCTTTTCTGGTTTCAGATGGCCAAAGTCACTTTAAACAACGAGCGACCCTCGTGCACCTTTTTGTGCACGGCCTGAAACATCGCGATTCTTTGTCCTGGCCCATCGATGTCCGAACGACTTCTTTTTCCCTTCTCCCGTTTTCGGCAGTCGGTGCCCGCCGCAGCGTCCCCCGTCCCGTTTGTCCCGACCCGGCGCCGGCAGAAGTGGCGTCACGCTTGCACTTATGTTGCGTACACCTTCTAGCTGTCCCTGCAGTGGAAGTATACGTGCCCGTTGGACCGGCCATACGCCAATCTTTCGCTGCGTTCTCGCGGTCCTCCTAACCATTCTCACGCGTTGAAAGTGGGGTCGTCAGGTGATCAAAGGGGGAGGTTTGATTGGTCCGTCGAGTGCGTCGCCTTCACAGCACGATCAGCTCAGGGGTGAAAGAAAGTATAGTTCGCGGCAGACAGGAAGATGGGAAAAAAGTGGGGACCAAAACAAAAAAGGAGCAGAAAGGAAACGTAAAGGAAACTGCGCGAAAAGGACACGAAGCCTGAAAGCGAGCCGAAACAAGGCATTGCGGTAGTAGCATTCGGGCTGACGGCTTTTCTCGTTTTTTCGCGTGTGTTTCTGGTGCCGGACGTGTGTGTTTGTGCCCGAGAGTGGGCGAGCGGCATACGTGAGTCGAACATTCGCGTTTTCTGTCCTGGAAGTTTCCGTCTGCAGCCGGCGACTCTCGAGCCGAACGCGGGGAGGAGCGAGAAGAACGGGAAAAGCAAAGCCGGGAGACGGGAAAGCCAAGAATGGAAGACCTGAGCTGGGACACGTCACGTGCTTCGGACCGTTTAGGGATCGCTTTTCTTCTTGTCCTTGGAAGTTATGGCTAGTTCTAGGTTTTGACAGTTGTGTGACACTAAACCGGATTTTGTTTTCATTTTCAAAATACACGAAAAAAGAATTATATCTTTTTAACGAGCCTTTGTTTCACACGTATTTATGAAACACTCAGCAACAAATTAGTTGCTTGATAGCATATGTTAACATGAAATAAAATACGAAAAGCTTCAATTTGTGTTTTAGAGCGCAGCTCTTAGGGGCCCGTTTCCTCGGGGGGTCACGTGACCCAGGTCACGTGACACCCCTACGTCACGTGACCCCCAAGGCCACGTGACCCTCTTAGGTCACGTGACCCCCTTCGGTCACGTGACCCCTTCAGGTCACGTGACCCCCCGAGGTCACGTGACCTCAAGGAGTCACCTATCCCTCAGTACGCTTCCATCTTCCTCCTCAAGAGCTGCGCTCTAAAGGCCCTGTCACACTGCGGAAACAGTCGGAGAACTTTGTCCTTCAACACAAGGAAAACATGTTTTCGGGGACCCTGTCACATTGCGGAACCAGCAACAGTCCGGAAACATGTTGCTGTCGTCCGAAAACCATGTTTCCCAACTTGTTCTCCGACACTCGGGGAACATCCTGTCACACCGAGAAAGCGTGTTGGAAGAACACAAATTGCCTCCTCTCCTGCGCGCTGCATCCCTCTCTCTCTCGCCCTCGTCTGCCCGGCCGGCTCGGCTAAGCTAGAAGCGCGAGCTCCGGGCTTTCAGCATCCCTGCCAAGCACGCGCGCTCGTGCAGCGCAAGCACTGTTCTGGGCCAGATAGATGCTCGCGCGGCTGCGTCTGGACCGAACCTGAAACGAAGTATAGGCGGCTAGGCTCAGATCCTCTGGCTCCGCTCGCCCCTTGAATCGTTGCCATTTTGGATCGCCGTCTCATCGCCGTCGCTCTACCGTAGTCGATTCATCAGCCGCGCGAACCATCTCGTGTTCTCTGGATTTGGCGGTTGCGTTCTGCTACAGGGCTAGACCCTTGCACGATGGCATACGCGCCGGCCACAGCAGCAGCTTCTGCTTTGAGGCCCTGTCATATTGAGGAAACACGGCGGAAACATGAACAAAACATGTTTCTCAACAGTCGGGAAACATGTCGGCTGTCGGCTCTGTTGCCCGACAACCCTGTCACATTGAGGAAACAGCGACACAACATGGACGAGAGCGACAATGTTGTCTCGGTGTGACAGCTTTTGTCAACGGAAACCTCGACAACTTGTGTCGGACGACACGTGTTGCCCATTTCGGTGGCTGAGCGAATTTTTTTCCAGCAACACGGCAACATCTATATTTTTCTGCACAGATAGTCGCACGAGAATACTTCAATAATAACGTCAAGCGTGAAGGGCCATTTTGAACGCGGCTTCTTGCGCGGCGGCAGCTGATCGTCAGAATCATCTGAATCGATGGCACAAAGAAGCACCAAAGCAGAAGCTGCTTCTGTGGCCGGCGCGTATGCCATCGTGCAAAGGTCTAGCCCTGTAGCAGAACGCAACCGCCAAATCCAGAGAACACGAGGTGGTTCGCGCGGCTGATGAATCGACTACGGTAGAGCGACGGTGATGAGACGGCGATCCAAAATCGCAACGATTCAAGGGGCCAGCGGAGCCAGCGGATCTCAGCCTAGCCGCCTATTAGCGGCGAGATGTTTTGGTGGCGCCCTCCTATGGTTCCCCCTTGTGACGTCATTACCTTGCGAACAACAAGTTAAATGGTGTTTGTAAATAGCATGGTGGAAGCCTGAAATCGTTGCGCTCTCAATGCAACACTGCCAACACCGTCGAAATTAAAGTTCTTTCATTCCTCTTATTTCCGTCGATGGTATACCCTTTCCGACGTCATAGTCAGTTTTTGGATCAATCGTGGAAGGCCGACCACAGCGACGCTTTCGGTCGCGCACGTCGCCAATACTTCGTTTCAGGTTCGGTCCAGACGCAGCCGAGCGAGCATCTGGCCCAGAACAGTGCTTGCACTGCACGAGCGCGCGTGCTTGGCAGGGATGCTGAAAGCCCGGAGCTCGCGCTTGTAGCTTAGCCGAGCCGGCCGGGCAGACGAGGGCGAAAGAGAGAGGGAGGCAGCGCGCAGGAGAGGAGGCAATTTGTGTTCTTCCAACACGCTTTCTCGGTGTGACAGGATGTTCCCCGAGTGTCGGAGAACAAGTTGGGAAACATGGTTTTCGGACTACGGCAACATGTTTCCGGAGTTTTGCTGTTTCCGCAATGTGACAGGGTCCCCGAAAACATGTTTTCCTCGTGTTGAAGGACAAAGTTCTCCGACTGTTTCCGCAGTGTGACAGGGTGCTTCTTTGTGCCATCGATTCAGATGATTTTGACGATCAGCTGCCGCCGCGCAAGAAGCCGCGTTCAAAATTGCCCTTCACGCTTGACGTTATTATTGAAGTATTCTCGTGCGACTATCTGTACAGAAAAATATAGATGTTGCCGTGTTGCTGGAAAAAAAATTCGCTCAGCCACCGAAATGGGCAACACGTGTCGTCCGACACAAGTTGTCGAGGTTTCCGTTGCCAAAAGCTGTCACACCGAGACAATAGTGTCGCTGTCGTCCATGTTGTGTTGCTGTTTCCTCAATGTGACAGGGTTGTCGGGCAACAGAGCCGACAGCCGACATGTTTCCCGACTGTTGAGAAACATGTTTTGTTCATGTTTCCGCCGTGTTTCCTCAATGTGACAGAGCCTTAACCGGCGTTACAGGGAATTGTAAACGGCTTTCATTTTTTTCATTATGCTTTTGTGTGTGGTCGAGGGGAGTTATCAGAAATGATTCTGAACGGAGACAGCATTTGGTAAGCTCGGGTTTGTCCTAATAGTTTTTGATAGACCATCGGGGAAGCTTAATTTGAGCATCTTACATAGCATTTCTTGCGCCCTCTAAATGGGAACCCATGCAATGCAAAGGCGACAGAAAAAAATGTGCCCGCGACTGTTCCGTGGTGACTCGAAACTTTGACACATTTGTGGTGAAGATCGTTTCCTGATTTGAAAGGACGGCAGGGCGTCAGGAAGACCAAGATGGTCTTTTGAGAAGCAGCGTCTTAGTTAAAATGTTGTGAAAGAAATCCTGCCAAGCCTGGGTCACGCGAGCGTTTGAGACTTTACCTAACGGTGCAACTCCGCTCATAAAGCTAGCTTTAGCAGTGTTTTATTTTAACAGTCTTAGCTAAGACTGTTTCTAGAAGCAAGTCATTTTTGAGAAACCAGTCGGTCGCCTGCGTCAAGCTTGGGACCAATTAACGGGTTACTTATGACGCAATCCTTCCTATGTTTCTGCAGAGCGCAACTGTAGAGCCAAAAGCAGCTGTCACGAAACAAACATTTGTATATCCGGCACACAACATTCGTACAGGGAAAGCGCGTTCTTTTTTTTTTGTATTCATGTCAGTTCCGCTGCTGCTTTGTATTGGGGCGCTGGGACTCGTCAAGCGGCTACGTGCAGTTTTTTTTCCAGCGCCCTTGTCACGAATGTATTTTTGTGGCAGAAAAATAAACTGATTTGATTATTCCTACTAATGAGGAAGTAAGAACGGAAAGAGGCAAAGGGGATTTTAATGGGTTAAAACCTGAGAGAATAATAAAGGCGCGGCTCATCTGCTAAAATGTAGTTACAACTTGAACTTTGCCACGGGCTCATTTGCTACTTTGGTAAACGTGCATTAAAGGTTAAGGGATCGTGAAAGTTTGACCTTACGGGCTACACTATATTGTATAAATAAACAATCATTGAACACGAGTGTGGAAATTTGAAGCCGAGGAACAGAGAAAGGGACTGTACATACGAAAGTATCAGTCGCGACGCTCACTTCTACTTCAGCGTTTACAAAGAACTCCCTCTCTTACTCTCAAAATACTACCCAGATTGCAATGACACTCAGTACAATAAGTAAACAGAGGAGATACATGAAGTTCACTGAGTTTAAGTAAACGGACATTTCAGGGGGGGGGGGGGGGGGGGGTCTTTCTGATGATCGCGTACCTTTTACAGAATTCATTTCACACCTCCGACTTTGCTTGTTTCGGCAGAAAACAAGAAGGAATGACCACCAGCAGGGTGCCATGACATCATGTACGAGTCATGTTTCCACTGGTTCCTAGCCTCAAAAAGCAAATAGGACAACATTCGACTGACGCGACTTCTCGAGCGAGACTTGTGGCACGCTTTAAAAGCCTTAACCTTGGTGAAAACGGGGGTACCATAATGCGGAGTTGCGATGACCGCTGAATCGCCGAAACACCAATGACGCGTAGACTAGAGCAACTGAAAAAGCTAGGCTTAGAATATCGGACCTTTATTCCCGAACTATCTTGTGGGCGCCTTCAATTTGGTGCTTAGTGCAAAGAGGTCGCGATTAACGCTAGTTAGCAATTGAAAAAAAAAAAAAAAACAAAAAAAAACAATACAATTTTCCAAGTATTAGGCACAGTGTAAGTTTAGGTGATATCTTTTTTTTTTTTTTTTTCTTCGTCGCGAACAGTTTTTGCGTTTCTGGAGGAGGAAAAAATGTTTCCTGGGTTTCAAATAAAACTTTGGCTAACTGACAACCATGGTTGTAAGCAGCGAGGTGGTTGAAATTTCGTTATTCTGAAGTATAGCTACATTTAGTTGCTCGAACAGGGACGATACTAGCTACCCAGCTAACCGAAAGCTCGAGCGCGCCGCTCTTATTCGGTCTTTGTTTAGTAGCCATGAAGTGGTGTCACCGTGAAGTGCCTAGCGCTTTGCGGAGAAGCCGCGGGTTTCACGCGCCCAAGGGGCGTCATTGATACACACCACCTATGCACCACACCGTTACAACGCGTACAAAATCGCAATCCAGCAAGCGCGTGGCCGTTGCTTCGGCAAGTGCGCAAAGCACGCGCCGTACTCACGAACGCTGAAATTGGCACCGGCCAGGAGCTATTTTCTGGAATGGTCAAGCAACATGAACCGAATGAGCCACGCACTGCTTTTCTAAAGCTCTCAGCGACTATACGGCGAGCAAGTGTTCTAAAATACGTCTTTGATTCATCGGCATGCAAGGAGGAGCACGCTGATCAGAGTACAATATAGAAAACGCGCAGTGAACGCGCGATCGCGAGATGTCCAAGCGCGAGCCGCCATTGGTTGAGGTTGGGGGTAAACAAGCCCAGGAGTTGCGCAAGGAGCAGACAAACCTACGCACTGTATGCGGCGTGCAAGTTCGTCTGCTTCTTGCACAGGTGTTTCGATGATGACAGAACACCGAGCTCTTATTGGTTGATTGAAAATATAAAATAGTGGGTAGATCTCAAGGCATATAGCATTGGGGTACATACCTTTTTGGCAAGGGCACCGCCATCTTGAATTATCGTCACTTCGAGTATGGGCAAAAACATTGTGTGGCCGTCGCCACGTCATTAGAACAAGTCTAGGAAGTAAGCGTAACCGTCGCCCATTCTCGTTTTGTCTCCTCCCTATTTTTTACTATCTGTAGGTGTATATATTTTATTATTACTTTTTGTCGGCCATACCGGGTATGCTTGTCCAGGTTTCTGGGGACGAGAGGAAGCGAAACATATTTATACCCACCATCCTTCCAATCGAAGCCAATCAAGGATCGGCCTTCTGACGTCACCAGAACCCCTGCGCAAGAAGTAGAGGACTTGCTCTCCGAATGCGGAACGCAAGTTCCACATTCTACTTCTTGCACAGGAGTTGCAGTGACGTCAAAACGCCGATTCCTGATTGGCTCTGATTGGAAGGATAGTGGGTATGCTTCAATGCTAGCTGCATGGCTTGGCTAGTTGCCTTTGTGGGCGCGGCGTATTTTGTTCGCGGATCATTTGACTGCGGAGCAATAGAAGGATGATCGCGGCTCACAACGCCTTGCGTTACACAAGTTCAGGGTGACTATATAAAACTTTTGACCATGTTGTGTGTGTTTGTGCGAGCAGTCCGTGACAAGGGTTCATTGTTGCGGTCCAACAGCTATGGTGGCTAAAAAGGTGAGAACGGCAGAGAAGGGCTTCAGTTGTCTCGCCTTCGGAGCGAGCCTTCTATCTTCGACATCGAGAGCGCGTTCGCGCACAGCTAAAGTATGGCGAAAGGCATGGAGCATGTGCTGGAGGCCGGGCGTTCGAAATACACGCCATGTTGTTCTTCCTCTCTGAATGACTTTACAAGTTCACCTTTAGCGCGAGTTTGGAGGCCTCACCAGAAGCTGACAACACGCGGGACACGCAGAACTATCAAACTGTGTTTTTTTAATGAATAATGAACGCAAGGCGTAAGTGCGAAAAGCAATCAATCAAGAAAAAAAAATGGCTCACGGAGCTAACATCTGCAAGCAAGGGACCATTTCATGCCTAGAGAAAAAAAAGTTCTGAAGCGACCAAAGAACAAACGCAGAACAGCATTTGCGATGATGCAGGATCCCGAGGTCTCTGGCGACAGAAAAAAACGGGCAGCTCTGGAGAGACTGAAGCGTTTCTCTGCGGTCTTGTCCAGCGCGCCATGTCGCGGCCTGGAAGCGAGGCGGCGTTAATGAAAATGCCTTTTAATTTTGGTCTCTCTCCTGACTTAATTTCTAATTTGGCCGCGTGGCCGTTGGCTGCTTCTTTCCTTCTTGGCGGCGTTTCCTTTCCTCGGAGGACCTTTCTCTGCTCTTTTTTCTTTTGTGTGTGCTCCCTCTGGACGGATTGCGAATCCGCCCTGTGTGTTACCATTCTTCAAGTGCGGCGCATTTTCCTCTCTCTTTCTCGGTTTCTTTCGTCGCATTGCTTCGCTTCATTTCGGTGTTCGGCCAGAACAAAGAGATGTCTCTTTTTTTTCCGGCAGAGCACGCATGATATTACTGGCCGTGTCTCGAGATTATTATTCTCTTTCGGAGTTTCTCTGCTTTGTCTAGGCTCAACGAGTGGACAAGAAAACAAAATGCACTATTAGTACCGTATGCGTTTTTGTTTTTGTTTGTGTTTTTTTGCTTTTTTTTGTGCCCTTCCTAGAGTGTAAACCCTAACATTTTAACGTAACTGTATGCATGTATCTATGTAATTCTGGCGGCAATTGCTCTTTTTGTAGCGCGAGCCACACTGGCTGAGGTTGAGTAGTTTCGCGTGGCTCGAATAATGAGCCGTGCTTCGTACTGCGCATGCGCGAGGAGCAGTGACGTCACACAACACGGCGCACAGCTGGCGCGCCGAAGCCGCCGTCGCAACGCCCGCCTCGCCGGTCTGCGCATTCCAGAGGAGTGACGTCATAGCCGCGGCAGACGCACTGGCGCCGCCGCGTGCCCAGCTGTGCGCCTCCGTTGCGCAGTAGCCAAGTCTGACGCTGCACCGGAGCCGCTTGATAGCGCCTCTCTTTTTGTGAGCATAAGCTCACGCTACGTATATCCTGGCATAGCCGAGATAAGCCACCGCAATTTTTTTTTTTTTTTTTTTTTTTATGCGCGTCTATGAAATAGACATGCCAATAAACAAAAGAAGAAAAGAGAAAGTTAATGAAAGTAAAAGTAACTATACTTCGTTTCAGCTTCGGTCCGAGCGCGGCCGATGTTATGAGCCGAAGGGCCAAACAAACAGCGAAAGAGGCACAACGTCATGGCGTGCTCTCTGCAGTTGATAGGACCAGCCGGTATTCGCCGTCTCTCTGTGCGCGTTCCTCCGCCGGCTTGTCCTATCAAGCGCAGAGAGGACACCATGACGCTGCGCTTTTTTTGCTGTTTGATTGGCCCTTCGGCTCATAACATCGGCCGCGCTCGGACCGAAGTTGAAACGAAGTATAGAAAGTCAGAAAAACGGTTCGCTGTCACTTTGAGGGCGAGCAGACTTTCCACCATGACTCGAGCCTCCTCTTTGAGCACATCACATGTTTGTTCTCCTCCGTAAAACCGGGGGCCTGCTCAATGCGGGTGCCGACGTCTGTCACAGGTACGATTGCCGGACACTCAAGGAGCAAGTGTTGGATTGTTTCTTTCACCTCACCACATGCACTGTACAGGGTTTCGGTCACGTTCACATCGTACCGCTGCCTGTAGATGCGGGTGCGCAAAGCACTACCGCGGGCTTCCGCAAGGAGTTTGCTGCCCATGTGTGTTTCCACACCAACAGACGGGAGCGATGTTTGTCTTGAAAGCCGCGTAAAGGTGCAGGCTGGTATGTTCTTCCATGTCGGGTCTCCACCGGCTCGTCTCGGCGGTGTTTATCTGTCCTCTCACCTTCGCAACCCAATCGTTCTTTGTAGAGAGCTCGTCGCTCATTTTGTATTACTAACGCGAGGATATTACGAAACGCGCAGACAGAAAACTGGGCAAACCATTTTGACTCCAATGCTCGCCTACGGATGCCCCAACGTTGTGAGTTGAGCTGGCACATGACACGGCACGACCTGTATTAGACCGCCATAGTTGCCCCCGATAGTGACGTCCCCTATACGAAGCGCAGGTTCGTCTGCTTCCTTTTGCAGGGGTTGTGGTGACGTCAGAACGCCGAGTTTTGATTGGCTTTGATTTAAGTATAGTAAGTAGACCTCCGAAGCAAGCTGCCTTGAGTCCTACCCACTATCCTTCAATCAGAGCCAATCAGTGCTGGGCGTTCTGACGTCACCACAACCCCTGCAAAAGGAAGCAGACGAACGTACGCTCCGAATAGGCCGCTGGAGTTGCGAACAGTTTTGTTTTTCGCAACGCGAACAAAACGAACTATATTAAATACTGACAAAGTATGACGCGCAGTTTAAGTATGACTCCGGGTTGCTTCAAATTCGCAGTCACACTTCTAATGCGTAATAAAAAATGAGCCTGCAGATGTGGCGTGTTTCTTAATTGTACGAAGGCCTTAAAACGTTTGTCATACAAACACGGTCTGCACACATCTTCAAAGCATCCGTATGTAGAAAGTAAAAAAAAAAAAAATGCTTCCAACATCCCCGAGGTGTGTCCGCAGATATGTATGTAATGTTTCCTGCAGCGACCGCGGTGGCTTTTTGTTTGACGAACGAGACAAGCGACTTCGTCTCAGACACTCGCCCCATTGTGCTTCGTAATGGGACTATCTAAGACGCACAAGACGGAGTGGACGCTTTCCATATCATCCGCGTCAAAGTGGAACTCCTAATATCATCATCGTCAGTCACGCTCCGAAATATGCGGCCACGCTCAGTTGCCGCGCGGATGATCGCAAAGTCGTTAGCGCGCTGCCCTCCGCGGGTCCTGGGAGGCCGGGCGAGCGTTCGCCCTTCGACGCACGGCTTTTGTTTTTCCCTTTAAAGCTGGCTTCCCCTTTTCTCTCTCTCAGGGAGAACCCGACGCATAAAGAGCCGGAGCAAGTAATAAGGAAACGGAGCGCCGTTGAGTGCAGCTCTTCTTTCGGCATGAACCGAGGCCTGCTTTTCCTCCACGCTAAATGGGCCCATACGGGCTGACACGCATTACGAAGGCCGGAACACCAGTGCGCACGTATGTGAGAGCAAAAGGAGAGACGGATAAACAAGGCGCTCGATCGTGAAACTGGGTGAAGGGCAAACATTTAATGTTCTCAGGTCTGTTTCTGGGGAGATCGATGGCCGTGTGTGTTAATGGCCTGGAGCTCGAAGCAAGCCAAGCGAAAGCTCGTGGTTCGGAACTTACGGAAAATTCCCTCGTCTGATTTGGGGCAGACTTGAACGGTTTTCGGTAAAAGTAATCAAATTACTGGTAATTGATCGATATTTTGGGCAGTTTTGTAATCATCTGCTTACTTTTACTTGGAAGTAACGACGCGAGTAATCTGGCCATCTTTGGAAGCACTGAAATTACTTGTATCGGTTACGATTTTTTTTCTCCCTTTTTACTAATGTCGTCTTTTGTTTCCACAAGTTTGATAGTGAGGAATACTTTAAAAAAAGTCGGGGAAATGAGGATGGTTTACCAAAGTTGGTGGTTTAAAAAGATAAGTAGTTGATAATTCGGTAACCCTAATTCAATAATGGGCGGAACGAAATACCCGTTTTCAAAACGGACAAAAAATATGTGCTTCGAAGTTCTGAACTAATCGGGAAAGTAGCCGTTACCTTTTCAAAGACCGGCCAACTACTTTTCATTTCAAGTAATCAAGTAATTTATTTTAATACTTTTTAAACGAAAATATTATTTGTAATCAAATAACTTTTTTCTTTTTTTTTTTTTCAAGTAAAGTGTACAAGACTGATTTGGAGACCTTTTGGAGTGAGTTTCTTCCTGCTCTTTTCTGGCGCGTTGGAAACGGTGCGCTTGCATTTACCGTACTAAAGACCTGAGCATAGAGCGCTCTTAGATAGCTCCACTTTAACGAGGGAATTTATCGGAGGTCCTGGGTTCAATATCACCCCTATCCGTTTAGATATGAGACTCTTAACTTTGATAACCTGTATAAAGTCTGCAAGATTGGCGACCGCTGCGACCTGCCCGCGCCAAGGTCAAGCTCGACGTTGACCAGTCGCGGAAGTCGGCGACCTCGCCGACTTGCTCGCCGTCGAGTGTCCACTTTAGAGCTCCTGGCTGAGCATCGTATTCGCATGCGGTCGTGTATCACTACTGCGCGAAACGTGTTAAACGCCCCAGGCTTTCAGCAGTAATGCACTGGCTAAGCTTCTTATATACAGTGGAGACACAGGACACCCACTGAGGCCGACTAACTACCCTTTGTCTAAAAAGAACAAGAAAAAAAAAACACAACAGAACTTACTCTATTTCTAAAGCCCCCTACTTTGGAAAAAGGTTCATCCTCTGCAGGCGCGTGGCTTTAATATGGTGCCTCATTTGCACGGGAGCACGTGCAAACCGAACGCTGAATAAAGTCAGGCTCGCACAACCTTCTTGATTTTTGAAGTAAGTCTTTTACCTTGATCGGTCTAGCTGATTTTTGAGGAGAAACATAATTTGTATGATCATCAGTTACGATAAATATACAAAAATGCAAACCGGTTGGAATGTATTAGAAGTTCAAAATCTTCAGTGTTCAAACTGCTCGTTCGTGTGTTTTGACCTATGTCCGTTTAGATTGTTAGCAGGCTATATTATTTCGTTTGAATCTCACTGTAGTAAGGGTGTTGGAAGATATTAATGCACCTGTTTCAGATGGTAGTCTCAGCGCCTGACACTCAAGGTCAAAACTAATCGAGAACAAACAATCAATAACACTAATAAACAAAAATGAAAGGGCCGCACTAACACGCTTTGAATTTGATTAGCCGGTGCGCTGACTCGGCTGACGGCCTCGTCTTTTCCTCCAAGTCGACTTCCCGCCGTCTTAAAGCTAAAATAAAATTGTGCTGATCCCGGCCGTTCGGGGTCTCGCATCAGTCAGGGTTAGCGCGCCGGCAGAGTGTCTCGCCAGGCGCGATCAGCATCGCACATGAATCATGAGCTCGGCAACCTCGCTGGTTTTCTCGACGATGAGCCAGCCTCTCCATCACAGATCGGCCGCCTGTCGCGAGAGCCCGCACGAGTGAAATTATCATGGCACAGAAGAGAAAAGGACTGGGTTTCGTCTTTTAGGCGGCTTGGTTTTAAGAAGAGCCTTAATGACAAACTATTTTACGAGCACCTGATAATTTACAAAAAAGGACAATTTGTATTGTAATGTAACATGTAATTTATTGTAATTCCAGACACATGCACAAGTATATTAGAATAAAAATGTGTACCGTATTTACTCGAGTAAAAACCGCACTATTTATGAACAAGGCCCTGGCGTCTGCTTTCCCGCAAAACACATATATACCTAATCATCGCTTTGCGCATAAATTGCATAGCGAACAACTAGATCGAGAACACGATTCTCCATAAAAATGCAATCTTCACAGATGGTATCTTCGCGCGAAGACGTTATCTCCGTCCCATAAACCGCTGGAATCATGCTGTCGATTGCGGTGATTGTCAATTCGCGTGCTCCGCGGAAAAGCGAACTCTGAGGTGTTCTTGATAAACAGTGAGGCTATTACTCGAGTAAATACGCTATTTAAACATCCCATCTACTCGTTGTCAAAATTGTAAGCGACGCGAGCATATAAAAACAACATTAGAGCCCTTTCGTTTTTTTGCCGTTACTTTGATTGCAAAGTTTATAGACGTTGGCGTAAACCGGGATAAAAATGTTTATTAAAATTTGCCCAAAGATGGGATTAGTAGACCTCTTGCGCAATCGAAGCGATCCTATCGTTGCAGTGCCCCTCAAAGAATCTCGGGAACTTGTCGAGGACTGTTTCGGTTTTCGTTTGCCAACCTCACTACCGAAGTCCTGTCACGACAAAATATTGCGTTTGAATTTTAAAATATGCGACTTTCCTGTAATGTATAATAATATAGATGTTGCCTACCAATACGGATAGGATGCTGGGGCACGTTTTTTGTATGTTCCCGAAGTGCCAGAGTTTGTTCACAGGCAAACAAAGGACTACGATAGCATGCGGGAGAGGTCCAGTCCGGTTATAACGAAGTCGGTTATAACGAAAAAGCGGCTATAGCGAATTGATCACAATTTCACATTCTCTTTTGCTCTTCGTTATTACTGAAGTCGGTTATAACGAAATAACGGCTACAGCGAAGCGATCACGCCTGTTCATTTCCTTTTGCACTTCGTTATAACCAAAGTCGGTTATAACGAAATAGCGGATATAACGATGTGGTTTCCGATTCCCGTTGACCTCGTCATAACTGGTCTCGTACTATGCCGGCCATCTTGTTGCATCGTCTCCTCAATGCCCTAGGCTTCTTAAATGACCCGTGAGCCGGAAGGCTTATGTTTCACTCAGTAGCGGTAGCCAGGCCACCAGAAATGTATGGGACGCGAACGGTTGTAATTCTACTCTTCGCTATAAACCTACGCAGGTCCTTAAGGCCGCTCTAAATCCGTGATCCAACGGGGGCTCTCGCGAAGATCAATGGGCGCAATGCAAGCGAGCGCTGACTTCGTTTGCACGCAGTGCTGAGATTCACTACTTCGTCAACGGGCCAATCGAAACCAAAACCATGGCACTCCTCTCCATGGCCAAAGAGGTCCCGTAATGCAACGCGCGCAGTGTTGCGTGCAGGAATTTTGTCGTTTTATATTTACCTAACCTTTGGAAATTTCAAACTGAGCGACATTACTTTTCGGTGTTGCTCAAGCGATAAAACATGGAGGCATCGTTCGTGCGAATTGCGCATTAAAATAGTGCGGTATTTTACTTTAAGCAAAAATTAACACTAAACAACTTCCAACACCAACAATAAAAACAGATCGGGCCTCCTTATCTTTTTACGTGTCCCGCAGCGGACCATAAACACTTCGAAGCACAACTTCCTTTTCAAGATATCTGACGACAAGTTTCTTTTTTTTTCTTTTTTACGCAGGCCTCGGGGCAAGACGGAGAAGCACACCTGCCTTTTCTTTTCTCTGAAGTCGCTTTCAGTTAGAACGCTATTTTTCTTTAATTTCTTTTTGTCATTGGCGTCATAAAAATTTACCGAAGCTTTCCATTTTGCTTCAAAAGTCTGATATCCCCGATCGCTGTCCAAGCGCTCTTGAAGTACAAGCGTTTCGTGTCCAAAAAATATAGTTTCATTGCTACCTTCTGCGGCTCTTGCCCAACTTCGCCAATCCAAAACCTAGAAGCGCTCGATTCCGCAGCTACAAGGAAGCTCCAGAGTTCTGCTACGCTCTGTTGTGCGCACGCTTTGCTTTTAGTCTTCCGAGCCCGAACCAAATAATGTGGCGTGTTGGAGACGCGGACATTTCCTCGATTCAGGGAGCGGCGATACACCGATTGGACACTTAGACTGTTTACTTGCTTGACGCCCATGACACGGGCTCTTTCGACGCTAAATAACTCCCAATGTAATTCATCGCGCTGTTTTGTTGACTCGCCTTTCTTATCTGAGTCCTTTCAACGACTGCGATCTCCACCGATAACACACCCTTCTGCTTTGTGCGTTCGCAGCAAAACACACTCCTGATTTTTCTGCCACTCCGTAGCCTAACGCTGCCTAGAAAATTTTGTTTTCTGGTTTTGAAGTCGGCTAGCAATTTAGCTTCAGATGGGTTTCCGTTGAGAGATTTCTTAATGGAAGGCGTGTAATGGCGGGTTCGCCGATTCGAGAAGATCTCGAGCGCCGAGTCAGCGCCTTCGGCAAACAGCAACGGCAAACGTCTTTCAAACTGACGGGGGTCGGCAGACTTTAGAACGGATCGAACAACCGGAACGCTTGGAGTTTGTCGAACGAGCATTGTCGCGGAGTAAATGTGTGGCGTGTATATTTAGACAGCAAGACGTTAGTCTGCCCCAAATGGGCGTCTGGTGTCTTTATTGTGGACGAAAATTTCCCCAGTGCAGTAACATTACTAGCCGAAAATCATTTACGTACATCACGCAATAGTGATACTCAACCACACTGTACGTCCAGATCGAAACGGGCAGCGGTGGGGGGGCCGAGAAGAGTTGTCTTGACAACAACATACCCTAGTCGACCCTTTATTGGTTGACCATGCATCGATATATTGAAAAAGAACGAGCTTCATTACTGTTAGAGAAAACTCGAGAGTTTTGAAGTGAATTGTAGGTGTACGAGCTGTAGCAAAAAAGTAATAGGACTGATTTTTTTTTTTTTAACCATGTATTCTAATATTTTTTTGAATCGAAGATTTCCATTGTTTGTAGTAGTGCTGGAAGGCCTCTGCTGGAACGCCATTCAGCTCGTCGGTTACGCGCTTCTGGATATTATCCAAAGTACCAAAATGGCGCTTTTTCAAGTGGTCTTTGATTCGGAGGGAATAAACAGAAGTCACAAGGACTGAGATCCGGCGAATAGAGGGGAAGGGGGGGGGGGGCGGATGGGGAACCACGGGAATGCCTTTTTTCTGCCAAAAATGTAGCGATAGAGACTGACGTTTGACGTGGGGCGTTGTCGTGGTGCAACATCCAAGTGCGTGCAATGCTTGGTCACATACCTTCTTTCTGAGCTTTTCAAGAACATCCCGATAAAAAGTCGAATGACAGTTTGTCCTGGAGGCCCGAATTCTTCACGAACAATGCCCTGACTGTCAAAGAACCAAACAAACAAACAAATGTACATCGATTTGTTTTTGGATTTGATAGCACAACGATTCTCAAACTTTTGCCGGCCTATTTTCGCAACGCATCTATCTCACATACACAACTGCACTTCAGACGCTCTCAACAATCGCGTAGCAACTACAGCAAGTTCAAAGTTATACCGAGTCTACGGCAGGGGCTAACCTAACTGCCATGTGAAGGGGGATCGGCAGCCACATTGTCGGTTCGTGCACAGTGTTGCCAGTCTTATTACCTTTCTGCGACAAATAAAATGTTCTGTGTCTGATATTAATAACAAACATTATAGGAGGATGCTTCAAATTTGACTGTAACCATCTGAGTAATACAATATTAGAATTGAAATCAAACAGATCACACTAGACGCCCGTGAAGTATTTGAGTTTTTGCATTATTCGAAAGTACCCCATTATTGCGACCAATGTGGTATACTCAATAAAACATCGGAGTACATTTAGGCCATCGCTTAACGTGTATAAAAGCGATATACGTTTATCTCGCGCCGTAATGGCGGCCCGGGAGGTTTAGTTACTCCTAGATCTGAATTTGCCCACGTGGTCTTGTTTTTCCTCCAAGCTCAACAGCGGCGTGCCTACAGTGGCTATGACAAAGGGTGCGGGCGTCCAAGGTGCGTTGACTGGCAGCGTTCACGTGATTGATGACGCGGCTGCTAATGCCATCAGAAGTTTCCGTGACGGCCAACCACGCAGTTTCCCGGGGGTGGCTCCTACTAAGGGCTGCTGCTGTAAAACCAAGACAAATTAACGAGCCCCAGCCTGACAATAAAGCAGTGTTCCTGTGTAATCTGTGCCCCACGCTAGCCCTTTTTATGTGACGTCACAAATTCAGAGTGACGGCTTTGTTATCTTGGGGATGTAGGGTCGGACAGGCTGCTAAGTGTAAGAGTAAGTGTCCTTTCATTTTCACTAAGCTGCACAGTTTATTTACGTCACTCTTAGTCACCTAGAATTAAGGACCATAAAAATAATCTCGACCTCCCCCCTCCCCCCCCCCCCCCCCCCCACCACCACCACCACCGAGTACTTAATTAGTCTGCGTATTAGCGGCTCACCCGAAAAGCGATGAAATCTCCAGATTGAGATGGTGCCGAGGAACGCGAGGAAAGAAAAGGAGCAAAGAGGGTGTCCACGTCTCGAGAGTGGGCGAATCAATAATTTTAAATATCAGGTGATTAGGCGATCGATAGTTATCGGGAGGGACGAAGGTACCGGCCTTGTTGCCTGGCGCGTCGTCTTTACCAGCGGCAAGCTTGTTCGTGAATGGAATAACAAGCGTCGAATTAATAGCATTTGAACATTTTGCGTTTGAGGACTTCGCTCGTTGAACTTAGTCTGCTAGTTCTCATATCCTGGAGGCAAAGATGACATAATTACTTTCAGGAAGTAATTAAATTACACTACTAACTACTTTTATGACAAAAAATGTAATTAAATTATATATCACATTACTACAGACAAAAACTAATAACATTACACTATAATCGCTTTCCAAAAGTATTGAAATTACCTTGACATTGCTTATTTCAGCACCTTGAGGCAGTAACTCGTGCTCATTTTATACATAGTATATGTACCAAAACTCAAATCGTTCTGCTTACAAATCAACAGCCTTATGCGCGTCAAAGTCAATCATACTGAACGGTCGTTTTGCTGGCGCACAATACGACATAAGTGTTAAACTTGATGAATAGCTCCTTAAGATGTGACACAAAGACAGTCGAGTCCCAGGTTTCGCTGTTCATACAACGGTGAAGGTCCTTAGTGAAAGGTGATATGTTTCCGTCTTCCTGATTTAGAAGAAGTTATAGTCCGTGTGAGCATGTTAGGACGGGTCGTGGGAGCTCGTTCTTAGAAGGAGTCGTCACCTCGTGCACAATCTAGGACCCTGTTTTCGCAAGAGCGTTAGTTTACGTATATTTACGTGTACCCGTCATTTTCTTAGAGGAGTATTGTTCCCAAACACCCGAAGAGCCCAAGTTATAGCGCGTTGTCACACAAGGAGGCTAGATATTTGCTAGGCAGAAGCGTCGCCAGTTGAGAAAAGGGATGGCGCGAGCTTCCTAAAATCTGTATTCTCCCAACAAAGAAGTGGTGATATCTGCTAGTATGCTTATTCCCGAATAAACTTCCCAATGAAAGGCAGCGAGGCATATAACACGAACGGAACCTGCTTTGCTCGATTCCCGTCTTTTCTCGCTAGACGTAGCAACTTTACTTAACTAGGCCGAGGGTATGCTTAAAATGTTTTGAGACCTTGATAAGGCACTTGGGGTGAACTATTTATTCTGGTCGTTTGTGGTTCACAATGGTCGGTCGAAGCTTTCGATTTCACCTTGCTTGACGAAAAAGCAAGGAGGGTGGGGAAATGTTTGTCCTGTCCTCCCAGGTTTTAAAATGTGTTGACCTCACTTGTGATGTGTCCTTCGCCTTGTAGCTTATAAGCCGGTAATCCCTAAGCTCTCAGTGCGGGGGAAGCTACGTGCTTGTTAGAGCAGTCACGTGCCCATCTTTCGCCACGTAATCACGCTCTCGTTCATACCCACACACAGAAAAGGGACGGGTTAGGTGATCAAAGGAAGGTGCTTGATTAGTTCTGGTGAGCTCGGAGCTACCACTCTACCGTCAGATTAGGGAAGGACGACGTATTGTACCGTCGTGACGCCATGACGCCGTGAATCTGTCTTGCATGAAGTTCGTGGGCAGTAGTGGCCTTCCGGTGGTGTCTTTACACGTAAGCTTTTCTCGTTTGCCTTTCCAGCCCGCTTTTGTGCTTCTGTCGAGCTATTCGTACAAGGTTTGGCACTTAAATGGCCGTCGTTTACTTGTACTGATGTCTATTTTACGACATTTCACCCTGCAAAATATTTTTTAATTTTTTTTAAAGCTCGCAAACGAACTTTTTTTTTTTTTTGGGGGGGGGGGGAGTAATTAATTACTTTAATATTGTTACACTAGTTTCATATCTGCCTGGAGGGAGAGATGCCTGGAATTACGATCCTTATCTCGATTAGGCTGACGACGTCAGTCTGTTCAGGTTTTATTTCTTGATATTTGTGAAAAACTTATGCGCCGAGACACTGAGAGAGCGAAGTAGATAAAAACGCGCGCAGGGACGTCAGAACGTCGAGCTGTGATTGGAATGATTAGTGAGTAGACCTAAAGCTAGCTGGTTTTGTCTACACTGCATTCGTCGAACGCATTCCAATGTGAGAGCTAAACACCGGACGCCGGCGTCCCGCGTTCTAAACTGTTCGACAAGTGCAATGGAGACGAAGGCAGCTAGCTTTAGGTCGACCCACTAATCATTCCAATCAGAGCACAGCGTTCTGACGTCACCGAAGACTCTCGTCTTTTCCTCTCCCTCCATTTCTCGACGCATACTTCTTATTGACTGCGGAAATATAGGGTGGTCCAAGTCACCAGGCTCGATCTAAAATGGACCGTAAAAATCGACGCCTGCACGTGGCAATCTACACTTTTCGTCAAAGGTGTATTTCACAGGTCGGTTTTTTTTGCAAAATTACAAAGCGCAGTTCTCTTTCTGTAAAAAATAAGGCCAAGAAACTTGCCAGGGTCTACAGCGGGCGGCGACGCAGACGACAGGGGTCCAGTAGCGGGGAATGTTTGGCGTTCGTATTGATAGATGGCGCTACCTTCTTATCGCGACCACCGTGGTTTATTAATATGAACAATCTTTTTGAAATATACCTTCGGTTTACAAAAAAATAAAAGGGTGACTTTATATTAGAAGAGTGGCCTGTACCTCTTCGAGATAATGTGTGCGCCAATCGTCACCTGGCACCTGCTTATGTTGTCTACTCAGGCAGCGCTTTACCCTTATAAATTTTTAATCGTCCGAAATCTCCATGTAGCCACCTGTTGACCCTGTTTGAAGTCCCGATAATACTGCCTCAACACCTCCGTTTTTTTATCGAGCCCCATTTAGGAAGTCCAAGGGATAAATGTGTAGAGCTAATATTTAAGCAAAGTAAGAACACAGTTCCTCGAACAGTCCTTGACTTGCTTGCCCAAAAACATATCGACGGCAGTGGCGTAGGTTGGATCGAGGTAGGCAACAGGTGGTTTTCACATTGGCCAACTGTAAAAATCGCCACGGTAGCAGACATCCCTGCTCACCTTTTATGCGTTGAAGATCGTCTGCACTTCGCTGCGAATGACAAAATGGCTAGAGAGATTTTGACAAAAACTTGACCACCAGCTAGATCGATAATTATGACGAAACTTTATGACAACCCTCCGTCTTTCAGGACCCCTTAACGTGCCCGATACGTTCAAGTGTTAGTTGCACCTGCCAAGTCAGCTTCAGGCCTAGGCTCGGAGCTAGCCTTCGAAAGGTTGCCGGTGCACACCGGCATCCGGCGGTAATAGGCGGATGTTCTAGCTACCGGGAACCCCAGGCTCAAAACGTTCACAACCCCATTTAGCTGGAACAGTAAGCCACAACGCCTCATGAGAGTTCCATAAAAAATCTCTCGTATTCATTGGCCCCGTGTCCCACTGCGCAATATAGTTAGCGGAAATCCGAAGCGAATATCATTTCAAACTCCTATTAAATAAGCGGCCCATAGTTAAGCAGTACCACGAACTTCTCGTCATGGGTATTTATTTCCTCAATAGCAATGTTTCCTCTACCTCCTCTCACCTTCCGAGCTCAAACCTCTCACTTAATAGTGCGACCGAAACGCGAGGGCCGTTTCGCTGACACGAATGCCCGGGGGCCGCCCCAAAATCGCCGATAGTAAACCGCTTTACGACGCTCGACTCTCAACTAAAGGGTTGCCTCTTTCTTTCCTCCCCACGCGCCTTCTTCTCAGCCTTTTCGACCCGTTTGTCTCGCACTTGTTGTTCCATTACCAGGAAAGAATCTTCCGTCCTCACGTTGTTTCAATTTACATTTATGTGGACTCGCGTTCTGGCCGCCAGGCGGCAGTCGTAAACGGATGTTCCGTCCAATGGTTTTCTGAGGAACGTGAGCAGGTTAGTCGGAGTAAAAGCGGGACTCTACTTTTCTTCATTCCCGAATGTGCGCTTCGGATACCTTAAGCACCTCAGAAGTGTTGAGAACTGGGCCTATTGGTATTGATTGGCCTTACGTTAGGGCGCAGACGAGCTGGTGAAGATTCAATGAAGCTAAGCAACCCCGAGACTGCGGGTAAACGAAATCCGACACAAACACGAAAAGTCTCAAACACGAAAGATATTCCATTCACTCGAAAAGTGCTTAAATACGAAATCCCACAAAATGACAAAAACACCACATCTGAAAGAAGGAAAGCAATACTCCTTTTTCAAAGAACGTAATTAATTTTTGCTCTCACGAATGACAATGCGGGCGTTCTGCTCCTTAATAAGAAATAAGGGGATTCGGGTTGGGCATAAAGACACACGTAAGGCTTCCCGTTAAATGTCTGGGAAAATAAACCTTCTGTTGAAAGTGAGCGCTCGTGTGTTGTACTTGTCTTTGATGTGCGTCTGCTTTTTGTGCGCCCTGTTTTTCCTTATTCATCCAAACCTGGGCGTTTTCCGGTAACTTAACTATTTATTAAGTTTTCCCTCCCCATTTACTTACACATTTATGACGAAACCGTAGGAATGATAGTTCTTCCTCCACAGCCTTAAAGGAAACTGAAGCGGCTTGGTATTTGAGAAGAAAAAAACACAAAAATAACACTTAAATCGCTTTTAGTTTGCCAGGAAAATTACGAATAGCAAAATTATATTTCAAATTGATGCGCCAAGTATCTATAGCGGTGCTTTCAAAATAGCACTTAAGCCCTTTCTTTCTTCCCGGTATCTTCGGAGGAAGCAAGGAATCATGGTGCATTATGCATGGATCTCGACATGTCCACGTTTTCGGGAAGCCTTACTTGAGCAGTCAAAAGCCCTGGTCGCTTTCCTTCACAAGCGGCACGCGCACGACTGCTAAAACCTCTGTGTATGGCGTCGCACCCAGCGGTTGCCTTTTCAGTTTCTCTTGCGACTATTTATACGTTCGAGTCAAATACGAGTGATATTCAAATTCCCAAAACAAACACATGCTAGAATTTGCCTCTAAATCATTTTTGTTTCTCGAAGAACCCCTTCAGCTTCCCTTTAGTAAACACGCGCCAGGAGAAAGCGTTTTTTTTTTTTTAATATTGTTTAAAAAACTGAATTATAATTTCGCAGTTTATAGTGCTCGATCTCTTTTTTATAAATCTGGTGTTAGTTAGAATGTATAGCTTGTTTTTTAACGCGGCAGCGTTAAGGAGCTGGTGTCGCAGAAAGACAGGTCTTAATGGCGTGGCAGAAAAGCCGGCGTCGTTGACCTGAGGCGAATGGTGATTTGTCGATAAGGTCATGATGTCACAAGCACATGACCTCGCGCTTTAATTTCGAACAACCTGAAACGCTCACGTGAAATGTGACGTAACGCATGAAATGAAACTGATTAAAAAACATGACATATAATGCGCATTAAAGATCGTGGCATGTCTCAAATGATTTCACTTTATGAAGTAATTTTTTTTTTTCAGTACTGAATAAGTTTAAAGAGTTTTATGCGGGATGCGAAACCATGACCCTTCGGTTGCGAGCCAGACAGGCTACTGCCTAGGCCACTCACGGCACGCCTGCAAGGCGAATGAAAAGGCGATGCGAACGGGGCCTGATGAAACTATCGTGCTCCACTCGAAGCTTAAGTGGCCTCCAAGTTTTTATGTTTTGCATGCAATGCATATGCAGAAAAAATCCTGTTATTGCGGACACGTGCGGCACGACACACACTTAGACGAGCCTAGTAAGTGCAATGAGATACAAATGAGATACTGAGTGCAACTAAATACAAAATTAATATGTGCGAGACCTATTTTATGCTAAAATAATTAAAAATTGCAAGAGCGACATTTTTAAAAGGTTGACAAAAGATTTTATTAAAATTTGTATAAATATAAAATTATACATTCTAACCAAACCTTAATAGTTGCATTCTACATGCCCTAGAGCATAAGCATACCAAATTGTGCTGTGTTAGGGCAATATTAAGAACAAAAATTCATGTGTGCAAACTGCGAAGTTTCCCCAAATTTAAATAGAAAAAAAAAACACGCGTTCGAATATTACCATAGATATAAAGTGAATCTCTTTCGCGGTGGGGAAATCATTTTTTGATAATATTTCTTGTGAGAAATTGAAGGATTGAAGGTGGAGATGACTGCGATAGAGAGAAGGTGGCTAGGTTACGCTTCTCAACGTAAATGTGATGGCGGGCGACGTCGCAATGTTTTAGTTTCCTCTGTGTTCTCTAAATGCGTATTTCACTAATATCGCGATAATATTCGGTAGTTATGTTATACATAAACTATGAAGATTAAAATAAGTAAAATATTATAAAAGTCTAAATTACAAATATTTTTTTTTTTTTTTTTTTTGCAGAATTTTGCCGTTTAGCGACCCGCAACTGCCATAATTTGAACCATTTTTTTCTTGAATATTTTTAAGATTATCTAAATTTTTCTCGTTTTCTATTTTTCTCATAGTGTTCTACTGAATGAGAATAAGTATACATTATTTTTCACGAACTAGGAATACTAAGGTGTCGTTTTACCTGTACATCACTTTCGATTCATTTCGCGCTTCAGGATGCCTAATTCAAGTTACGGACGTGCCTCTCGCTCGAATCACATTTTGGTCATGTGCTTATTCAAAAACAACTCGCGTTGGACGTGCAAAAATTAGTTGTCTAACCTTACACACACACACACTCACACACAAAGAAAATACACGGGTGACTTGTTCATTATCTGTCATCCGCCAAAACATTTCTTACTTTCTTTCGGTAAGGGCCAATTTTATATTGTCTGGTAAATTGGAGAAGTGCGTGTAGTTCGTGTCAGTTTCTAGAATCACAGTGGCGCCACAAGGCTGTTTTATGAGCATCATCCAACCACCGAGCGTAATAAGCGTTGTATAGACATTTTGAGTGCTATTTAGGAGCGAAACTTTACGTAAGTACGACGTATCCGGTGGCGACCGGATGGAGGTTGGGCTTTTTTGATGACGTCATTTGATGGACGGGAAAGGGGGGGGGGGGGTGGCAGCAGATGAAGGTATTCGTATTTATCATAATATTATTAGTGATAACGTAAGAAATGCAGTGTGTGGCGACTCCCGTGCATCTCATTAGCGCTCCGCAGCCTATCGGATTGCGACATCAGACTTTAAAGGAACTGTGCAACAATTTCAGTGCTTTACTTAAATAATTTGGGAGATGGTGTCTCCACCTTTCTAAAGTAAAAAAAGCAAAAAACCGCTTTTGCCTGCATGTTTTTGTTTTTATCTTAAAAATGGACAAAGTTAGAGGTTTTCAACACCTCTCAACTCCTTCACAATCTTCCGAGTCACGTGCGCTGTGACGTCAATGGGGGTCGCGCGGGGTTCCGGTGAAGCTCTCTCTCTCTAGAGCAATCAGTTAGCAGCGATAACTCATCCGCTTGCGACCGCATGACCACGTGCTGGCGCAGCGCGAACAACATGGTGAAAGGGGGAAAGTCTCATCCCTCCGGCTCCTGGCGGCTGTTCGCGGTAGCAAATAGAGCTGACGGTTTTGCTGACCTCGGATAGATGGCGCCACTAAAAGTCCGCATAATAAAGGTTTTGTCGAGGATACCAGATTTTTGACGCATTTATATTTATGCTGCAACAACAAGATTTTTAGAAAAATTACCTTTTATTGAGCAGGTATTCGCACAATTTGCTATCTTTCTACAAGTCCCCCCGTTGACGTCATGCCGCGTGTTTCTCATGGCCGCCGCTCGCGGCTGCAGCTCGGAGAATATTTAGATTTTTGCCTCGCGATTACGCCACGGAATCGCAACATTTAGAAGGAAGGAAGTGTGTTTTCTGACCTTTGCGACAAGATGAACTATGTCAAAAGTAGAAGATGCCAATTATTTGAATGCTAAAATCGTCGCACAGCTCCTTTAAGAACCCCGAACGACACATTACTAATCAACGAGGGTGAACGTAATCGGCCACGTTTTGCTGTTATTCAGTTATCAGTGACTATAGCGCAGTATATAATTTCCTTCGTGATTCTTCATCGCCAATGTTACGAACCTACACACACAAATTAGGTCACCCTCTTGGTACTTCGGAGTCTGGCCCCGTGGGCGGCGACACCGTAGCTGCAAGCTGCCAGTCGTTGCCGAAACTAGTGGCCGCGTATTAAGGCCCGTTCACACACTTGCAATCGAGTAGGACCGAGAAAAACAAGTCCTGTTGAGAACTTTTAAAATTTCTTAGGACGAGAGAACACACTGGCATGCTGGCACCACCTATGCGGTGACCCTGGAACTGCATTTCTCAAGACTAAAGATTTTGTGGGATTTCCGAGGTCAAATATGCCTAATACCGATAAGAAAAGTTCGTTTATAATATTAACCAAAGTTTCTCGAGCCAAGAAAGGAAGGAAAATACACGAGAGAAATAGAAAGTATGTCGGATCTCGTTTCCACTGCTACCCAATAGATGCCGCCAATGTGTCCTCTCGTCGTAAGAGATAGTAAGAGGTTCCAAGGCACTCGGTTCTAAGAGGTCACAAGTGTGGGAACGGGCCTTTAACAAGAAGCGTGTGCGGGAATCATCGCAACGATACCGCACGCCAAAAGGGGCAGTAATGGGAAATACGTTTCTGAAGCAAGATACTTAACTTTTTGTTTTCTAAAACGCAATAATGAGCGAGAATTACAGCATACACCGCACATTGTGGAGGATTGGGGGGAAGGGGGGGGGGGGGCATCATGTGGGGCTCCAGACACCACATTGTCTGGCTTAATGTAAATCTGGCATGACGATCTCGAATGCCCGTAACATATTTCGATAAATACGAAATGCGGCAGGGTCATTTTAGGAAAAAGTCTCGCAAAACATACTATGGGACGTAAAATTTTTTAGTGCTTATACGGTCCGTTCCTGCCTAGTACTTTATAATGTTGGCGTCACTAAGCAGGCCCATGTACTTTACCAATTTGAAAGAACCGCTTTACATAGGCAAATAACTTATGAGTGCTTGTCTGAGTCGTGGTAAAGAGACGTTGCAGCCTGATTAGAAGAGTATAAATAAATTTATTAAATAAACTAATTATTTGTAAGTCGTCTCAGGCGCAGCTAGTAAAAAAGCGGCACCCAAAGCATGTGTGTATATATAACTTTCGCTTTCGTCGGCCTTATTTCAGGAGAACAATTTGTCTCGGTCGCCTATACTAGTATCAATTTTCGTTTTCAAAATCATCAACAAAGCACCAACAAAACGAAAAGGGCGGCTACATAAAAAAAAAAAATTGAACTAAGGGGTAGAGAACACCATATTTCCAACTCGCAGCAAAATCACCGAGTTGCGAAAAAACGCTTTTTTTCCCCCTTGTTCGAGAAAGCAAAAAAAGAAAAAAAAAAAAAACGAAAAAAAAAACCCGGTAAAGATACGCAACCGGAAAACAATCATCGTCATTTCTGAGCGAGCGCTGTGGCCAAGAAGAGCGGGAAAACGGCCAACGAGGTCCTGATTTGCATCCTTCATTATGCGTGAACCGTTTCCACAACAAAAGACGACCGGTTGCAGCGAGCGGGCTTGATTAATGAACTGCGCAAAGACTGCTGCCGCCGCCACCACGGCGCGGGACAAAAACAATCAACACATGCTGTCCGACGACAAAGACAAAAAGAAAAGCACAATGGTCACACACGAGTACAGAGGCTGTTTCCCTGGATTCGATTAATGGACCCCAAGTCCGGAAGCAGCGGGAAGAAATTTTGGTATTTCTCGCTTCCTTTCTCCCTGGTCCTGTTTTTTTGTTCTGTCGATGTCGGTGCCACAGACCGACAAATGGGCGTGGTGTTTTGTTATGCGCTGAATCGTCTTTTTGCAGCTCAACCGGTTTTGCTAGTCTAACGTGAGTGTCGGATGACTGCGCGTTACTCCCTCTCACTGCCAGTGAGCAAAAAAATACATACAAAAAAACGCTGCTGTTTCTACGTTGATTTTCGAAGAAATGGGTGAGCCTAGCGCGCAGCCTGTTATAATAAATATAACGAAGCATGGTGAGCGCAACCTCTCAGCACTTTTCTGTTGGGCGAATATTCCCGAAACCCCTCTTTCCCTTGTGCGAGCAGATAAGGCCACTTAGTGTGTTCATGAAGGACGTGTGCGAGGAGCGCTAAAAACGACAGAGCCATTTCGTTGTTGTGCATACTTTTTGTGCACACAGTGGTGACGATACCGTGCTCTTACGGTCGGGTGACATGATAACTGCGCGTCAAGAACGACTTGGCAGGCCGAAGAACGGAACCGCAGCCCGCGTGTGTCCACAGGTACCCCAAGCTGTCGGCATGAAGCTTCCGAGGGCGTCAAAAGGGCGCATCCGCACTCCGGCTGCTTATTTCAAATGCTAGGCGACAAGGCATAGCATCGGCGGCTGCACAAGATTGGCTGGTTGTAGAAAGCGACGGCGTAACGCAACATCTTGTCAACCGAGGTGCCGTGGGAGACAGCGGGGCTAGGGCGTAGTTTGGCCGCCGGCGGGGCGACGCGACGCAGTGTTCACGAGTGCGCCAAGGTCGGTTCATATTTTGTAAGGAGTCATCCACAGACTCTCGCTGCGCCCCAGGGGTACACCCGCCGTCCCCCACTGTGTGGAGCCGAAATTGGCGAAAGGGGGACGTCACCGGCGATTTTCGGTTGCTAGGTGTTACGTCAGGGCCTCGCTCCCTAAAACCAGCCAATACAATTCGGCCTCCGTTGCCATGCGTCCTATCGCTTGCCTAGCCGCTCGAGATATGCACACCACCGCCATTTGTCGGCGCTTGCTGAAGATATTTCCTAGCCAGTTTCTACAGCGAATGAGGCTGTGGCACCATCCCATGGCAACGTGACGAATTTTGAATAATTCAAACGCACCAAACCGTCCAAGGTCACAAAAAAAAAAATCGTAAGGGCGCAGGCGAGGTGGTGAATATTAACCATGTTGAATTAACCTGAGACTGTGGTAGAGAAGAAACATCGAAACGTAGAAGGGGCATAAAATAGACAGTCTATTTCCTGTCCCTTCAAGAAGTCGTCCTGTTTATTTTTTGTCCCTTCTACTTTTTTTTTTAATGTTTCTACTCTTCCCCAGTTTAGGGGTAATTCAACAAGGTTAGCGTCTAAGTTTGGTGCCTGTATCAGGGCACTAATGCTAGCGCATGAAAAGCAAACACAAAAACTACAAACGGACACCGAGGTGTACAACACTAGAATGAAGCGGAACTTTACACGCGATTCGCGACCAAATAGATCTAAACAAAACACTCCCTCCCTTCCTCCACTCATTAAGCAATGTTGCAAAGTGACGTTCGTCGAAAGATTAGAACAACCTTTTTTTTTTTTTGCAATCGGCAATGTAGATTTCATTAGCAATAGTGGCAGCGCATGCCCCTTACACACTTTCGCGTTTTTAGCCCTTGAGGTATAGGTTTTTGACGGGACCATGCAACAATTGTTTTTCTTAAATAATTATTGCATACTTTTTTTTTTTCTTGCAGTTTATATTCTTATTTGAGACGTTCGTTATTTTTCACCCGTCTCGCGTTGTCGTTGAAAGTGTCGGTGAAAATTGAGTTCCTCCTTAATTCACTCCTTAATTAAAAGGGCCGGTGCAAGGATATTCGGTCCAATGTTTTTCTCTTTACACAAGCTTACTGGCGCAGTGGGACCCAAGTGTAATCGCACACAACGCTATTCCCCTAGAAAGCTATGGTCGTGGAATTTCAAGAATGAAAGCGAGCGTTTCCTTTCAATCTCTCCTTCGCAGAACTTGGTGACGTAATTAGTAGGTTCCATTAGTTGGTACAGTCCCCCAGTGATTATATTTAAATGCGGCTAATAGGTTGGACCCTGGCATAGCGTGACCCCTCGATTTGGACTCGCGATAATCAATTGCTCGACAAATACTCGGGTAGTGACTCGTGTACCATCATGACGACATTAGGCGAATCTTTACAATATCTGGAACTCAGCGCATGTCCCGTGCTTTGACAACCCCAGCGCCTGGCTATGATATACGTTAGTGCATATAATGGTGTCAGGTCACGTGGCCACTTCATGTGGATGCGAGTAGAGGGGCAATGTTCGTTTTTATTTAATTTTGCTCACGACTTCCACTGCACGAGGTCAAACTCTAATGCGCGTTTTATAGGTTATAAACGTAAGGATTCATTCTAGGTTATATTTAGGCAAAGTACAAAAATGGTTATACAGTCTATTTAACTGGCGTGTCAGAACAAGCTGTTACGTGACTAGTCAAAGGTTTTTGGACGTCCTTGTTGATAGCAGACACGGGAATGAATATGCGAAGGTCGGTGTTTGTAATGGGCCCGAGACATGGTTAGAGTTTGGATATGTTGGGCGATTGGTGTCTTGTCACTGCGGATCGTTTTCATCAGTGATGGCGTTGAGTGCGACATCAACAAGGATGTCCGAGCGTTTGCCGAAAACCTACTGTTTTACCGAATGTTAATGATAAATGTTTATTTATTGAGTGCCAAACGTTTTAAAACTTGCATTTTATAAACTTGTACAGTTCCAAATGTTTTTTTTTATCAGCATATGTGCCGATATAATTTCTAGCTGAAACGTTTCTGAAACGTATTTACCCCCAGATTATGCCAAGTCGTCTGTGACAGCCTTTCATTTGGGCGGAAAGTGGATATTGAGCCAGGTGGCGAAATCTACTCGTGGTCGGCGGAGAATCTGGATCAGCCCGGGCTCCATATATACCGAGTTTCCGCCCGTGATGAGCCGATTCCGCCAACGAGCTCCAAAATCGACGCGCGGAACCGCACGCGAATCCGCAAGCGTGAACGCGTCATATAGGGGCGCGTCCACACTTGCGGAAAACTCTCTCGCTGCGGGCCGCATTCACTGAACAGAACAAGAAGGCGCCGTTCAGATTTGTTGCCGCCCGCTTCCTGCGAGAACACAGAGTCGCCGAAGTCATCGTGCTTTAGAGAAACGACTTTTCCGCCATTTTGTTGCTTGGAATCAATCTTGTACTGTTTTCATTGGAAGTACCCAAATTACTTGTAATCGATTACTTATCGGAGTAGTTTCGTAATATTTTGATTACATTTTATAACATTACTTGTAACCCTTACTTTTGCTTTCCTCTCCCGTTTCTATTGGCGCACCTTCTTGGTACAAGTATGTCCTACCAAGAAATTTTGAACCAATTCTTTTACAAGAGGACGGTTTACAAAAATCTATTTATTATAAAAAAAGTTGATAAATCAATGATTCTAATTCAATACTGAAAAATACGCGAGGCCCGCTTTCAAACTGGCAGACATATCTGTCATTTTGAAGCTCTGAAGTAACCGGGCGAGTAACGGTTTATCTTTCAAGTAATGGCCAACTTCTTTTGTCTCGAGTAATCGTGTAATCAAAATTAGTACGTTTTTCGAGTGACGACTGCATAAAATCACTCTTTCCAGTAATTTTAAGCTTGATGCCAAACTGCATGGAACGCTTTGTATTTCCCCGGAAATTTTTAAGCAGATCGCGATATAATTAAGCGATGTCACCTGTGCTGTCTGACTTCGCATTTGAAGCGCGTGATGTCGCATTTTTGAATTTTAACTTTCGCCACAAACATCCTTTTTTTTTTTTTTTGCACCAGGAAAGAAAATGGCGCAGAGAGACTTTGAGAATAGAGTGTCGACACTCTAAAGGTAGCTTATTTGGTGAGTTTAGAATCGACCTATTTTATTCCGAGCAGACCGGCGCTGACATTATTATAAGACAGACTAAGTCACTTCTATTGAAATTTATACAGCAAATTTGACATGTGCCTTTTTTTTTTTGTGCCAGCGACAAACAAAGCGGTTTTTTTCTTTATTTTGATGGTCTTGCTCGCTTAAATCACAATAGCGGATACGCAAATCTAGAAAACGAATCGTTCTCGAAGAGCGCCTTTAAACGAGCCTTAGCATGGACACAACCCGAATACAAAAAACTGAGATTGCGGAAGAATATAGTGTCTCGGGCTGCGTTCACCCCCTCGCGCGCGCACACGCACGGACAGATAATTATTGACGTCATAAATAATTCAAAAACACTACTGAAATTCGCATCTGAAAAAAAAAAAAAAACACACACACACGCACACACACAAACGCCAGTTCCGCCAAACGTGCGCTCCAGCGGGAAACAATTCGCGATCCTGTATCTGCAATCAGTTGCCCGTGAGTGGAAACTAGGATCTCTAATTTACAATCCAGAGTGCGACTGGCCCGCTCGCGGTAAGCAATTATGGAAATGCGCGTGCCGTGAGGAGATGTTAGCATGCGCCGACAGAATTCGAATGGTACCGATGCGTTCTGCGGCAGACGAATCGGGGATATTGCCTCAAAGCACCTCAATGCACGCAAAAAAAAAAAAAAAAAAATAAATAAATATTCGATCGAATATTTAAATCTAAGAATCCGCTATTAGACGTGCCGGGAAGCGCAATTGTCAAATGGTCGCCATGCGAATCTCCACCCAATAATAGATTGTGTTCAGAGGTGCGCGCCACCTGGCAGTCGCTGGCTCAACCATCCGAGTTCGCCATTGTTTGGACATCCACTTTGAGAACGTAGGGGACACGAGGATGACGTCAGCGTTCGTCAGGAATTCGGATCTCATCACGCGACTCGTACGCATGAGTCTCCAATATTTATATATATATAATTTCTTTTTTTTTTTATGAGGCTATGATACGTCAAACATTGCGTTTTTTATTCTAGCATTAATGCGCGGAGCGCAAGTTCGTCTGCTACTTCTGCAGGGGTTTAGTGACGTCAGAACGCCGAGCTCTGATTGGTTCTCATTTAACGCTAGGGGGTAGACCTCAAGGGAGCTTGCCAAGCTCCCTTGAGGTCTACCCATGTAGCCACTAAAACGTCGTATTGAATTAGCGATTCCGAAATCCCCCCCCCCCCCCCCCCCCCCTCCCCTCCAACGCCACTGGTTGCTTTACGCTTTTGCACCCCGTTTAGTTTTTTTCGGTTTCCGAATGCTTGTAGCCATCTATCTTGCCCACTTTGCCATAGTAGTAGTAATAAATCACTGATGCCACGGCGAGGGATCGAGCAGTCATGGTGGAAGTGTAGGGAGAATATTTAGGGCGTTTGGGGTTTACGCCATGCCATAAAAAAGTCATGTATAGTTTAACGGGTAGTATAAATAATTCGGTTGAAAATTTCGGGATTTGTTTAGTTCGGTAACAGCAAACAGAGAAACTGAAAGAGCGTCGTGACGTTTCACTTTTGGCATTGCTTGGTTGGCTCAACGGGATTGCAGAGTCCGCTGCCTTCGAACCTAAAATGTAACGGTGCACAAAAATAAAAGAAATACAAAAAAAAAACCTCGCTTTGAGATGTGCAGGCTCCGTAGAAAATGGGTCAGGAAAATTTGGTAGGCGTTGCCGCTCCGCTACAAAAACCAATTCCAGTCGTGGAGCTCGACGACTTGCGTGCGGCTGTCGGGCGCACTCCTCTCTGAGAATCGAAGAGATCGGAAACAGCCTACCGTCGTCGCAATGCAGACCACAGTCGTCTGTCCGGCAATATGCCGTACGTAAATCAATACGGACGTAAGAGTAACTCCAAAAATAGACGAGGGCGAGTGTTCGCAACATTTGTCCATCTTGGGACAAAGAACGGCACTACGAGACAAAAGGAGAAATTGAAATCACGTTTCCGTCTGGCTTGTTGAGGGCGAATAGAAGAGTTTTTTTGGAGATACACCGAAAGAGCTAAGCGAAAAATCACGAAACAAAAGCGAGACTTTGTTCTGCGGTGCTTCGCTGCAGGTTTACGTCAAAATGAGATGGCGTTGCTTTCCTTTTTTTGTGTGCGAGGACTTACTTTTCTATTCATAGCTAAACGCGCCGCTGTTTTTATTTCATCCAACGTCTCTGGCATGTCGAGCACGGCCATGCTCAACACGTCACCACTTCTGTTCAGTTATCGCCTTTCCAGTACGCCCGTTTCTCTTGCGAGTCATCGTGAAGACTCCGGTACGCCCACTAGGTTAAGTTCCCCGTCCCGCTGTCCGCGCGTGCACGCGCAACAGGGAAGGGAGAACAGCACATCTACCTCCCTTTCCCGCGCATGCGCGTAGGCGAAGAATGGCACCTGTGCCTCGACATCCCGCGCAGGCGCACGCATTTGAATGTGACGAGCGGAAGTTCTCAGGGGGTGGGGCTGACTTAACCGTATTTCAAAAACGAAACATGGAAGGTGCAAGAAAAAAACAAATAATGCCGCAAAAAAAATTAATAATTGGGGGACAGTTAGGCATATAGGACTGGGTGAAGATAAAAGAAAAAATGATTTCAATGAGCAAAGAGTCCAAGGTCGCTAAGCTTGCGGAACAAAACGTTCTTTGCTTTCTGACGTAGCGGGGGAGTGACCCAAAAGAACGCCGCAGTTTCCTCCTCCCAGCACGCGCTCAACTTCGATACTTTTGACCTTGAAGGGACGAAAAATCCCTCACGATCCCTAGGTGGTGCAGGAGAGCACGAGACAGCGCGGGGAGGCGAGCGTTCACGTCGCTCGCTGTGTTGGGCCAAAAGTCGATCCCGTCATGCCTCGCTCAGACGAGGAGCCAGAGTAGACAACGGGCGTTCGTCTGCTACGATGAGACGTTCACACAGTGGAACCGAAAGAAAAATTAGATTTTCTGCTCGAAATCGCGTCCCGCGGGCCACAAACTCAAACGCGAGCTTGAATTGTAAGCTTCTGATATTTCACGAAGGAAGGAATCGACGACCCGTGCTTTATTTGCAAAATTTGAGTCGCTATGTTGCCGTACAGACGCTGAAACCTACCAGCCTGTAATGAAAGGCTCAGGACAAACACAGATGCCGCGAGATCTCACATCATCCGTGTGCGGGTGAAAAGTTGAACATTTGTCGACAAAGTTCACACAGCAGAAGCCTGTGAGGCATTCACACAGCGTCCAGGAAAACTATACACGGAGACGTTGCCCGAGGGTTCAGCAAAATCATATTTGAACGGTACCTGTCTTGCCCTGTCGTATTGTGTTTGAGAAAGCTCTCGTTCTCAACGCCCTCACCAGGGAAATGAAGTCTTACGAAACGTATTGCTAGATATTCCAACGAACTAGATTTAAGCCGTATCATTTCGGTGGTTCACTCATAACACCATGCTTAAAACGAAACAAGCTCTTGCGCATAAAGTGTCATCATTTATTTCTAGTGTATGCTGTTTTGCAGTCAGCTGCTTTCGGAAACTTACGCTGAAATATCTCTGACAGCCTACTTGCTTAATTAGAAATCATCGCAAATATAAGTGACACGTTGCAGCAACAAACGTTTATAAATAAACGATGGCAACGACTGCACTCTCGCAGTTCCACCCATCACGTCGAACAAAAAGGCGCAAGTTTCGGTTTGAGGTCGGTACTTTTCTACAGAAGTACTATGTACAGCCAGTACGGATTGAAACCCGAACGCCGGAACGCGTGGCCATCGATACAGGCTGCTCCACCTGGAGGGCCCCTGAGAACTAATGAAAATGCACCTGGGTGCGAGGGTGCGGGTCCTACTAAGATATCTTCAACCCTCGCGCTGGGCGTCTGCGACCTCCGCGTTTCGCCGGTGGCGCGCTGTAAGCGCCGTAACTCCTCTGCGTAACTCGGGGTGCTACTGCGTCGCCGCACTGTCGCCCGGTCAACACCGGGCGTCCGCTTAACCTGGCTATAGCTCTTTGGGATAGGCCCTTCTCAGACAGGGTGATGAATTTTTTCCTCCCCGGAATTGATACGCCTGGCATATTGGCATATCGGTGGTCACCAAAAAGAGCGTCAGCAAGCAATTCCTCGCTTTTTAATATTCGACTGATAACCTCACACAAAATCATGGGCATCGCTCATAAAAACCGAGGCATCCGCGTCGATCTGTTGCAGCATTTTTTTTTAAAGTATGGTCGTGCGAATAAAAGAAAAATATTTCGCGTTTATGACGTTTCAATATTTCTCAGAAACCGCGCAAAGCACCTTGTTCACCGGAGCCCCAGCGTGGTTCCGGTGACACGTCATCAAGTACTACGGGTCTTCTGTGCACGAAATGTTTCAACTTTCATTTCGCCCTTGCCATACACAAAGCGATAATGAATGACAGCGCTGAAGAGATATCGCTGGAAATCCGATACACAAAGCGAGTGACAGTACTTTTTGTATCTGATGAATGGATGGATGGATCTGGCTAAACCCTGTGAATCGGGCGGTGGCTTGCGCCACCTAGCCAACATTATAAATCTAATGATATGTTTTGAACTCCAAGATTAAATCTCACCCCTGCCTCGATTTTAGCCACCAGTCTGATAACCTCCGCTTGGTTATTTCTACCCGTGTAAAGTCTATTTTTCCTTCACTGTCTTTAAAACCCAATGCTTTGATTAAATCCGCCCGGTCACTGTTAACTGTTGGGTGAAGCCCTTTACAGAAAAGTATTAAGTGTTCAGCCGTTTCCTCCTGCTCCCCACACACACTACATAAAGTGTCCATCTCCTGGTACTTAACCCGGTACGTCTTAGTCCGCAATACTCCTGTCCTGGCCTCAAACAACAAAGAGCTTCCCCTAGAATTATCGTAGATATTTTCTTTGCAAATTTCCTGTTTGAACATTCTGTACGTCTCCAGTGCTGGTTTTGTCTGCATACCCGTTTCCCACAGACCCTTCTCTGTTTCTTTTATCCTTTTCTTAACCCGTAATTCCTGGTTGGCGCCCCCACTGCCGCCCAAATATTTGCTTGATAATTTTCTAGTTCGCTTTCTCCATTTGGTATCTACATTCCTCATGTACAAATAACTGAAAACTTTCCTAGCCCACTGCTCTTCCTCCATTTCCCTCAAACGGCACTTACAGCGCGCTACCGGCGAAACGCGGAACTCCCAGACGCGCCGCGCGATGGTCGAGCTCGTCTTAGTAGGACTCGCACCCTGGCACCCCGGCGCATTTTCATTAGTTCTCTGGGGCCCTCCCGTGGAGCAGCCTGTATCAAATGCCCCCAGTAAAGGCATTCTAACTTATCGTTTGATGAGCTCCGATGGCTCCGAGATCACGAATGACTCGACAATAACTCTCAGTAACCCTTGTCTCATTAAACACATCACAGTTAACGCGCAACAAAGTCACCCTCGACCCTCAACCACACAACATTTATTTAAAAAAAATATTGCGTTTCTAACGCGTTTAATATTCTTGATCACAATATTAACTGTTATGTGCAACAAAACACGATCGAAGTTTCATGGTCGAGAACAACCTACTGACGTAATAAAATTCAGTTTTCCCGTCTCTCCTATAGCAAGCATTAGCTCGTGTCAAGCGATGACCGCGGTGGTGCCGCTCAACCCCAGCAATACAGGCCTCTATCCGTAATCCAGCCTGCTAAGAAATCAGTGGTGCAAGTGCCATTAGATATAAATCGTTTCTTTGCATTCAATTTTCGCGATGACAACGTAAACGGCACCACACTGCCAGATCTTGAGGAAAGCCTGTCGTCTCCAGCGTCTGCAGCATCACTCGGAAGTACCAAAGCGCCACCACGCGGGACAGGTTCGATGAGAGTTTCAGTGGTTTCAGTTTCGTTTTCGAGTTCATCGCCTTGGTGGCGCAGGCATGTAAACTTTTTTCAGACAATATTTTCAGCAGAATTTGAGTGCAAAACGCAACATGAGTCCCGTCTACGCAACCAACGACGCCTAGAAGCATGCCGTCGGCTCGGGCGAAGCCCTCCTTGGTGGCGGCCTGGCTTTCCGTATGGAAGTTAATCCAGCGGCTGCCGAGGCACTCGACAATGGCAGCCGCAAAACCTCTGACAGCCCGGCTCACAGTCATCTGGGAGACTGACAGGTACTCGTCAGTCGCCACCATGCCTTGAAAGCTACCGGTTCCGCAGAACCGGAGAGCGCAGAAAACTTGTTGTTCCATGGGCATGGTAGACGCGATTGTCCACCGCCTCGAAGTCCGGGCGCCGAACGAAGCTCGTCGCGGAGTCAACGCACAACGGCTTTCGATAGCCGGTACTGTCGCCGAAAGTCGTCGTCGGGGGGTTGAAAGGCGTCTCGGTAGTCTCGGTAGCGACGCCGACGGTGGCGGAAGATAGGTACGGCCGCAGCGTACCGCAGCGTACAGCACCGTCATGTTGACAAAGTTTAACTTCGCCTCGATGCGAAGCGAAGATTTAAGGCTCAAACCACGGCTCTCGCACAGTTCTGAAGCGTCACTTTGACGTCAGCGACAACTTCGACAATCGAGGTTTCTAATCACTTTTTGTTTACTCAAACTTTGGAGGGATTTGGAGCGTCAACAGGTCGCCTAGGGACAATCTGCAAAGCATTAATTTTAGCTTGGCGTAGGGATGTATAGGACAAACGGGCGCTACGTCATCGGCGAAGCTGTTCAATCAGCGGGCTCCTCGCGTCCCTCACGCGCTGCACGCGCCCTTCGATGAACTTTGCTACATTCTGCCGCTCTCAAAGAAATGAGCGTTCCAATGATTGACATTTCGCTCCGCGCGAAGTCAGCGTCGCGACAGTCCAATTAGCGCGTTCCGTAAACTTCGGGCACAAAGTTGTGCTCGACGAATTTAGCAACCCGAGTGGAAAATTTGCGAATGCGGAAGTTAGGTGAGGCTTGTGAGACAGCCGAGTCAGGCAGGCGATCTAAGCGCGTGAGTAAGGCGAAGTAAATAGGAAAAGTAAGATACGCGAGTGAGGTGTGTGAGTGAGGAGACTGAGCACGTGCGCGGGCTTGTGTAATATTGAGTGACTAAAAACCGAACACCGCGCGCAGCCTTTTTGCCAGGTTCATCTGCCGTCTAAACCTATTTTCGCCGCAAAACTCGTAAAACTGTTATATAAAAAGAGTAAGATTTTACGACTGCTTCTCCGTCACACCCACAACGCGGTATAAGACACTTACCAGCACAGAAAAAAGCAAAACACGCACACACACAGACATGAAAACAAGATAATGCAATCATATCGAAAGGGATGCAGGACACAAAAGAAGACGGAGGTCCTGGAAAGGGACGCAGAGCGGACGAAGGAAAGGGGCGACACTAAACCGCTTAAAGGGGAGACGAACGTCGTAAACTGGTTTACTGCCGGCGATTCTGCAGCGGACCCGGGGCCAAGGTTTCGTCTCCAGTGAAACGACTACTGCACGGGAGAGTTATCGAGCCAAATACCGACGCGAAGACCGTGCACGAGTTTGAAAGAAAGAAAAAAATAAGATTCTCGGAGGAGCCACAAAAACGGCCCTGGTGGCAATTTTGAGGACGTTGCGAGCGCCGGCCACTCATTTGGGGAACTGGCTTGCAGCGAGCTCCCTCGCCATTACAGGGTGTGGCGCTAGTGCGATTGCATCACAGCGAAAGTGCGGATTGCGTCGCGATTTGAGGCGCACGGTTTGTTGCCAGCACGAGACGCAGTCAGGATGAAGCTTTTTGTGCAATTCGCTTCTAAGCAACTATACGCAACAGATGAGAGCCTCGTTAGAAACTTGCTTCATCACCGATCTAAATCTGAGAGGCGACCTCAAAAATGTTCGGGAAAACCTTACCGGTAAATGCTGCAATCAAAGTTTCTGCAGAGCGGTAATAGGATGATAGGTACTCGACATGCCCCGTGCGTTTTAACCTCTCAGTGACTATAGCAATATTCGGACTAAAAAAAGAAGGGCACCTCGACGAATATTGTACTTAGGCTAGAATTTTAAAGCGAATCCGTTTAGGAGCTCGTGTCGCAGAAAATCGATGGCGTGGCAGAAAAGCCGGCGTCGGTGACGTGCCGAGAAAATCCTTATTGGTCGATACGGTCGTGACGTCACAGCCACATGACCCTGCGCAGGAATTTTGAACAACTCACAACGCTCACGTGAAACGTGACGTCACGCGTGGAATGGAAGTGATTAAAGAAATGAAAGACGTTTACAATCGCCTGTAGCGCCGAATTAGAGCGCAGCTGTTGAGGAGGAGGAGGGGAAGGTACAAAGAGGAGGCTATGCCCCTCCTCCTCACCCGCACCCTCCCCTCCTCCTCTCCTCGTCCCCTCCTTCCATTTAGAAGGAAATTCGCGCTAAATTTAGCGGTGAATTTTTCCGTTGAATTTAGCGGTTAATTTTTTCCACTAAATTTTACAGGGAAATTCTGCCGCTAAATTTAACAAGGAAATTTCCCCTCTGATTTTAGCGGGAAAAACTTTCCGCTAAACTTAGCTGGGAATATTTTCCACTAAATATAGCAGGAAACTTTTTCCACTAAGTTTAGCGGAAAAATGTTCATGCTAAACTTAGCGCGGAAAGTTTTCCGCTAAACTTAGCGGGGAATATTTTCCGTCAAATTTAGCGGGTGGAAATTATCCATAATGCAACGCGCGGTGACGTTACGAGTGAGGTCACTGGTGACCCTCGTAACGTCACACGTGAAGACGTCATCATGGGGAACGTCCCATAATGCACCGCGCGGTTATGCCGACGCCGGCGGGGACGCCGCTCAAGCCGGGAACGGGCGCCCAAGAGCTGCGCTCTAAAACATGAGATGTAATGCGAAATAAAAGTCGCCGCATATTTCAAATCTTATAAAGTGTTAAAATCCTATAAAGTAATTTATTTGCTTTAAAAAAAAAGTGAAGAGGTTTCTGTATTTTTGCGGAATTTCAAAATATTATTGCGGATGCAAAAGACTTGGCAAACGTAAACTGAAAATAAAGGTTAAGTCGGCGAACTTGTGCCAGAAACCAAACAAAGAATAAGCGTCAAAACACTAGCAGCTAACGTTTGTGAGTAGGCAATGCCAAGGTCGACTCCTCTTCGACTTCACTCGGCATCTCAAATCTTCGACCTGAATGTTTGGGAGTAAGAAAGGGCGTTACTGACTCGGCAAGGTCATTCCGACTTTCTTAACTTTTAGATAAGGGGTAATGTTTTTTAAGAAAAACATTAGTAATATTTTTTCTTAAAATATCATAAACTACGACACTAGTCATTTGCCGAGTGCCCAGCTTCTCTTTTTTTGCCAAAGTAGTAGAACAGGAGGTCCAGCGAGCCGTTCAACTGGGGGCTCTCACCAACGCGGCAACAGCACTTGAAGAAGAGCCGTCGGTGACGTACGCCCCGATTACCAGGAGTCTACCAGGAGTCCAGCAGTAGTACCCTGCCAGTACTCGGGGCCACCTCGACGGACCACCCTGACTCGAAAGTTTGTTCGCCACCAAGATGACCGGGCTCAGTACGCCCACCGGGAAACATATGCGCCGAGGAAGACCGACGTATGGCGAACGGCCGACCGTTGCTCGCTGTGCTACTACTGCGGGGAACTCGACCACATTTAACGCCGTTGTTTCTACCAGAAAGTAGGGCTGCATGGCTTCCACCCGAACGACTCACGCCCACACTACTTTGAGCGACCATGAGAGATCAATGAGTACCTCCGACGACCTCCAGGCTGCCCCAACCGCACATCGCCGCGGGTGCCGGTCGCAGTCACCACGATGTCCAGCTTCGCCGCTGCACAGACTCCGTCGTGAGAGCCTCTGGATCCTTGCCAATCGTAGGCTAAACTAAAGTGGCAACGCCCGGAGGTGGATTTGCCGAAGACAAACAACTCAAGGAACCTCCATGAACGTCAATGGGCCACCACTCTAACGACGCCACGCATCGGAACGACGTTTTTTGAAAGGTGCCGAACAACCTCAATGTCATCATCGACGAGCACAACAGATCTGCACTCGTGAACACTGGCGCAAACTACTTTGTTATGAGAGAGAAGGTCTCACGACGCCTTTAGAAAGTAGCCGTGGGTTGGCCAACAAATCCGGACTGCCCGAGGACACTTGATTACCCGAGTTCGAAGGTGCACTGCGCGAGTCGAGCTCCATGGGGAGACCTGCCCCGTCAAATTCGCAGTACTAGAAGGCTCTGTAAGAGACGTCTTTCTCGGAATGAACATTTTGTGTGAATAAGGCGCACACATTGACCTCGGAGCGAACCGTTTGACGCTGTGAAAACCTGTTTTTGCCCCGGAGGTGCCAAAACGACGCCACATTCTGTCCAAATCATCGCCGGCCACGTGAACCTGGTGCCGTGGGCAAGTGCTTTCGTAGCTCAGACGGCCCCGTGGTTTACTGTGATCCGTCATTTGATTTTACTTAGATAGATAAGGCAAGTATTATTTACTTATCTACAGCTCTCGGTTTCTGGAGCATAAAGGCAAATGAAACGCCAATCTTACTGCCTAAAGCTTAGATCGCAAGAAATGAGACGCCTTTTTAGGTCAATAAAAATGAAAACAGATGATAACTCGAGTTGTTTACGAAAGAATAGTGAACATCCGGCAGATTTCTGTAACTTGCCTGACACAGACTTCGTATTCCTTTAAAGACGGTTCTAACGCTTCTTCACTGCTTTCATTGGAGGAAACGTTGTCTCCTGTACTGCAGCGATGTCAACTTTCACTTAATTAAAAAGGCGTGGTAGCTGGTATTGTTTCCTCCGTGACCTTAAACCTTTTACATTTAGGGTAACAAAATGTAAAGGGAGGGCGGAAATCTGGGTATTTTTTAGGGAGTGTTGAAGTCTCCACTGTGGCTGTCATCGATTACCATGAGGTTTGCCACTAGCTTGAAGTAGGGCTTGTGTCAGATGACAGCCTGTTTGCGGTCTTTCTTGGATAGTATTAGATATACCTCTTCTGGAGCGAGATGTTACGTCGGGCATACCATGGTAGCGATCTATTGCACTTTTGATGTTCTTGACGCCTCAGTGGTTGGCACGCTGGCCTTGAGCTCTGAATCTGCCTCGTCGCCGTCGTTTTCTTCGTGTCTTGTTGTATCGTCCCCAACAAAGGTTGGCGCTGATGACGTAGACGACGTGTCGTCCTCATCAGGTGTCGGCGTTGGTTTAGGTAGGCCTCCAGGGTCATCAAGCTTGCTTTTGTTAATTACAGGATTTTGCATTAGAGAAACCTGCTCCACATATGCTGTGCAAGCTACGGCCGATGGTGTCTGTCCCGTGGTGTCGATGACCTCCGTGATGTCCATGAGCAGCTTGACATGGTCCAAGAAGCTTCTTGGCACACGTTGTTACGCAAGAATTCGTCATGTGCCCATACCGTCCACCTTTGTAAGAACGATGGGTATTTCACTGGCGATGGACATGGCCGACTATTTCACACCTGAGGCATAAAAGTGGACGTCCGGGTCCAAGCAGGAGACATTGGCAACCATCAATTTTGAGGAGATATAGTACTTTTTTCAATGGTGATGTTATCGTGGAGCGTGATGTTCACATTCCTGTTTAACGGGTTCATATGCTCCATACGAGGTCATCTCCGCTTTTCCCGTTTGATGTTTCGCACGGTTCAGTAATTTTGTTAACCCCTAGGGGACAAGTCGATCTATAGAATGGTACTGTAGCCACAATATCTTCATTTTGATATCTCGAGTGCCATGGTCCAAAACCAAACACCTCTGACCTTTCACGAGGAGTTCACCTCGATCACAGAGCTTTGCCTTCGCGAGCGCGTTTGTGCAGGTGAGCATCCTTACATGGCTCACTTCGCATTGACCTGTTGCCTTGACGTCACGGAGGTCTATAACCTCTTTGATGGAATCCCGAAAGTCCGGGGCCGAGTCCCCCCTAGTGCTTATGTCGGCGTGAAAGGATATGGAGTTTATTATTAGGTTGTTAGTTGGGAAACGAGAAAGGATTACTTTATAGGCGGTTGTACTTTTGTCAGAGGGTACGGAAAAAACTCGGCAAGTGGCCGATACGGTGGTTCCACCAGACATCGTAATTTCGCAGTCGTTCAGAATGGCCACTACTCCCTCTAGGCTACGCAGACACGCTTGCAAGGCATGGGAATGAGTGGATGCTTATATGTTTAGCTATCGCATTCCACTCTTAAAGGCGAAGCTTAAGCCTCCTCTTGTAATTTTTTACTGGTTGGACATCTTGGCTCATCGTAGAACTCTTAACTCGTTTAACGTCATGAGTGAACATATCGGTCCACATTTCATCTTTAGATTCATGTTGAGCAAGTCAAGAGTTATAACGACTCAGGAGATCAAATATCGTCTGAACTCCTCTTCGCCTTTAAACCAGAGCTTATATTGGTTTCAGAAATATATTCCAGGACTCGTGATGACAGAATGCAGTGTTATTATATTATAGTAGAAAAGCCTCGACCGATGACTCGAAACACCGTCTTACAGAAAACGGTTTTTGAAGTCTAAAACAAAAGCAAACAGAAACTCTTGAATAGATATTGATCCCTAACTAGCCCCCTTATTTATAGTTGACTTGTTTCAGGTAAACCAAATCCATCGTGAAGCTCAGTTTTATCTAGATATAAATCTCTTCAATGGTTAATCTTTGAAGTCGTTTTATCTCTTGACTCGTTAAAACTCTCGCTTAGTTGGATCTTTTGACTTTGTATTCAATCATTTGACGCGTTTCACCTCATGAATCGTAGAATCTCTTGACTCGTTCGATCTCTTAACATCATCCAATGTCGTGGAACCCCGATGACAGCTTTAATTTATACTTCGTTTCATTATGGGTGTGAGCAGAACAGAAACTAGAGAAGCGAGAGCAACGCTCTTAGTGGGCCTTCCTTGCACGCGCGCTCGTGATGTGAATCCGGCTTTCAAAACAAAACGCTTGTGCTTCAAGGATCGCCTCTGCTAAAAACTTATGGTAAAACAAAGCAGCTGTTGGTGCCAACACCAACGGTGTTTTTGCCAGACCAGGACGCGATGCAAATAATGCACGGTCCGATTGCGCGCATTAATGATGCCCTTGAACTCAGCATTCTCAATTTTACATGTTTCGGTCTTTTAAAGCACTACACATGTCCAAATAAATGCTGAAATACTTGTGTTGAGTATCTTTTGATCAGCGCGGAGACAAAAATGTACGATAATCTCGATCCAAACAATCTAATTTCTTTCCTTACTCAACGGAGGAGACCTTTGTGTGCTCCTTACCTAAGGAAAGGATGAGGTGGGTGCCTGAAACGAAGTGGCGCCTCCTTTTAAGTGAAGCCATCTTTTTCTTTACTTAAGGTAAAGAAGCGCAGAAAGAAAAGGCCCGTTCTTGAATTTGGAGTCAATTCTTTATTTCAAACAGGTTTTGTTAACTGAAACAACCAAAAGTTGTTAGGCTTAGCGTCTACCCACTATGCTTTGGATAACTCAACCCTCTCGCGTCGTCGCTTTTAACTCGTTCCTTCTCTCTTACATCCTAATTCAAGGAAGGGCCTTCTATTTCTGGGTTTCCTTACCTTACGCAAGGCAAGAAAATGGCTTCATTTAAGGAAAGGCGCCATTTCGTTTCAGAAACTTCCTCATCTTTTCCTCAGGTAAGGAGTTCCTTCGCTAGGTAAGGAAGCGATGAATGTATATGGGGTCGAGGTTACGGTACTCTCTGGCTTCAGCACTGCTCAACAAATACTTAACGGGAGCGTTTTAGCAAATATTTTGACATCTAAAGTACGTTAACGAACCAAGCATCTAAAGTTGAGAATGATGAGTTCAAGAGCATCAATAACGCGCTTGTTCTGACCGTGCATTACGCGCCTTGGGTTCTGGTCTGGCAAGAACACGCGATTTGCTCGCACGTGCATGTTTTCCGTCGGCGCTACCATTGACCTGAAAAATATGACGAGTTGTGAACGTGTCACCAACGCTATTTTGTTTTACCATAAGTTTGAGCAAAGCCGATGCTACAAGAGCAAGCATTTCGTTGCGCTCGCTCCTGTAGCTTCTCTGCTGCTCACACCCGTAGCGAAACGAAGTGCTAATCAAAGCTGTCATTGGTCTACAGCAAATCGAATGAGGTTGAAAAATCCAACGAGTCCGAAGGTTCAACGTGTCAAAAGACGAAACGCGTGGACAGATTCAATATATGTCAAGACGTCCAGAAAAGTGCGAGTTTTAACGAGCAAAAAAATACAACGACCTGAAAGATCAATTAGTGAAGAGATCTATCGCCAGTTAATACTGAACTCTAGAGTGGATTTGATTTACCTAAAACAAGTTCACTATTAGTTAAGGAGGGCTAGGCAAAGATCAATATTCGTTCAACTTATTGTTTTTGTTTCTTTTTGTTTTAAACCTAAAAAAAAAGGTTTGCTGTGAGACGGGTTTTCGAGTACTCGATTGAGGTTCTTGTACTACAATATGGTTACACTTCACTTTGTCATCACGAGTTCTGGAATATATTTGTGAAACCAATTTAAGTTGCGTTTTAAAGGCGAAGAAGAGTTGAGAGCTAATATCGAATCTCCTGACTCGTTATACCTCTTGACTTGTTCAACATGATTCAAAAGATCAGATGTGAACCGAGAGGACCAATCAAGAGGTTAAGCAAGATAAGGGATCCACACTGAGCCTAGGTGTCCAACCAGTAAAACGATTACAGAAGAGGCAAAAAAGGTTTGATACTTGTTAAAATGATATTACACAATTTGTTTACGTCGTTTGGGACGTGATTGTCACATAAAGAGGGCTTTCTTAGATGTATGCCAGCAATACAAAGTGTTTTTTTTTTGTTTTGTTCTTTCTTCGCAGCTAATGCTGAAAGCAGATTGAGACTTATATAAGTTTTGCCTTGCTAGCTCATTGTGAAGTTGTGTTCATCACGAGACCTCATTGAGTGCGTTTTCTTGGGCCTGCCTCGTTTGCCACCAGCTTACCTGGCACGAGCATCTTCGAAATAGAAAGCGCCGGCATTCAATAAAAAATGGTGCCTTTTCCACATTGTATTCACCAGTGCTGTGAGAGAGGTTGGGGAACACGAACCAAATTACCCTCCTTCGGCGTGGGGACGCATCCCATGCTTGCTACACCGAGGGGTCTTCCTCAACGCGTCGACGCTCGCTACCGCTCATACACAGCCTAAGTCAGGTTTGTTTGCAGTCAACAGTAGCGCCTTCCTTGCTGAAATGAGTTTCGTTCTAAGAGGCACAAGTTAAAGTTTGGCATTCCCGAACTTATACTCAAACTACGTTGATACGGTGTGAAAGATCAGACCCCTTTTAATTTTTTTTTCAGGTCAGACGTTTCTTGGAATTCGCTGATACGAAATATCGTCGATGCACACAATCAAACCTCACTGGTATACGGAACGGGGCTTCGAGACTCATATTGACACTGTACTGAATTGTACTGCCCAATCATACCCTCAGAGGATGCGTTAACGTCTAGACGCAAACAACGCGGCCGCTTCGTTCGGCACTGGTGGTGACAGCCATTAAACACGCGCTCCGCTTGCTCTAGGGCCCCTATTCTTGCACGGTTCCGGTAATCAGAGACGTGGAAATAATCGTGAAAAAAGTCGTGACAAAAATCGCAAGTAATCCAGAACATGGTCAACTCGAAAGCGAAAAGGAAGCATTTTAGGTAGCTACGGCGCTTCATTCGATTCGTAAGGAAACGAGTGAGGAATCCTTACATTAAAGGAGCCAATATAAGGATCGATTTATAATTCGTAGGTGCGTCCACAAACGAAAAAAAAGGCGCCGATGTAAGGAAAGCAGGCTTCTTGAAATCGAAGGTTAGCTTCTCTCCGAATCGGCCTTCGTTGATATCGTAGCCGACAGTTTAACAATCACAAGGCGTTATTTATATTGTTCACTCGTCTTGTTTTATGACCTGTTCCGTGTCGTTCTTAAAGATGAACACCGCATCTGATCGACTTCGGAGCAATAATAAAATGCTTACGAATTCCTCTCCCCTCTCCCCCCCTCTTTTCCTTCCCGCGTTTCTTATGAAGGCAGTGACTATAGTCGTGGTAAAAAAAATCCCCCCCACACACAACATGACGGTCTTATTACACAAACCGCATCACATATTAAGAGAGACCAAAACGAGACATCTGCTCCTAATAGGCACTCGACCACACCGCATCATAAAAGAAACTTGATATCGCTAGCAGTCGTTTTTTCACCGATGGCACGCGGGATACCACATCCTCGGGCCTTCGGAGAGGGTGGCGCTTACGCAAGGCGTGGTGGGGCCATGACTCCTCCGGTTGACAGCCCGAAGCGCCTTGTGCGCGAAAAGAGGTCCCGAGGGCGTTTCAGGGCGGCTTTTCAAGTCGCGCCCGCGCGGCCTGTGCCAGGGGCCGCGGCGAGGCGATCAAAAAGACCTCGGGACGAGTCCCACGGTGCTCGTTCGTTGCCGAGCACCGCGTGAGTCGCACGCGCATAAATCGTGATACCGCCTGTCGCTGAAGACGCTTGCAGAAGACGCCGCAACCAGCGCGCGTTTCGCAAGAAGCGGGGAAAAGCCAACCGGAACAGGTTAGAGTTAGTTCATAATTGCATTCCAAAGACCTGTTCACATATAGTTTCTTTTTTGTTACTTTTTTGGGTTGCGTTATGTTGCAAAAAGCTTGCGTTAGGGATCACCGAGACATCTGTGCTACGTATCAAGCGTGGCAACCAGCTCAAGGAGTAGACTTATACGCTATATTCGAGCCTCTCATATTGCGCTGACTTGTGCGTAACATTACTAAACACGGGAAAACGCTCCTGTGTTGTCTAAAGTCACTGGGTCCCGAGAAAGTAGCACCAAGCTCCCCGTGTGGTCACCATTTTGGTTCATGGAATTGGCAGCTTCTGCTTTGCTAGGCACCCTATCCTTTACCTCTCTATTTTTGGTGAGTCGATTCCGATTTCTGCTAATAGGTTGCTTTGTAACACCATATCTTTAATATGAAATTCGTTAATCCATACACCGGTGAAACAAGAACATGTTTTTGCAGCGCCACCAGACGAAACGTCAGTGCTTGGCGGCATTAAGATTAATTTCCCTGCCTTGAGATACGCACGACCAACGGTTACATCGTAAGAGATTTGTGGAAATAAGCATGATTGATAAGTTGACTGCTTGGACAGTGCCAGAGACGCTTATATTGGCGAGGAACGCTTTCGACACGATTACTTCCTCTAGCGATCTTGGCGTCACTGGTTCAAACGACACTCTCGAAGCCTCGAAGAATTAATTGGACCAGACTGACCATTGCCGATGCAATGGAAGCCAATCAGCCAATCACCTGGCGAGGTTTGGTAGTGTATATGCTATTATTTGTTCATGTCTGGCTAGCAGGCAGGGAAGGCATTGGGGCGCCGCTTTTTCAGGATTCGGTTACCTTGGTGCGAATGGGCCTTTAAGCCGAAAACACATACTGCGCATACATCGCACAAAAAACACGGTGTTCGGAAGAACACACGACGACAAACTTATTTGTGGACACGGCTCCAGCATGTTCGCGAAGCAAGCTTGCTTTACATATTTGCGTGCTTCGAACATGTCTTCAAACAGCTTTTTATTATGACCAATGTTTCAGGACTGTTATGTAAGAAACGCGCCTCGGAAAGTGTCTGCGGACGTTCGTTTGTATGCTGTTCTCGGAGTGTGACAGCGGTTTTGAGAAAGCTAATTCAGATTTTGCGAGTGGCCACAAAGCCTGTCTCCATTCGACTTTTCTCTGGGAAGAAACCACGGTACAAACCTACTATATAATAAACACGCAGACACACATACAAACACACAAATATACACACACACACACACGTAAACGCACGCACACGCACAAAAGATTCATTGGATCTCCCAAGCGTTGAAAAACGCAGCATCCTTGCCTTGGAGAAACGACCGGGGCAAAAAGAAAACGAAACACCATCCAAAAAATTAAAAAAAAAAAAAAAAAAAAAAAAAAAAAAACCGGGATCTCAACGCAAGCGCTGGCGTCCGGACAGTCCGGCGCGGACCCTTAATCGAATTGGGGCGGAAGACGTCACGTTCCTCGAGTAAATTTCTCACAAGCCACCGTGACATGTGCCTTGGCGCAATGACGCCGAGGGAAACAGTGCAGGCTGCGGAGACCCGATAAGACGAGGGCTTGTGGAGAGCTCGCGTCTGACGCCGTTAATCCGCTGTCATTCGCCAGACTACTTGTGCCGCACGTACGTAAGCACACACACAAAAAACACAAGGAACAAATAGCGACCGGCATAGCGGGGCAAACGCCGCTAACTGTTCAAGTTCGTTCAGCCTTCAATGTACTGATGCAAGACAGTGAGTGCCTCAGGAAACTGGGACCGAGGACGTTCTGTTAGCTAAAGTCGTAACATAAACAATAACAAAAGAAAAGAACAAAGAGACACGACCGCATTTCAGTGTATTTGTCGACGTTTATTGACTAACGTGGATGCGCGAGCAAACGTTTGCTTTACGGAGGAGACACTTGGAGAAAGAGTTTGTTGCTTCAGAGTTCGACGTGGTTTGTTACGAACATCGTCCCCGAAATAATTAGAAAAAAAAAAAAAAATTCGCGAATACCAAAGACGTTGAAAACTTGCTCCTTATGCGCATGGTTTACATAAGTATCGAGTCGTCGTTATCAAGGTTTTTACTATCTGCCGGTAGTTGTGTGAAAAAGTCTACAGCTTTCAGAGCGGAGAAGAAAACCACTGACTCGATCAAGTTATCGCGCAGCACTTTTTTTTTTGTTGAGTTACATATTATTAGGCAGAAAAGTTGAGAGCACGTTGCGGTAAATTATAAGCGCTGCCATAAAAAAAAACAAAAAACAGACGAAGTTTGGGCGAGCTCCTTGAGCCATAACGCGTTGGAGCGGTTCGGTTACTTTTGAACTTATATTTCTTTTATTATAATTTTTGCACCACTAGTGTTTTATGGCCAAGGCTAAAAAAAGTGGGTGACGACACTGCAAAATATATTTTCTACTGCTGTTTTTATAATGGAGCAAGAAGTACAAGATGTGTGTGCAGTAACCGGGTGTGCTTTCCAAACAAAAAAGTCATTATTGGTTTTATTTGAGAAAATATTTATTGTTTCTCGGTATGTGAACACCAAGGAACGACATTGCGAATGTACGATAATGTATATATGTTCTATTGCGTAGGTTATTAAAATGAAATCTTTTTAGCGTGTCGGTTGTTTCATTGATGATTTCATCGCTCAATGCGGTGTGGAGGTCTTAGAAGACCGTACCGTGAAACATTGCACACGACAAATCATGGGCGCGGTCGGAGGATTACCACTCAAAGACGCGATCCATGAGGGAGAGAATGTCGTTATTTCAGCGTATATATATATTATTTTATTGACCAGAAAGCGCGATTGCTCGTTCTTTTATGACGTCACTGAAAGTAATTTAACGTGCAGGCGGCTTAACTATTGGTAAGAAGATTATGGAACAAGGCGCGACAAGTGAGCGTCGTGGTTGTTCGAAATATCTGCGCGAGAAGTTAATAAAGCTAAACGAAAAATGACCCCTGGCAGTCAAAACGACGTTTTAATTGTCGTCGCACATTTTAGCGCAGGTTTGTTTTCTTCTTCATGTATCCTCAATAACAAATTGCATAAAACAACTTCGCCTTATTGAAGATTCACTCTCAATAGTAGATTTCTTTCTCAAGTTTTGACTCGATTCTTTCGCTCAAAATAAGTTCCAAAACTTTCGAGTTTCATAAGAAATTAAAAAAAAAAAATGCAACCGGAACCGGAAGTCACGATAAGGATTACTTTTATAGGATTATAGCCGCGCGTGCGTGGCAGAATTGATAGTTCGGTGGAGCCGAAGTCACGTTGCTCATACATCCATCATAAAAAAAGACAAAAAAGACATGATAAAAAATCATCTGAAAACACGCATCAGGCATGTTTAAGGAAAGGTTTCCTCGTACATATGTGTGCTTCCAACATGTCTGCAGTCAGTTTTTGTGTCACGAATGCAGCAGGGTTGTCGTACAAGGGAGAGAGACGTATCAGACAGTAGAGAGTTTTAGCGAACCGTTTTTGCACATCCGATACGGTACAAAGGGCCATCCGGTAAGCACTGCGCATGTGCGAGTTTTCTGTTGTAGCGCATGCGCAGATCGTACCTTGGGGCCCATCGTATACCGTATTGGATGTGCCAAAACGGTTCGCTAAAACTCTCTACTGTCGGAAGTCTGTCTTCTTGTACGAAGTATAAGCATTGCGACCGAGACGCTCAGGGGTCTCAACTAGGACCTTCAAATAAAGAAGAGTAAGAGTAGCCCAGTTTTGTGTAATCGTTTAAAACACGCATACTGCAAAATTAAGAACAAAACAAAAAAAAACGACGGTTTTAGAAAGCATAAGTTAGCGCATTGACATGCACTTTCTTTCACCTCCACGAGCTCACAGCGAGGGACAGGTGACCATACGACGCTCCCTTTCCCCTCTTCTCGACGCTGCTTTTTTGTCTTTTTTTTTTCAGCCGTCCATTTAACTCGTGGACGCCGCTGTCAAGCGGAATAGTGCCGCAACGGTACTTCTTCCCAAGTCCGTCGGAGTTGGTCCAGCGATCGCGGACAACGGAACCGCTGACCCGCGCTCGGGCGAGGATCTCCGACAGCGACCGGAGAGCCGTCCCATTGATCCCCAGCTCATCCTTTTCGGATGGACGACTCGCAGGGAGGCCGAATCAAACGCAGGGAGACGATGATGGCTACGCACGGCTATTGATCTTCTAATTACCTGTCATCTAAAGTTATCGATTGTCCCCGTCTTCTCTCTCTCCCTCGCTTTCTTTGTACACTTTTCCCGCCTCTTCGCTTCGGGCGAGCTCCCACCCATTAACTGGGCTTTCGGATGTTCCCCCATGCGGCCACTAATTCGCAAACTAATTATTGCTGGGAGACACGCACAATATTTCTAAGCAATTTTTTCTTTAATTTTCGGTGTGTGTGTGTGCGAGGGGGGAGGAGAGGGTACGGGAAGAAGACCGCCAGGTGCGAAATGTCCATCGTGGCGTAACTAAAAGTTTAAGATAACGGTCAGTCTATTCGCTATTTTATTTCTTTCTTCGTCCTGAAATGAACTTAAAATGAATTGAGGCAATAAAAAGAAAACAGAAAAAAACGGAAGGATGAGAATACCTAATGAAAGGGGGACTTCATTAAAAAAGTAGAGAGCAATGTAGGAAAATTAACACTTTATGTTGGCTTGCCGTAGGTGAATATACTTTATACCCTGGGGCTCACGACCAAGAAAGACGCTGTACGCGCGGTCAAGAATAAGACAAAAAAGAGGAAAATCCCCGACAAAAATATTTTATACAAAACAAATAACTGCAGCCATCCGAACGCGAGTGTTCAGGTGCTTCATGTTTTTTTTGTTTGTTTGTGTTTAGTGTTTTTAAAAGTGATGACATGATTCTATATTGGCGTGGACATCTCAAAATGGACGCATGTTTTGAGAGCGCTCCGAATTGGAAATGTGTACCGCAACGAAACTGCTGCGCTGAACATTTTTAGAGCGCAGGTCTTAGGCGCCCGTTTCTGGCTTCAGCGGCGTCGGCGTCGGCGTCGTCGTCGGCTTAACCGCACGCGTTGCATTATGAAACGTTTTCTTGCTAAATTTAGCGGGAAAATTGACGTCACGTGACCCGAACACCAATTCAGTTTCTCCGCTAAATTTTGAGGGGAAAATGACGTCCCGACTTCATGTCACGTCACCAATGAACAAATTCAGCAACAGGAGACGAGGACAAGGAGAGGAGGAGGCGAGGGTACGAAGGAGGAGGAGGGGCATACCTCCCTTCCGTACCCTCCCCTCCTCTTCAAGAGCTGCGCTCTATTTTCGCATCACAGAGATTTGTAAACGCATTTCCTTTTTTTGACGAGAAAAGTTCAGTTTGTGGTACAGATGCCCTATTTATAAAAAAACGCAGAAGTATTTTTTGTTTGGGGGATTTTACGTTAATTTCAAGGATTACACAGAGCGTCCTGAATATCACGTTAGTAAAGCCTTCGATAAAGGTGGTGTTGAGGACAATTCCACCATCTACTCATTTAAGCGAATCTTCACCTATCATTAGAACATTGCGCAAAACATGCGCAGTTTTCACCGAGACATTTGCGGCTCGCAGCTGAGACCTCCATTGTGAATGCATTGCCACATCCGTAAAAGGGATTACCGAGACGAATATGACTGCTATTATGGCAGACTCCCTCCAGCTAGAACCGTCAATTAAGCCACACTCTTTAGTAATGACACTTTGGCTATACTGTTGCCTAAAATATTAGCTGCCATTTATCTGCATTTTGTTCTTCAGAAACCACAGTGTTTCTTGTCTGCAAGAATTGTGCAATTTGGGAATATAAACTTTACTGAACAATTATCTAACTGAACAAGAAACTGCAAAAGATATAACACTCATTGAAGGGAAGCATGGTACATGACTCACGCCCGCACCTACTATAGAAGTCAATCGCTGACTTTCACTTTGCCACCTTTACTCAATTGGCTCGATCATTAGACTGCAATCCTTTTTTTTTTTGTTACCACCCAACTTTGCCTATGTCGATTGTTATTTTCTCACGTCTCTTTTTTTTGTATATATCTTAGCACACGATCATTCTCTCGTGTTTGTTACGCAACTGTCAGCAGTGTTTCTTTTCCTAAAACCTTCAACAAACTTATTTCATGAACTATACTGTGCTAATTTTGATATGAATGTGCGTGTGTGTGTGTGTGTGGGGGGGGGGGGGGGAGTAGAGGGGAGGGCATTTTGCTGGCTTTTTGAATTTACCCTCAACAGCTTGTTAAAATAAAGGTCAACCAAATGTGATTAAAAAAAGAAATAGGACACCATTTCAGTTGTCTAAGAAGTCGAGTATTCGAATTATAACGATCACCGGTTGCGCCCACTCGGCACAAAGCAGCACGATGGCGGCGTCTATAAAAATTGGGGAATGAAGTGCCGATAATGATACAAGTGGGACTGGGTGCCGCTTGAGCGACAAGCAGGAACCACCGATACCGACAATCCTTAAACACACGCAGGTTGACAACGCGAGGGTATTTTTATCAGGCTTGCAAACAATGTACTTACTTCGCGAGAACCAAGAGATTGAAATCGTGCCAAAGCATAGCCTCCTTTACACTTACAAAGCCTGGCAGTTTGGTGACAGAGAAATAGAGTGCCTGGTCGCAGATTTGGAGCGCGGGGATCTGGTAGCAGAGAGCATTTCTCGCGAGTCTGGTATTCAGCGCACAACTTTTGAAGCGTCGAGGACCTAAATCATCGTTTTCAAACACGACAAGAAAAGAAGCGGTAGTGCGGAGAAGGCGAGGAGCACGAGCGGACATTCCATTGCTCAGGACAAGTGTGTGTTGGCGTCTCGCCGCAGCGGGGCGCCCGTTACATTCCTCTTGTCTTCCGCTCTACCTTTTCACTTTCGGTGGCCGCGTCTCGTGGCGATCTGCCAGGCTTTGTCAGTGTAAAGGAGGCTATGGCAAAAGGTAACCATCGCGTGCACACTGAAAGTGTTTGATGCTTGTCGGTGTCGGTTGTTTTTGTTTTTCTCCATAGTGGTACTCGGGCGTAAGCGTTGCTTATTTAGGTGCTGGGCCTTCAGTTTTCGACCGGGAGGTCAGGGTTTTCCAGTCGGGATGGCGGAGAAAAGCTCACCGGAGAAAAGCTCACCGCAAAAACCAGCAGATGCGGAGGAAAGCCTTTGAGCGAATTCGCAGAAAAGCTAACGGATTTTTTAATGTTTTCTTAGCTTAGCGGATTGTCTGTAATCCGTGGCAATTCAACAGAATTAGAATTCGTCACTTGATTAAAAATAAGTTTCCACTTTCTTATAATATTCTTGGAGTTCATTGGACATATTTACTAATTCCTCAGAAATCAGTAATGACCCATTTTGTATATTAATGACGCCGGAAGAATAGAACCAGAACAACTGACACCCGTAAAAAAGACAAGAATATACAGCTTGACAGTGCGCCGTCGGTACCTTTGTCAGATAAAGTTTTTTTTTTGTTCTTTTGTTTAGTTTTTGCGAGTTAATATGAATAGCGGTGTGTGAGCCCTTTCAGCTCCAAAGATTGTGTGGTGTCTGATAAAAATAGTAGGTGTTTGTTGATGTAGTCAGTGTCGGCTAAGCTGTTTTCTTTCTGTTATTTTAATTAATAAAACAGAAGTTACGAGAACAGCTTCTTCCCGTTGTGTTTGTTATCTTCACTCCGTCTTCGTCGTCTGAGTAGTTTTCACCATGTATAACTTTTACCAACTCGCCCAATTCGCTACGTCTCAACAGGCGAGTTCTTATACAGGTCACGAGTAACAACAGTGGTAGTGTGCAGCTCTGAAGGTCATGGGTGGTTCGCCGTAGAAGGGCACTATTACATAAGGGCAACGTGTGGAAACACCAACCCGAACGCCTAGAAAACGTGCACGTCCATGAAAGAAAAAAAAACCCTCGATATCCTACTGACCGTCCGGTCCTGTTTTCAAAGCTTAACAAAAGCTTCAAACAGAATTTGAGGCACCGCGTTGTTGCGCATGCACTTTCGGAGTTTCGGCGTTTACAGTTCTGGTTTTTAGGTTTTAGGCAGACATTAATAAGCTTTCAAACTTTTTCCTGTTTTTCAAGTTCATAAAGTTTTCAGTTAGGCTTTCGCTGCCTAAAGAGTATACCACAGAAAAAGTCCGCCTGCATTAATTATTTTGGGAGCAATATTCCCAAAACGCTTTATAAATTTTACCAAAAAGGATATTTTCTTTTCTACAAAGCCGACGAATTTTAATGATAATAAATTGAAAAATGTTACGCATGATCCAACAACCTCCAAATAAAAAGAAGAAAAAACCTTTAGCCTTTCCACTCTGGTGGAAAAGGAAGACCAGTGAACTTGTACCATGGTGGGAATGAAGTAATGACCGGCCGCAAGCCGGCAAGCCAGAGTGGAAAGGCTCGAAACGTTGCGCCATCTATGAGCGACGGCGGCAAGCGGACAACCGGAAAAAGCAACACTCTGGACAGCCACCGCCATCTATGAGCGATGGCGGCCACCAGAGTTTTGTGTCGACATTTCTCTGCGGGGGACACGATCCTGGGGAAACTAGCCCTTAACAGCTCCGCTGTAAAAAAAGTCGGTCAGCTTTTCTCCGCATACGCTCAATGGGCGGTGATTTTTTCTCCGGATCCGCCGGTTTTGCTTGAGCATTTCTCTGGTGTGCTTTTCTGGGGTGAGCTTTCCTCCGGCATTGCCCAGTGCAGCCCTTTCATGCAAGTTGTGGGGTCTCGTCAGCCCCCATCTGGCCGTGAACCGGACGCTGGCGCCTGTGGACTCGTTTTCGATCGCCTCCGTGGTGAAGAAGGCACGACGTCGTTGAACTTTGATGCCGGAGTGCATCCTCCCTCGGAACCCATCTTGAAGATATTGGTGGTGTGGGCGCTGAATATCCTAGGAACGTCCTCCCGGACAGCGTCGGCGCCCGAGGACCGGCACTTGCTGCGGCAGAGCAGGTCGGGGAGCTCCAGCGGGAGACCGCCCACAATGGGAGGCTAGGGGCTCCCGCGTGTCTGATACGCGGCGACCGCGGGAACAACGAGGGTAGCTGGGACGACGGACGACGGGAATTTGGGAGGGGGACTCTTGTGCGGGAGACGGACCATGACGGACGTTGGCGGTGGTGGCGACCGTGACGTCGATTCGAATGACTGCCTGGGGACATGGTTCGGACTTAGACCTCGGATTCGACCCTCGACGGCGACGTCCCGAGGATGCGCTGTGGACTAGCACCGCAGGGACGATCGGCATGCAGCAAACAGCGGCGGCGCACCCCTCCAGGCTTCCTCGATCAGCTCTCCCGATCCCGAACTCCCCCAGGAGAATGTGAGTAGAATAAACCCATCTGCTGAGAGCTATGCGTTGCTGTGTCACGTTCATCCGGAGACTGGGGCCCGGTGAATCGGATGAGATTCCCAAAAAGTTGAACGGACGTTTTCGGGAAAAAAGAAACACAGACGGCCTCGCGGATATGCAAGATTGCCACTCGTGACCAGGATTGTACGTAACGAGTTACAAGTAACTGATTACAATTACACTTTATTCTAACTTTCTAACGCTTCAATTACCCTTTTCTGCGGTAACTTTCGCTGTAATTCAATCCATATTTTTTAATCTATCGGGTGTCTCAAATAGCGGCCAGGCTGTTTAAATCGACCGCAAAATTCGGTTTCTTAAATTATCGCGCTACGAGTTTCTGAAGCGTTGCCCATAGCTAGTGCATTTTTTCTATGAAAGTTGGAAAGAGCGAACTTAACTGAGGAAAAGTAAAGAAAGAAAAAGGCTTAGCTCCTATGGAAACACAGCGACGCCACCGGTGTTCAAACAATAGGGCGCCCTATTGTTTGAAGACCGGTGGCTTCGCTGCGTTTCCATGGAAGCTAAGCCTTTTTCTTTCTTTACTTTTTTTATAAGGTAAGTTCACTATTTTCAAAAATTATGGAAAAATTGTATCCCCTGTCGCCAACGCTGGAGAAAGTCGTAGCGGGATAAGTTAAGAAATCGAATTTTTTGGTCAATATAAAGAGCCTGAACGCTTTTTGAGACACTCGGCATTAAATTTAATCAAATATATGCTTCCGAAAGAGCTAAAATAATTGAGTTTAGTTGTTCTGCGTAAAGAGTCGCTCTGCCTTCCCGTGCCCCCCTCCTTTATTTTGCACTAACGTTGGACACTTGTTTTTCCTCTAAACAACAACAACAAAAAAAAAGATACCAGGACACCAGAATTATTAGAATGTCAACACGCCCAGCGCCATTTTCAGTGTTGAGCTGTTGAGACTGCGTCGTTTCTTGCGTACGGGTTGTTACGATTCGGGTTCGCCGCGGCATAGACAACTGTGTTCTGCACTAACCTCCTCTTTACTTCGTTCCAGTTTAAGACCAGACGCAGCCGATGCTACGAGCGCGAGCACATGACTCTGAACAGTGCTTGCACCGCACGAGAGACTTGGAAGGGACGCTGAAAGCCCGGAGCTCGCGCTTTTAGAATCGGCTGCGTCTGTACTTAAGTTGAAATGAATTATAGCCACAACCCCGCCCACCCCCCCCCCCCCCCCCCCCCTTCCCCCCTTATTTAATCTTGAAAGAGTTCACCAGCGCGTGCTTGTATACAACGCACTAAGAACAAGGGGTTATCTTGTATTCGATTTTTTGTTGTTACTAGACCGGGGCTGCTACTAGTTCAGCCAGTATGTGGCTGTTTATCTAGTCTTCTCTCTCTTTCTGTCGTCTTATGTTTATCTCTATTAGTGAAGGAAGTGACGAATTCTATTAGCAATAGCTTTTGTTTTCAATGCGCCCGCAAATAACGTCACGTGCGCGCTCCGGAGTTATAAAATGAAAAGTCTTCACTAAGTTTCGGTAGTTCCTAATCGTTTCGGAACAACAAGGCGTCATTGAGGAACACGACATAGACTCACCTTCCCCTCAGCTTTCCCTTGCGTTCACTATAAAAAGACGAAAGATAAGGACGTGAAGTTTGAATGTCTGCTCTGCCTGTCACGGCAAAAGCCAATAAAAAGTTTCAAGAAGTTACGCAAAAATGAATCAATTATTTTCTAGTAATTTTTCTACTACTTTTGTTATGCAGTAATTGCTTACTGCGATCAGTTACATTTTTTAGATAAAGTACTTTTAATTGAAATTTGATACTTTTTTTCTGTAACCCGTACAAGACTGCACGTTGCGCAAGGAACTGTGGGGTTGTTCCTGCTCGAGTTAAATAAGGTGCTTTGTATATCTTGGAAGTGTTACAAAATAGTACATTTCATTCTTGTAACTTAAACCCCCCCCCCAAAAAAAAAAAAAAAAAAAAAAAAGAAACGGAATGCAAGTTTGATGCGCGCTCTATTTTCCTATCGTTCTGCATTCTTTACGTTCTGAAATCACAAGGTGTCGAAACCTCCACAAACGTTTATTGTTCGTTTGTGGACATCGGTTTTATTTCAACTGAGGTACATCGTATCGGCATAATGCCCCAAGAGCACGGTGAAATAAAATATACTTGTTAGGGGTGTCCTCACTGACTCCACAGCCATCGGACTCTTGCTGCGAACGTTGTTTTCTCTCCATACTAGCGGCGAGATGTTTTGGTGGCGCCCTCCCATAGTTCCTTCTCGTGACGTTATTACCTTGCGAACAACAAGTTCCACGGTGTTTGTAATGAGCATGGTGGAAGCTTGAAATCATTGCGCTCTGAAACCAACGCTGCCAACACCGCCAAAATTGGAGTTCTTCCATTCCTCTTATTTCCGTCGATGAGAAATCCTTTTCTGACGTCATAGTCAGTACTGGTCCAATCGTGGTGGAAGACCGATCACAGCGACGCTTTCGATCGCGCACGTCACCAATAGGCACAAATGCAAAGCTCCTCGTGAACGTTTCTCCGCCTGCCGTGCGAACCCATGGGGCGTGAAAGTGTTCACGTCTAAAGCCGGACGCCAAATACCAAATATTGTTATAAATCTTAGAATTCACTCTTCAAAAACTGTGACTTAAGCGGGTTTGACATGCAGCGATTTTGGACCTAGAGCGGCGCTATTTCTGCCGTCGCGGCGCTGTGGCTAGCCACAGCGGCTGAGCGGCACGGTTCTACCAGGCAGGAATTTTTTGCCGCGGCAGAGCGGCAGCTTTTGCACTGGCTACTCACAGCGCTGCGTGAAATCACGTAAAAGGAGGAGAAACATTGCGGGAAAGCTGGCGCATAGGACGGCGGCGTTTTCACGTTCTTGAAGCAGACGACAAGCAGAAAAAGTACGCAACAGAATACTTTGCCGTTTCTTTTTTTTTTTTTTTCCGGCGGATCCAGCTTTTTTGCTTCAGCAGTCGCGTCGGAACTGTCCACGAGATTATGGATGATGGGGATTGCTGTCTCCTTCCTCGTAATTTGTTTTCTTAATGAATTGTACGGCTCTTATTTACTTTCCTCGCCTGAGTACTAACTGTAGCGAGCCCAAGAGACGCTAATCGGAAGCGGCTTGTGCTAGCGCTAGTGAAAAAAACAAAAGAAGAAGAAGAACTAAGCGACATAGACGTGTCTTTTCCAACACATATCGTCACACCAATTAAGTCAAAATGTACCGCTTCCAGTTCAATGAACTGCCTATCAGTGAACCGTCGAAGCGTCGGGTTCCTTGGGACGCGCAGCACAACCAATTTAGGAACAATGTGAACAAAGATACTCTTCGTAGACAGACATACTCCGGATCATGAGCACACAGCCCCATTTCGAAAATACCAACTACTCCAACGCCGTCCAGGAGGTTCGGGTCGACCACGTCAGTCGAAGCTTTTACATCCCTTACATCCGAGAAAGGCGCTGCCCGTGACGCTGCCGAGAATAATTACCCGAAGTTTCATCCTCCGCGACAACGAAGTTTGAAAAGAAGAACATAAACAAATAAGACCAAGGTTTATATAGTATTTTAAGCGCTTTTTTTTTTATTAAGGTGAAATTAAGGGGGAAATTGAAAACTCAGCCATTAAAATTGTTGTTACAAGCCGCAGTAACCGACTGCGCGCATCTGCTTGCTGCAAGCAACATTGGCCATCGCAACGGCAGAAAACGTTCATGGGAAATGAAACCTCGAGATCCGTGCCACCGCGCAACCAGCGGCAGCAGTTTTGGCCTCGGAATCGCTGTATGTGAAACCCGCTTTATGCAGAAGATGCGGAAACGAGCGGCACGACTTCCTTGAGCGTATTACACCACGAACGCATGCTCGTGCCAGTAAAATCGTCATCCAAGGCGAAAAACGTGCGCTTGTAGCTTTGTCTTTGCTTTCACAGAGCATGGGGTGTCAACGACGGATTACAGCGCTTGAAAATGAGCCGGAATAATCGGTGCCTGGTAATGCAATGCTCGAACATTCACCCAATGTTCATTTATGTAGTAAACCGTCTCTCGTGAAATGCCAAGGTGTAGCTTTCTTTATAGAAAATATGAAACGAAAAAACTCGCCGGGTGAAAGGCCAACGTGTTTCATCTCTCTATTCCACTGGAGTTAAAATCTTGTGTAGGGGGTGCTCACGCTGATAAGTCAAGGTTCCAAAGAAAAGACATCGGCGTCGGTTTGCATGAGGGAGTCTCAAAGTAGCGCGATGCATACGGCTACCGATATTGCCTCGACGGCAAGAAAGTTCCCACAAATACGTTGACGCCATCGTGGCATATTTTATAAACAGAAGACAACCTGCCTCTTAGAAACAACGTCAAGATAAGGCGGGAGTGTCAGCTTCCTCGGCTGTCGGGAACCTTGCGTGGCAACGTGCACAAAACAAACATCTAGCCGCTCGTGAAACTTTAGCCTCGAAGACAGCGAACGCAACTTCCAAGATAACGAAATTCCCGACGCGACGTCTATCATTTCCAAGGTTACTCTCGCATTTTTATTGTGTTCAACGACACAATAATATTTATATATATAAAAAGACCGGCTTGCCCGATATAAGATAAATGAGTATTTTTAATCCTTTTTATTTTGTACGCTTCACAATTTCAGCCGTTATAAACGTTGGATGTTTACTCTGCCTCGTGCCACCGTGACACATTTTGCTTATGACATGTCGATACAATGCTGTGCTGCAGAACCCAGAGATCCCAAGTTAATTCCCCATCCCCGCCCTTTTCGATCTGGAGGAGCATCGTACCGGCGGGTGGTCGTTTATCACTACTTCGTGATGCACGTTAAAGGCCCCAGGCTGGCAGAGGAGCTGCACTTGTTAAATGTATTATGTTCAACGAGTATAGAGTTATTCTAATAATCTTTTGGGGAAAGGCTCATGCATTTCAGCCGGGTCAAAATGAAGGGCATAGACACGGACATCGGTGGTATCAGTTGGTGGCCCTGATAAGTCCATATTGCTGGCAACTTCCTAATGCACCTGTAAGCATCACCTGTAAGGTCCGTATTTAGTTGTTTTTTCCGGCTCGCTTTTCAGGAAACACCGGAATTCCGTACTGTATAAAATGAGTAAAGCTGACAAGCAATCGAGCAACTTCAACTCGTCGCGGCAGAAAGAACACGCCTAACTAGTGGTTATGTTAGGCTTTTCATGCAGTACACTCCCTTGCTACATTACTAACCCTTCTTTTTTGCTTTCTTTCTCTCTTCTTCTTTCGCTCTTTTTTTTTTTTTTGTTACGTTTTATCCGTACCACCGATGTCAGCACTTAGGTTTTGCCATGTTCTGCTCTCTTCTTTAAACCCCTGACAGCCAAGAGACTAGATGCGCTCGGGGATGGGTGGCTTCTAGCTGTCTAAGCAGGCAACACATTTGAAGTAGTCTTGACTCGGAAGCCAAACGAAATTCTGACATTCAGAGCAGAAATTTCTTGGCCGTTGAGGTTTGTTGTCCTTGAAACTTATCTATTATTAGTTCTGATTTAAAGACACGAAGAGTTTGGACACAGCCGAATTAATTACGACGAATTTACGCACAGTCATTCAGATATTAAATAGCGCCACGCGAGCGGGCATTTCTTTTCTGCAAGGCGCTTGATTGGTGGCTTACGTTCAAACTAGCGCTGACGTCAGGACTTATTCATGTAAAGCAGATAGGGAGCACCCCATCAAAGCGAACTGCCGTTATCATCCGCCGCTTCGAGAATCCTCTCCCCTTTTCAATCAGACCGCGATGACCCAGGCAGAGATGAAACCGGCCGTTTGCGTTGACGGGTTCCCCCCTTTAAGCTCCACCTGGACGAGTCCTGACGTCACCACTAGTATAAACATGAGCCGCCAGTCAACAGCTCTCCAGAAAAAAAAAAAAAAAAATCTCGCTGGCGTGCAGCTATTTAGCATTTGCATGACTGTACTTTGCGAAGGATCCTTCTGTAAGCCTCAGAATGGCAGTCGTGGTTTTGCTACGCGACTTAGCTTCAGTGAAGTGATATGCTAGCGGATATGTTGCGCATTCCACGAATGATTTTTTGGGGGGTTAGTTTTAACATCTTTTTTTATATTCGTGCTCCATTTTTATGTATTTATGGAATTTATTGGATGTCAAAATTAAAGGAAAAAAACAAAGAATTTTTTTTTTGCATCTCATGGCAGTGTTTATGACGCTCCGTCGCTTGGTCTATTGAAGTTCTATTAGTATAGCTAGCATGTTTAAAGACAAACGGTGGTACCAGTATTAAGAAATTGATAACTTTATCAGAAATTAGTATTAGAAATATGTTTAGAATTTTTATGTTCAAATAGTTATCGTTAAGGTGTATGCTGGGAAACGGATCGCGTAATACTGCTACGAAAATGTGGTTCAGCCAATGAGAAAACGTTCTTCATACGCGGATATCAAAGAACTAAAATTAAATTAATTAATATCTTAAGTGTCTTTCTATGTTCTTTTCAAAGCCTTGGGGCCCTAGCGAGCAGTTAGACGTTTTAGCGAATCCGATGCTTGTTACTGTGCCCGCCAAGAAACTGGTTCAAATTCCGCCTCTGCCCGTTTTAATCTGGATCAGCATTGTAACAGGGTGTGGTCGCGTATAACTACTGCCTGATGCAGGTTGAAAGCCCCAGGCAGGCAGTCGTACTGCAACGAATAAAGTTCGCCCCTACAGCGTAAACCAGTCCCGTTGTAAATGAAAGGCAGACCAACCTTACATCGTCTAAACACGAATGTCCTATTTTTTTTTTCTCGCTCAAAATAAACTGCAGAAACTCAAACAAACCTTCTGATTTCTCGCTTACCGGGTCTTCGAAAAGGGAATAGATGTCTGCAATGAAGAGTTGGTTTCAGTAACATTTAATAGAGGCTTAGCGCGGTTGACCATTACCACATAGCAGACGAGACCTGTGCCGTTGCCTCCCAAATGTCATACACCCATCGCCACCAGAGCGCCTCGCAGCGTCTCACAACAACATATCTCAGGCGGCGATGCAAAGACGGACGCGTCGCCGCCTTGCGGAGTCTCTCGTCGGGTTTCAGCGTCTTTGACCCTTGGGACGGGTCGGGGGATCCACTAACGATGACGTCATCCGCAGGCCTTGTCGTCTAGATGGTACTGGATTGACACGACGAGCGTAGCGCTTCGGCACGCTGCGAAGGCGGTCATATTAGTTGTCGGCATCGTCATCATTCAAAGGATGATAAAGAACGACGCCGGGCTCGTGAACGAGTTCGAGCTTCTGTTCAACTACTTGATGCCGGAGGCACGGCGTCAGGTGTCCTTCTGTTGCAACGGAGTACGATACGTCCTTTCGCGAAGTGAGCACGAGACGAAACAAAGAACAGAAGTTTTGTCTCCCTTTTTCTGCTTGCCTTTGTTTGCTCATGGCGATCTCCCGACACAACAACAATAAAATGTGGGTTGTACCCAACTAATTACAAGCATGGGAATCGCTTCCAAATATGCTAGTTTATTTCCAGTCGGAAAAAAAATGTCTGACCCAAAATATACAATTTTCGTTGTTATTCAACTTCAAAAGGCAAAAAATTTAAACAACTCACGATAAAAAAAATTATCAGTTTGCACTGTTTGCTAATCGCCTTACGAGCCGCGTACATGTGACTTCACGCTTTCACGTTCAAATTCTGTCATCTCGTAGCCTCGGGGAGTCGCTGCCAATATGCTTATTACCAGGAATGCATTAGCAATTCAAGCAGCGAACACCGCTTCTTCTGTATGATGTATGCATCATCAGTGTTGCCAGGACCACACACGCCACCGATCTAAATTATAAAATAGATCTCCAATCGTCTTTTGTGTTTGTTTTATGGACACCGGCTCCTGCGTGCCGTGTGCGATGGACGCGCGCGTCTAAAACGGATGTGTGCGTTGCGGTGGTGCGGCAGTTCCTTTGTTTGCGCGTGATGCGTTAAACACGCCACCCGTACTACAGAATAATTCTCATGGCGGTGGTGATGCCATCAATCACGTAGCACCTAGCCCCCGTGCCGCGTCAAACAAATAGGGAATTGGTTTCCCGCAAACAACAATGCATAGGAGGTAAAGGAACGGAACGAGGCAGATACAATTTAAAACAGGAAAAAGGAAACATGTTGATGGGCTGCACAAATATTGCCTGTGCTACGTCTGCCTATCAGGGAAACAACACCTGAAACGATATGCGGGATCGTACTGTCTAAGGTCGCGGTCGCACTTAGCTTACACCAGTACACCAGTCAAAAGACAGCCTATACACCAGTCAAAAGAGTTATACACCAGTCAAAGACAGCCTCCAGACACTGTCTGATGCCGTGTTTCTTGATTGTATGACGGTCCCGACACATTGATCGTGCAAAAACACTCTCTGTAGACATATGTGAGTGGCGTTACTGCGGCTAGAGCCACTAAATAAGCTACGCTTCAAAGTAACGACACGTCAGCCATCTTGATGCTTAAAATCGTGGTTTGCCAGTTATCCGAAGTTTTATCTGAGATCCCAGGAAACGTTTTTGTCGTCCTCTAGAAATGTTAGAACAGTTCGCGATAAAGCTAAACGACATCACCCGAGATCCTTGCCACCGTTTATAAAGCCGAGGAAGTCGCCTTTTTTTAATTGTAGCGATAGACAATGGCGTCTGCCCCGCCTTAAGCAGCAGGATGGCGGAAACCACTAGCAGTTCGGGGGGCGGAGTGCAGATACTCTAAGCGTAGCTAATTTAGCGGCTCTAACTGCGGCTTTAAAACGCACCCTGGACGACCGAGCGATTGTGCAGCGCAACCTCCTTCCAAGGCTACCGGATAGAATATGCGGCATTTACCTCAGTCTGTGTTATGGTGAAGTTTAGCGCATACATTCTAAGGTCGGTGTCAGGATAATAGCCAAGTGGATGCTCCGCCCCGAGCTCGAGATTCCTGCCTTTCCTAACGCGTCATCGGAGGCTCAGCCGATGCCCGGCTGAAGACAACGGCGCGTGCTGGAGGCGGAGCTTCTACTGGGCTCTTCAACTGTCACTCACTTAAGGCTGGAATCCTTTCTGTCTCTTTATCCGTCTTGATATGGGCATGATTGTTTGACCATTGCGTCCGCGAACGCGCGTCTTTTTATCCGTGGGTTTGGCTTGGTTTGGCACATCTATTCGGAAGCTTCGATGCTTTTGTCACGAGATTGCGGATCGGCTCGCTCTGTAAAGGCTGCACTGCGGATGGCCGTGTGTAACTGGAGGGAGCCATCTTTACAGGGGCGATTCAACTGCAGAGTTTGTTTGTCGGCAGCATTTTTTTGCCGTTTGAAGAATAGAGAAAAACTAAAATAAAGTCGCGAATGAAAAAAAAAAAGTAATATAAGTATTGATGTAAGCAAAAATAAAATGGTTTTATACAGCTAAAACCTATCTATGTAAAAGGTGTATTATACATCCTAGAGCGACGACACAGACAAATTACCTACGACTGGAGGGGCCTCGTTTTTTGCAGCCTTTCGACTGTCGACAAGTATTCACTCCGAGATAATGATAACATTTACAAATCAGGAAATACTACTTTATGTTTCGTTGTATATTTAGTACCATAAGTTTTAATGTATTCGTATTTTTTTATATTTGGTAGACGCGATCTCATTAAGGCTGCACGCATTCTTACTTTGCAGACAGTACTTGGGAAACACGTTTAATTTTGGTTCGTGTCATTTGAATAATTTTTATGACAGCGATGGTAATTAACCCAAGCGCCTTGTATCTGTATCGCTCGGTGTTTTAGATAGAAGTAGCTTGATTAGCAACTAACCCATACGGTGACAAGTATTCCCCTCAATAGTCTTACAGCTTTAGCTGCTACAGTCAGTGACAGGTTAAGAGTATATGTGCAAGCTCCTCCGACCTCTTTCCGATTCAGCAGAGCGAACGCTGGGGTGGGAGTCGCTTCCTATACGGTGTTCGCTGTGCTAAAGTTGAAAGAGGTGGGAGCAGCTTCCACTTCAATCTCAACTTGTAACCGACTATAGAGCCCGTACTACGGGGAAAAGCTGAGCTAGTTGGTTATGATACATTACGGGTGGAACCAGCTGAACAATGTATAATACATTACGGGCGGAACCAGCTGAACAATGTTGTTCAGCTGGTTCAACCCGTAATATCTATGTTTGGCGTACCCCGGTGACATTCGTAACATGAAAAAAAAAAAAAAAAAAAAGGCAGCGCCGCCGCGCTAATTTTTCCCCATTCTCGTCATCCTTCGCGCAGGCAGGTCATCTATGGAAAGACGCAGTATCGCTATATATCTCTCTCTCTTTTTCTCTCGCACACTTTCCCCTACCCTTACTGCTGCCGCTTCAGGGTTCTGGAAGGCTCTACGGAGCGTTTACAAGCAAAAGGCGTGACACTGGCTGCCTCTTGCTCACTCTTTTCCCTCCTCCTACACAAGGCCAGACCACTGAAGGTTCGCTATTTGTTCGAGAAGCGGGAAGGGCAAGCGTGCCACGCTGTGTAGTGTTGACGGAGAAATGCAGTAGCTGGATAACAGCAAAGGGTGCGGGACTCCGACTGTCATGCACGAAGGGCAGCGCGTTTCACACATCTCATGAAGCACATCTCCTGCAAATGTTGTACTAAAATGAACGCTCATAAAAGAAATACTTTAAAGCGCATCGACTGAAAGCAAATCTCTCTAAGCACGTCTTTCAACAATGCAACACCTGCCGCTCTCAATCGCAGCACACTTTATGCGGTCGTTTGCGATTTCGACCTAAAATGTTAGGACAACTGCCCGAATACGTATATGCGTATGCAAAAACATGTCTAAAAATAAAATACACTTTCGCTTGGCTTGTCTGGTTTCATGAAATATTCATCCGCCACCGGATTTTAAAGAGGCACGGCACACTAAGCGTTCCATCCACTTAAATATTTAGAGCGCAGCTCTCAGGCGCCTGTTTTCGGCTTGAGCGGTGTCGCCGTCGTCTTAACCGCGCGTTGCATTATGGGCCGTTTCCCATATTAACGTTACATGTGACGTCACACGGCGCCTAAATTTAGCGGGAATATTTTCCTGCTAAATTTAGTGGGAAATTTCTTCCGCTGAATTGAGCGGAACATTTAGCGAAAATTTTCCCCTAAATGGAAGAGGAGCGGGAGAGCAGGAGGGGACGGGGAGGAGGGGCATACCCTTTCCTTCTCCTCCTCAAAAGCTGCGCTCTAATTCGGCATTACAGTTTCTTTTTAGAAAAAAAAAAAATCTACCTGAAAAACTTGTTATAAAAAGAAACATGGCGCGTTTTTATTTTTCTATATTATCCCGAGAAATTAGAATAAAAATACATTAAAAAGCAGAATTTTAAAGCACATCCCCTAGTAATAAGGTGAAAAATCTAAACAAAAAGTACAAGTACAGACGGAGGACAAAGAAAGGCGCAGTAATTTTACTTGTCCTTTTGATTTTTTTTTCTGCTATTATTCGGTGAAGCATAAGACAATCCGCTAGTCTAAAACAGGCGAAGCTCAGTCACAGTTCTATTATGGTCTCATATATTAAAATAAATAAGGCGTTGAAACGTTTCTTTAAACATCATTGAGTCGCGTAACCGATGGCCATGGTCGCCGCTAGAGGCGGCCGAGTCGCCAGCGCTATCGAAAGCGGCGGCGCTGCGACCGCATTCTTGGAGGCCCCTTTTTTCTGTTTATATCCAGTGATATAATCAATACGTCGGCGGGCGAGCTTTCCGTCCGCTCGAGGGTCTCCTGAGCAGCAGTCGGAGTCGACGCGAGGCTCGGGCTCCGACCGCACTTTCGACCAAAGCCCAGCTCGGAGCACGTGGTTCTCGTGTCGGTGCGCGAGTTCAAACTCTCCGTCGCGAGTTGCAACGAGCATCGTTGAAGTCATTCTCCGCGTCAATCTCCCACCAGCGACGATAGTCTTTGAGGGACATCCGCCGTCTCCCCGATTGTGCGGTGGACTCGCACGGTGGTGTTGTGTTCGGTTGTGTGGTTACGGTGTGGGTGAACTGTGCGACCGTCGGATTTACGTGGCCCTGGTGACCATCGAGCGTTCACAAGTTATTGCTCGCTTCCTGAGTGTACGGTGAGCGCGGGCTCGTTTGAGGTGACGCCGCAGTGTCGTTTTGTGAAAACAAGCGTTCTAGTTATTTGGCCGATGGCACCAAAGCCAGAAGAAGCGTTTAAGTGCAGGGTAGGAGCGTAACTTTAGTTACATGAGCGGAGCGCTGGTACACCTGTACGTGAGTCAATCTGAGCTGACGTCGTAAACCTAATGCTTATAATATAAATGCCACATTTTGTCTTAATTTAATTGGCCCATAAAGAAAAGTAAAGCAGATAAACCCCGTCAGAGCTAACATATTTTTTTAGAAGGTTATAGTTTCAACGATGTTCTTTACTTTGTCAGAAATAATATAGAGATAAATATAAAAAAAGTCAGATGGTGGGCAAGCTCAACCTCAAAGAGGTCAAGTGAGCGTGTCGCTCGGAGAATTTTGTTGCTTTCCCAGGGTTTCAGATTTCGGTTGACGGAGGACACTCGAGGCTCAGACAGAGGGCGAAATTTGATACTTAGATTGACTTTTCTGTCCGCCGGCTTGTTCCCCCCCCCCCCCCCCCCCCCCAAAAAAAAAAAAAAAAAAAAAATTGAGGAATTTGTTTTTTTGTTCTGTAACTTTTTTCTCACCTTCCATGCCGCATTTTTTAGTGCTGAAGTAAACATATATCAAAAGAAACCAACCGATAGTAACGAGACTAATTCGTCTAGCCGGAAGTTTTTGAACTCACGTGTTCCTATCCTGTTCAAAGTACATTCCGAATTTGAGGCATCTCGTTTAAGAGGGCGACCGATGTGAGCAGTAGTGCTTCGAATCAGACGTGTAACCATCACTTTGTGCAAGCCGAGAATCAGTGCTTATGCCAATGTCTAACACGCCCTGAGACGAACAATGCAGAATCGTAGAGGTTTTGAGTGTGGCGAGCATGAAATGAGGATACATCCGCACATTAGAAATGTGCCTATCTCTTCGATAGAAAAGCTCCAAGTAAAACATTTTCCTTGAAAAGTCACTCTCTGAAGTGAAGAAAACAATTCGAAAGTGCAAGCAACTTCAAATAGCGTGAACAGACGCGCAAGAAAAACTTTTGCTGAACCACTCTCCCCTCGACGTGTCTACGGTCACATCGAGAGGAAAGTAGGACTATCGAAATCCCATTCCCTCAAAAACAACCACAAGGTAAAAACACTTTCAGCAGAAAAAAAAGCCCCGGAATAATAAAGGTATTCGTCGGACAAAGTAAAGCAAAAATAAAACATCTCCCCAAAAAATACCCACCGTGTCGCTGTTGCGGCCAGGAATCTTAATGGTCAGTTGGACGGTTTTGGACGGGTGAGTTTGGGCATCATAGTGGTGAGCAAAACTGCAATAAATAAGTCCAAACGCACAAATCGGCATTCGCAACAAAAACGAGTGTGGTTCAACAAAAATAATAAAAAAGGTATCTAAGAACGATAGTGTGTATAGAACTAAAAAAACGAAGATAAATAAATAGATGCACTCCGAGGTTTTTGGCTGTCCGCACACTTTGGCGTCATCTCGGCGTTCGCCGCCGGAAGAATGGATAACGGAAGCCATTAGGAAGAGGGATTGACGCTCGTCTTTATCTTGCGGCAGAGGGCGCCCCCGCTTTAGGCCATACCGCTGAAGTGAGCCGAGTCCTAGAGCGTCTGAAACATCGGGACAAGCCCACCAGCTGTTACGACGTCAGAGAACGCGCGCCACACACGACAACTGCTCTTCGCGTCGGCGATGGCGAACATTGGAGGAGCCATCTTCTTCTTGGGAAGCATCTGCGAGGGCATGTGCCTCCAGTTTGAAGTTTGCCCCATTGTCTTGTGTTCCCGTCATCCCGTGGGAATTTCCGCTTGACCCATTGGCTGTGGACGACACGAAACAACAACAGCCTAAACAAAGAGAAACAAAAACAAAGAAGGAACAGCGTAGCAGTCTTCGGAAATCAAGATGGGCGGCGTATGGTTTCTCGAAGCTCAACAGCGTCTAGTTCTGCTCTTTCTGATGGGTGAGTTGAAACTCTTTTACCTTACATGGGATTTCATTGCGGGGTCTGCAAAACGATGATCCAGTAATTTTGACTGTTCCCAGAAGAGTGCTAGAAGTTCGATAAAGACACTTAAGACTGCTTACGTGTAAGAATGCGAAAGCATTCCGACAAGCAGCGCGCCACGTCTTCTTTCAGAGTGCGCAGGAGCGGCGCCCCCTCCGGCTTCACGGCTTCCGTGACGATGCATCTGCGTTGCTGTGCTTTTCTTTGTGTTTTGTTTCTGAGGTGCGTTAGCTTTCACCTAGAGCGGCCCCTTCGTGACGAAGCATCTGATAGGATGCGTCGCAGCTAATGGGAATTTATTGCTCGTTTCGCTGTTACAGACAACGCCGGTCCCGATTCACGGGACAGCTAATACTTTCGGACTAAAATTAACTGGACAACGATTAGTAACCTTAACTCTAGTGTAGCCGGTATCATTTACATTATCAGCTATTTGTATAAAACACTAATACGTAAAACAACTTGAGTACTCTCTCCCTTCTTCCCCGCCAAATACGCGTGTTTTGGTCAAAGAAGATGACATTTAAGACCGCTTACGTTTAGGAATGCGAAAACATTCCTACACGCAGTGCATTCCTACAAGCAGCGCGCCACGTCTTCCTTTTTAACATGGCGCTCTGGTGGTGGCATCACGGTCTCCCACAGTGCGCAGGCGCGGCGCCCCCTCCGGCTTCACGGCTTCCGTGACGATGCATCTGCGTTGCTGTGCTTTTCTTTGTGTTTTGTTTCTGAGGCGCGTTCGCTTTGACCTTGAGCGGCGTCGCTGGCTTCCGCGACAAAGCTTCTGCGTTGCTGTGCTTTTGGCCAACGGGAATATAACTGCCTTTCCGCTGGCCAATGGGAATTTAACTACCGTTTCCCTGCTACAGACGGTTACAGACAACAGCGGCTTTGCTCCATGGGACAGTTAATCATTTCGAATTAAAATATAAATACACCATTCTATAAGTAAGGTGGATAAGCAAAACACCTAGCTACCAAATCAGTTCAGTTAACAATATTTCAACAGACAAACTTGAAGATACAGCAAAGTATGTTTATAGACAAACCGGCGCGGCGTCTCACGGCGTTGCGCATGCGCGATGGAGTGTGATAGAGAAACGCTGCGTCCTAGATTAAGAAACCTTTAGGATTTGTTGTTGCAAAAATTAAATCAAGTCCCCGTCCTTAAAAGAAAGTTAGCATTCTTAATTGTACCTTCGTTGCAATGTCTGGCTGCTCTAGGTGCATTTAGGAATGAGCAGGGCTCGTTCCACCTCAACATTTGCGTGGTGTGAGCTGGCACTCCTTACTGCGTAGACGCCTCAGAATGAATGAAAACAAGTTGGCGACAGCCGCCAGAAAGAATAGTCACAATCACCTTGTGTCTACTCATTCCACAATCTGGGATTTGGATGATTGCGGAGGGTTTCACCTACGTATGAATGGCATCTGTGCTCTCAGTTTCCGGGTCGTGTTTTAAAAGAAAGCTTAGCGCTGACTGTGCCACCGAACACTTCGTGTAGCGCTTTGCTCGGGTAAGCTGCCATTAATTATAATCTAAGGATAGCTGCTACACTGGGTATGTCTAGAGCTCCCGTATAGGCTGGAGCAATAGACGCTCGTTCTTATACAGAGTATCGCGTGAAATACGGGGATTCTAGATATATCTATGTCACTCCTGCCGTTGTCTATGCGAAATGCTTCGCCGCACTGTGTCGCGCTATACTCTCTTGTCGCACGCTTCCAATAATTGGTACACAACGCAGACAGAAAACGCCGAGAACACGAGCACGATTAAGCTCTTTGGGCAGTCCTCTCGCTATTTGTTCCAGTGTCCTGCGAGTTCATAGCTTTAAAAACAAGAAAGACAATTACATATAGACCTTAAAAGAATCGTAAAAAAGTTTTTCGCAGATTTATTAGCATTTTGTTTTGTGTAAGGCGTCAAGAATGCACTCACCGCGCTTTTCCGGTTCCATTTAAAACAAACAAAACAGCTGACGTAACTCTGCTTAGTACGAGTGCCCTCCGACTCTATGACAATTAAAAGATAAATTGACTCGTCTACGCGGGGAAGCTTGTTTAGAACTTTGAGAAGCATGGAATACACGGAGCAAAGGAGACGCGCGAAATTAATGTTCGTTCCTGACTAATGGTCTTTCTGACGTTATAAACGGTCTTTCGAAAAATAAGCACGAACAAAACAAATTACCCTCCCCACAGAGCGGCGTCGCTTTCGTCATATTTTCTGAGACGCGCCGTGCAACGCGAGGAGGCCCGCAACCCCGAAGAACAATACAGACAATATTGCTAACTCTAGTAAGAAAATATATATTTCACGAATACATTTCAGAAAGAATACATTAAAAACGAGAAAAAAAAAGCATTGTTTTATCCATCAGAAAACAACAAGGCGAACGTGAAAAAAACAAGGAAGTACTTCGAGCACTTTGGAATCCAACAAAACAATAAAAAAAATTGCGCTGATAAATTATTTAAAGCAAGCAGGATTATTTCCAGCCGTAAAAATGGTCGTTCTCCGAGCGCTTGGGGCGCAGAAAATGGGCATCGCAAGTCTTAATCTAGACGAAGACGCCGAAAAAAAAAAAAAAAAAGAAGCGTGGGCTCAGGGCGCGTGCTGCTCTCTCCGCTAGGGTTAACGCAAAGAAGGCTTTGTAACAATGTTTGCGCATGAGGTAGCGGCGCTTCGTGTTCCACGTCAAGCGACGGACTTTATGCGTATGCCGCTGCCGCGTCGTAGCCACAAGGGCAGCCGCCAAGAACGCCCGTGCGTTATAGCAGTTGAATCCGGGGGTTTGTACAATGACGTCTAACAACCGCGACCGTAATCTGTTTCTATATTATATGCTTGTAAGAGCGAATAAATCAAAAGTTATTACAGATATCTTTTGTTTATAAAATAAATAAATGTCCTATAGATCAACGCCATTAACGTAGCGGTCTCAGTCAGTCAGAGTCTTGAGATCAAGGAAATGAAAGGAAGTGTTGCTGAGCCGGTAGCTCAATATGTCACCGTTGTATGTAGCGGTTTTCTGTGCAGTTTGTGTTTTATATCAAGTGCATCAAATAGCTTTTGATACTACGTTTTCCTCTGTCGAAAGGATAAACTTCCCAGAGTATTTTGAACTGTGAACACTCATTCAAAAGAGACCAGAAGTATTAGCAAAACCGGACAGTAAATAAGAACCGAATGAACTCAAGGCGAGAAAGTGAGTTTCGAATTAACTTATGTTAATGGTCGAAACAAGAGGATCACGTTTTTAGATCTTTTACTCAAATCTTTTATGAATATTTGGACGCATTCAGAGAAAATTCACTTTTATTGTGATACAATCTATTGACATCAATTCACTGGAACTTCGTTCTATGTTCTTGTTTTTTGCCGTTTTGTTCCTATTGAGGGTCTGGGTGTGCGAAAGGTGAATCCCTCTTGTGTTTTTCGAATAATAATTTGCGCTCTGAACTACCCGTTTGCGCTTTAGTCTGCTCAAATCTCTCATCACCTTTTTTTTTTGGAACGCATCCCAAGAATACAAGTAAGACGAGGCATGTGAAGAATCGTCATCAAAGACAGGGACGCCAGCAACAGAAGGAAACGCTGGGTACTTCCGATATCTTCTCAGCAATTTTTTTTTATCGATCTAACATAAAGTAAAAAAAGGATCACAACACGAGAAGCGAATAGCCATTTCTGACTTCTCCCCCTCCAGCAAAGAGCGGAGGGATCCAGGAAATCCCATATCCCTTTGCGACGCGCATTCTTACACCCTACTATCCCGTTTCCCAAAAGAACACAAACAAACAAAAACAAAAGAAAACCAACACTTCGAGACGAGACAGTCACGGCCGACGAAACCAAACGGTTGGGCGACTCGTGCCCACATCCAATCACTCTGCGGCCATATTCCCCGGAACTCGCAGTCGTAGACGTTCCTAGAGCGTACTCAGAATAACACACGCACGTATATAAAAAAAAAGAAGAGGAAGATGGAGGGATGAAATGCGAGTTATGCTCGGGCCACGGTAAAGGATAAAAGGCAGGAGGGAACAGGATGTTGTTGCGGTGATGCTGAGCGGCGCATGTGCTCGTCGGACAGATAGCGCGTCCGGAGAGCACGTTATGACGACGCAATTCGCGTGGTACGGTGCGCCTTCTTTATGGCCGCGAAAGAGGGTAGCGGGGGCCGCTTAGCCGATGGCTCCGCGCTGCCATCCGCGCTTGCACGGGTGGGGGCCCCCTCAGCGCCGGCTGTTTGGTCCGACCCGGTTTATGTATTTCTGAGGGTTGGTTTACGCTGACGATCGTACAACGCCGAATGCTGCCACTTGACGCTAATTTGGCCGGAGGCTCTTGTTTTTCATTAAACATCGCTGCCTCGCCGGTGGGATATATATATATTTTTTAATATTTCGGCATTAGGAATTTTTGATATCTTTGGGATTGATCTGCACGCGAACCAACTGAAAACGACACGGGCTAATTTCGGTTTGCGACCAGAAGTGAGTAAAAAACAAAAGTGTGTAATAACGTCTCACGTAGAAAAAAAGGCGTAATGCTTGAGAAAAAAAAAGTATAGCCGCAGTCACAGTGATTATACATCATATGTTCGCTGCAATCATTGTGGCAAACTTTTTCTGCGGGCACGGCTCAATCGTCTTTGAAGCGTGGTCGCTTCCTATATTTGTACGCTTCGAACATTTCTGCAGACTGTCTTCTTTAAGGAGTATTATCAGCGTGACTGCAATTTTAGAGTTTCTATAAGTGTTCCTTACATACACGAATTGTCTCAAAGTCGTGCCTCACACATGACCGTACACTCTAAGAAAAGCCCGTGCATCTACTTTTCCGCACAACACTCGGACCGCCAATCACGGCAACTTACGAAGGCAGCTCAGCGAATGACGATGCCGAAACATATGTTTAGACCAAAAAACGCAGTCTGAGTTGTGACATTAAGCAATGCAAAACGTCACGCTTGCATTGCTTAATGTCACAACTCAGACTGCGGTTTTTTTCGGCCTAAACATATGTTTCGGCATCGTCATTCGCTGAGCTGCCTTCGTACGTTGCCGTGATTGGCTCTCCGAGTGTTGTGCGGGAAAGAAGATGCACGGGCATTTTTTAGGGTGTATAAATATACTCCGCTTCAATCTAAGTTCGAAACGCTACCGACGCTACGTTACCGCGGAGCCAATCAAGTGAAGCGAAAAGTGCGGCATCGTCAAGGCGCTCATTATCATTGTGAGTTATGCTATTAGCGGCTAAAACCCAATTACACAAAACAAACTAAAAAAAGGACGATCATTGCACATTCACCGTGAGTACGTGTGATTGGGTTAGTTGGGGGGAGGGAAGCAAAGTCACAAAGGCGGCGAGTTCCACGAGTGATGCTGCTTGATTGGCCGTATCGTAGCGTCAGCTGCGTTCGTGTTCATTGATCGTGAAAGAGAGCATAGTATTGCCGAATAAAGATAACATGAACCGAATCAAAATACACGAATCCTAATCACACTGAAAGAGCCACTCCCAGCGAAGGCAATCGAAGCCCGAAGTGCTCCCTTCAAACAGTTGTACAAAAAATGAAAATAAAAATAACCTAAAGCCAGTGAGCGTTCCGCGGTCTGTTCAAAAGGATCGCTCATTGGGCCACCACAGAGTCACGTTTTCACCATAAATGAAGCCGGCGGACGTGCCGCTGCGCTGCGCAGCGTTCCGCGGTTATTTGGGATTCCTCTTGGCCCGTGCGCTTTAGAGACGACGTCGCTCGGGACCTCTTTCCGCCAAAGGTCTCCGGCCGAGACGCAACCTCGTCACGGAGAGTTTTTGATACACGATACACTCGCGTGCGCGGGATAGCGGCCGCACGACGTGGCTTTGGAGTACTTGTTTGCCCGAAATGGCGGCCGCGCGTGCTGTAAAACCTGCGCGTGCCCTCATCCAATCAGTGGTGGACTCAACGTTACATTTCGGGAGAGGCAATAATCGAATCTGACTGCGCCAGGGTGATGGGAGTTCGTCGTTCGGAGGGGTGGACTGCAAGTAGTGGCAGCTAATTTGAGTTTGGTTTCAAGAACTCTTGGATTTGAAGTATGTTTAAAAATAAAATGAAAACAGTAATACTTATAAAAATTGGTGGGGAAACATTGTAGGGTAAGAAACTACACGCCCACGATGTAAGCTGTTTCGCGCTACGTTGGCAAGGCTAGCCTAGGATTCCCAGTGCTTTAACCTATGCAGAGGTCGCCCACTGCTGATGCGAGAAAGGGGTCAAGGGGCTTCGCCTTTTCCTTCTGCCGCTCAGTGATTTTGACTACGCCAACTTGGGCTAACGAGGACATCAGAGAAAGAGACAGACAAAGAAAATGCTTATTTTTCTCCCCTTTTTTTATCGATTAAAACATATTTGGTCGAATCGCCGACGAACTTTTTCTAATCTTGCCAACGTTCCACAAAAAAAAAGGTGATGCAGAATGCAAAGGATGAGCATCTAAGGAACAAAACCCGATGCGCGGGAATGCAAAAAAATCTTAAACTATGCGACACTTACGTTATATAAATACAGCTAAAGAGCGCAAACGTACAAAGTCCTGAGAATATACAAAATGGATACTGCAACAAAAAGACAATATATATATATATATATATATATATTTTGTGCATGTTTGTACTTGTTACTCTGTTTGTGCTATCTTCTTTAGAAACTGCATAATTTATGCACGCAACTTTCCCCACGACACTGCAGCGATGCTCTTTCTCTCTCTCTCTTTCTTTACATACCTCCTTTAACGATTTCACAAAATACGGACTCGGCTAGCAAAGTGTGGACCTGTTTTTTGTCTACCAGTTCGTTCTCACGAGTCACGTGGCGGTCCTTTTGCACTTTCACAGCAGACAAGGATTTGGAATCCACAATACCGGCAGAGAACCAAGAAAGTGTCAGGTGGCGCAAGTTCTTAGAAATCTGTTTTCACCCCACAATCTGCCGCAACATAAATCCGCGGTCACACTGCAGACACATCATACTAAAGACAGTCTGCAGATACTTGTATGACGTCAGCTTCTTCCTTGTATGACAATCTTGTCATATTGGTCATAAAAATACTCACTGCAGACGTGTTCCAAGCATACATAAGAAACATGCTTGTAACATGCTTCAGACCTGCCCGGAGATAACTTTATCGTCAGATCTGCAAAGAATACCGTACGTCTTTTGCAAGATGTATGAAATGTGCGACGGGGGTTTTAACACGCGCCAGACAAGCACCGCAAGAAAGTGGTCACAATTTGGGACACTGGACAAACTGGTGCTTACAGGTATTGTTGTATATTCACACGTTCGCGCAGGGCAGCACATAGACTGCATAAGATAGGCAGGTTTCTCTCAGCCAGAGGGCGTTGTAGCGTCCACGAGACGCGACCACAAAATAGGCACCTCCGCTAGCGCCCGCGGGACCCGACCACTTAATGCTGACGTAAAAGCGCCGTTCCAACGTTCCATTATGCACCTTCTATCCAGCGTTCCTCAGCAGCTGTCTATAGTTCGCACGGACTAACAAACTTTGAAATGACGCAACGCTGCGCACAGTGGAAACACGACCTAAAAATGTTCAATGTTGCTCGTCAGGGGCACCGTGGAAAACTTTAGAGCTACATGTGTATTTCGCGTCTAAAAAAGGTGGTCCAGTAAAAGCGTTGCTTGCTGACCTGACTGGGTCACGCGTTAAAATATGCCCGGAACATGCGTGGAATTTCTGAAAGTTCTGCAAGTGAGTTAATTTAGTAACTTTTCTGTCGACCAAATGGCTCGAAAATGTGTTTAGTTGTGTAGCTTAGCTCCTAGTATTGAATCCACAGTCGCAATCACGACCGTCGCAGAACTCTCCAAGTAGTGGTGCCTAGTTTACGAGTACTCACATTTTTATTCATCATCAAAACGCGCAAACGAACAAATCAATCCAGATGAAGCAAGATAGTCGATGTAAGACGCTAGGATTACGCTAGTGAACCCATCAAAACAAGGACAACTCACAACGCTTCCAAAAAAAGTGTACTTGAGAGAGTTGTTTGCTGCAAAATACGTCGGTTGAGATCTTCCTCTGAACATCTCGGTGAACGCGAAACAACTCGCACTCATAAAAGCAGACGACCTCAATGACTTGCGCAAATTTTGAAACTGATCTACGCAAACGCCGACAGTCAGGTTTGTTAAACATAGTTGGAAACCGAAACGAGAAAAGCGACCTCGTGATAGTTTTAAAAGCAATAGTTGCATTACCTATATTGTTTGTTTCTCATACATGAAAGAATGTTGAATTAAAGATTTCCTGGCCCGGAGAAACAATTTTGCAACAAACATTCCACTCGCTTTTTATCTCTCCAACCAAAATAAACCGAGAAACTTAGCGTAGTTTGCTATCCTCCTGGAGGGTCCTAGAGCATGGCTACCGCTACCGAAATTGCGTCTGACAACGTAATTATTTAATTGCGCGGAAAATGTTTTTTTTTTCTAAAAAAACTATTATTGTATTGCATTCTCATAGCCCTGTAAGTCTGTTTGTTGTTTTAATTTTAGTGTCACTTTAAAAACCCTTGCGCCTTTCGAAGACCTCTGCAGCGCATAACATCTTGTGACCCACAAGTTTGCTGAAAAGACCCGTCGGTAGTATGAAAATGATTGTGAAATAGGTCCTTTGCACGCGCACGTTTTTTCAGCACCGATTCAGACAACGTAGCGCTTCTTTTCTCCGCAGTTTATGATCAAACGTCGAATGAATGTTCAACAGCGAGATTACTTTTTTGTTTTGTTTTCTTAGACATTTCTCTTTGAACTCGAAATTAGACGGCTCCTTCAAAGCTACAAAGTCGTCGCTTCTTGCCATTCTCAGATAAAAAAATAACGAAAGAAAAAAGACACAGTTCGAATCGCAATGTGTGGATCTAATGTGCGAATACAATAGCGCCGCGCAATATTGAAAGAGGAATGCCACTCTGAATGCGAAAACGATCATAAAAAAAGAAAGCACATCAATGAACTATACAATAAATTACTTGGTGGGGAGTTCTTTGGCAAAAGCAACACGGCACGACTCTTTATGCCGCGAAGAAAGCGAACACATTAATGCGCTCAATCAATGTGGCGCTCCCAGACGACTCGAAGAAATGTTCGCGTCTCTTTCCAACAACCGACATTATTTGGGCACAGGGCGTGCAAAAAAACAAAAAGTAAAAACCAAAAAGACGTCTGAGTAAGCTGCACTCGTTCCTTTTGTGACCTGCGGAAGCAGACGCTTTTGGGGATCGGTGGAAGCAAGCAATGAGAGGCGAAAAGAATGGAGGAAAAGAATTCTCAATGCCGACATTTCGCTCGAGAAACGCTTGCGCCCGCGAAAAAGAGTTCGGACAGCGGCCGAGATATGTGACTTGGGAAGCGGAATTGAAAGCTCACGCGGAGAGTTTCCCCCAAAAGAACGAAAAGAACGGCGCAAAGTGAACCGAACAAACCGTTATCGGGGGAGCGAAATAAAGGTGCACTTCTTCACATTTGCCCAAAGCGTTGGAAACGGCGAAAAAACGAGACAAAGGAAAAAAAACGAAGCAAGCACTACGCTTTATATTTGCGAAAGAAAATTTCGTTCTGAAAGCTTTATCACTGGCTTTGAGAAGTTCGGCACGACGACGACGGTTTAGTTATTGTGTTTGTCGGAAGCTCTCCAGGAATTCGCACAGGTGCGTGTGGAGGCGGATAAAAAAGCTACAGAGAAAACGTTTCGGGCATTACAGTTTTGCGAAACGGAAGCCCACCGGTGTTTATTTGTATCGGAGGTTGAACGGTTTAGGAGTGAACTTGGAAGACGCCTAGCAAGATGCCTTTACCACGAATCGGGACGACACGGGATTTGCGAAAGCTTGCAGGCAGCAAAGGACTGAGGATTGCAATATTCTATAGTTGCTGACAAGGTGACAAAGAAAAGGAGGTGCTTCAGTTCTCCCGCCTTCAGCGCGAGCTTCATACTTTCGGCAGTGCTTCGATGTCTCGTGCACATCGAGTGCACGCGCCCTCAGGGAAAGCACGGCGGAAGGCACGGAGCGCGTGCTGAAGCACGGCCGTTCAATCGACGCGCGTCCTGCCGTTTGGCCGTTTGAAAGCATGAAATGCTTTTAACATGGTCCCCCCATCCCAAAACTTCGTTTGTCTGTCGGTCCGTGTATTTACCGCTAAAGTTAGCGGGGAAATTGATATGGCGAGAACTATACGGGAATTCAGTTTCTCGGCTATATTTAGCGCGAGAACCGATGTCACGTGACATAACGTCACGGGACATACAGACCGTCAGTTTCCCCGTTAAATTTGGCGGAAAACTTGATGTCAAGTGAATTATACACCAGCTCTGTTTTCCCGCTAAATTTGGCGGGAAAGTGGCGTCACGTGACCGCACCCGACGTAACGTGACCTATACAAAACTTTATGTATACGTCAATTCAGTTTGCCCGCTGAATTTAACGGGAAAATTTCTTGTTTCTTGGCCGAATCATTAATTCAGTTTCCCCGCTAAATATAGTGGGGAATCGAAATCGCGTAACGTTTACATCAATTCAGTTATCCCAAAAGCTTAGCGGGAAAATTGACGTCTCGTGACTAGGACACCAATCCAGTTTCCCCGCTAGATTTAGCGAGGGAAATCAACGTCGCGTGACCTCACGTCACGTAACCTATCCAAACGTTCAGTTTTCCCGCTAAATTTAACGGAAAAATATTTGCTACGTGGCGCACAAATTCCCTCACCGATTTCCGAAGACGCATTTTATGCATTTGAGGACTTTGAAGGAAAATGTCGCCACCAATTTTTTACTGTCAGTCACTATATACCTGGTGATCCCAACGTGTAATCTAGCGCTCAGTTACACGGCCAGCACTCACACCATATTAGGCCTTTTACAGCGGAGCTGTAAGGGGCTAGTTTCCCCCGTATCGTGTCCACCAGCAAACAAATGATGACACAAAACTCTGGACAGCTACCGCCATCTATGAGCGACGGCGGCAACCTTTCCAGCCTTTCCACTCTGGCTTGCCGACTTGTGGCCGGCCATTACTTCATTCCCACCATAATAGAGCTTCGCTGGTCTTCCCTCTTCACCAGAGTGGAAAGGCTGAAAGTATTTTTGTGTTGCAGGCATCCTGTCGGGGATGGGAATGGCAAGAACAGGGCATCCGCAAGCGTGCGCCTCGCACAAACGCTGTCGAGGCGTCTGAATTCAAAGAAATCTGGTGTTAGAAAGAAAGATCTAAATCCTTATGCGGGCAAAATTGAAGGAGAGGAGCAGATGACGGCGTGCGTGGGCATCAGAACGTCGAGTTCTGGTTGGGATGATTATAGCGGATAAACGCAAAGCTAAGCTTAAAGCCAAACGCCTTCGTCTCTACTCGCTGTTCCAGCGCCAAACGCCTGACGCCGGCGTTTGAACGCGTTCGAAGACTGAACAGACACAAAGGCAGCTATGCGGACCGCAAGTTTGTCTGCTTTTTTGGCAGGGGTTGTAGTGACGTCAAAACGCCGAGCTCTGATTGGTTCTGAATGAAAGATAGTGGGTAGACTTCGAGGCAGCTTTCTTTGAGGCCTACCCACCATCCTTCAATCGGAGCCAATCAGAGCTTGGCGTCTTTCTGACGTCACCGCAACCCCTGCGCAAGAAGCAGACGAGTTGCTCTCCGCATAGCTTTGCGCCTACCCGTTAATCGTTCCAATCAGAGATCGGTGTTCGGACGTCCCCTCGCGCACTTGTCTCCTCCTATCCCCTAGTTTCTTCCCATATAACTACTACAGCTTGGCGAGCCTTGAAGACACCGTGTTATGAGTTCTAAAGCGCTCGGCCAGTGTTTAGTTTTCCCGAAACCTGTACAGTCTCCGGCAATATGAAAGACCCACTGGGAGCGCGTGGCCGAGGCGGTGGCTGGCGGAGGCGCTGCGAGCGCTCCGGGCAATTCCATTCTGCTTCGAGGAAAGGACGCTCACTCAGGCTCAGCTAAAGCGAAACGCGCTTATCAGATTGTGCTGAGCTCCGAGTGAGCGTCCTCCCCTCGAAGCAGAATGGAATTGCCCGGAGCGCTCGCAGCGCTCCCGCCAGCCACCGCCTCGGCCACGCGCTCCCAGTGGGTCTTTCATATTGCCGGAGACTGTACCTTTGTCAGATTGGTCAAGACCAGATATGCACACGTTATCCCAAAAAAGTAACTAAATACAGTTACCAGTTACTCGCTCAGAAAGTAACCAAATCGGTACTGGTTACTGATTCTCAAAAGGAACGCGTTATTTCCCGTCAAATGTAACGAGTTACTTTTCTCGCTACTTTGACGACAAAATAAATTACCGCTTGTTTATTTTGTTTCAGTTGTCATTTCATTTAAGCTGCAGCTGCCTCTCGAAGTTTTCATCAGTTATGTTCACCCGCTTCATTGAGAATACACCTTCGGCGACGCTGAAGAATCGTTTTACGGACGCGCTCGAAGGAACGGAAGTGCTTAGTTCTTTAGAAATGGCTTGTGAATCTGGGATAGTTGAAAACGAGCGTGTTGGTTAATAGATACAAAACTTGAAAGTATACAACAGAGAGGACGAGGACGGGAACAGGACATCTTTTTGAAAGATGTCCTGTTCCCGTCCTCGTCCTCTCTGTTTTATACTTTCAAGTTTTGAATCTGGGATTTTCTACTCTTTTTTGTTCTCTCTGCTTCTAAAGTTCTAGGTTTCCAATGGGTTCTGTGCCATCCGGCGTTGGCAACCTCCAGGTCTACATTCGGTCTGTACACGATTCTCGAAGGTTCAACCGACGAACCTTAATGCGTTCGCTGGGTGCAGGACGTTCCCAGCCGCAGAGTTCAACCGACGTTTTCATAAATAAACGTTGCTATCTGTCATACTGTTTGGTCGTTTATCGGGTTGCCCATCTGCCTTTGTCACAATAGACGGATACTCAGGTTAGAATTGCAATCAGACTGTTTAAACGCTGTTGTAGACGTTCCTCCTCAGAAGTAGCAAAATACCGTTACACGTTACTTGGCCTTAGAAGTAGCTACGTACGTTAAACAACCGGAAAGAGTAAACACAAATTCGGGACGCAGAAAGACAATACAACTCTTTCACCTCAATTTGTGTTTATTCTTTCCGGTTGTTTACGTATTTACCAACACGCTCGCTTTTTAATGTTAACTAAGTACGTTACTCGTTCTTTTTCTAAAAAAAAGTTAGTAATACGTCACTGTTACCTAAAATGTAACCAGGTAGAAGTAACGCGTTACTAGTAACGCGTAACGTACATGTCTGGTCAAGAGAGATTATCATCTTAATCTCTGAGCATCCATACAAATTTGAGTTAATGACAGCAATGGAAGTTAAGAATTCCTATGGGCAAAATATTCAGGACAGAAACAAGGCTCATTGGTCGACGCTTGAGTTGTTTATAAGGTAATATGTTGGAGTTGAATCCCGCCAAGGTAAAAAGGATTATAGATGACAGGCTCATATAAGAGGCATTACGTGAGGACATACCCTAACTTTTTATTATACCGTAGTAAAGTACCCGTAAATTTAATGTATGTTGTAGCTTCCCAAAAAGAAGGCTTCGGTGTGAGTTTTTCTTCATAAAAAACCTTGTCGAAATTGGTTCGGTAATTTAAAGAAACGTTCAGTGTGTGCTGACTCAAAAACATGCAATCGCGTCAGGAAAAACTCTGGCAGGATGTACTCCCGCGGACAATATAAGCTGAAACACCTGATCCGTTTTTTTTTTTCTTTTTTTTTTTTTTTTTTTACAGCGAAGCTGTTAAGGGCTAGTTCCCCCACTATCGTGCCCGCGGACAAGTGACGTGCCGACCCGAAACTCGAGCCAGTTCACCGTCACCCTCACCTACTAACCGTCTCACGTAGTCATCTCACCTACCAATCGTATGTGTTCTGTGTCCCGTGACGTCGAGATCGGGCTAGCGCTCTTATGAGGCTAGCCCTTTGGAATCACGATGGGTCGGCCGCGTGCCTTTCGTTCGGAGGAAGAAGAGCGGGAGCGCAAGGAGCGGCGACGTGCACAGCAGCGCGAATGACCGCGCAAGCGCCGCGACGCCGCTATTGCCTCGAGTTCCACTGCGTCGAGTGGTTCCGAATCCCTTGCGAAAGAAGAGTAGATCGCTCGTCTGGAACGCCGCCGAGAACAGCAACAGCGATGTGACCGGTGCCGGCGGGCCAACGCCACAGACGACGATCGTGCCACGGATGTCAAGCGCAAGCGGGATGCCCGGTGACGACAGGACGCCACGCCGGCTAAACAGCTTTTATATATACTTCCATCTCACAATAGTACGGCTTTGCTGGTCTTCAATCTTTGCCAAAATAAAAAGGCTAAAAGTTTTTTTGCTTTTTTTTTTTTTTGTCTTTGCGTTTAAGATTACTACAAGCTCAAGTTTTCCTCAATTTGTCGAGAAGTCCAAAGACTGAGACCTGATCTTCGCGTTCGATTCCTGGATCGGACCACACCCCTCTCAAAAGCTGGCAGGTACGCCAAAGAAGTACAAAGTACGGTTTCAGCTGATACTGGGGATTTTTGGCGAACCGTTACCGTGTTCGGCGTACCGCACTACCAGAGCCCTTCAAGGATGCTTTTAAGCGCACGACCCGCGGTCATGGTACCTCTTGGGGCGCGCGCTTAAAAGCACGTTTAAAAAAAACTCCGGTAGTGCGGTACGCCGAACACGGTAACGGTTCGCTAAAAGTCCCTAAATTGTCTGCGATAAAACATTACGCTATAAAAAAAAAAAAAAAAACCAAAACGAAGCCGTTTTGACTTTGAAGGAGGTAAGCAAAGCGGAGTTAGTGCGTTCAGACTACTGACTCCATAAAACGACTCGGCGTGCGATACGTTTCGCTCTAGAATGCAGTGGTAGTCGACTTTATATTCGCGTTAACATCAGGCGAGCCGTGTCTGTGGGCGACCGAAAATGAATCTTTCATTTATTCAGTGAGTAGCGTTGGTGTCGTCAACTTTACCACCATTGGTTTCATCGGATCATATTCGAGGCGACAATCTGGTGAAACCAATTGCGCTGCCTCAAAAGTGCACCGTCATGGCGATCGTCGGCTTTGTGCGTTTACTATAACCGATTAAACCATCACAAAACAGTGCGTTAGATTCATATAATGCACCGAAAAACGTTATATGTTATTTTTGTAAAAGAATCGAGACTCATAAATCGTGTATCTTATTGTACGCTTTTGGAGGGGCACTTTCAAAACGACGGTAACGATGATACGCGAGAATGCACTTAAAGCTGCGAGTCGTGGTTGGGATGCGAAGAGGCTCTTGAAGTAGCAGGCAGGCGGTACACACATTCAATAATGACAGCCAAAGACGACAGCTGTCTTACCACAGTCAAATTGATGGTATAATTAGGTGAAAGACAGTATATGCGCGTAATAAATCGGCTCACCCACACCGAAGGGCTGACGACATACGCTCGCAGCTTTCATTTTTTTTTGCTCTATATGCAGTGGGATATGCTTTCGGGCGATTGTCATCGCGTGTTTTAAAGCCTTCTTTTATGCTTTCGTCCATACACAACCAGGCGCCGCGAATACCTGATCCACTCCTCGAAAAGGCTGACGAGCGAGCCTGCCGTGGCAGCTTCATGATCAAGCTGTTACGTAACTTCGATTTCACTTGGTGCGTGCATGAAACACGCTGATGAAAGCTGGGCTTGCGCGCTCCTCCTCTAGTTGCAAATGCCGCAGAAAGTTGTCCACGGTTATAGCATGAATTCACCCTCGCTTTACGCGCTGACGCCAACGACAGTAATGCATTAACGCCCAGATTTTAAACAAATGTAATTTGGCACGTGCTTTTGTCGGCGACTTATTTTATGCAAATCCAATCGCAAGTTTCTTGACATAAAAAAAAGAACAAAAAACATTGCGAAAAATAGACTTTTTTAATATGTTTATTAAAGATAAAAAAAAAAAAATTTACAGCATACATCCCGGATTCGTGAAACGTCGTGCCCGCGAAATGTTCGGGAAAACCGCACTTAGCCGACTTGGCGAAATATTGATCCCGCGAAAATAATGTCGTTTACAGCACTCATTTACTTCGATTTTTTGTTTTTAGGGACTGGGTGAGCGCGTGCAGCGCGTGCACCGGGAGACAAAGATGTACTATCGTGGACACTGTTAGCTATAACACGACAGCGGCGGCCACCCCGTACCCCCAGCGCCCCATAGCAGGCGCCGTCCGAAACTCCGCGCATGCGCCGTGTGGCGTACTCGCTCTTCCCGCTTGCGAGCACACCCTCGCTTTGTGGTGTGCTAGGCACAGAGCGTTCGACGCCACAGCGCTCGCCAATTTTCGCTGAACATGGTTCAGCGAACCACCGCGTATGAGGTGCCCACGGTTGATTCCCTGACTCCGTTGGCTAAAAATAGTCATCGTATACTAAATGTAACATCATGGTAGATTAAATTTTTTTATAAGACAAACTTGCAGTTATCATCCGTTTCACTTTAGGTCTAAGTGCTGCGGTCGCTACGAGACGATATGACCCACCAAGCAGCGACAAAAGCACTTTTTGCACTTTACTGGGTCCCCCGGAGATGCACTCCGTGACGTTGCACCTTTGCCGCTATTTGATTGGCTCTGTCGTTTTGAAGCGTACGCTGCGGTCGGACTTAAGGTGAAATGGAGTATAACAGTCTATTTTTGTATCACACCTGCTGCGCTCATACTGGTTTGCGAACGCATATCGGTAAAAATGCTGTTTCTGACAAAGAAAAAAAATCTTAAACAGGGGTCATGCCCTAATGACTCTGCAGTCTGCCCCAATACAAATCGCCAGTTGAGAATGAGTTTGAGGCCAGTTCGCTATAGCGAGGGTACCAGACGAGCAGCACTATAGCATCGCCTGCTCTGCGCCTAGCAGACGGTAAAGCGAGGGTGTGCTCGCAAAAGGGAAGAGCGAGTCCGCCGCACGGCGCCTGCGCGGAGTTTCTGACGGCGCCTGCTATGGGGCGCTGGGGGTACGGGACGGCCGCCGCTGCCGTGTTATAGCTAACAGTGTCCACGATAGTACCATGCCAATCCATAAAAAGCGCCGATGAGATGTGTAGTTAGTACCAACGTTGGCTAGTATTACTAACTCCCGCCCACCGCTCGCCCTCTCGCGGACCTACGAAGAGCGAGAGAAGTGGGGACGGCGGCGCAGACGGTAACCGGGGGCGTCGGCCTTGGTGCTGTTGTTATCGCGTGGTTCTGGTCGGTGTGTTCGTGCATCATGCCGTTTTAACGAAAAAAGCAAGTCTGTGAAAAGAAGTAGTGTTCTGCTCCGCTTTTGAATTTTTAAAAATGAAAGCGCTCATTTTTCCTAACACACGTCAACATCTCCCCGTCACTTGCGATATGCCCCCACCCTAACCGTGTCGTATTTGCAGCCAAATAGATTGATTTTAGCGCACTGACCGGCGGCGGCGAGCAGGTGCACGGGAACCGCCTGAAGAATCTATCCGCCTTTCTTTCGCCATATTACGACTACCGCCCAGCCATCTATAGAGCGTTGGAGTTGTGAATATATAATTTACGCTTAAATCGGTGGAACTGAAGGTAACGTCAGAGCGTCAGCATTGACGGTATTGGCTTCGGAACGCGCTGACACAAGGCCTCCATCGTGCTGTTTTCATACGTCTTCTACCCTGTCGTCCGTAACTAATTATGAGCAGTCAGGATGACACATATTAATGGCTTTCACGTAATGCCATCCCAACGCAATGGTAAATTTTTATCTCGTTCTGTAAAAAACGATGCAATAATATCGGTAATGCGAAGTACAGACAGCAGAAAGTGCACGCTTAGTTACGCGTAACCTGTCGTCAGTCCAGTATTGAAGCAAACCCTGATCGTGACGTCACGGGTAATTAATTGTAATTGTATTGTATGCCACAAAACAATTACAATTAATTACCCGTGACGTCCCGATCCGAGTTTGATTTTAGCAGTGACCCATGACCTATTATTAATATTTTTCTTTGTTTGTTGTATATTTAATATTGTTGACTTGTTACTATATTACTATCTTTGTTTTATGTATGTGCTCTCCCCCTCTGTAATGCCTTTGGGCCCTGAGGGTACTTTCAATAAATCAATAAATAAATATTGCACCGACGTCTGTTTATACAGCCGGAAGTTAGTCTGCCTTAGTGGGCGTCTGACTCTTAGCTGTAGATGAGCAATTTAGCCAGTGCAATACAGTCGCTAGCCTGGAGTCTTTACCCTGAACCACGCAGTAGTGATACACGACCGCACGCCGGTACGATGCTCATCCAGACCGAGACGGGCAGGGGTGTGGATTGAACCTAGGATCCCTAGTTTCTAGACGTCACAGGTGGAATCCATACACCTTCGTTAGAATCGCCGGGTCGAGGTGGCAAAAACTACACTGTAAGCGCCGAACGTACATTTATGAGGCAATTACCTTCCCGCGATCACTGAATGAGACACACGGCCGAGGACAACAATGAAACCGAGGTTTGCATACGAAGAATTTTTTTTTTTTTTTGGAAATCAGATATGCTACTGCGACGACACCATACAGCCGTTGCGCAGCGCCCATAACTGGTGCGAACAAACACGGGCCTGTATATAAACTGTGCGTGAGTGCAAGGACGAACAGGCGGAAACACTCCGACACCAAGAAACCAAAGGCCGGTTCACAAATTAGCGTGGGCTGCGTTCATAGCAATCACAAAGACAGCCACGACCAGAACGCCGGGACGACAGTGGTTAACCGATCCTTCAAGAAGCTACTCCTTGCATTGCTTGCCGCGTTCCGTACGGAGAACAGTTCTCCCGGCGACTTTTGTGACTGCTGTCTTTTCGATACATCCGAACGTGACCAAGGCAACTGTCTGAAGCGGGCATACGTGGCGCGGACGTGCGACGTCCCGTACAAAAGAAACATTTTCCCGGAACGTCGTCGCCTCTCAAAAGAAAAGCCGGACACGAACCGTGCACTCGGGAGGCGTCGACGGAAACAAGATGGATTCGGAAGCGCGCCACGAAGGAGAACATTAATAACGGGACGTGGGCTGTTCGCCAACTGGAGCCACGTGACTTCATCTGCCGCGCGCGGAGCGCGAAGCCTCCGCCAACGTCCGAATCGCGACACTGAGGATGGAGCGCTGCGCTTCCTCGAACGCCACGGTGCGCAAGATGAATCATCATTTGGAAGAAGTACAAAATAAGAACCAAGAAAAAAAAAAGAAAAACTGCAAGAACTCCTACGTGGTTGCAAACGACGCCGCTGCCATGCGCAACAACCTTTCATATTTTAACTGTGCGAATTTTTGCGGCTGGGATCAGGCGAAGCAAAAGGGGAGGGGGGGGGGGAGGGGGCTGCACCTGTCTCGCGGCTTCGAGAAAACTCGCCGTGGATGTCTGTCGAGCTCATGATTCATTCACGTTTACTCGTCGCGCCGTGCGAGACACTTCGCTTTCACGGGGCTCGCTAACCCTGACTAATGCCAGCCTCCGTTGGGCTGGCATCAGCGAAAAGCTACTTATTTTCGGGCCCAACTGACGCCGAGGAACGGGCCTTCGCGGTCGTTGGAGTCAGCAGACTCGGGTAATCAAGTTTGGACCCTGCTTTTTTTGTCTTGTTTTCGCGTGTCTGCTACTTTGACGCACTCTTGTTGCGAGAAAATCTTCGTCGAATGGCGGTGTCAACAGCTACGTTTCGTGTGACCAAGAAGGTGTGTTGGCAACGGTGGTGAGACGGCCTTGGGTTTATGAGTCGAGCCTTTTTCAAAACGATGCATCGACATTGATCAGCTAAAAAAGACGGCGACCGGGCGCAATCGTACCTTTTTTTCCAGATATCGAGAGACTGATGCTTTGACTCGTTTTCGGTACTTTGTCTTCCGCTATAATACGGACCTTTCGTAGATTGTTGCGCAAGAGTTTCGCAATGCTAGCGGGTCCTCCTGCCGGCACTCTGTGCACAAATTGAGCACGCGTCCACTGGGCCCGCAATCCGCAGCGTATATATCATAATCTACACTGGGCAACACTTTTAGGATGAACAAAAAAATTGCCGTGTTTCTTTGCTTTTATTTTAAAACCAAAAGGCATTTATTGAACCTAGTAGTGTTGCGAAATGTATATATTTGGGGTAATAACCTAAAGCCGCAGACACTTTGCTCATACTTTGCACAAAAGACGCGGTGTTTCGAGCAGACAGGATGGCAAAATCATCTACAGAGACGCCTGAAGCCATCTTTGAAGCGCGCTGGCTTTGTACCTACGCATCTTCGAACATGTTTGCAGACAGCTTTGTACGATTATACGTGGCTTGCACGTGACGTTAGTTTGCCCTTCTTTCTGGTGGCCAGAAGCGCCTTTTTGCACAGTGGAAGCCACCCCCCCCCCCCTCACGCGCACTTTCCCCCATTATGTCCGACCAAGTGACGTCGGTGCAAGCCATGTATTAAGCCTGGACCGTCATACAACGGAGGAACTCCTCAGACAGTGACTTCAAATTGTCGTTTGTGTCATGAACGTATTCGCAGTGTGACCCCGGCTTAAGTGTTGTTAGTAGTGTCAGCACCTTCAGGAGTTTGAAATTAGAGGCCATTAAGGTTGTTGTCATCACTAAGAAAGAAAAAAGTTTCCCATGATAGGTCTTGATTGTAGAGCAGATCATGCGTGATCGATTTAGTTAAGCTGCCTTCGAGGTCGCACGCATAGACTGACAGAATCAGAATAAATAAGATTCATGAGTGGATCCTTGGTAAAGGCTTTAGTATGACCCCTGAGAAACGCCAGTGGCATCCGCTGTCTGAAGCTTCTTTCGCTGTTCACCGGTTCCGGCAGCCCGTCTCCTCCGTTCACGATCCGTTTTCTTTTGCCGCCTACTTGGACCAGCGCTAGTACTTGGTTCACACTCCACTTTGTAAGACAAACCAAGGCATACGCGCTCAGCACACTTGCAAGTTCAGACTCATCCAAGAATCCGCGGCCGGATCGGCTTCCGCCTCCTGACGTCGACTCTCTCTCGCCTTTGTCCTTCACTGCTCTCCTCCTCACTACGCGGCGAGCTTCCCTTTACAGTGCTTTGTACACAGACGGACAAAGTCAGCTTTTTCCTATCATAAGGGTACTAATGCTGACGCAATAAAAAAGACGTTCAGCCTTTCCACTCTCGTGAAAAAGGAGTACCGGCGGAGCTGTACTCGATACACTGTGTGCTTCTTCTTCGTCGTCGTCTGTTTTTCGCGCTGTTTTCTACAATGAATTCCCACCAACGCGCCCAACTATCCATTCTTCTATTATAGCTGGAAAGGTTACCGCCATCTACGAGAGACGGCGAAAACCATACTGGTTGTGTACTTGCCGCCGTCGCCTATAGATAACGGTAGCTGTCCAGGTAGGTTTGTGTCGACATACACGGACACGATCCTGGGGAACCTAGTCCTTAACAGCTCCGCTGTAAAAAAGGTCTCCCGTGCGTGATCTGGATTAAAGAGCAGATCATCTGTAATGAGGCAATGGTGAGGGTGCAGGCTAGCTTGTGCAATTTGAGCATAGTTGTAAACCTGAGTCTGGGAGGGGGGCAAGGGACGAAAACACAGAACGACACGGACGATGTATCGTCCGTGTCGCTCTGTGTTTTCATCCCTTGTCACTATCCCCAGTCTCGGGTTTACAACTATGCTCAGAACATCTGTGACCGATTTCGTTCAGGTGCTTTCGTGGACGCTGAACGTAATGTTGACAGAGTGGGCCTATGCATTGTCGTAGTGCTACAGGATTTCCCTCAAGTGGCTCTTGGTTGGCTCTACTGATTCTTTTTTTTTACCATTGTTGCCATGCAGACTGTAGTGTGTCGTTGTTGGACACTTGACATTCAGAGGCAGAGTCTCCCCACTGAAGATCAAAACTCATGACAGGCGCTTTGTGTCGGGATCACACGGAAGTTCGAGATTTAGTCGCCCCCGAACTTGTCGTTTACACTCCTAAGGTTGCAGCTTAGGACCGTGTGTAGAATATTGTGGCACCATTTCAAAAGTGTGATATTTTGAGCTTCCATTTACTTGGGTATTATACAGCGTGATTAAGGGGGATTCACTTGTTCGGTTCGGTCACTCAATGGGCAGATTTAGCAACACAAACCGGAGTTTAAGGAACGCACCAGGGCATTGATTATTTTTTAGGTTCATTATGAATATGCTATGAGCGTCCTACGACCCTTCTATTTTTTTACTGACAGGTCTGTAAATTTTTAATCTTCTCTTTTATTTTTAAATGTCATATCTCTGGAATTTTAATAAAATCCAGAGATATCTCTATTTTGACTATTTTAAGCGCATTTTGAGGTAATTTTTTGAAATAAAAATACTTAGAAGATAAAAGTGACGAAACGAATTGCAGTACGTACTAGAGGTGTTTCTTATCATAATATTAAGACCCTGGCTGCAAAACTAAATGTCTTGGTATTTGCGCATCATAACTACTAAGCGACGTGTCGTAATGCTGCGAAATTCATGGCTGACACTGGACGGCGTTATGATATGCTGCGAAGGGCTAGCTTTCGCCAGGAAATAACCAGGCCTCGTTGTGCTCCACCTGCTTACTTCCCCCGTCTTTTTTGTATATCACGTCTATAAAAGAAGTTGCAGAGACCTTCGCATACATGGCTTTTACTGACGTTCCATCGGTCGCCAACGTGTTGGCCTTGCTGCTGAGCGCGTACCTGTAACATAAATTCCAAAACTTCAGATTTTCCTCGCTCGGCGAAAAACAAATAAAGCCGGGGTCACACTGCTTATACATTATATAAAAGACAATCTGAAAACAGCTTCGAAGGCCAGTCACCACGAGATCTGTGTTTCAAATGCCGCATGGCAACGAGTTCAGGGAGAAACTTGGCACGCGACATTCGAACCACGGACATCGGGGTGACACGCGTTTGCAGACAGTCCATTTTGTGATGCATGTGCTGTGTGACCCCGATTAAGGGTAACCACCAGCATAATGCGATGACGTAACGTCCAACCTATGTATAGTATCTGACAGAATGAGAACGCCAGGACGTCTATTTCGGACACCCAACCTCCAGAACGTGGTCGTCGCCGCCAGGGCAAAGCGGTGCTTTCGCTGCGCGTGCACACTAGAAACTCGCGACACGTCGAATTGTTATTAAAAGTTGGGAGCTCACGATACAGGTGGGATTGCTGAAAGTTATTTTTGCGTTTCTCGCCTTGACAGTGGCTGTGTAGCAGATAGACCAGTTTTAGGGAAAAGCTCTCCCCTACCAAGACGAAGTCTTAAACGAGGCGAGTCCGCGCCAAAGCGTCGTAAAACGAGGAGGGCAAGAACCTGAAAAGAGAGATCTCCACTCGTACGGAGCAAAGAAGACCAAACCATTCGGAACCCAGTCCAATTAAGAGACGTCCCAGGCCGATTCAATCAGCGACCTCCGCGACTTTTCTTTTTTTTTTGAAAAGCCCTAAAAACTAAAAACAGAAAGCGGTACTCGTCGATACCGGTGTTCGAGCCCGATCCCTCCCCTTCTGTCTTTTCAGGGTCCACCTCCCGCGCGTGGGAATAGCCGCAGGGAATTGAGACGGAAACGAGGCAGAGAGAAAGAGAGAGAGAGAGAGAGAGAGCGAAGCCAGGGGAGAGAGGACACCGCGAGAGCCCGCCGGTCGAACACATTAGGCACTTCCGGAGTGCTTTCTACCTCCCCTTGTCGCAGCTTTCCCGCGCCCTTCTGCCATACCCCACTCGGCCCTCGGCCGCTAGTGCGGTGGAAGCTACGTGCTCACTGGAACCAATCACACGTCTACCTTTTGTCACGTGACCCCCGCTTCTGTTCACACCCACAAGCAGAGAGCGGATTAGAATAATCAGGCAGGCTAGTTAGATACACATAAAAAAATAACGCAGCATGAAAGACTATGTCTAGTAGAATTAAACGAGGCAAGCGCTGTCCAGTGTACTTGTTCTATTCCTTGTCTTCCCGCGATGCGTTTTTTTCTCTTTCAGAGGGTGGGGTCAGGCGATGAAAGGATAGCGTTTGATTGGTCCGGCGAATGCCTAGCTTCCAACACACTCTCAGCTTGGTTGGGGCTCGACGGAGTACGGGGACGAACCCTCGTTTCTCTTCTCAACATGCTCGGGGACACACAGGGCTACGGAGACTGCCGCTGCGGAGCCCTTTTATACGATTACTCTCAGTGTTCTACTTTGCTGGCCGCGCGGTTTCGTCCGTCTTCTTCCGTTCTCCTGCTGCGTCTTCGCTGGCCGCAGAGCCGTCTCTGTGTGTTTGAGTGTGTGGACGGACTGTAACAGGCCGCGGGCTCTGGCACTTCGCCGATAAAAGCCCGTGGCGGGGGGATATCGGAAGCGAAAGGGAACAAAGGCACGGACACGGGAGAAAGGAGTCCGGGCTACGGGACAGGGATCCCTAAAGCTACTCGAAGCAGGACACGGGCATGGCGGGCGTCGTGTTTCGGCTGACAGCGCCCCTTTCGATTTTTGCTTCTTCCCCGCGTTTCTTTTTGCACGTAGTGTGTGCACCGTGCTTGCGCTGAGCACTTGTGTTTGTCGGAGCTTCGTGCAAATGAGTGGGCCGCGTACGTGTTGTGTCTTGGTGGGGGCATGGAGTCGGGATGCAGACAGCGCACCTTGCCGCGCAGGGACGTGAAGAAACTAGGAGAGTGGTTAAAGGAAAGTATCGAGGAATGATCTGGAGAGAACAAACCCCAGTGTCGCTGTGCTCATGTGTTACCTTCATGTTGCGGGAAAATACACACATATATATTTTTTGTACGTGTCTTCCACATAATTTTTGATTCAACCCGGAAAAACGTACGGTCGACACCTTTTTCACACTAAAGTTTGTTATTAACTCGTTATGTACAAATTTAAACAATATAAACAAAATTTAAAATTGGGAGAGTAATTAGGTGAAATGTACGGAGGGCTAGCTAGAAGAATGAAAGTACGCGAGAGTGTGGGTGCTGTTTTTTCTTCTTGGAGACCGTAAAATACATATTACAGAAATTTTGATTCCAATATTCTGTAACGAATGTTTTGGTGCTTGTAAAACGTTTTAGGAACACACAAGCGCACAACTTGTTTGTCTAAGTGTTTTTGAAAGCATGTCAGGAACATTTAATGCACATACCTAGTGTTTAAAAAAATAAAACAAGTTTTGTTTTTATTTTATTTCAAGAACAAATTATGCATTGCCAATCGCTCAGTTTTTGCACAAATGGAGCTCTCGCACTTGGGACCAGATATGTAAAGTTGCATACCTTACAACCATATATTTAAGCGTCATGAGCAATCTTAAAACATTCTAAATGCGCAAATACACGAAAACAAAGCATGTGCAAAATATTCTCCCGAATATTTTATTAGTTGGCTCTAATTTTGTTTAAATATAAACTGGTCTTAGATCTCCTATGCCAACTTGATTCATTTTTACACGTCACCCTCTTAATTTGTTTATATTAAGGGCGATATTACTTGTAAAACTTTGTATGCAAGCTACGGATTTGTACGTACTCCTGAAGTCGATATTATAAACAGCCGTTAGAAACTGAACAGAGATATGATCCAAGGAAATGTTCATATTCAAAAAGAAGGAAAACCTACATGCAAATCGCCCCGGTGACGCTTTGGGCGGCTCCATCCATCATTACAACGTGACATCCATCATTCCACAACCGGTTACGTAAAAAAAGACAAGAGGTCGAGACCATTGCGTACTTTGCTAGGCACACTACGTCGATCGCTTTAAGGCTCCCATAAGGAGGCACTTAAAAACATTTAACAGCAAATAGGTCTTGAATTTATATAGTGAGTGCCTCCATTATTTTTAATATGCCACGAACGCCCTTTATAGTGGCCATTATTTCATCATAGTTGATCCGATAAAATAAGAGTTAAAAAAAGCGTCTAATTGTTCGTGATAGTTTTTCAACGACAAATTCACGACCAGTAGAGCCCTGATCGCTGGTTAGAAAGTGCCATTGTTGTGAGCGTTCAATTGATTTCAGGTGACTTCGTTAGAAATTATGCTCCATCATCGGGCATAAGTGAACAATGACAGCTCACCAGGGAGAACATCGAAATGCGTTGTTTAAAGCTTGTCAAGTTTCACCCAATTTTAAGCACCATTTTAGTAAAGTTGAAGCTTGGGTGAGTTGGTATGACACATTTGAATATTAAAACCAACGCAAAAGACAAGGGATCGGATGAAGACAGGTACAGACAGAGCCAGTGTCGGCGGTAACGCGTTCAAAGTAACGGCGTTAGCGGTACCATGTTACCTTTTTTGGTAACGTAGTAACGTATTTGTTACTTTTCCAAAAAAAGTAATGGGTAAAGTACTGACGCTGTTTATTTGAAGTAACTTGTTACGTAGATACGTTACTCGCTACTTCTTTCGAAGACTTAAACAGGTACACTTCAATATTTTTTATGTTTATATGTGAGAAGCCATATGAATTTTTGCGGGTTTTTTTTTTTCGCCTTTTTTGACGTGAGTTTTTAGGCGAAACTGTAAAAAAAAAAAAGTAATTACGTTCAGTTTCTACATCAACATAATATTTATTGAAATGTGATGCTTATGCGTACTTGTTCCGTCAAAACAGTAAAACGTGTTAATTCATAACCTAAAGAAGTAACGCAAAAAATACCATGCTTTACTTTCATCGGTAACGGTAGCGCGTTCCTTTTGATTTGAGGTAAGGTAGCTTGGTAACGCGTTACTTTTATTTGTAAGTAACGACTAACGTATTCCGTTAATTTTTTTCGGTAGCACGTACAACACTAGACACAGCTCTGCGTCTCTGTCTTTCGTCGTCTGGTTCCTCGTTGTTTGCACGGTTTTAATCTCCAGATACAATTTCGTGCCTAGATGTAACTGACTGCGAGTGCTGGAAAGGACAAGTTAAAGGGAAACTTGAATGGTTCTCTATATGAGAAAGAAAAAAAAAACTTAAATCATTTTGTTTTGGTCTTTAGGATCACGAATATCAATATCATATTTCAGATTAATGCGCAAAGCGGCCACAACACAACTTTCAATATAGCGCTGAAGCTCCTCCGTCCCGGCGCGTTCGGGGGGGGGGAGAGAAGTGTGGCGTATTGTACGGAGATCTCAACACTTCCGGTCCTTCCGCATGTCTTACCCGAGCAAGCAGAAACGCTGCACGAGTTCCCACACAAGCAGCAACTGCAAGGCAATTGAAACCTGTGGGTATGACGTCACACCCAGCGGTGTGTTTTTCGGTTTTTCTCTCGCCTATTGATACGTTCGGATCAAATATCCGTTACATTTAAATTCACAGGGACAAAATACGCTAAAATTTACCTCTAGCTCGTTTTTTTTTTTCAAGAACCTCTTCAGTTTAAGATCCGGCAAATCCGCGCCATATTTCCATTAGTGTTTAGGCCTAAGATCTTATATAGCTAAACAGGATTCAATGCCTAATTTTTTCCGTAACAATTGGAAACACAATTACTGTGAAGTATAACACATCAGATGTGGCTTGCACAACTAAACGAAGGCTTGAGAGGCGTTCGGTTTTGTTACACTGCACGTAAAACTATTTTACCATTACCAACTAGAAAACAATGCCTGAACCTTCCCCTTCAGACACCAGTACTAGTGGAACCACGCAGCGCTGGATGGATAGATGGATGCTTACTAGGGATGCCGCAAACTTTTTTCGAACCGAAGATTCAATGATCGAGTCAAGCGGTTCGAAAGGTTCAAAAGATTTCGAATTTTCGACCTTTCCATATTGAGAAATTTGACGGAAGTCGAATGTTTGAACTTGTTAAACTAAGGAATTCGACGCTTTTCGAAATTTCAAATTTCACACGTTTAGAAATTCAATGTTTTTCGAATTTTAAAACTTATAGCACTAAAAAGCTAGATCCTTTTCAAACTTTCGAACTTATTGCACTGCAAAGTTCGATGCTCGTCGAACTTTTGAACTTGATACACTAAAAATTCGATTATTTTTAAACTTTCGAATTTCTTGCACTAAAAAGTTAGAAGCTTTTCAAACTTTCGAACTTCCTACGCTAATAAATTCAGTAATTTTCAAACCTTCGAGCTTACTTATCTAAAGAATTTAAAAATGTTCGAACTTTTGAATCATGAGAAGTAAAAAGTTCGACGAACTTCGAAAGTCCGGCGGGCGGTATCATTTAGATTTAAGCAGTAAGGTACATTCGTCATTCTTTTTTTACTTTTTACATGAGGTGCCGCATTTTTTTGCGAAAGACAATGCCGTTTATTTTAATGTTCTGGCATGCTTAGTTTTAAATAAATTAATTCACGAAGGAGCGAGGAAGGACGACGGGTTTTTGACAATTGACGTTTTTGCCATATTTGAAGCGCGCTATAGCCGAAGCTTTTTGTGGTAGGGATGTTAAACTTTTTAAGAATGATTTACCTATAGTCTAGATAATTATTGTCCTAAGATATGATTATTGTTGTTTAACATGAGTTTCCAAGAAATGTTCAAACATGTATCCACTGGCAATTATGCCCTAAACTGAGTCATTTTTTTGTCTGAATTGTTTGAAATACAGCATTTAAATAAGCCCCACAGACAGTACATACCATTGCCATCTGCAGAATGCAAAATAATGTATTCAATGTTTTTTTTCCCGCCAAGGAATAAATGAACTCATAGGAAAAAATTTCTAATATTGTTTTTAGCACGTCATTAAAAACAAGAACAAAAAAAAAGCATTTCTTTTTTTATTTTTCATTTTACGCTTTTGGGACGTGTTTCTTTCAGCCTGTGCACGGTTTTGGCAGGAGAAACTTCTTTCAGCGTTCTGGGCCTCTGATTATGCAAGAATACAACATTTCCAGCGGGTTCTTGATAGTTTTTTTTCTCCAGCTTTTAATTCCCCTATTTATTGTTATGTTTATTTTTTTTACCAATTTCAGAGTTATTTAGGTTGAAAAGACATATTTGAACTTCCGAACCGCTAAGCATATGACGAGTTGTGCCTTCTGACAACGAGTTTCTAACAATTACCATCTACGCGATCTCTTATACAGTGAAGAGCGATAGTAGCAATACATATGCATAAATAATTTTAGATTAAAACAAGCTTGACCACGCCCTCTTTTCCAGTATTGTTTTCTTAAACAGTCCGAAATATCTGGGAGAAGGGGGGGGGGGGGGGGGGTACTGGAAGCCCCCCCCCCCCCCCCCCACCCCCTTTCCTCCCATTTTTCCTGTTCCGACGCCACCGGTATGGTAGAACGCTCCTCGACCTCAAGTTGTGTTGGCTTCTGTGCTTTTTGCTCGGCGTTTCTTCCGTCCCGGAAAATAAACCTCCAGAACAATAACAAACTAAAACTTTTGCAAGGTGCAGGCGAGCTGGTGTATGTTGATCACGATGCAAAATCCTGAGGCTGGAAATAAAAATTAAAAAAAAAGTGTAAGAAGACGGAAAAAAGGGGAAAGGACAATGTCTCAAACTCAACTCAGTTGAGTTTGAGACGTACTGAGCTGAGTATTCAGCTGAGTTGAGTTTGAGACGTTGTCCTAAGCTGAGTTTGAGACGTTGTCCTCTCCCCCTTTTTCTGTCTTCTTAAACTTTTTCTTTCATATTTCATTCCCCGTCTCAGGATTTTGCATCATGTATAAACTAAACTTACTATAGGCCAGCGTCATTCGGGCGGCGTTCGATCGGATTACTACCAGCGTGCAAGGGGGTAGGGAGGCAGTTTGCCAGATCGCTTCAAGGTTTTCCTGAGCCTCAACCACCTGCCTGCCCCTGGCCGTTTCGAACTGAATGAGTATCGTTAAACAGTGGGTTCCTGTAAACACTCCCCGCCCCCCCCCCCCCCCCCCCCGCTGTTGGTCACAATTACTAATCTATGGTCAGACGTCACTCTGCACTGGCAAATATTCCAGCACATCCGGGGCACTCGTCTCAATTAATTGTCTGACCCCCCCAACTTCGCGCAAACTAAATATCACACCAGGACTTTTCTAAACCTGATTTCGTGAAAACCAGTTTTCACCAGTTTCGGAGCGCAGAGTTCAGCTGTCTGTGGAGTCGCTCGGCGAGGCCATTTGCAGCAGGGTGGTATGCTGTTGTACGCGTCCGTATTGAACCTAGAAGAGATGTTAGCTCGTGGAATAGTGCGGACTCGAAATGGCGGCCGCGATCGGTGGTGACCATGGCAGGCACGCTGAAGCGGCTGGCCCAGGTTAAAACGAAAGCTCGAGCCACTGTTTCCGCGGTGATGTTTTCTAGAGGCATCACCTCTGGCCAGCGAGAAAATCTGTCCACAAAGGTCAACAAGTACGTGAAATTCCGTGAAGTTAGAAGTGGGCCAACGATGTCCAGCTGGACGTTCTCAAAGCGTGAGGATGGTAAGGAAAACTTTCCGAGTGGTGTGTGCGTGTGGCGTTGCACCTTTGACTTCTGGCAGGCTATACAAGAGCGAACGAAGTCCCGAATGTCGGCGTTGATCTTGGGCCATACGAAACGGTTCGTTACAAGCTCTTGTGTCGCGCGTATGCCTGGGTGGCAGAGGGAGTGAAGTGAGGTGCACACCGCATGACGTAGTTGTCGTGGAACATAGGGTCGGGGTTTTCCTGTCGATGTATCGCATACTAAGCTGATGCCGTGATCGGAGAGGGCAACTTCTTCAAGGCCGAGGGATGTGCCGGTCTTCCTGAGGGATTTGAGTTCTTCGTCCTGAGCTTGAGCTGCTGCCAGTTCAGTGTAGGTGAACTGTTCTTTCTCTGTGTTCAAAGCATTCAGCTCGAGACGTGATAACGTGTCTGCGACGGTGTTGTCTTTTCCTTTCAGATGGCGGACGTCAGAAGTAAATTCCGCTATGAATGAAAGATGTCGCAGTTCACGTGGGGAATGGTTCTGGTGTGATGACTGCATGGCATAGACCAGCGGTTTGTGGTCTGTGTCGATGAAGAAGGTACGTCCTTCGAGGAAGTGTCGGAAGTGTTTGACGGCTAAGTAAGCCGCAAGCAGCTCTCTTCCGAAGGTGCTGTACTTCTTCTCGGAATCTTGAAGTTTACGTGAGAAGAACGATATGGGAGACCATACATCACCGATCTTCTGTTGCAACACTCCTCCGACAGCGATGTCCGAGGCGTCGACCATGAGGCACGTTGGGGCATCTGGAGACGGATGCACGAGGAGTGTGGCACTGGTGAGCTCTTTCTTCACGTCCTGAAACGCAAGCATTGCCTCCGGGGACCATGATAATTTTGACTTCTCGCCTTTGGAGGTAGAAAGCAGTGCCTCTAACGGCTGTAGAAGGTTGGCGCAGTGGGGAAGGAAAAGCCTGTAGAAATTTATCAACCCCAGGAATCGCCGGAAGGCACGCTTTGTTGTAGGCTGTGGGCAATCAGTGATAACTTTGACCTTGTCTGGAAGTGGCCGGATACCTTGAGAGTCGATGTGGTGACCAAGGAATGTTAACTCCGGTATTCCAAACTGGCATTTATCAACGTTAATGACGATGCCATACTCTCGCAGCCTGTCGAACAGCATGATCCGGTGGTTTTTATGTTCCTCCGGGTTTTTGCTTGCTACGAGGAGTTCATCCAGGCAGGCAAAAGAGAAAGGTAAACCACGGAGGACCTGGTCAATAAATCGTTGAAAGGTTTGGGCCGCATTACGTAGACCAAATGGCACCGTGACAAACTCGAAAAGTCCGAAAGGTGTGGTTATTGCCGTCTTGGGAACGTCTGCAGGTTCGACAGGGATCTGATGGTAAGCTTTTATGAGGTCTATCTTTGAGTAAATGTTAGTGTCTTTCAAATAGGCAGTGCAGGCTTGAACGCTTGGGAGTGGATACCGGTCCGGAATCGTAGCTGTGTTAAGAGCCCTATAATCGCCGCATGGTCGCCAATCACCGCTTTTCTTGGGCACCATGTGCAGAGCGGACGACCAGGGGCTGGAAGACGGGCTTACGATTCCGAGCTGGAGCATATGCTCAAATTCCTGTTGTGCGACCCGGAGCTTTTCAGGTCCTAGCCGACGTGGTCGGCAATGAACAGGTGGGCCGGTTGTCACTATATGGTGCGTGACGTCATGCTTAGGCATCTCGCTGATGTTGCATGGCTTGGTGAGGTCTGGATAGTTCTCGAGCAGGCTGGCAAATGTATTGGAAGGAGGCTTGATGAAGGTGGGGCTAAGAGTTGGAGTTCGGGACGCCACGCCAGAACCTTGTAGGTGAGTGGTCGCGTCAACCAGCCTCTTGTGTGCCATATCCACCAGGATGTTGAAGTTTCTAAGAAAATCTGCTCCAATAATTGCATAGCTGACATCCGCTACCCAGGAGAGCCACTGAAATCAGCGCCGGAGACCCAGGTCCAGCGTCAGTGACTTTTGTCCGTATGTTTCGATGGTGGACGCGTTGACGGCTTGCAGTGACGTGGTTTTGGCGCGGTGTCATCGATCAAAAGATGTGGGGGGAATAATGCTGACCTCAGCGCCTGTGTCCACCAAAAAGCGTGTGCCGACCAGCTTGTCATGGATGTGGAATAGGCGACTGGTGGGCCGATATGGGTCGCTCGCCGCCACTAGCGATCGGCCGTCCCGTTTTCCTGATCTCAGGAACAGGGAGGGTGACAATGGCGGGCCTCTGATCCAAATTGTCGGTGGTACCTGCAGAGCAAGTTGCCCGAGGTTCGAGGCGATGGTGCTGCTCGACGGCGGTTGTCACGACCAGCGTGCTGCGCGCGGCCTTGTGAGTGCCGCTGTGAGGACTGAGACCGGTGTCGAAATTCTCGGCGAAATTCGGCTACAGTGGTCGTCAAGTCCTGTACAGCTCGACGCAGCTCGGCGATGTCGGAGACGAGGTCTGGAGACTGCTGCGTGGAACTGATAGTGGGGCCGGTAACCTCCATGATTCGATCCGCCAGCTCGGCTAGTTCAACGAAGGGAAGCCTGTGGGCCGCCGCTAAGCCGACGCGAACAGAAGCCGGAAGCCTCTGTAGAAAGAGTTAGCGGAGGATGGCGGCGTCGACGGAGGCCGCCTTGTCACCCAGCAGGTGCTGCAGACGACGCAAGAACTGGCTAGGTCAATGGTCGCCTAGCTCTTCAGCGCTGAGCAGTCTTGTACACGTTACTTAAAAAAAGTAATCGATTACAATTACTATTACTATTGGCTAAAAAGTATTCGATTAGAATACTTGATTACTCGACGGCAAAAGTAATTGGACATTACTTAAAGAAGTAATCGTTACTTTTCCGATTACTTTATTGTGTGAAGACGCATCTTTAGCGCTCATAACAATGAACTACTCCCAACCTATATTTCACATTTGCACAAGTATTGAAGAAGAAAAACTGGCTCCCTCTTCGTGGTCGTTGCACTTTCACAATGCGGACACAAGCATAGGATTCGCTTGAAGACGTTGAATGATTTGGGCGTTCGCCAGTGTGCGTGTGTGTGTGTGGGGGGGGGGGGGGGGAGGGAGCTAAGGGGGTTCGCTTGAGCAAGGGTTCTCGCTCAAAGTTTGCGTCGCTCATTTTATTACTCACATGTGGATGAGCTCGCATGTCATACAAAAGAGCAGCAGCTCCAGGATTTGAAACGGATCATGTGTAGTATCCATTGGCGGAAGAGATCGCCCCGACCACTTCTCAACTCGAAACACCGCTTGTCACAAAGACCACGTAGGGGAAATGGGGAAATATTTCAACTGCCTTTGTTATATTTTGCATCCGCTTTAGGCATTCTTCGGTTCTGGTTCTCCTACGGGCTGCGAGTAGGTACCCTAAGAAGGATTTTTTTTTTATTTCTGTGTGTGTGTGCGTGAGGGGGCTAGTTTGAACGAAGCACTCACAAAGCTACATTCTGCTTCCTCAAACTTCGCCCTGAATGGCCTTTGTCACGCCCTGCGGCTTCCCTGGGGCTTCACACTCCCAATCCCAACTCGAAAAAAAAAACAAAAAAAAAAAACTGACATTTCACAGAAACTGTACATAGCAAGAGACTTTCCTTGTTTCCAACAGCTCCGCAAAAATTTTTATTCTTTTCCGATCGAAAAAAAAAAGCAAATTTTATTTTTGTCAATTGATAAAAAAAAGCGTGTACCGGAGGGGGGGGGGGGGGGGGGGTCCCGTGGACAAATTGTAATGATTACAAGTAATTTTATTACTTCGAAAAGTAATCAGATTACTCTTGTGATCACTGCCTAATAAAAGTAATCAACTGATTACAAAAGTACTCCCAAAAGTAATCGATTACAAGTAATTTGATTACATGTAATGCGTACGGTACAAGTCTGGCGCTGAGGAGCTGCAGAAGGCGTCGTTGTTCGGAGGCAGCAAGACGACTGATCAAGGCCTCCTTGAGTACGTCATAAGGCGTGTCGCTGACTGGGGACAGCAGAATATCTCGGACCTCGGTGGCGGTTTGCGGCGGGAGGGCGTCAATGAGAAATTCGTACTGCCGAGCCTGGGAGGTAATGCGGTGCAAGCGGAACTTGTTTTCAACTTGCACGAACCAGAGCGCCGGGTCCTCGGCCCAGAACTTTGGTAAGGTGAGGACCGCGGTAGCTCCAATTCCCAAGGTGGCGGTCATCTGGGAGGTACTTGCTGTGGGGCTACTTGAAAGGGGGGCTCCTCCACCAGACTGGATGGCCGTGGATGTCCGGGTCACCAGTTATGTGGGTACTAGTCAGGTGGCACTCAACATATTTTATATACAGTATTTACAAGAAAACCGTAACAGTAGAAAACATCGTCCGATCTAGTCGCCGGTCCGCTCGGTCGCCGAATCGCAAAGCTCGTGTCTCGTGGTCTGTTCTCGTGCGCCTCGGCTTCTTTTCTCTCGCTCCAGTGGTACAGCTGGCACGGCTGCTACAACGTCATTCGCAGGCCTTGTTTTATCGTTGGTGTGGCTCTATCTCGCTCAGGTGATTCTGTCTGGGCTAAACTATCTTCTGCTCCGCACTTTATGTTGACGTCTCCTGGTTACCATCCCCGGAACCGAACTTGTGGGGAAAAACAACAACAACAAGAAAACTGCTAGACGTGGAATATACCTGGCCCATCATTGTTGACAATTTCTACGTAAAACGACTGAAGCAGCAAGTACAGGTGATAGAAAACAATCCTTTCAATGTCTCCAAAGTGTTGCTATCATGGCCGTTTAAGATACTTGAAAAGAAATTGCATTTCGCTGTACGGAACCTCTATGTCAACGCTAGTAAGACAGAACTGTAAACACTTACGCAAGCCGTAAGGTGAAACACTGAGACAGCTGAGGTATGACGTCGGAGTCGGTCAGGTGTCATTTCGGAGCAGATGGACTAAAGGAACGGTAAATGTGCGAGCGTGCATCAAGAGACAGCCTAGGCGTTTCGTATTAAACCGAGTAACATACCGGACGAAAATTGCATAGCGTTTCGGAACCAAAGAGGCTGTATTAAGTGGAGAGCAGTTCAACTTACTGGGTACGAAACGCAGGCATTTTCGCCTCGCAGTTTTTTCCAGCGAAAGGTGCTTGTATCATGAAAGATGCATTTTACGTAAAGACGGGTGTTTTTTTCCGTTTGTATAAAAATTTGTAGAAAGCTACTGGAACTGTCAAGTCGGTTTCAAGAATCTTCATCGATATTAGTATTGTGAAAAAAAGTGCAGTGGCTTCAGTCTCCTCTCCGGGTTTCGACGCCACAAAATATTGCATCAAAAACCGTTAGTACATCATCGGAACGTGTTAAACACACCCTTTTTGACTTAGTGCGAGCATAACATTTTTTATTTAGCAACCAATAAACCAGCTAATTTTAGTTGATTATCACAAGAAGCCATACACCCCAAAATATTTAGATAAACAATAACCTAGTGCATGAGAACCAAGCAAATACTCAATGTAGGCATTACTGAAGTGTTTCAAGTGCTCATACCTCTCTATTTTACATAGCACTCGACAAAAAATATACTCACATTCGCCAGGTCGTTTAAACCTTAACGATTCTCTCAGACGGGTATACGCGAATATGTTTCCACTAGCCGTTATCTCCTCGCGCAAAGGCGAAAACGACAGTGAAATAATTTCTGTAAATCACAGCTTTCCATTCTCCCCCCCCCCCCCCCCCCCCAAAGCCCTTTACAAAAAAAAAAAGAAAAAAAAAGAAAGAAAGAAGGCTTTGGAATGAAGTGCGTATCTAAGACAAAGAATGAGAAAAAAAGACATTCGACGGTTGATTCAAAACCGAGGAGAAATGAGCGAAGTAAGGGCCAATTTTTCAACATTAAAGTTTCCATTCTTTTTTTGAGAGCCAATGAATAAGCGATCATTCTATGGAATGGGAAAAGCGAAAATCGGCGTTGATCCTAATTTATTTCTCCCGGTGAGCACTCGCTGGCAACGTTCACTTCCAGGATATTCGCCGCTGAGATGTGTTTCGGAAAAGCAACGAAGAAGCCGCTAAAAAGAGAAGCCCAGGAAGACGAACGAGAAAGGCGAGAGAAAGACACGGCGGACGTTAATCCTGGAAGCGGATGTTGGCGGTCAGTTGCCGGCTTCCTCTCGTCCACGTCATTTCCGCATTGAGATCAATAAGTTCGCGAGCAAATGGCGATAATCACCGTCAACTTAAAGGGACACCGGCGGGGTATTTATGCTCGTCGAGGTTTTTATGTGAACATCACCTCGAAGAGCCCAACTACCCAGAACACAGTTTGCGGCTCCAAATTTCTTTTCTTCCTGCCCGAAAAGAGCCGATCGAGAATTGACCGGTTTCAGTCGCGCTTACTTTGTTTGTCATGGTCACGTTGAGTTCAAAATATGTGTACCAAATATACGCAAAGTCGTGGGTCATCTAAAGCACACATCCAATATTAAGAATAAGAAAAAAATATGTACCCCAATTTTCTGGCCCCAAATATTTCTGCAAATACGTTCATCGGAAAAGAAATGTTGCGCACATCACATGATGTTGATGTACACGTCATTCTCAATATGGCGGCGTACCGCGGGCTGGACGACGCGATGGACGCGCACGACGGATCAACGCTGCGACGGACGTGAGGCCGCTACTTCGGAACTGCCGTTCGTGAGGTATACCGGCCAATCGATCTTCAAGTGCAGAACGTCGAACGGAAGGGATATAAATGCGGAACCATCGCACGACCAACGGTGCACGCCGATTCGTCGTTGTCGTCGTCGTCGTCTGCTTCGCACGCCGAAAAAGTAGAGAAAATAACAAAAAAAAAAAACAAAAAAAAACGCTGTCGGGTGTAGTTACGTGACTTCCGGCCATGAGCCTCCGTGCTCGTGTTTCGAATGCGGTTTTGAGCGGTTGAGCTTTTTTTTCCCCCTAATAAAAATATACGTTATTTTGTAGCAAAATCGTGATAGGGTGGTCTCCCGACACCATATTAAATCGTTGTGCAAAAAAAAAAAAAAATGTCCGTGTGTGTTTGGAGGGGGGGGGGGGGGAGGGTCAGTAGGGCATGGTAAGCCCTGTCCATTTTAGCACCGCTCCACTGCCACTAAGAAGGCTGCATTTTCGGTTAAGAACACAAAATAACAAAATACGAAGCAAGAAACGAAGACAATATTTCACGCTCCACGTTTTCTTATCTGTCAGATGAGTAGTCATTCGTTCAGAATACTGTAACAACTGTACCCATGTGCTTTGTTTTGCCCTCACATCTAATCTTTAGGTGCGTTCGAGTGAAGTCCTTAAGGCAGGCTTCGGATTGACTCGCTGTTACGGAGTTTTTATAGCTCGTGTCCGGTATCCCGTAACGCTCCCAAAAACTCGCCATATTATCCGGAACTCTGCAAGACAAGGTTAGCGGCGCGCAATCGCGGAGGCGTCGGCTTTGACGGCGAGAGCGTAGCGCCAGTAGAAAATGGACTTACAAAATCTACCGACTACACATGTATCTTTGAAGCCGTCTCCTAAAACAACTTACGATACTATTGGCGCTCTTCGTCAAGTTCACTGACACTCGCCCATACATTATTCAAAAGACGCGGTGTTCGTTCTAGACTTGACGACAAAACCATGTGCGCACACGCTTCAATCATATGTGAAGCATGATTGCCTCACACTTTTGTGTGCTTCGAAGATCTCCGCAGACAGTGTTGGCATGACCAACGGGACAAGACGTTTATACAAGAAAGAAACACATCACAGACAGCGTCTGCAGTCTGTACATTGTATTAGCAGTGTAACCGCTACTCTAAAGCCGAGTCACACCATTTATACACCATACAAAAGACAGTATGCATACATATTCAAACGCTAGATCTGAGCTTCGAATGCCGCATGGGAATGAGTTCATGGAGGAAACTAGGCAGGCGGCATTCGAACCACCGATATTGGGGTGACTCGTGTTCACAGACTGTCTTTTTTATGATGTTTGAGCAGTATGACCCCAGATTTAAAAGAAAAATGAAGCGATTCTGCCTTTGAAAAAAAAACAAAAAAAAAACAACACTTATATTTTTTTTTTATTTCGCCTCCAAGATCAAATATCAAAATTTTATTTCAGATAAAGCAGGGTGTCGAACCGGAACTGAACCGAACCGAAAACCGGAACCGAACCGGTATTTTTTTCGGAACTGAACCCGAACCCGAACCGTTGTTATATTGTTATCGCGATGAACCCGAACCGGAACTGAACCGGTAAAAAAAATAACGGTTACCGGCTCATATCAAAACGGTTCGGCCACGCGCTGTTGACAATGAATGTGCTATCAATGCCATTTGTTTTTTAAGTGTCGTCAACTAACACACACCTCGCTTACATATTTTTCTTCTCCACTCAGTCTTAGGAATATAAACGCTGCCTCCATGAATCTTGACAAACGCTGCATCCATGAATCTTGACAAACGCTGCATCCATGAACCTTGACATAGGAACCAGTATTGCGCTGGTCGCGGCTTGCACGAAAAAAAAAAAATGGGAACGCTGTGCAAAAAAAAAAAAAAAAAATCGCGTCACGGGATTTTATTTTCCTACAATCTCGTAAATCCTAAATGCTGCTGTGTGCTCATTTCATAACACGTTTCTAAAACGCGCGAGTTCTTGAAGCTTGCTTCCATCGGAATGAGAAAAGAAAAGGCTGTGGAGTTTGATAATAATGCATCCGGTTTCGTATAGGCACTTAGAAGCTAACATATTTGTGAGACAGCGAACTCTTCTATTTTAACATTTATCCTATTACGTCCTTCTGGCGTTGCGTTCGGTGAAGTGTTTTTCATATTCCGTATCTTGTTTAATGAAAACTTCTTTAAGGGTCTAATTTGAGTTACCGGCTAGTTCAAATAAAGAAAGCTGTATTTTCTCCCCACTGTTCCTTCAATTGCTTACACGCCGAGGTGGCGGGATATTTAGCGAGTTCTACTTGTAAGTGGGTTTGTAAGGATGTCGCGGATTTTACAGCTACTGCGTCGGACCCAATTAGATGAAGTCCGAATGCGCAAACGTCGGTGAGGTAACCTTTGAGTGCACATAAAGAAACCATTCCTGGTAGAAATCCCTGAGCCTTACACTATGATGTATCCCGTTTCGTATGTGCTGATTTCAGATGTTTTATTTGTAATTTATTTTGGTGTTGCAATTTGTCATTTATAATTTCCGAACCGGTTCGCGAACCGGTTCAGCGCCCCGAACCGGTTCGCGAACCGGTTCGCGGATCGAATTAATCGATCCTGAACTGAACCGGAACAAAATAAATTTACCTGAACCTGAACCGTAACCGAACCCGTATTTCTTTCGGTTCAACACACTGGATAAGAGTGCCAAGTAGCCACAACCGCGCTACAAAAATAGCCCTGAAGCTTTGCCTCCTTCCCGGCGCGATCGGTGAGAGGAGGGAATTGTGACGTTATGCAGAAATCTCAACATGCCCGCGTCTTGCCCCAGCGGTCACAAGCGCCGCACACATTTCCCCACAAGCGGCAGGCCAAAGGCAGTTGAAAACTCTGGGTGTGGCCTTACACCCGGCGGATAGTTTTTCGCTTTTTCTTTCGTCCAGTGATACGTTTGGGTCAAATGCTTTTGTGATTCTTGCATTTACAGGACAAAAATACGCAAAAATTCACCTCCATCTCAATTTTCTTGTTTTTATAATATTTTTAGCTCCCCGTTAAGGGGCGAGGGCGACGAAGATAAAACAAAGAGAAAAATATCGAGTTCTAAAATATCCCAAAATGCGGCGATTCAATATCCGCGGAATGAACGAGTGTCGACTTCCGATCGCTTATCTTAACGGCATGCGCCGAGCGCCGGATCGTCTCGGCGTGAATATCGCTGGTAGTCCGCTTAATTTTTCGGGCGCTACACGGCGCGGTAAACGCCGGCGAAAAGAGCAGCACCACTGCCTAAGCAAGCGCGAAGGAATGCTCACAGAACTCCCCTTTTTATTTTCGACACGCTGACGTGAGAACGCGGCATGTGACACGCAGGAATTTCGGTGCGCCGCCGCTTCGCCAACCAAACCGCCCGACGTCTCGACCCGGAATTTGCTCCGTCGTAACAACCATGGGCAGAGTGCGGCGCAAACTGGGGCGGGTGCCAAAAATAACGTTTAAAAAATCAAATAAGAAACATAAAGAAGCTTCTTTATACTAGCTTCGCTTTACTTTCGTCTGCCATATGTAAAATATCGCGTTCCTTCGTTGTTTTAGTTCAATATTCTTTTGTTCCGAGCAAGTTTTAACAAAAGCGAGCTACGGAACTTGTAGCTATAAAAATTTGAAGCAGCGCGACGAGCGCGTCGGCCCGCTGAGTAATATTTCTTCCTCCAAGCGCTTTTCGTGTGCTGTCTCTCAAGTCAGCTTTGTTACTGCTCGTGCTGTTGCCAGGCGTCCTAACCAAATCACCCGCTCCTTTGGTCTTACCTCAAACCGCTTGAGCGGGCCAGAACGGTTTTCGGTCGCAGTTTCGCTTCTTTAGTGTCTCGTTTCGGAGCTGACCACCGTTTCGCACGAGAGAAAGAAATTCTTCGCTAAATTGGTGCGAGAATGCGGATAAGGAGGAACGAAGGAGAAATATCAACCCGCCCCGTTGGGGCGGTGTCATTCAAACGAGAGCCACAGCAACGTCAGGAATGTCGCCAGTATGTGGCTGTTTCGCCATTCGCTGTGCCGACGCTGAGCGGCACCAGGCAGTTTGAATCTGCTCTTGTCGCGTCGCGATTCTTCTTGTGTAAAGTGTCACAAGAACTATCTCCCTCACATACTAACCGCGGGGCAAGAATGTTTCGACGGTAAAGTCCAGTTCGCGTGACTATGTTGAATACGCATCGCCATAAGCTGCATCAGCTGCGTCGGGGTGCGCGACACACGCGAAATCAATAGAAATCCAAAAAGCTTATTTTCTACACTGGACTTTTTTGTTTTTGAGTGGCTACTTTTACGATGGGTAGAGGCGCGTCTGCGTTGCTTTATTTGGCGTTCATGCAAGCGCCTCCGTACCTTTGACTGCATAGCCGCTAAAGGATGTCCACGAATATAGCCTACTTTAAAAGCGATATTAATAAGAATAAACTAAAATCGCCGACGAGGCGATTTTAGTTTATTGTAAACCCGCCTTCAGCGCGAGCTTCCTACTTTCAACATCGCTACGGCGCGTCTCGTTCGCGTGTTGCTGGAGGCTGGACGTTCGAAAGACGTGCCCTGCCGTTTTCATTCCGCCAGTGAATATGCGTCGAGAACGCCGGACGCCCGCATTCGACGTTCTAACCCGTTCACCGAGTGCGGTGGCAACAAAGACAGCTAGCTTTAGGTCTACCCACTAATCGCTCCAATCAGAGCTCGGAGTTCTAAAGTAACCCCACACACTCTCGTCTCCTTCGCTCTTAATTTTTAGGTTCATGGTGTATTTTAATTGCAGTAGTATTTAAGATAGACAGTCTCCCGAAAAAAATATTCGTCTTTGACACAAAACGACGTACCCTTGCGCACTATCTATGTAACGTTCTTTTTTTCGGCTTCTCGGCATAATATGTTTTCGCTTCAGTTTTTTTTTTCTTGTTGGATTTTAAAGATTTATGGTGGTCGACACGTGTCAAATCTTGTCCGATAAAAAATAAACAAAAAACAGTGCGCGCCACAACCAGCGATGCAACACGCCCGAAAACCAGTCGCATACAAAACGGGTTCTCCCCAGCTTGAGCATCCTGTCCCATCGCAGTTGCGCGCAACGCAATCCCAAACACGCGGCTGCGGCGTCGAGAAGCTGGGAGCATTAGCATAGATACGAGCCGTGTCGGGGGTGTCCGGTGCAAAAAGAGCGGGGGACCCCGGTATCGGTCGAGGCGGATCGATTTCTTCCGCACAAATAACAAGAAGCTTCCCCCCCCCCCCCCCCCTCCCTTACGCTCCCTTTGGCGTCCTCTTCGAATCAATGTTGCCTCGCTGCATTTATCGGCGGACGCACGCCGAATCAGCAGCATCAATTTAGTTGACACAGGGGTGTGGAGAAGGAGAGACGGTTGAGGGAAAAGGGGAGTGTGTGTGTGTGTGTGGGGGGGGGGGGGGGGGGGGGGAGGGGGGAGAGCGTGAACCTGTCGATGCCGAGAGGAGACATACATGAGAGCGTTACCTTATGTTTCGAACACATCTTATGGTGCGCTTACAGCCACTAGTTCGGGGGGCGGATTTTCGCCGGCTGAGTGTATTTCAGAGTCGGGTGGCGGTATCCGCTCTTCGCTGGCGGAAAATTTACATCAGTCGGGGAACCATGTACAAATTTTCCTACAACAACGCCAGTCAATTTTGTCATCCGGCGTTGAAATCCGCTTGCCGCCGGCGCGGATCTGCCAGCGAATCCGCACGTTTTTAACGCACCAGTAGCATTGGGGAGCTCGAATTCTGCGAGCGTTAATAGTGCTATGGTGCCTGGAGCGCGTCTACGACGGGTGTGTTTAGTCAGTACACTTTAGAAAACAAGGCCTGCTCATGACGTCATCGTTAGCGAATTCCCGACCCCTTCCCCAGCGGCAAACACCTTGAAACTCGATGACAGCCGCCGCCAAGCGGCGTCGTCTTGGCGACTCTGCGTGCTAAGGTCGAACTCGCGAGATGCTGCAAGGCGTACCGGCTTACTGTCTTATGGGTGGTACTGGCTGGCCTTATCCTCAAGAGGCATCCTCCGATCCTCGCCTTGTGATGTCATATGAGTGTGATGTTGCTGCCCACCGCAATCCTTGTAGTGCCAGAGCAGCGGAGGTGAATGCGACGGACGCCTTGTTCTGCCTCGGATCATTCTGCAGCAGGACAATTGATGGAAACACAAGCAAACACGGGTTGGGGACGCTGCCATGATGGCGACCTTTAAGTCCGCTGGTTTTTGTCGCCACTATTTGTTTTGTTTTGCCACTTCGGCACCATTTTCGATACATGGGCGGAATAAGACGATTGAATGTGGAGATAAATCGAGAATTTGAGTATAAACGCACTCGTCAAAGACGCGTTGCGGGCACTGTAGTTTCACCTTACGACGAACAGGAGAGGACGTTTGGAAACGTCGAAATAAATCTTCTGCCGTGTGACCGTCACGTGACCTTTGGAAGGGGCGGTGCGCGGTGAGTTGAGTCACGTGGTGTTACTTTCACAGCCATGAATTCTCTAGAATGATCCTGATGTAAAACAAAATATAAGTGACGTGCTCGACCAAAAGCAACTCTTTGGTCGGCATTTACGATTGTTCGAACGTTCACGATGAAGAGTAGATTGTTGGGCTATTTGGTTTTGGAATTTGGAATACATTTTAGCGCTCAAAAAACAGGGACAAAGAGGCGAGAAACAGACAGCACAGTGCGCTGTGCTGTCTATTTCTCGCCTCTTTGTCCCTGTTTTTTGAGCGCTAAAATGTATTCCAAGTTCACGATGTCCTTCTTTTTGTTTGGATTAATTTTATTTTCATCGACAAAAATAAGAACGATATCAGACTGACGGTGTTAGTTTAGGCATGTGATGATATCGAGCGTCCTTTGTGATTTTTACACACAATATCTCACTTTGCGTTCGCAAATGGTAATACGTTGCCAGGACTGCAACTCGTGAAGGCGCGGCGAGGCAAGTCATGGTCGTGACGTCACGAAAGGAAACCGTGAGAGGGCGCTTCCGAAACATCTCGGTGCCAATAGATAAAATCACGTATGAGAGCTGTATCCTCTGCTTTGACTGCGTCTTAGCGATAACTCGCCTGCTGTGACTGGCAGTAGCGCCAATGAGCAATGTAAAGGTGTTGTTATAAAGATGAAATCGCAGGCTGTGATTGTAGAGTATCGTAGTTTCCGATAAAACGAATAATGCGTAAGCTAGATTGAAGTATCAAGGTAAAATAAAGAACAATGCAAAGTGTCCTTTTCACGAGCCGATTAAAACTGGTAAACAGAGCACCGTTTAATAAGGTTATGTTACGTTATGAAAGCTTACGTACAAGTCACCGGGATATCTGTGCTTTATATTAAGCTTGGCTATCAGTTTAGGAGATAGTCTGACACGCGACATTCGAGACACGAATGTTTCGGTAACATATACGTGACGTAATAAAACGTAAAAGCACAGTGCAATCTAAACCCGCCTTTAGGTGAACCTGTTAAAAGGAGATGAGTTGAACCAATAAGTAAAAAAAACTCAATGAACGGGCCTTCAAGGGTCAAGGATAAAACCTTATTTGGAACTAAAATTAAAGACGTCTCGTGAAACGTTGGTTTATAAATATTTTAGTTTTTGTTTTGTTTTGGAGGGAAGGTGCACTAAGTGTGTTGCACAAGACGTGAGTCCAAGCTTATGTGTCCGGAAGTCATAGAACTAAATGTGCGATTACGAAACAGTTTCGAAAGCCTCGTTTTGTTTTCTTTTTCTTTTATCAGCAGTTGATGCGATGAAACGCCTTAAATATGTGCTCGCCGTGCGTTTCAAGAGCCTAAGTTTTTTTTAGCATGATGAGTGCCTAAAATCAGTTGCTCGTAAAATTCGAGAGTTCGCAGGACGCCTGCGTCCTGCGGGCGCTTTCTTGCGTTACAGTGGGCTAAAAATTTGTGCGCGATCTTCCGACCTTCAATACCTGGTAGCTGCGACGACGAGCTCGGCTTCACCGACGTGTGAGCATGTTTTGAGGACAATGTTAATTAATCTGCTATAATTAAGGCTAAAGGTTGGCGGCTAAGTGCTGGAGTGAAAGTTTAGATAAGAGGCCCGACGTTTTGGCTTTGAACCATGGGAGACTGTCGATTTCGCTCGCTTCGCTAAGTGCCTGAAACCACAAATTGATGAGCATGTCAAATAAGACGCAATTGCTCATCAGGTCGGCAAATGCTTAAAATCACTGACAACTCATTTTTACTATGTAGAGGGTTTTGTTAGTTTAAATATGCGGTTGTGTTTGTCCATGAGAAACCGTGGAATGTCAGATACCGCTGTAAAATAGCTATCGCTGTACAAAAGCTATATCTGTAAAAACTAATGGACCTTTCCCCGAATCACCTCAGCATCAAAGAGAATGTCGGGAACGTAGGTCCACGAGTTGCACGTGCTGGTCTCTGCAACAGTAACAGTTCGAAGGCGAATACCTAAACTAAATAGTATTTCTCGACGCGTTCTACGGCACTTTATTTTGATTATTTACTTCGAATTTTTTATACAAAAAAGAGATCGTGTGTAGCACGTGTAGCTACGTTCCCACCGTCCTTAGGGTCACTTGGGTAATTTAGCAAAAAGTCTGTTTTATATTACGAGGGTAAGAATAGGTGAAAACTATCAAGGCCGACATGTGCGGCAGAAAAGGCAACAACCCTTTGAAACATGTTCGTGCGTGTCGATAAATAGCATCCCCCCTAGACATGGTATGGAAGTGCAAATTAGCGATATCTGGGTTCCAACAAATTCACCTTAGGCATCGTTCGCGCAACCTAGAAAATTTTTAACACAAAAACCAGACAAAAAAAGGGGGGGGGGGGCGGGTGGAAAGAAAGGAGATAATGAATGCCCGCCTCCTTTTTCTAACGGCGGCGACTTTCAAAAGAACGAGCTCCTCTTCATCTGCATCGCGAGCATTGTTTCTTGAGAAACGAGCCTCTCCTGTTCCCTTTTGTATTCATGTGCGTGCTCGCGTATGTATGTCTGTCTTCGTATACGTATACAAGCTAAACGCGCGGCCGTATGGCGGGCCCTTTTAGCGCCGAGAAAAACCAGACCCCCGGTGCCGTGCCCAGAGACGAGCTGCACTCAACGGCGCCTCGCTTTTTCCTTATAGTCGGTCCTGCCTCTTTATGCGTCGGCTTCTCGGTGGGAAGGGGAAGCCCGTTTTAAAGGGGAAGAACAAAAGGGCGGCCCCGTGCACGTCGAAGGGCAGAAGCCAACCCGGCCCCCGAAGACCCGCGGGGGCAGCGCGCTAACGACTTTGCGATCATCCGCGCAGCAACTGCGCCTGGCCGCATATTTCGGAGCGTGACTGATGATGATGACGTTAGGAGTTCCACTTCGACGCGGATAAAATAGAGGGTGCGACCTCGTCCAGCCTTTTCGTCTTCGCTCATCCTTGGAGCGGCAAAGCTGGGGAGGTTTGTAGTTGAAGATGTAGAGCAAACGCGTCTTTTCTTGGTGTTTCCGGTGCAGTGGTACTTAGGTTCAATCTGCCGTGAGATTGCACTGCATTCGCTGTGTTATTTCATGTACGGGGACACGCGTTTTGAAACGAGCCGACCCATTTCTGCGGCCGATTATAAAGACCTATGTCTACTGGCTTAAATAGAGAATTCCAACACCTATACCCGTCTAGTCAAACAAATTGAATAGTACAGTTTATGGGAAATGAACGGTACTTTTTATGTTGTCATATTTCGGTGAGGATAAATAGGCATGAAAAACAACAATTAGCACAGTAAAAAATTGGTTTCGGGTTTTAGTGCGATTTATTATCCTCAAGTCTTCAAATTTTATGTATATAAACATTGCGGCGTACATCACCAACACGGAACGCTTCTCCATTCATCTAGAAGATTTGTATTGACTCTTCCACTGAGCGGAAAAGAAACTTCACGGGATCTCTTATGTTATCCCTAAGACGACTTGAAGGCGAAAACCGAAGCCCCGATGAATTATAGGCAGACACATGATTTACTTTGTTTCACGTTCTCTTCTTGACATTATCTTTTTTGACATTATTGGCTTTATAGTCCTTAATTCCGATTGATTACTCTTCCTCCTCTTGAATTACTCTTAATTCACTTATTGTCTTTTAAATTCACTTTGATTCCTCTTAATTAGCTTTGTCCTGCTTCTTAATTTTATTGCATCTAATTCGCCTGATTTGTCACGTAAACGTTTTGGTACCTTTCGTTTCGCCGACGTGTTTTTGCTCAAGGACTTGCAAAGTCCACTGAACGATGAGACATAAAGCTTTCGCCTTCGTAAGGAGGCCGGAATGACCTTGCGTAGTCTCTCTTACCTTATCGCGTTCTCAATCATTCTAGGTCGAATCTTGTCGCGCTTCCATACGCGACAATATAAAAACCGAGTATGGTCGTTGAATTAGGGAAATTCACATTTGAAGGCCCTCCGGAGATACAGAAAAGAAAATATAATCCATGTTCGTGTGCGTAACTTACAAAAAAAAAAAAAAACTTTGTTAGTTTTTTTTTTAATTTAAAGAGTTCTCGTACACATTATTTCAAACAAAAGATTCGGTTGGTCTAGTTCATTCATGACTGGATAGAAGCACCGAAAGACATAGACAAACTGAACTAGGTAAGAACACATTCAACTTGGGACACTTAGAAGTCATTTCAGGCGCCCATAGAAATCAGAGAAATTAATGCCAAGGTGCTGAAGACCCTTCAAAATGAGAAAGCAGCTTGGTCTGGTAACATATCGCCTCAAGAAGCTTCGGACGCTGTTTCAACGAGGTAGACACCGTACTCTGACTGCTCAAGTTGGCCAACTGAAGCTTTACGTAACGCGCGATGAACATGTTGTTTTTGTCCGAGATGGAGAGCCCAGTGGGGAGGGGGCGAATGTAACGGTGAAGGTAGAAGAGGTGGGCGAACCGAAGAAGACAAAGTAAGGTCCGAGGAACAAGAGTGCAACTACGGCTTTTGGTTTACACTTTGCAATATATATATATATATATATATATATATATATATACAGGGTGTCACAAAAGAAAATTTACACGGTTTTTTTCACCGTAAAAATAAACTCGGCATCGCCGAACGCTCATTCTCCGCCCAAAGGTAGAGCCAGAGGTCACAACCAGATGCCAAATTTTCAGCCCGATCCGTTAACATAATCAAAAGTTATGAGTGATTTTCTGAAAGTTTCAATGGGAAAATGGCGGCCGACGGAGTTTTCAAACACATGGGGCTCTATGGCACCAGAATCTGAAAATGGGCAAAAATAGGCGCCATTTTCCCATTGAAATTTTCAGAAAATCACTTATAACTTTTGATGAAGTTGTCGGATCGGGCTGAAACTTTGGCATCTGGTCGTGACCTCTAGCTCTACCGTTGGGCGGAGAATGAGCGTTCGGCGATGCCTAGTTTATTTTTGCGGTAACAAATATCTTGTAAATTTTCTTTTGTGACACCCTGTGTGTATATATATATATATATATATATATATATATATATATATATATATATATATATTGTTACGAAGATGTGCGGCCGGCAGCAAACGACAATGACGCGTCCACTCAGTGAGATAGAAAGGATTTTATGGAAGCAGGGCGGTGCGCGCGGAGCGTGGCACGTGATGGTCAGGCACGCCACTGCCCCAGTGTAGTCGTCGTCTTAGTCACAATATATAGGGTCTTGCAGACATCTTCGCTTATAACTGAAATTGCGGCGCCGGTATCAACTAGAGCAAGAACATTTAAACCTTCTACATATACGTCAATCAAATTGGATGGGATTGGAGGAGTTGTCTGGTTCCGTTGGTTCGCAGTCCTCCCCCCAAGAACTGCGTTTCCTAGTTTTCCGCTGTGCATTTAGGGTAGGTTTGGGTAGATGGAATCATCGGAGACCCAGAGCGTGGAAGTGGGGAAGGGGAACGACGCCTAGGATATGTTTGGTTTTCAAATCTCGACCTTTGAGGGGAAATACTTCCTTGGCGGCCGGAGTTGTTTCGACCTACATTGTAGGTCCCTTGATCTCGGTGGAAGTGAGGATGATAGGAGTTGTCGTACCTGTCGTCATCTCTGCGTTTCCTGCAGTAGCGGGCAATGTGACCCCTAATGCCGCAGTAATAACATACTGGGCGGTTGGGTGGTCTCCAAGATTGGTACGTCGGGGTGAGGGTGACTGGAGTAAATGTACATAAGGAAGGTGGGGTGTGGAGTTGTTGTAGCGAAGCCGCTTGAGGGGAAGGCACCCTAGCGGCAATCTCGGCGTAGGTTGGTGGTGCGGGCGTGGGGAGAGGAAGAGTTGCAGGAGGTACAGCTGCTAATTCTTCTCGGACAAGGGACCGCAAGTCGGGAGAACTTGCTGCCGGTTCAGCGCCGCGGTGTGTTTCGTTGAACATCTGCCGGAGCTCTTCTCGAACGATGTCTCTAATGAGGGTGCGGAGTTCAGAATTCGTCGCTTTTGGTTCTCCGAGATTCTGAGCTGGGCAAGAGAGTCTGATAGTCCGCATTTCATCGAGGTGTTGGCAAACAGATGTGATGTCAGCTATCGATTCGGGCTTTCGGACCAGAAAAACATTGAAGGCCGGCTCCGCAATTCCCTTCAGGAGGTTACGTACGCGCTCACTCTCTTGCGTTTCGCAGTTGACGCGACGGCAGAGCGCGAGGACGTCTTCAATGTAGGAGGTGTACGTCTCTTCTCCTTGTCGTCAAGTCTCGAGTTTCTTTTTCGCGTTCTCTTTGCGGCCAGTTGGAGTGCCGAATATGTCCTTTAGCTTCGTGGTAAAAACGTCCCAGTCTGGAATTTCTTCTTTGTGGTTCAGAAACCACGTTTTCGCAACATCAGTAAAGTAGAAGACCACGTTAGCGAGTTTAGTGGGATTGTCCCATCTGTTGTAGACGCTCACGCGGTCGTAACTGTCGAGCCAGTCCTCAACATCTCCGTCACGAAGACCAGCAAAAACCTTAGGGTCTCTTTGGCGGCTGCGAATCGTCCAACCAGGAGTGGTAGGGCTTGGTTGCGATTGCTGTTCAGTCATCGTGGTGGCTGTGGACGTCGTCGCAGATGGTTGAGACATCGAGGGGTTTTGAGGAGCCGTCGCCGTGATGGTAGCCAGCGTGCGGTTTCGGAGCTCCAGGGTTTTAAGCGGAAGCTCGAAGGGAAGGTTCTTTTGGTACGGGGTCTAAAGGCTCACCTCCACCACGTTGTGAGAAAGAGACAGGTCGGTCAGATGAGGGTTCTTTATCAAAGTCTGATAGCTATAGAACGTTTCAAAAAGGGTGCCACTAATCAGCTGACGATGCCGATCGGCCCGCACACACTCAAAAGTGACGACGACGATGTCCGTGGGCAGTGCTACGCATAAGCGCCCTCACAATATATATATATACTATATATATATATCGATAGTTCATGCAGCGTTATACAGTTTGACTTCTCACCGTTCCTTTCACTAGTTATCTTGACTGAACGCTGAGGACGCCATTTTATGCATCCCTTGAGACGTCCGGCCCACACAAGCATGCACACGCGAATTGATAATATATCACAGAAACCAGGCAAAAAGCGGCATGAGCAGAAAACTTTAGTAATAAAGAAATAAAACATTTAGTCGGGTTGGTCTAAGAGCTCCTAGTGAATAAATTCTACTAACTTTTACCGGAGTTCTCCTGATGGCTCCGCATTTTCTGGGCTCTAACCTTTGAAACGTGGTAAAATATAAAATTCTAGCGTAAAGCAACTGGGATATTCTGAATATTTATACAGCTGGGTTTCAATATTCTCTAATATTTGTTTTACGAATATTAAGGAAGTGAGGAGTGCGTGTGCCTTCAAGTGGTGCCCGTGTCCCCTGTGTAAAGGGACAGTTTCACGAGAGCATGACGGCGGATATCCCAGGGATTTTATGGTAGTGGACGGCGCGATAGACATTGTACTACCATTTGACCCGTGTATTTCAAAATCAGTAGAGGAGAAGATTGCACCAGCAGGAGGTTTCGATTATTCGTTGAGCACGCAGAATCCTATCTGCAGCGCGCTAACAAAAAAAAAACAACAGAAAAGCCAGTTTACTAATTTCACATGGAAGTGTGATGCAATTAAATTAAAAGAGTAACCAGTTTCTTTTATCTAATACACAGCATAAAGACTAAGTGAAACAGCAATTTAACAGCGACTGTACTCAGGGAGAGAATAATTTATGCAAAAGAGCAGTAATTAGTCGCGATTCACACGACGGGTTTGCTTATTGAAGGTCAATTGACAAATCTTTTTACCCTAAAAAAAAGGGGGGGGGGGGGCAGCCGTCATAAACAGACGCACAAATCGGACGAAGGCAACTCAATGCACAAAAAAAGCAACAAAAAAAAAGAGAGTTTTATAACCATTAACCACAGGTCTGTCCTAGATTCCAGCCCTCTCGATTAATTTCTTATCACTTGTTAAACTTGATCATTTGCTCCTATTTATAACTTTTGTTACAATTAAAAATGTTACGCTTGGGTCTGCGAAATTTGCCGAAGTAGTCTTAGACACACCTATGACAGAGCTGACTAGAGGACCCCAATGTTGCTTGGCTGGCGGCCTTGCAGAGTGGGTTCAATTCTTTCGTCGGCAAGCGTAGGTGCCATCTTGCCTCCCACTCGACGCAGCCATTTGTGAGGTGTTTACACAATTATAAAGCATTACGACTTGCGAAATGAGCCGGGGTAATTTTTAAGGAAGACAGAACGTCGTGCGTTTCGTCAAGTAGGTGTTTGTTTCCAGCTTCGGTCGGGAGGCAGGAGACAAAATGGAGGTCGCCGTCAGGAAAAGGTTGCGTTTGCACTCCCAAAAGATGGCAATGCGCAATTAGCAAGCAACGTTGGGGCACTCTAGCGCTGGCTCACAAAAAATCAGTCTTTTAGGAAAACAAAAATGAAGCTGAACGAAAGCTGGATAATCCATATCCTGATCACAATGAAAAGAAAACGTTCGGCGCAACAAAAGCAATTCACGCGTCCGCACTTTTTATTTCAACTGTCCTAAACGTTCCTTTGATCGTCGTGTATAGTCCTCTTTCCTAAACTTGTTTTTTATAAGCGCCTAACGCTTCCTCGTATGTTAAAAAAAAAAAAAAAAAAAACCGCCGAGAACCGTGAAATATTGATGTGGTACGAACGCTGTCGGACATCCCCTCTTCTGCTTTACATTTTCCCGCTCTTTTATTATTTGGCTTTCTTTCGCTATTCCTTGTTCTTACCGAGCTCCAAGGTCCAGAAGAGCTTCAGCCTAAAAAAGTCCGCTACGTGGCGATCTCTTTTAAAATGGGTTGCGCTGTTAAAGTGAACTAGAGGAGGGGTAGTGAGAGGTCAAGAGAGGGCGACGCTAAAGCATGGGCTGGAGTGGCGCGTGCATCACCTAGTATTTGCTGCGCTACTGCCGTTGTCGTCGTTGTTGTAGTCGATTTGGAATTGAATTTCACTGGGCATAAGGGACAGAAAACACGGGGAAAGACCTGAACAGGAGCCAGTTCACTATGCCGTACCGCCAAGCTTGCCAAAAGCCTTCGGAACGCTCGGATCATTCTTCCAAGGCTACTGCAGCGCCGCAGCGTACATCCAGGACCTTTCCACGCTCGCTGCTTCACTGGAATGCATGTCGCGCATCGGTGCCTGATTTCATTACCTCTCCTTTAGTTGGCTGTACGCCGTGCCTGGGAAAACGTACATAACCTTAGGCCCTCACGCTTCTTTTTCTCTTTTACGCCCCTTTAAACGAACGAGTAGAAGGATTTTCTTCCACCACGAGGGAGGCCACACCCTGCGATTCACAAACAGTTGACTTTTCTTATTCAACCACTGAAATACGTTCTTTCTACAATTAGGGCCACATTTATGTAAAGTCACACCTTATATAAAGGGCGTTTTTTTAAGCTTCACAGATTTGCGAAAAAGAAACTGTGGAATTTACACTTATGCGGTTTGTGCAGGCGAGTTAAACGGTCAGGGGGACATTATGTGGGTGGATATAACATTTGTGATAAGTCGGATAATTATTTAAACTCGTTAATAAAGTTTTTAAATAATGAAGATAGGCATACGATTTCAATTAGAAACTTAAAGCGCGTCAGTGAAAACCACTAAATCAACTCTTTTTAGAACGACCTGAAGTTTGTGGGAAACTCGGGGACGCAAAGCTGGCAGTAGCGAGTTGCGATGATAATGTAATCATCCGCGCTTGCCACTCCCAGATTTCCGCCTGCTTCTAAAGTGGTAACGTTGGTGCGCCCCCGAGTTTCCAACAAACTTCAGGTCGTTCTAAAAAAAACTGATTTAGTGAACTTCAGTGACGCTCTCTAAGTTTATAATTGGAATCGTATGTCTATTTCAATATTTAAAGACTTAATTGACGAATTTTAAGTAATTAGCCGACTTATCGCAAAGATTAGTGACCTACATAATGTCCCCCTGACCGCATAACTCACCTGCACAAGCCGCTTAAGTGTAAGTTTCACGGCTTTTTAATACAAATCTGCAAAGCTAAAAAAAAAAGCAACACCCTGTATATAAAAAGATAGGTCCACTATATACCACTCAAATATTTACAAGTTTTCAGCCCAGCACGCGCAAGTCCGTCGATTCGGAAAACGAGCAAATCACACGCCATGCGCACGAACACTGAAAATGGAACCGGCCAGGAGCACCTATTTTGGAAAGGTAGAAGGACATTGACGACACCCTAGAAACTTCTATGCGGAGGGCAAGTTCGTCTGCTTCTTGCGCAGGGGGTAGCGGTGACGTCAGAGCGCTGAGCCCTGATTGGCTGATCGCGACCCCCTATCTGAGCGTCGTCTGCTCCTTTGCAACGTCGTCTGCTCGCAACGTCGTCTGCGTCTGTCTTACCCCTCCTGCGACTTTCGGAACTGTAGAGGCCAGAGGCCAGGTTCACAAAACGATCTTACACCAAAAATATGCGCGAGACAAAACTTGAGAACAAATTCGTATTCACGAAACGAAATTTTCGTAAGTTTTGCGCAGGTTACGACGAAATCTTACGACAGCTCCGAAGCTGTCTTACGCACTTCTTACGATCAAATCAGCATGGCCGACAGCGTCGCGGTCGCGACGACCAACGGACGTTTATTTTTCTACGTGCGCTTCTCACGCGTCCCGACTTCAAGCAGCAAGAAAAAAGCAAAAAGTACTTGAAACAGACCACGACGAACAAGAACGCTGGATGCACAAACACCCGGGAAAAGCTCCAACGGCCACGATTCCACCGACAACGACCAAGCGAGCACGGCAGTTAGGCCTAGCAGGCACTCCGACTCGGTGACCGTCTGCCCACGACCGGCTGGCGTGCTGAATGGAATATGCCCGCGCGACCCTTGTGAACCCTTCCCGTCTTATACTTTGATCGCTGACCTCAATTTTAGATTAAGAGGTCAATCGCTTCCTCTAGTCATCTCCTTGTTTTCCAATGCAACGGACTTGCGCGCCTCACTCTTTACCGGCGAGAGTCACTCTCGCCGGTAAAAAAGCGCGCGGTGAATCTCCGACAGACGCAGGAAAGGTAAAGCGGCCATCGCTTTGACTAGCAGACGTAAAGCAGACGACGTTAGCTGCGCCAACCCGCCGACGTCGTTGAAGAGTGAGGAGTCTCGCCGCACACGAAAAGAGGGAAAACGTATTTGGGACACGCTCACTCTCGGTTCTTAGCAAACAAACCTCGGCGCCTCGGGACACCTCGCCAGTGAGTCCTTTCACTTCCTTTCTTGATGCGCGTCTGCTAGCTGTTAAACAAAAACAACGTCCCGCTCGAGTTATTTCGTCTGCCCTCTCGAAAGTCGAGCTCGCTCGACTTTCGGAAGTCGCAGGAAAGGTAAGACGGACGCAGACGACGTTGCGAGCAGACGACGCTCAGATAGGGGCAGTCTTGTACACGTTACTAAAAAAAAATAATCGATTACAATTACTATTACTCTTGGTTAAAAAGTATTCGATCAGATTACTTGATTACTCGGCGGAAAAAGTAATTGGACATTACTTAAAGAAGTAATCCTTACTTTTCCGATTACCCTATTGTGTGAAGACACATCTTTAGCGCTCATAACAACGAACTACTTCAAACCTATATTTTACATTTGCACAAGTATTGAAGAAGAAAAACTGGCTCCCTCTTCGTGGTCGTTGCACCTTCACAATGCGGACACAAGCATAGCATTCGTTTGAAGACGTTTAATGATTTGGGCGTTCGCCAGTGTGTGTGTGGGGGGGGGGGGGGGGGGGGGGGGGGGGAACGGAGGGGGTTCTAGATTTTGTTTAGCTTGAGCAAGGGTTGTCGCGCAAAGTTTGCGTCGCTCATTTTATTATTCACATGTGGATGAGCTCGCATGTTATAAAAGAGAGCAGCAGCTCCAGGATTTGAAACGGATCATGTGTAGTATCCATTAGCGGAAGAGATCGCCCCGACCACTTCTCAACTCGAAACATTGCTTGTCGCAAAGACCACGTAGGGGAAATGGGGAAATATTTCAACTGCCTTCGTTATATTTTGCATCCGCTTTAGGCATTCATTGGTTCTGGTTCTCCTACGGGCTGCGAGTAGGTACCCTAGGGAGCCTTCATGTGCGCTTTGCTAGGGTGATGCCACCCTTTGTAATACCACTCGCCGACAAACCAGCAGCCATTTCGTTCCTCGGCGATAATCCGTGGGGCTTATAACCCTCCCGGAAACAAGCACCTTATCTCAGAAGTTCGGAGCAGCGTCGTGGAACCCACGGAGGGAGGATTAGCATTTTCCCCCTCGGATGGGATTACCAATGGACACAAAGGCCACTTTCCGGCGCACGAGGAAACAATGAGAGAAACAAAATGGCGGTGGAAGAGGGTGTGGGAAAGGGAAACGGGCAGTTGGCATCACTCTATGCGAAGCGCACATGAAGGCACTCTAAAGTACCCTAAGCAATTTTTTTTATTTTTTTTTATTTCTGTGTGTGTGTACGTGAGGGGGCTAGTTTGGGCGAATGACTCACAAAGCTACATTCTGCTCCCTCAAACTTCGCCCTGAATGGCCTTTATCTCGCACTGTGGCTTTCCTGGGGCTTCCCACTCCCAGTTCCAGCTCGAAAAAAAACAAAAAACAAAACAAAACAAAAACGGACATTCCACAGAAACTGTACATAGAAAAAGATTGACCTCGTTTCCACAGCTCAGCAAAATCTTTATTTTTTTCATTTGAAAAAAAAAAGCAAATTTTATTTTTGTCAGTTCATAAAAAAAAAAGGCGTGTGCCTTCTTTTTAGGGGGGGGGGGGGGGTCCCGTGGACAAATTGTAACGGTTACAAGTAATTTTATTACTTCAAAAAGCAATCAGATTACTCTTGTGATTACTGCCTAATAAAAGTAATCAACTGATTACAAAATTACTCCAAAAAGTAATCGATTCCAAGTAATTTGATTACTTTTAATGCGTACGGTACAAGTCTGGATAGGGGGTCGCGATCAGCCAATCAGGGCTCGGCGTTCTGACGTCACCGCTACTTCCTTTCTAATGCGCAGAAGACGAAAATGAGCCCACTTGCGAGGCGTATACTCAGATACAACATAACAAAGAGAGGGCGTAAGGGAAACGGGCGAGCACGTACAAAAGCTGAAGTGGAGAGGGGCAACCTCCTTACTACAACAGCTTTTTTCGTGCTCGCCTGGTCTTTTTTATGTTGTATCTGACTCTATACTCCGATGCCACACGCAGGAGAGCTCGAGGTCGCTGATTACAAACGTTTTCTGTAGAACCAGCACTCGCGCTAGAAATGCGCGTTTTAAAGCTAGGAGCGCTGGCAAAATCGCGCTGGTAACTTCGTCTGCAGACTCAACTTAATGGTGAACGGGGTATAATTTTAGTATTTCTTTAGAGCGCTTAATGTACTAATGCCACGCGTCTTTAACAGTCCCTGCAATCAAAATGGCCCTTACGTTCCCTCTGTCGAGACTATATCTGACTTTATAATAAACGAAGTGTGGTGAGTTCTAAGTGTAATTTTATCTCTTCGCAGCTGCTTATATTTCGGCCTTATGCCCGAGTTCCACTACAAAGCGACGAACAGAAAGAAACAACACCGACAAGCCTCAAACACATGCATCACGCTCGCGATGGTACCTTTGGCGGGCGTTTAGTCGTTCGGTGCTCGTGAAGTAAACACGAGTGATGGCAAGCCTGCCAAAGCTACCCTCGCGTCCATCAAGCTAGTGTTTGAGCATAACTTCCTTCATTATACAAAGCCTGTCGAATCCCGAACGAATCTCGGTTGAGGCTTCTCGCTGTCATTGGTTTCTGTTTGTCTCTCTAGTAGGACTCGGGCATTAGTCGATAACGAGCGCCGAACTATGGATTTTGTCGGCTTAAAGGGTAACTCCGGCCAAAACTCAAAATGAAATAAATTATTGGTATCGCTGTACTGACACAAAATACGACCCCAGCCAATATATCACGTCCGTGGGACGCCACATTCCCAACTAACGCCGATAATAAAAATGCCACCCACCGCGAGCCGCTGCTTTTTAGCGGGTGGCCAGCGGGTTGCCGATCGCTAAAGCAAAATTGGGCCGTGACGTCAGTATCGTTCTCTCGTTGTCCTCCGGTACGAGCTTTGCGCGGAGTGCGCTTCTTTGAGCCGCTACCACCGCTACTTCGGCCTTTGATTGGCGTGTTTAGCCGTTGCATTTATCTGTAGTCCATGTAGCTTCGGTATAGCCTTTTGTTTATTTGCTTGTGAGGGCTCCAAGACTCGTTTCAGCGAGCAACTCCATGCGGCCAAGAGTGCCCGGCTGTTCCTCGAAAGGTGCCGAGTGCAACTTGTAGCGCTGTGGGCTGCTCAAACAACCCGCTGCGCAGCACTGAGCTGCTTTTTCACAAGTTTCCGACGGACCGGAAATTGGAGAAGGTGTGGGTGAACGCTGTTCGACGAGTGGACTTTGGACTCCGGCTTAGATGCGCCCGAGAAAAAGAGAACGAAAAAACAGAGGTGTACAGCCCAGCACTCGTGTGTTCGGGCGCCGCGGCCCGCACCGGAGAGCCTCAAAGCTTCGTGTCTGGGACTCATCCACAGCGTGAAAGCGAGAGGGCCCCCAGTACTGTACGTCACTGGCAGCGCGGCGTAGAGCAACGCCGCTCCATCCACGGAGCCCCGATGACAATTTAGGCTTAGAGACGATTAAGGAAGACCGCACACACGGCGACAGCCGCTGAGTACGGCACCGAACGAGTTCACCGGTTTTCCAGTCGCTAGCTTTTGGGTATACGCACTAACTCTTGCTACATATGCTGGATAACTACCACGTATACAGAATTAAAACAAAATCAGCTTACTTCCTATCTTTAGACGGCTAGCGCAACAGAGGTAGGTGCCGCTCGGCTTGCGTACTCGTTGAACGAGAACGATCCTGACGTCACGTTCACATAGCGGCTGATTTCCAGTGTTGCCGGGGCCTCGAGCGGCTAGTTTCGGTTTTGTTGGCCGCGCCCCAAACAAAACTTTGAGGCGTCGATATTTTTAAAACTGCGCACAATAACGAGAAAAAAATTACACCTCGCAATTCAGAGACGCTGACTGCACTAAAAACAGTCATAATCCCAAAACCGAAAGTATGGACCGGAGTTGCCCTTTAAGAGGCGCAGGAAATGGAGAGTTTTGATTCTTTTATTAGCGCTCCGCAGCCAATCAAATTTCAGCATCGACCGATATTTCCAAAAAAAAAACCAGTCGCGAAGATAAAAGCATAAACAGAGTAAGCCTCCTCACACTGGGGTTTTGCAAACCCCGTCGGTGGCTCTAACAAACCCATACCCATCGAGACTCGACGGTGCGATAGATGGGTACTAATGGACGAAGAGCGTGTTGGTACGGGTTAAGATTGAAGAAAGAATAAACATGGTAGACGAAGACGACATCACCACATTTTTAATGAAAGATGTGGATGTGTCCAGAATGGAAGCTTTGGCGTGTGGGTATAAGGCATGCAGCGACGTGCAGCGAAATAGACGTGGTATAAGTTCAGCGATTGCTCGTCTCCTTCCTTCCGTCCCGTCCGTTTCGCTGTACGGTTTTAATAATCGTGGCTGTGTCGTCTTCGTCTTGTATGTTTATTTTTTTTTTCAATTTTTCTTAAAAGCTATTGCGACGTTTTCTTTATAGTTCCCGATTGAACTGAAATTTGGCTAAACGCACAAGCAAACAACGCTGAAATAGGAACCTCAAGATTGGGCCAATATAATTTTTTCCCGAAGTTATTTCATTTACAATCTTGATCCTCACCATGTTTTTCGAAGTGAACGTTTTTACTGGCAACAATGGGAAAGTGAAGTCAGCTGAAGGCAGGGGCTCACTCTTTAAACTGTAGGCTTTGTTTTCAACTGATTACAAGAAGTTTCATGGTGTCAAAGGAATGCTCTGAAAGCTCGCTCCTTAACCGCGCAGCAGCACGAAACGAAATGCTCGGCATAGTCTATTTTTAGCCTGCTCGCTCGACCTGCAAGAATGCCTTCTCCTGACGTCACAGCACTGAAAAGCGCGGGTATATTTTGAATGTTGGTTTTGTCATCATTTTCACTTGCCGATTTCTCAAAAACTATGCTGAATTTCGCGACACTAATCAGTAAACTGGAAAGGGTAAAGGCAGGTGATTAAAAATATAGTTAGTTGGGGTAGCTCACGAAATTGCCGGAGTGCCCCTTTAAGCTCCACCAGAAACTGTACTAATTCCACTCGTCTTTTTGAGAAGGTACAAAGGATTGAAGCAACCAAACAACCCTGCTATTTAGCCTCTTCGTCCGTCTCTATCGCTTAATAAACAAATAAACGTTAAAACAATAAAAAATAAAAAAAACATCGAGGGAAAAATTTTGGAAGACGCGGCTGTGGCTAATGGTATTGTCCGCTAACTGCCCACAACGAAAGGACAAGAAGCTCTTGGGAACTCGGACCAAAACGAAGCGAAGAAATCGTACAACAAAATTTGGCACAAAAACTAAACAAAATCTGGTGCATTCGAAGTGTACTAACCAGCAGAGTAGAATAGCATTAGTTTCAAGGGAAGCGGCACCCCCGGCCCGGAAAAGGCAAAAAGGTCCTCGAAGAAGTGGGAACAGCGCCAAGGGGGAAAAAAAAAAAAATGGCTCCAGCGGGCACGCGACCAAATTGGAAATTAAGTCAGGAGGGCGACCAAAATTAAAAGGCGTTTTCATTAACGGCGCCTCGCCTCCAGGCAGCGACACGGCACGCCGGACACGATCCCCGAAGGAACGCTCCGGCTTCACTCTAAGTTGGTCGTTTCCCTTTCTTTTGTGTGTGTGCGAATGTCAAGTTTTCGACGGCCCAAGGGTTCTCTTCGTTTTTGTGTGTATGCAGTTAACACTAATAAGGCTCGTCTTGTCCTTATTAAATGGCGTTATTAATGTATTGCTTTTAACCAGGTCTCGGTTGAAAGTTTGGTATGTAATCGATCGCCGGATGCATTTATTAGAACCGAATTTTCATTATTGGCATGGACCTCAGAGCTCCCCAAATCCTTTTGTTTGGAACAACATTAAAGCAACTGTTATAAAATATGTTTCATTGGTTGCATTTTTTTTATGATATCCTATTTTACTTGTTAGTGTGGCTACCAATCCCGAAAAAACTGCCAAAATCTATGTTGAGAAAGTAGATTGTCGTTTTTTATGTTATTTCGCCGGCCTCATAAATATTTGCTACGCAATCTTATGCTGGTATCACTGTTCGATTCCTGCCTGCCTCTCGCCGTTCACGTTGGGAACGGGGGATAGTGGTGTTGTACACGTTCCTCAAAAACCGGAACGGAGGCTCGTTCCTCGTTTTTTTTTATTTTTGCAACTCGTTCTCGTTCTAAGTTCTATTTTTCAGAAATTAACTCGTTCCCATTAGAGTTTAAAAAATGGAACGTATCGTTACAAAAACATTACATTTGTGTTTTGCTAATCACCATTATTAGTTAGATGAAACAAAGTTTTCTTTTAAAGTTGTTATTTATACTATTAAATGGCAACATACGATTTTGAACGCCATGATGGAAGGACACCAGGAGAAGAAAGCAAGCGGTAGCTAGGTTTCACTTAATGATATTTTAAATTTATAAATCTCAGCGTTTTTCCATATGCATGTTTTTGGTGGGCGATGTAAACGAGCCAAATGTACTGCTACCCAACATTTCACGAGCGTTTTACAACAAGCTTGTACGTTTCAATACAACAAAGTCCTTTGTTCAAACTTAACCGCAGTTGTTTCTCGATGTTGCTGTCCGCAAGACGAGCAACTAGAGAAGACGGTCGGGCTTTCGGAAAAATTTTAGTCTTGAAAACTTCCATTCCTTCTTTGAAGGTTGGATTCGTCGTTCAGTTTGAAGGTGGGAGAATAGGAGAGGGAATGAAGGTTAATTTTTGTGCATCTGGCCACGGTTTGGAATACAAGGGTGCGTTCGATGTCTGGTAACCTGGACTTTTGGTGAAACTATAGGTTTCTTTGTAGAAGTTCAGTTATGGCTGCAATTGGCCTTAGATTTCTGGATGTATGAGAATTCATGGAAGCAAAGAAAATAGCTGAGTTTGGGACGTCCGTATTTTTTTCTTGGCCTTCGACTAAATGTTTTTATTTCTGTACCGCAGTCTCGGGCACTGAGAAGAGAATCAATGTACTAGCTCTTGCGCATCCGACTGTTACCAAGCGAGGACCCCACAAAATAAACCCTACGTAGCAAAACAGTTAACGAGATCCTGCCCTTCTTAAATATATTGCTTCTATATTTTGTTTATCATTCCCCTCTTAAAATAACATAAAATTACCCCAATGAACGAGTAAAAAGGAACGCCGTTCCTTCTTCCGTTCCCGAAAAAAAATGTAACGAGTTCCCGTTCCAGTTCCACCGATGCAAAGTGGAACGGCCGCGTTCCTTGGTTACTCCTAAAAGGAATGCGTACCAAGAACGGATTTCCTTGGAACGCCGTTCCATGCGTGTGTCAAGGCTATGGGAACTCCTGCGCTGGCTCACGGGCCTTCAGCACCGACAGTTCGTGCAGCCTTCACGAGCGAATTTCCCATGTTATAAAAGCTGTAGGCCTTCAAAGTGTATTGGAAAGCAAGACATATATAAAGTAACCCGTGGTGGAATGGGGTTACGTGAAACGATGCGCTAGTTAATTCAAAGTACCTTATAAAACTAAAGGAACTGGATTTACTTACAACGTGATAAAATTCTTTTAATGACTAGTTATTTACATTGTTACTGCAGTTTCATAGTCTTGTTTTCTTGAAAGCCGAGCAATTTTATTTAGAAATGCACTGAAAGAGTTTTTCTCCTCCATTTTCAAATGATGTACTTTGCTGTGAAATAACAGCGGGTCTTGGCTGTGAAATAACAGCGGGTAACACTTTTGGAAACCGAATAATATTTATTTATAGTTTACATCTGGCTTCTTGTTGAGAGCACTATCTCAAGTCGATTAAGAGTACGAACAAAACATGTTGCGCGTAGTGAATTAAGGTTTTGTCTACTTGAAAACGATAGCCACGGTAGCAAAGCAGCTGAATGTGGTCCGATTGATAAGTCACGCGAAAGCGACTTAAATATTTATCTTTCACTGTTTCAAAATATAAATACAAAACAAAAACCGGCGCCAGTTGAAAATGTCACACGCCAAATCTAGACTACGAGGTTACCTAACAATGTTTATAATATGCAATGATATGTTGTTAATATGGACAGCTCTTTCGTCTCCGCAAACCGTCCATAATGCGAGTGGTCCGTACTCACAAGACAAAAATGCATGCATGTTTCAAGATTGTCTCCTAAAACGGTGTCCATATAAAAGGATATCCATAACAACAGTGTCTACATTAAGAAGACATGACTTTAATGAATATTAAAAAAAAAATCCAATAAGCATGGTGTTTAAGAGCACGAAGACATGAACGTGAATGTGTCATCGCGTATGTTTCATATGCTGGATACGGATTTTTTATACACCAGGCAAAATATATATCCCGTGAACAAAATATACGACAATATATTAAAAAAGAAAAGAAAAGAAACAACAAAAACGTGATGGATCACCCGAGATGTGAAACACGCATATATTTTTTAAAACAGTTCCTCAGAAACCAGCGAGTTTAACTAAGCGAAACAAAAAGGCGATATCCCGCCAAGGAGGCCTCGGGAAAAAGGAAATGCTCCAGATACAAGGATAAGAAGTTAAAGTTTGCCGCAAATAAGTGCCGCGGGAGGTGATTTATACTAGCGACCCTCAGCCACTACCTTAAAGTGGCCGGGTCTACCTCTAAAAAGCATAATCCCCATTGAAATAGGGCGAAGACATGCCTCCAGACTACACAGTCATCAAAAAAAAAAAAAAAAAGACGTGAAAAACAAAATGAAAGAAATATTTCAAAGGGAAATGACAAAAATAAAATGTAGCGGGAGGCAGTGAGCACAAGGTAAAAAGCTCGCGAGAGACGAAAGGAGATGTCAAATTTGGGTATGATACGTAAGGTGGAATATTACAAAAGGCTGCGGATGAGGAGATCTAGAACAAAAGTACAAGTTAAACATCGTTTGACGTAGAAAAAAAAAAAGAAATAGGAGAATCGAATTTCTTCTCCGGTGATGCAAAAACCATCATTCAGAGTTTAAGGACGGGTGCGCTTTAGTGCACGCACGTGACGTCCCTCGTCCAAAAACGCGGTCTTTTTTTACGGTCGAGTTAGTTCGAAGATGTAGCTTTTTATGTCGTTTGAGAGAGGGAAGTGAAACAAAAAAAGTAAAATAAAGGGGGACATTTTTACTCGACCCAGCGCGATCGCTTCAATGCGCGCGGTGCGCAGACCGCTTTACGGTGATCGAACTCGAGAGATCTGGCGAGTGTGTTCAGACATCTGTTTTCAGGCTTCGAGGCCTTACCCATCCTGGTTCGGGAGTGCCTTAAACAGACAGTATTTCCAAAAAAAAAAAAAAAATTGGTCCGCTTGACTCTTGTTTTTTCGTTCCAGGGTAGGCGTCCTACAATTCTCATCGATTTATTCATTGATCTTTCCACGAGGTTGGTCACGCAAGCACGATATATCGGGCCTCAAACAAATACCCCGGTCCACTAAATGGAAAATATCGAAATTTCAAGCACGAAATGAAGACGGCAGCGGCATGTATCAGAGAGTCCCGTTCAAGTTGGAACTCGGAAGGCGTAATGCGTTTTATTCGGCTTAAGGGTTAAAACTTATTACACTTCGACCCAATAAATATATATATCCGAAAGGGCAGAAACTCATAACGGAAGTAGAAGCCGGCAAACGCCACGACTGAATTAGAAAATGTAGAGAACACCGCGTGGGGGGTCGCCGCGTAATTGTATCTGACTGAGCGATGCACAAAAGTTAAAAAAAATCTTGCAATAAAAAAAAAAAAAAGAATCTTTAATGTGAGACCACATAAGGTCGCGGTTGTGCTAGCTTCAATTCGATATGTTACTTGCTTATAGAGCGATCTCACCAGCCAGTTCTGCCACGCCACCTCTGCCGGCATGCGTCGTGGGAACTGTCGTTTTTCTGAACGCGCGAGCGCTTCGCTGCGGGTCGGCACAAGTTGACCAGTTCACTGTCACCTGCGTGCTGGGAACAACAATTATGGCGACGTCACGCATGCGTAGAGTGCTCGGTGAGATCGGTCTATTACCGTGTGTGCAGCCCAAGGTTTTTGATCGGTACTACACAAAAGAATAGAGGCAGAGGGATACTAGCAGTGGTGCAAAACAATCGATGGCACTATCGATAGTATCGACAATCGCCAGAAATCTGACTATCGATGGTGAAAAAACTATCGATAGTACTATCGATAGTCGACTATCGAAAAACTATCGATAGTGGACTATTGAAAAACTATCGATAGTTTTGCGACACATGTAGTTCGCGTTGCCCCCTTTTTTTTTCTCGCTTTAGTTTTTTTCAAATGGGACATTAACTAGCCCAAGCACTCACCATTAGGAGTGCAATATTATGCAATAAATAGTACTATTAACCGTATTGATAGTTGCCAGAGGTCTGACTATCGAAAAACTATCGAAAAACTATCGATAGTATTATAGACAGTCGACTATCGAAAACCTATCGATAGTGCTATCGATAGTCGGCTATTGAACAACTATTGAAAAACTATCGTAACTACTATCGATAGTCGACTATCGATAGTTCTGCGACACTATGGATCGCTTTTCCAAAACTATCAATAGTATTGATAGTCAATTTATCGATAGTTTTGTATCACTAGATACTAGCCTCTCTGGGCGAAGCAGTACGGTTTGGTGTAGGAGACGTTAGGATTGGAAAACACATTAACATTTACACTGGGCTCACCTTATAGTTGGCCTTGCAGCCGGACGTTCAAATCAATGAGCTCGAACTAATTGGTATCGCTGGCACTGAGATAGAGAACTCAGTAATTTGCACAGCATTGTGAACGACTCTATATTTTGTAGGAAACAACGCTGTACGCATTGCATATAGAAGTCGATGGAAAATATGTATTGGAATTCAGAAGCTTACAAATTGGCTGGTAGTACAAGCTTCACGTGCCACCTTCCACAGCCAAGGAGTTTGCCTTCTCGGTTTGCAGCGACAGCTGTTAGGGGGAACCTCCCCAGGAAATTTTGTGGTCATCTGCCACGATAATTCCTGGTCGCGTCATCGGTTACGTCGTCAATTATGCGATTGGTGTCAGCCGCCGCGCTTGAGACTTACTGGTATGAGTGGGTAGAAGCGCGGGGCCGTATGTGATGGGCAAACGAGTGCACGACTTGCGCATAGACCAGACGAACTTGCACGTCATGTAGCTACAACTCGGAAAGTCCACATAGGGTTCGGAGAATCCTGCTTTCAGTTTTGAAGCGGTGCTGTGACACACGTTAAACAATTTACGTAAATGCACGTGCAATTTTTATTGAGAAAGCTCGTCCGGGCAAAAATTACTATTAAAAGGGTAGTGCAACGATCTTAATGTTGAAAGAATCGGCAGTTTGTATTTCTATGTAGTTTATCCAAGCACAACTTAATTAAAAAGTTAATTATCCCAAACTTTATTAGTTTTTCTTAATAGGCCCCTGGCCTAGAGCCTAAACGACACAAGCCTTTGTTTGGTGCGATGCGTAGTTTTCGCTATATCGAATTTGTCCCCCTTTCGTGAAACACTCTGTATATATATATATATGTACAAATATAGATGACTCTCCTTATATACTGGTTCTGCACCCTCCTTTTCTAGCGTATCCTCTTCTTCCCTCGTACCCTCCTCCTCTGGATTCTCCACTCCCTCTCTTCCGTACCCTCCCCTTCTCCTCCTCTGTACCCTCCCCTCCTCCTCCTCTGTACCCTTCCCTTCATCCCACAGCTTCCTCGCTAAATTTAGCTTCAAAATAGTCGCCACGTGACTTCGAATCACTTCACCTATGAACAAATTTAGTTTCTCTGCTAGATTTAGAGGGAAAATTGACGTTTAGTTTCTCTGCTAGATTTAGCGGGAAAAATCCTGTAATGCAACGCGCGCGGTTACGCCGACGGCGACGGCGACGCAGCTCAACGCCGAAACGCGCGCCTGAGAGCTGACCTTTAAAACTAGCACTCGCCATAAAATACGGTTTTCTGCTCTTTGTTCCATAGGTGACCCATATTAACGCAGTTATTTGGCCAAAGTCGGAAAATCGTTGCTCCGCTCCTTTAAGAAGCCCCTTTGCTTCCCTTTTCCGTAATATCATGTTAATGTGAGCACAAGAACGTAGCAACCGATGCCCACTAAACGCTACCTTGAGCCTTTCGCGATCTCATTTCTTATCCAAGTGAGCCGCGTAGAATACTGCAATGGCTGCCTTTTCGCCGACACGCGTACGTCGGGCGCCGTTCAAGACCGACCAGGCAGCACAGATCAATCGGTAGCACGTCACTTGCACGCCGAAAACGACGCAGCAACATGGGAGCGCGGCGGACCAGGTACCCAACCGACCGTTCGAGCAGGAACAGTTTCTCCCGGCTAAACTTTCTCCGGGGCCGAACCCGCCTTACCACGGAGCGAGCATCGAAACAAACGCGGAAAGCGAAGCTATGCGGTAGGCTTAGTTAGTAGTCGAACATCGATGGCGTCTAATGTATCTGCGGAAGCCCAACCATGCAGTACACGGATTTGTTGCTACAAGTGTCACAAAAGTTGCCGTCACACTTTCATTAGAATAACACCCCGATATAACACTGTTTGTGTGGCTTTAACTGGAGGTCTGTTCTAATTAATCTGAAAGAGGCAGCTCAGTTCTCCGTTTGCTGTTAGAAGCGTCAAAAAACCTGCCGACACAATCTCCTTAGAATAACATCTTGATACAAGAGCACACATGTGTCTTTAACGTGAGGTCTGCTTTAACTGGTGTGCCGAAAACGGTATAGTTTTGCTGTTGCAAACGTCGCAGAACTTGTCGCCACACTTTCATTATAGCGACGTTTTGATATAACACAATTTTTCGCAGCCTTAACCGGTAGTCTGTGACAACAGATCTGCCGAAACCAGCTCAGTACCGGGTTTGCTGCCATAGCTACCCCATAATTTCATTTGCTGTCACACTTTCCGTTAAAACGACATCGCGATATAGCGCACCATTCCTGTGGCTTTACCCGGACGTCTCCGTGTAAAAGCGCGTTCAGGGAATCGGAAGGCGGCAAAGAAAGGGAAAGGGCTGCGCCGGGTGCCGAAGACCGATTCGTTTGCCCGGAAGATAGGGTTCGTCCGAGCATTCATCGCGCGGCGCGTTTGCCGGTACGCTGTGGTCGGGAAAGCGTACCTAAGGAGCATCGATTCGCTGCTCCAAGACCCGTGCCGCTCTCCCGTCTTAGGCCTTATTCCTCCCCGTAATCTCCTTCAGCCCCCCGTCCTAGATCTGCGCCCATCTTCCATCCTCCGCCCCCCACTGCCCGTCCTTACCAATCTCCACTGTTTGGGCACAGTGAGAAAGGGTGGATCACGCGAGAAAAATATAGGGCTGCAAATAGCGAAGAAAAGAAACAGAAGATAGAAAGAACACCAAAGAAGAGGAGCATGGCGTGTAGCGAAGGCCCGTCACGGGATCTTTTTTTCTTGTTGCCAGTTCTCTCGGTCTTCCATCGGATGTTTGATTTGGCGTTGGACGCGGATCACGGTCGGCTGAATCGTAGCTGCGTGCCGCTGAGGATCCGAGCAGCGGAGGGGCGTTGGTGCGCGCCTATCTCGACGAGGAAAGGTGAGCGGCTGCCGATCCATCGAGCCTCTCCTCCCTCTTCCTGCAGCAACGTGTACTACTACATTGCAGGTTCGGTGAGGGTCATTATACAGCGACCAAGTGAAATTCTGAGAGGCATCTCGAGTGCATTAAAGCCTCGGTCGCACAACTAATACATCACACAAAAGACTGTCTGCAGACGCTAGGGAGTTTTAGGGAACCGTGTTTGCACATCCGATATGGTACGATGGACCCTCTGGTACGAACTGCACATTCGCTGCCACAGAACACTCGCCTATGCGCATTCACTAGCAGAGGGCTACCTATGAAGCAAATATGCTTGAAGGCATGACCGCAATTATGTCTTTCCCCATGTCTGCGGGGAACACTGTGTCTTTTGAATGATTTATGAGCAGTTTTGACTGCCGTTTGAGGCATTTTGGAGAGCAGCTCTTGGGCGCCCGTTTCCGGGTTTCGCAGCGTCGGCGTCGGCGTAACCCCGCTAAATTTAGCGGGAAAATTGACGTCACGTGACCTCAACCCCAATTTAGTTTCCCGCTAGATTTAGTGGCGAAAATGACGTCCCATGACTAGGTGTCACGTCAACCATGAACAAATTCAGTTTCTCCGCTAGATTTAGCGGTAAAATTAACATCACGTTACCTCAACATCGATTCGATTCTCCGCTAATTTTAGCTGGAAAATTGACGTCACGTGACTTCAACACCAATTTAATTTCCCCGCTAAACTTAGCGGGGAAGAAATACGTCACAGGACTTGGTGTCACGTGACCAATCACCAAATTCAGTTTCTCCGCCAGATTCAGAAGGAAAATTGACGTCACGTGACCTCAACAGCAACTCAATTCCCCGCTAAATTTAGCGGGGAATTGAATTGCTGTTCACGTCACGTGGCGTTAATTTTTGGCTAAATTTAGCGGGGAAACTGTGGGAGGAGAGGAAGGTATGGAAAAGGGAGAGGGGGTACGCAGGTGGAAGAGCGGAGGGTACGGAGGAGGAGGGGGAAGGTACGCAGGAGAAGGAGGAACGGAGAACGAGGAGGGGAGAAGGCTGGGAGAGAAGGAGGGGGGATGAGGAGGAAAGGTGGGAAGGGTGAGGACCAGGGGAAAGGAAAGGAGGACGGATGGAGGAGGAGAGGATACGCAGGTGGAGGAGGGGCACCACACGCCCTTCTGTAACTTCCCTCCTCGTCCTCAAGAGCTGCGCTCTAATTTCGCGTTACCTAGATTTGTAAACGTCTTTCATTTTTTATTTTGTCTTAACCGATCTTGCGGGTTATTGATATAGTTGATCTGCTATTGGCAAAGAGATTAAGAAATATAAGGCGCTTTGTTCAGCTTGTCTTCCTCAAAACTCTGTGTTTACCAGACACAAAGTTCCTGCACTAAGTTCACTCGTTGGCTCCAAAACGAAGCGCTGGCCTCCTGATCCCCAGTTGGCGGGTTTGAATCTCGGCCGCCGATATTGTCCCAATCTGACGGAAGTTTATTGCGGAGGGGGCGTCGTGTAAGCCGAGATTTTGGTTGCACGTCAGAAGATCTCCCAGATGATCGGAAATATTACTCGGTCCTTCCGCTCTTTTTGTGCGCGCCAGACGTTTTCGGTTAGCTTGGAACGCGCAAAAAATAGTCAAACTTTAAAGTCTAGGCATGTGGACTCGATTCTTTACGTCTCCTGCCTCGTCTAGTCTAGGAACACAAATCGGACTCGAGTACTTTGTCAGCATTCGGCCGGGACTCGTGTTCGATAGTCCTTCCACCGACCGAACACCAGCCCCAGCCACCCGCTGTCAAAGCGCTCTGTTACGTCGGTCGAGCTCTTCGTCACAAACAGAAGCATAATTTATGTTGTTGTCTTCGGCGTCAGTTTAGTTATAAACTTAGCCCCTACAGGCGCAATAATTGAATCTGTTGCCCAATATTATCTGGCGACGCTGGTTCACGCAGTAGACTAGATACATAGCCAGAACATTAAGGCTGCTGACCTAGGGTCTTTAACGTGCATCACGCAGTAGTAGCACATCACCGCACGCCGGCGGGGCGCTCCGGAAGTGAGCGTACACTTTTAATCTAGCTGTTGTAGAAGGAGTTTAGAGGAAGGCGGCTCATATCCGAGCTGAACGACACGCGTGAAAAAAAAAATATTAACCCAACTACAATTCGTACTTTTATTTATGATTAGCGGTAAGAGGCTGCTTTTGCTGAAAACTGGCAAGAAAGTTTATTCGAATTTTAAACTTGAATATAAAAAAAAAGACAATATATTTCTTGCAAATTTTTTTTAAAGGCTCTGTTTTGGTACATTCCAAGGCTTATGGGTAGGTATTGTTGGTTGAAATTCTTTATCAGAACTGAGCTAGATATGCGTGATCTGCTTTTCCTGCTGATTTTGAATTCAGCTGCAGGAAGTCTATTAGAGTGGTCATTTGGGCGAGTTGGTAAGATCTCATAGTGAAGAACAGCTCGACTAGGAAAAGGAGAAAAAAGAACGATCGAAACAACGTTTGTCCTGCGCATCTGTTTTTTTTTTTTTTTTTGTCCTCGTCTTAGTCGCGCTGTTTTTCACTATAAAACACGAAGTAACTGCGAAGCACAACTTCTTTAGAGTATGCGATTTTACAACGTTTTTGTGTTCAACGTTCCTTCCCCACCCTCCCTCCAACCCCCTTGAAAATAGTCGTCTGCGCGAATGTAGCGCTAAGAGTTCAAGCAGATTTCAAAATTACAAAACTAACTGCTAGATTAAAAAAAAAAAGTTAGACTTAATATTAATAAAAATTCAATGGACCGTTTAGCTTCATGTATTTGAGGGCCTGTTTCGTCCGCCAGTTTTCCACTAAAAGTTTGTTAAAATCACCTATAACTTTTTTTTTTTATAAAATATTGCCTAGTTCTTGAACTTTGACATATACTGCGGACCTATAGCGCTACAATTTAGTGGATAATGAGTGCTTGGCGGCGCGTTGTTAAATTTTTAAAATAAAAATTTTGTAAATAAAAAAAACGTACGAGAAAGAATGAAGTTTGTAGAATTGTTTTCGTTTCTACGTGAATATAACACAAACGTAAATAATATCAACGTAATTAAATGCACGTATAAAGCGAAGTATAAGTGTCAGCTTTACGCGGAAAACATTAATTCATACGGAGACCTTCTAATCGATAAAGCTGCACCGTGCTGCCAAAAAAAAAAAAAGAAAGAAAAACGGCGTCGTTCGGGCAGCGGATGCGGGGGACCCTGCCACTTCCTGGCCGTCGCCGGAAACGGGATGGTTTCTTTTACCTCCGATGTCAGGCAGGGTCGCAACTCCGACGGAGCACGCGGAGAGCTGGACGTGCCCAGATTATCTCTGATTTATCGGGACCGGCTTCCTGGAATTAGGTAATGCCGATAAATCGTGCGCGATGTTGATCTAGAATTCGGCGGCCGTGGCAGCTGTCGGGGTGACGCGGTCTTGGGTGCACCGCCTGCAGGCATAACCTATAGCTTCAATCCAGACTTGTACGTAACGCCTTACATGTGACGCTGTACTTGTACCTAGTTACCTTTTTCGTTAACAAACTAACCTCATAGTTTTATGAAAGGAGTAAAAATGAGTTGTATTTTTTGCTTTTTTTATGAAATAACGAGCAGCTGTACCTTATTACTTCTGGATTGGAGGGTGTGCAACACAAGTACCCAACCCAGTTCCCCTCCCCCTCCCCCCCAGCTTGGGCTTGCAAACGCGTTACACAGGTAAGGAATTATTACCAACGACGAATTTTGGAAGCGGCTACTGCTTCATAAGAAAGTCATAACCAAAGCAGCCAGTAACGGGTTACTTTCACGCAGATGTAGCGCGTTCCTTTTAAACCGCAGTAGAAAGGTAACGTACTTACTACATTATGATTGAATTACGAGTAACGGTATTTAGTTTCCTTATTTTAGTAACGTGTAGATATATGCTTCTACCGCGTTTTTATTTCTCTCCAGGGGTCCTTCCATGGTGCGGTGTTACCCGCGTCTAGACTAATTTTGACGCAGGCTCAATAGACAGACGACAGGTGGGAGCTGAGCTGTTTGGGTTGTGCTTGTGGGTAAAACGAGCTGTACATACACTTGCTTCTGCTGTATATTTATATATATATATATATATATATATATATATATATATATATATATATATATATATATATATATATACATACAGTTGTTTGTCAAGCGATCGCCTACTTTTCTCACTTACATTGTCTTTCTTTATACAGTGGTAAGTTTGGCTAGTTGATGTAGCATTGTAAAAGGGTAAACAACAACGCGAAAAGACTACACGGACGGAGAAGGTGTACACACACAGAGCGCCAAGTTTCAACTGCTCATTTTGAAGAGAGACGCCCATCGGAGGGTTCGCATACAATCAAATGCGTCACATCACATCACATGACCATCACAGTAAAAACTGCTACTAAACGCAAGTTCCCAGTTATATTAACTTATGCAGGACACACTGACAGACTTATATATTGGAATACAAAAAGGCTTCCGTCATCTCTCTAGCTGTTTGTTGACGATGCTTTCTAAGAATATTTGTCTCGAATAAAACAGGATTTTACTCACACCTATCGCAGCGCACCGCCAAATTTCCTGTCGATGAAGCCCTCACCGAGCACGTCTGCTCACGCAATTAGTCATTGATAAAATGGCCTTTTCGGCCGATGTATACCTTCTTAGACGTCATCGGGATTCAATAAGCTACCCCACTCACGCAAGGAACAAACTTATTTTTATGCTGTCATCCAGGGGTAGGGGTCTGACCTTTTTCCAGATTCGCACCCAAATACCCTAGCGTACAGGGAGCCGAGAAAAATACAGGAATGCCGTGATGTTGTGCAACTTGTTTTATCTTTTGCCGTGAGCAACCTTGTCGAGGTGGGCACTACAACAGGCTTCTGCGTATTCTTCCTACCTATGTCACCCTCCGGATCACGCCCCTTCTGCAAGAGGCTCTTGCCTACACCTGCAAGAAAACTGCTAGACTAACCGCCTTCCAAAGCTTTGTTAACCTGCCCGCATAAACTCCTGATCATTTGGTTCGAATACGACCTCGTGAGAGACCCCCAGAGACTACGGGTTACAATCCTTATTTTATCACATTTGAGTGGCTCGAATTGAACGGAAGAACACCGTTCTTCGACCTAGCTGAGTAGCTCCTGCACAGATGAAACTCGGAGAAAGATAGTTCAATGTCTAAGAACTACAGCTCACCTTCAACCGGGTACTCCCATGTGAACTCCTGCCCGTTAGAGTGCCCTTTGAACACACTAAACATGTCAGCTAACACAACCTGCCTGTCTTGGGTAGACCTATTTGGAACAAAACCAAAAAATGATAGACGTATTTGAATACCTGTATCACGTCACTCCCTAGACCATCCGCAATTCTCCTCTCATGCCTGGCCAGAAAAATGTTACTCTGTAAGGGAGCGACACTAGAACCAATACACACTCCTTGCTTTTGTCAGAAAGGTGACCCTTGTATTTTATTAACGTGGAACATAAATAAAAACAAAACAGTTCTAAAAAAAAAAAATTTCAACGTTAGGCATTCTGAAAAGGAATCTCCCCACTGGTGTCAATGCACTCTTTTACAGCTACCAAGAGTATCTGGTGGGGAATAGTTAAAAACAGGTCCTTTAAATCAAAAGACACCGCATCACACAACTAAAGGTTTTCTTCTCTCAGGAATTCGGGCACTGACAGCGAGTTGTCAAACCTAAACAGGTCTCGCAGGCGCAGCGAAGTCAACTGCCTCCTAACGATGTGCCTGGATGTGTTGTGAAACATAAAAATTAGTTTCTTTGCGTGGGTGGGGTGGTTTATTACATCCCGTTGACGTGTAAGAAAGGATACATTAGCCAAACCGGCGGTTGTATGACTGACAGATTGCGCGAACATGCGTACTGGATGAGGGCTTCATCGTCAGGGCTCTTGGTGGCGCACTGCGATAGGTGTGGGTGTATTGCTGCTTTAATAGAGAACAATACTCTTGGAGAGCATCGTCATCAGAATACTAGAGAGATTACGAAAGCCTTTTTTATTTCAGTGAACAAAGATAAGTGGTTCAGTGCTCCCTTTATCAGTTTATAGAACTGCAAACACAGCAGTTTTTGACGTGATGGTCATGTGATGTGATGTATTTCATTGCATACGACTATGTTGGCAGGCGTCTTTAAAAAAAAAGGCGTTTGAATGTCATCGCTCTGTGTCTGTACAACTACTTTGTCTTTTTACTTTTTATTTTTTTACAGTTTCTCTGTTCGTGTGCGGCTGGCTCTAACCAGAGTAAACGTACTTAACCCCCTAACCGTTTCACGCATCTATGACGCTGCTATGTATATAGCTGTTTAAAAGCTTTTACTTACGCCCCTAAAACAAAAAGAAACCAAAAACAACGAAACAAATTTGAAAGCAATCGTATCGTGTATTGGAAAGTTCGTCTACTAGACGACGGCGAGCCACAACGTTGTTCGAATCAAGAAGTTACATCAAAAGTGAATTACCTATACAAGAAGTGTAGCAGCAAATAAACAAATAGATCTACTGTCGTTTCATAAATTTTCGTAATAAAATCCCGTTAAAAAAAAAGTCATCATCCTGAAAGCTTGTAACCTCGTAAAAAATATCTATCAATTCCATTCTAATTGGGTAGTCGAGACTTTTAAAGTAAAATTCGTGGCACCTAGTGCAACAACTAAAGCAAATGTGTTCCTGCGGGGTCGGCAAAAACCTTTTAGCCCCATTTTCCTTCGCAACGACTCCCGAAATTCTAGAATCTTTACTTTGCGTCTTTTTTTTTTTTTTTTTTGTTCCAGCCTAAGAACGTCCCGATTTCCTCGTTAATGCGAGCTGATGGTAAAAGGGGCTTTTTTTCACCCTGCTCGCAACATAGAACTCTGCTTAAAAATTTAACAACACACACACACACAAAGTAAAAATTAAGGCACGTCAGCGAAATAAAAGCAGAAGCCCAATATTCTTTGAAAGCGCGTGAACTAAGACAGCTCCCATCAAGTGTGCGCGTCCCCATCGGCCGCGAAGGCCCCTCTCCGCCTTTACCGAGGCATTAGTAAACCCAAACTGACAACCCGTCTTTGGCAAAAAAAAAAAAAGTTTCTTGCCTTAATAATCTTGTTACTTTTTAACTGTGAGAATGATCGGATGCACGCGGTTTCAGCGCAGTTGAGACCGGGAGACGATAGTGTAAAGTATAATCTGGTGACGAGCTGAAAGGTCGTGTTCGAGAGTTGAGTTCCGTGTTTCCAGGATTTATGCGGCGCGCAAGTTCGTCTGCTTCTTTTGCAGTGGTTGTGGTGACGTCAGAACGCCGAGCTCTAATTGGCTCTGATTGAGAAACAGTGTGTAGACCTCAAGGCAGCTTGCTTTGAGATCCGCTCATTACCACTCAATCAGAGCCAATCAGAGCTCGGTGACGTCACAATCAGAGCGGTGACGTCACAATCAGAGTTTGTGACGTCACCGCAACTCCTGCTGAGGAAGCAGACGACTTGCTCTCCGCATAGGGTAGTCACAATGTTTCTTACTCTGTCAACCAAACCGAAAAAAAAATATATAGAACCCTGCACATAAAAAATTCTAACTTCTGTTCAAGCTCAAGAAGGTGTTAACAAAAAACAGCCATCGGATATTTCTTTTTGTCGCCGATGAGACTCCGTTTTGCCTTACGATGGAGCGCAGCGGACAACTACAAGCTATCTCAGCCAATCCAGTGCCACCTAAGGGTCATGTGACCTTCGGGAAAGGCGCAGAGCCGCGCGGAACGCGTTGTCACATGATACATTTTCGGTGCTGAATTGGCTGGAGCGGCTCGTAGCGTACGCTGCGGTCAATACCCACTAGAAAACAAGGCCTGCCCGTGACGTCATTGGAAGTGGATTCTCGACCCCTCTTTGCTCGACCCGACGGAAGCTGCAAACACGCTTAAACTCGACGAGAGCACGCTGACGCTCCACCCTGCATTTCTCTACTTGTCATTGATTATTCTAATCGCCTTTTTGGCGGCAAAAAAAAGGGGGGGGGGGGGCGGGGGCGAAGGTATTGCTTTTTATACTCTTTATCACCTCAAGTAAAAAGAAAGTTTTGCGCATTGTTCATATGGCAAGCGAAGTAGTTCTTGCAAGATTTGGTTGTCGGGGGCAGACGCGACGCTCTTGACATTTGATGCGGGTACGTTTTGATAAGATAACATACGTATATCTAACCTAAAATGCGCTTACATATATCGTAATTATTTTTTTTATAAAGGGGGAGATTCGTAATGGCCTGCGAGGAGGCGGAACCTTTTTTCACTATGGTTCTTGAGGTGGAAACGAGTATAAATGTTATTACTAAGGTCCATTGTAACTTAAAACGGAGTATACGGCTTTAAAATCTGAGGAAGAGAAGGACATGAGAGTGCGCGAAAATATCAGAACAGCAAGCTCTGGTAGGAGGGATTAGTTCGAACGCGTTCGAATGCCCAACGCTGGCGTCTGGAATTCACGTTCGTAGAAGGAGTGGAGGCAAAGGCCGTTAGCTTTGCGTCTACCCCCTAGTCCGTCCTACCAGAGCTCAGTGGTCTGCCCCCCCCCCCCCCTCCCCCCGTTCTGATCTCCTCTGCTCGCTTAGGTATTATTTGCATAGCGATGCCCCAGCAGAAGTGCTCTCGGCGCTCTTTGCGGCTGGAACTGGTTCTAATAATGTGCTTAAATGGAAGCCTAAACCATAGCCTCCTCTATACGGAGAAAGCCTGGCGCGTCGCGTGAAAAGACGGCCGCCGTAAATGGGAAAGGAGGGGCGGAGAAACGGGAGCGGAGAGAACCTTGCCTGCCAGCGCCACAGAAGAGGGAGCGGCCAAACGCAGAAACAATTTTTTTTTTCTCTCTTTTCTTGTCGCTATCGTGGAGAGGAGAAACTGAACGTCCACCCTTTCCCGTTTCTCCCTGCGCCCTTTCGAATCGCGGCGCCCGTTTCTCCCGGAGTACGAAAACGACGGTGACGAAAACACAAAAACAAGCGTGGTTCGGGGAGCGGCCGCTCATGACCCAGGCGCTCGCTGTCTGGGTCTGCCCTTTCTGCTCTGCGCTACCATATTGGTGACCGTTCGGCGCGCTCCTCCTCTCCTTTTTCCTGCGGCCGCGCGCCCTATGGCTCCGTCGTCGATGTGCCAGGCTTTCTCCGTATAGAGGAGGCTATGCCTAAACACAATTTAAGAAATCTGAGTTCGAAGCACACTTGTATGCGGGGCGCTTGAGCTCTGCCAACTATCCTTGGAATCAAAGTCAATCGAAGCTGGGTGTCGCTTTGACGCCACCTGCGCAAAAGAGGCAGACGACTTGCTCTCTGCAAAGCTCTTAGTCGCGCGAATTCCGGTATTGCATTTATCTCGGGCAGAAGTAAAAGTAGACCGCATTTATTAATAGTAAAATATGCCTGCAGTGATGGCCGCTGGGCATGCAGCGATCCCCTCTGTCGCTTGTCATCTGCCCAGAACGTCGTTATGTCATTGACGCCATCCCGGAGTTAGCTTATGATTAGGACTCCGTATTTTCGTAGTTTATTTTTTATCAAATTCGGAGGGTGTTTTTCGGAGTTTATTTCTTGCCGAAGGTTACGAGTTTAGCGGAGTTTATATTTGTTTCATTCCCAATTCTCCGAGATTCCGAGTTTAATTTCGCAGCGTTTCCTATTAAAAATAAATAAATATTAACCGGGTGTGAACGTATGCTAGATAAAAAAATTAAACGCAATTGTATCAATTAAAATGTCTTCATGGGACTTTGGCGTTAGTGCTATTGCCATTGGCTATACTAATTTGTCCCATGTCAAAAGTCGCACACAGGTGTTGCTTCGATAAACATCGACACCTTAAAATCAATAAACTCCCGAAGGTAGTCGTTAGGAAGCTCGTACGTCATCCCATCCTATTCCACCAATCTAGACCGCGGCGCACGATGTGGGATGGTTAAGGATGTAATAGAAAAGTTTCGACTGCCCCTCTTCCCTACTTTATACAATCTCTGTGGTCCATAGCTTTCACTGTTAGGAAAACATACCTCCTCTCTCTAAATCACAATAGCATGGCCGAAACTGGAAACCAAAAGAGTGGCTTTTGTCGTGGCCCGAATATACCGTGACCTCTTGTCCTCAATCAATCTTGACGAGACAAGCGGTAAGGCACCTTTTGACAACAGTTCGAGATTTGAAAGATAATTGTGGTGAGATTTTCCGAGGACCATTGACATTGTGTAAATCAAATTGTAAAAAGAAAAAAAAGTATTCTACTTTATTTATTTATTTATTTTTTTTTTTGCGAGGGGCGGGGGGGGGGGGGGGATGGTGGCATTGGCACAAACATTCCGAGTTCATCGAATAAATCCGAAGTGGCGAAAATTTTACCGGCGGTTGTTTTTCGAAGTTTTTCGGATTTATCCGAAAACACGGAACCCTAATTATGGTGAATTCGGGTGGTCGCCTCTCTCTTTTGACCTTGATTCAGTAGAGCACCCCCTCCTCGCCGCCAGAGCTACTCGGGATCCTTTTAAGTTGGTTCAGAGCGCTCTGACATTCTCGGACCAGTCACGGAAGTAAAACGTCTCGACATTAATAATTTGCATTAAAAAAAAAAAAGTTTCTACAGCGTAGGGTAGACGATTGAGCGGAATTTACTCTCGCAACGTGATGAAATAACGGTTATGACGTAAAATGTTCTACGCATCGGCATCTAAAAAGAAAAAAAGAAAACAGCAGTGTGCGAATTGATTTTTTACATAACGGAATGAAAGCCGACGTTCGGAAACAGTTGTCAACTCATCGCGTTTTTGACACTAAACGCGCTGATAGCGGTCATGCGTACGGTAGAGCACGCAAATGTAAAATGGTTGATAAACCGCATTTTTTCACGCCGAAATATTGTGCAAGCAGGATATAACACATATCGCCATCTCACAGATATCACAGTGCATTATATTCGGTTCTTCCCTTATTTTACTACACAAACCTTTGAACGCACTTTTACCAAACCTGAAATTTATTGAAGCGACCACAGAAGCCGGTAAAACAGCGACGAGCTCTGCGTACTGCTTCCTCGTCGGTTAGGCATAGCGGATTTACCGCCGTGACATGAACGATCTCGTGAAAGCACTGGAAATACTTCACAAGTCGACTTTTCCCGTTACGGTCACAAACCAATGTGTCCTCGTCCGTTGTAAGATCGCAGCGTCGAAAGCGCAAGCACTTTTTAGAACCACATAACAATCGCCGTCATGCCGGACCCCGCACTCCACCACATACCACTGCCGGCCATCGTCAACAAAACCACGTGATCCCCGTCCAAGTACCAGGTGACGCCTGCGCCGCTCCGCGCTCCGACGGCCACACACGGAGTGCTAGGGAGCGCTCTGAGAGGGAGAGGCGCCCTCGGAATGAAACAGCCGATCAGGCCACCAGCACTCTCTTTCCACCACTCGATCTCGCGTGCTCTGGAAAGAGCGCTCGAGAGCGCGCAGAAAGAACCACGCGAATTCGCCATTAGTGGCGAACAAAGACCACTTGACCCCGCTGATGAAGTCACGTTGTCTAGTTTTTCTCTCCGCTCTCGCTTTTTCCTACTGTCGGCACGCCGCAACAGGCGGGTTAACGTGAAAATTTTATTTGGCCATTACGACGTTTTTACTAATAATATCGAAAAAAAAAAACTTAAGACATCATTTTGAGGTGCCTACATTCCAGCTTTCCCTTTTGTTCGGTTTCAAGGAGCTCTTCAACTACCCTTTAAGCATTAAAAAAACAAAAAAAAACAAACAGCGATTGACTCGTTTTTTTATTCCCTTTCATTCGCAGCCCACTGGCTGCCCGACGTCTCGCTAGGACCAGCGGCAGCCAGCGGCGTCCAAGGTCCACGACTGATCTCCGAGCTTCCGCCGCGGCTGCTCTTCTCCAACTCGTCTGGCTCCAGCGTGGCGTGCCTGGCATCGGGCGAGCCGGCGCCCTCGGTGCGCTGGCTCGGCGACGACGGCGAAGAAGCCCCGGACGTGTCCAGGCTTCGGCACACCCGGCCCGACGGCACGCTCGTGTTCCTGCCCTTCAGGACGGACCAGTTCCGACGGGACGTTCACGAGGCACGCTACCGTTGCGCTGCGGCCAACGCCATTGGCACCGTCGTCAGCGCTCAAGTCCACGTCACCGCCGGTACGTACGCCCGACTGATTTTCGTGGCCCGGACGCTGGCTGGTGTTAAGCCACAATCACACTGCTCGTGCATCGTACAAAAAACAAAAACAAAAAATACGAGCACAAAGTATTCGCTGCGGATATGGTGGTGATGATGATGATGATGATTGGGGTTTTATGGCGCAAAAGCGGATATGGTGACAACATTATAAGCGGATAGGACTCAATCACGTTCGAAGCCTTCTTAAGTTTGCTTGCTTCGAGCTCTCTGCAGACAGTGTTTGTTTATAATAAGTGAGAAAAATACGTATTCGCTGCGGATATGGTGGTGATGATGATGATGATGATTGGGGTTTTATGGCGCAAAAGCGGATATGGTGACAACATTATAAGCGGATAGGACTCAATCACGTTCGAAGCCTTCATAAGTTTGCTTGCTTCGAGCTCTCTGCAGACAGTGTTTGTTTATAATAAGTGAGAAAAATACGTCATTCTAAAGAAAAGAAACACGCACCAGAAAGTGTGTATCGACTTTTTTATGTGATGTAATAGCAGTTTGACTATGTTATTATGGTGACAGTTAAGTTGGGGTACCCAAATATTGCGGAAGGATATGTTCGCCAGTAGTTGATATGGGGATTTTGGTGTCATTTGCACCATTCACTCGCGCTGAGGGACATGTTACTGTTTTGTATTGGGCACGGCATTCTCACGAAGTAAGTGACTAGAAATAACTAAATAAGTTACGTTAGCACGTGGGAAACCAAGCCGACTTCCGTAAGAAACAACTGCCTTAAGAATAAACCACCTCTGTTTAGCGCGATTTGATTTTTGCAATTGGGATTTTTTGCGTTACAGTAATAATAGAAAACGACGGAAGGCTCAAAGATTAAAGTTTTTTATCTAGTTTTTATTCAGTCACTTCGAATGTGCTCTTAGTGCTTGCACAGATTTACCGAAGGAAGCTGGGCTTACGATAATGAAACCAACGAGCATCGGAACAAAAAAATTAGATTAATGGGACCAATCTCGAAACAGCGGCAATTTCGTCTGCCTTGGAATTAGGGTTTTCCCTCGTTAAACCATTTGTCATATTTTTTTTTTGTTTTAAATATGAAAAGTGTCGGCCCTTTTGGATATCGGGCAAACTATTTTTTTTAATGTTCCATAAATTGTTTAACTCCTCATTTCTTACCTGATTTCAGTATTCAGTTGGTCGTAATGGACGTTCCATTTTTCCCGAGGCGTATATTTTCTTGCGCAGATCTACGGCAGTGCCAGGAGAACTGGGGCTGGTTTTGATTTTCCAAATGATTGCGAGGCAAAATAGAAAGTCCCAAACAACTCTACATAAAATATTTCTTATAGTGTACATTATTTAAAGTTTTCGAGCTTAAAATCTCGGTAAAAGAATTTTGCAGAAGCCTTCCTTAGGCATATTGTTAAGCAGCACTGTTAAAAAACGCGTGAAGCGAGAAGTGTACACATCAAACAAAGAAAAAAATCTCCTTTTAGACAGCAAGTTGCTACTATTTAGCGTAACTACACTCGAATCACCGTGGTGCTTAAAGTCATTGTTGCTAGCTACCCGAAGGTGTGTCCGAAATCGGAAGGAACCTATTTCGTTCAATTTGAATTGTTAATAGAGACCGCGACAGAAAAGTATACGTTCTCGATCGAACTTCCTGAAACACTGCCTAGAACTCAGCAAGTCGTTTCTTTTTTTTTTAATCGTAAGCGCAGCCTGAGTGACGGCTTTATAGTCACTGCCAAGGTGAGAACGGCAGGTAGAAGCTTCAGTTTTGACGTCTCATGCTCGAGCTTCCTACCTTCGACAGTGCTTCGGCATTTTGTACTCCTCTAGCGCGCGCGCGCGCAGCTGAAAGCACGGTAGAAGTCATGGAGCGCGTGCTGGGGCAAAGGCGTTAAGAAAACACGCCCTGCCGTTGTTTTTTTATCAGTGACTATAAAGGACGCATCAAAGCAGCAGAAAGAGTATCACAAGCGAGTTTCTCGACAAAAGAGACGAAGAGCAGCAAGCGGGTGTCCAGCAACCAGCTACACGTGTCCGGCATAAAAAGCCCATCCATCGTGCCGAGTAGATCGCTCCGAGAGCTGAATCAGTCTCGTAGGGAAGCCGTCGCCTTTTGTTTATGGTTGCCACGAAAGAGGCGGAGAAGACGTGGAAGGGAAGCGTATTTGCCGAGAAAGCTTCTGTCGACGTAACCGGCGTTACAAACTGCTTGAGCAGCTGACGTTTGACCGACGACATATGCCGCAGAGCAGCACCTCCATCGTGGGAAAATATTAGTCATTTCCATCGAACGATGTTTGTGTGATCTTGAGACCTTGACTGGGAGCTTTAAGTCGTAAATGCGGTCATAATTAAGAGCTCAGGAGTGGCGCGCGCTCATGGCTGACCGCCTAAATATCATTTACCGTGTGACAAGTGTATCAGATGGAAATTTACTATATAATAATATTTTTCTGGAGAGGGGTTTCTAAAGGGTGCGAGGAGATGATTTTGAATACAACTGTGAACACCTGAGGCAAGGAGAGTTTTTTTTTTTTTTAAATAGTGATGCTACCTTTCCTTGTAAAGCATAAATATTGTCGCAGGTAAGCATTGACCTGTTCGATTGTACCGTTACGATCTAAAAATACAACTTAAACCACCCTATTTTTTTTTTGTTTCATTCCAATAGAAGAGGGTTGATGGACATTAGAAAGTCGCTGAATAGGTTATTGATACTCTGGTCTGACCACGAGCCAGCTGATATGAGTATTGCGATATAAAAGGAAACCGACCACTCACATTTACCAGGATTAACAGTGGAGTAATGCGCTTGTTTTATCTTATAGATTTTGTTAACTGATAAATCTCCAAACGGACTAACGTGTAGATTTGAAGTACTAGATTTAAAGTCTAAAAAAAGAAACTTAAAAAAATACGTTCCAATTTAAGACAAAACGTATTTGCCCCATCAATTTAGGCGCGACTAACCCAAATTGAATTAAATTTGAGCAGACGAAGACAAAACACATCGATGACACTGCAGTCCCTAAAGGACTGAAGAAGAAAGTGGGCCCCATTTGGCCGAATCCCGGGCTCAGAATAAAGTTGTGATGGCCTGGAGCTGAGCCGGTTGGTTAGACATGCCTACTTGAATACCAGCTGAACGTTTAAGAAAAGCGGTGGAGAAAATAAAGTACCACGCCAGCGGTGTGGTTCTTTATTTTCTTCTCTACATCGCTTTTTCTAAACGTTCAGCTGGTATTCAAGTACTCAAAATAAAGTTGATCCGTGGTACTTTCTGACAAACTGGAAGGGAATTGTGTTAATGCAACGAAGCTTGGAGTACCTGGAGCGAAATATCGCACCGAAGATCCCAGGTATGCTGAGTTCAATCTCCACCCCTGACCGTTTCAATATTTTTATTTAGATAAACATCGTACCGGTTTTCAATCTTGTATCCCTATAGCGCGATGCACGCTAAAGACCCCGAACTAGAGGCTAGCAGTGGTAAGATACCGGCTCAATTTCTCGTCTGCAGAAGAGAGACCAGATTCCTGTTGGGAACGGCTAACTTCATGCTAGTCGGAAAATGTACACGCAGCACAATTCCCGGATTGGGCATAAACTTGAAGAAAGGTGCCTTTCCATCGCTCGTTATCTCGCACCCAGCGGTTTGGTAACATTAGCAACTCATCTCGCAAGCAGCGTGAGTGCCCACCACCACCATGTAGGTACCATATTTTTTACCTTCGAATATCCAATGTTCTTTGTTCGTTGAACGTCCTCCTTTTGCAGCGAAAAAAAATTTAGCAGCGCAAGAGAATTACTTCAACTAGCATAACAAAAGCTAAGCCGAGAATTGGGTAAGAAAGGGAGGCAGAACCGAACTAACCCACAAATGTATGCAATGAAAAGAATATTAGTTGGAATAGCAAACAGCAAAATAGGCTAACAAAAGTAAAAGTCTGTGAAAGAAAACGGCCGGCGATAGCGTGGAGTTGTTGATTTGGCCGGTTGTCACCCTTCAAAGCGAGAAGGGAAACAAAAAAATAAAAAAACAAAAATGTGGCGTTTTCGAGACGGCTACCGATTCTGGTCACGCACACCTAGGACAATTCGGGACACTCGCTGTTTTTGTTATCGTGTAAGCGGGTTCTTGTCTCGACAAAAAACAAGAATAAAAAAAAAACAAAAAAACAGGCCTAACCACGAGAAAGAGGAACGGAAGAGACAATGCCGGCAAGGAGTTTAGTGGAGGCAAAGATTAGTCCCACTTTGGTTCCTGTCGCCTGGGCATTTCAAGAAGTATTTGTGTCGCTGGAATCTGGGCACACCAGTTCATTCTGCTAGGAGTACAAAATGCCAGCATACCTAATCTCATTATCTGACTCTTTAACCACCTATGCAATGGAAGTTGCTTGTACAACAAAGTTAGGATTTCATGTCTAGTCGTGCAGGGAAATATATTTTGTGTGCAGTTTATAGTAATTGACTCATTCTTAAATTTTCTTTATTTTCTAAAGGAGTAGTCTCATTTGAGGTGAATTGTTAATAAAATGTCGAGAAATCGCAACGTCAAGCGTTACTAAAAACATATGTGACTACAGATGAACCCCTTTCTTATATGACTCCTCTGCTTACGTTTCTCCTCGCAAAGCGTTAACAATATTTCTAGAAGATTGAATTTGCCTCAAGAGTGGGGTCCGCCACTTTTACAACTCACTCGTGTACGCTTGCTTTATCACACAGATATTGTCTTGCGCGCGTGAATATACCGTCAGCGACAGGTACGCCACGCTCAATAATCAGCGACATTATGCGACTTGGTTTGATTACGAAAGCAAAGAGGATTACGTTTCTACGCGGTAATCCTACTTATATAAACGCCTGCGTCCCCCAAGTTTCGCCGGCGCATCTACAGCTAATGGGGTGGCCAAACATAATACTTCAGAGATAAAGTGGCGAACCGGGAGAGTTGGTTCATGGCTTATCAAATTATAAGCGGTAACAATTGACAAGGGCGCAAAAGGAAGGGGAACAAGACGAGCGCTTGGTCTCGACGGAACATTTGTTTAATAACAACTAAAATAAACAACCTCCGATAAAAAAATACACTGAATCACCCTGTGACATCAATCATTACCACGTATCGTCCTGTTCGCCTTTCTTCTGTGCCCTTGTCTAATGCTAGCGCTTGTAATATTATACTTCAGAAAGCGCGAAGCGACATTTCTCTGGCATAGGAAGTGAAAGTGGAAGTTCAGAAGTCCGTCTTCTGTTTGGACGTTCACCAGGCAAACATCACGACTTTCCTCCTCGCCTCCTCTGCTTTTCTGTGACGTCGGTACTCGTCGCACTTGACGTCACACGCCACTTGGCAATGGTGTGCCTGTCCATCTGTTCTCTCGAGCTCTTGTATTCTTTCCTCATCCTTTTTCGGGACTTAAGCAGCATCGGAAAACTTAAGCGATTGACTGACAGCCAACAAAGCGTGTGAGGGGCTGTCCGGACCCACGTGATGAGCATGATCTACGCCTTTGTGACAGGCACAAACAAACTTTGTCCCGACACCCAAACTAAACACTTTTACTTGGCAAAAATAAAGAAAAAAAAACGGAAGCGGATTGTCACGATTGATACGGGCTCTTGGGACATATTTTTAAGCAGTTCCAGCGTATCCTGATGCAAAGCTGTAGGAAACAGTCTAGAGTCACAAAAAAAAGAAGAGAAAAGCTCTTGGAATATTGGTTTTCAACTTCCAATTTTCTTGCGGCCATTTTCGTGCTTGTGCAGAGCGAACAAAATTTGTGATAGTTACAAATCATAATGGAGACTTTCTGAACATTAAACATGATGTGTAAAAGCTCGAATGGTGTCGATTTGCTTTGCTGTAGGCTGTTTCATTATTTCTGAACAGCGATCAACTCGCCCAAACCTTTGTGTTAACGTTTCTTGCGGCTTGAGACAAAGTTTAAGATGACTGGAGGCAACGAATGTAGGCACTAAGGATGGCTATTTTTTTTCGTTACTTGGAAGCATAGCGTATTTCCTGGCTCTAGGACGGTCAACATGCCATAGTCGGTGAGAGGTTCTTTCGGCTGCCAATAGGATCACTGCATCAGCCGAAAAAAAATCTACAAACAAATCACAAGTCAGAAAGCATGCCCATAATGAGGTGCTCGCCGCGTTTTTTTGTTTTTTGTTTTTTTTAACTGTCATTTACTGTATTTTATTTCACCTCAAGTCCAGACGCAGCGGACGCTACGAGCAGGTGGTATCAATCAGGCATCATCAAAAGGGCACCATCATGGTGTTCGTCATGTTCCTGTACTTGTTCAATCATCGCCAAACCAATCATAAGCAGAAAAGGGCCATTGACTTTCACCTTTCATGCTTCTGAATTGATACCCTCACATCGTAACGTCGTCTGCACCTGTACTTAAGCTGAAACGAAGTGTATGAGTATGAAAGAAATTCTAGATCAAGCTAATTTCACAATCTAGTGCGCTTTGTTTAGAGTGAACATGTAGATAGCATATCGTTACATGCAACAAGTTCTAGCGACATAGTTATCTTAGACTTTTATTTTTGACGCTTCACGACCTCATTGTACCGAATCATTACTCCAGGCTCTTTGGCCCTTTTTGTCTCGATTGTTGTGTTTGTACAATAGCTTTCCGGCCACGCGTCTGTTTATGGATGCTAACACGCGTTGAAAACCGCTAAGAAATAACCTATAAACACGAACAAACTAACGACGATGAACTTAAATTGACTGGATATTTCTTGTTCGCGATCGCGTCGTTGTTGTCGTCTTCTCACGAATCACTCTGAGGTGATTTGTTGCAGTAAGTCTTAACCGTACGTAGAAGTGTTGGCCGTTTTGTAGATTTTCTGACGCAATAACTTTGAACGTTTCTTTCTATATTGAAGAGGGTGTGAATATAACGAGACAAGGTTAGCGAGAACTAGCGATCGCCGTTTTCTGTTGCTCTGTTTTTTTTTGTTTTTTTTTTTAGAATGGAAAGGTTGTTTCTTTTTAAAATATTGAATAAAAGGGGGGGGGGGGTCGCTTTTTTGGAGAATAGTTTAAGCTGTAACTTTTATTCACAGCTATACGTTTTTTGAAGTAATATGTAAAAAGGCACCAGTGTCGCATGTCGCAATCTCATTAGCAGTGTTGCGCAGTGCAGAACCCTGCTTGTCAGTAGATGCAACACTCCCTAATTAAATTGTAGTGTTATTCGATTTATAATTATTTTTATAATGAGAATTGAATTGGTTAGTAGACATTAAACAAACGCAGCAGCTTGTTCATTACCTTCTCATGCTTAATAATTGTACAGTGTACAAACATTTTGATGAGGAGTTATTTGGGATATTGAAACACTGCCAAAGAAAATAGTTTTAATGTTTAGTCTCGGGCTTATGAAAATATAAATGCCTAGCTGCTGACATGTGCCCTGGCTGTTCCTTTTGATTTGGGACATTATTAAATTTATAAAAACCTTTTCCATAGTGCCATGGAAATATATTACGAGGAGTCGCGATGCTACGTTTTGTACGGACAACGGTTCTTGACACAACTGTCAAGTATAGTAATATGGTATCTGCACTTTGTTGCGTTAAAGGTAACGGCCACAGCGACTTAAGTGTTATCCAGTAACCAGTCACTGCTCTTAGTGTGTAACTTTTGCGTCAATGTTTAGTGCTCCGAAGTAGAGCGCATCGGCTAATCAAGGTAGGAATTCAATAAAAATAGCGCTGTTTAAGGAAAATTGGTAAAAAAATAACATAAAAAAAAGACATCCTACTTATGTTGTACTTTTTCGTTGGCTCTCAATGCTATTCCAGGCTAGAGTCAATTTCAAAAATCAAATATTAAGCTTTTGGCTTTCAGGTTAACGGAAGACATATTGCGAATCCTAAAACAAGCAACCCAGGACATACAAAAGATAGGCACTAGGCTTGGTTTCCACGACAAAAGTTTTAACATAACGAGGGTCATTTTGTCTCTTCTACTGAGTGCTTTGCAACCCTGATGTGATGCATTCATGGTTCTACATGGCAAAACCTTTCGTCCTAAGGCCACGGAGTTAAATTCCAATCACGAACTTGACACACCGTTCCGAGTCGTCATCCGCCTTGTGGTTAGTTTCCCTAAATGCGTCAGCGACGTTTCGGGTCTGTGTTTGTAGGCAATTGGTGCGGGGACAACAATAGCTAATTTTTAACAATATCTCGAGAACAACACGCGCTATTAGCATCATGTGCACATGCGCATGGGTTTCATGAGCTTTGACGTCGCGCACCGGTGACATAATAAATAACTGCTGGACCTAGCCATTCAGTTGAGGCGGTTATTACTGTTAGATTTTGTCACTTTTACGTAGCATTTCTCAGACTAAATGACAAGCAAACGTTTGTTGTAATTAAAATTACATCAAAAAACTAAAATTACAACAGCAGCGTAGTTTCGCTGCGAGAGCGCTGCAACTGGGCAGAACATATGAAGTTACAAAAGACTCGTAAAAACATATACCAACTAATCAATCAATCAATCAATCAGTTTATTATTAAGTCACAAACAATTACATTTGGGACTAAGGGGCTGGAAAGAAGCTGCGTACTCGCAGCTTGACAAAGTCCAGCGCCCCCCAAAACCAAGCAATCGTCGAAAGGTCCCAAGGACGGTGGCCATTTATAAAAAAAAAAGAAAAAAAATTAAACACTGCAAAATAAAATATTAACAGTAAAAGAAAAAACGTGGAGAATCCCATCACGCGTAATCCTAGCAGCGGTGCTCCGGTCTGCAACGAGGTCCAAAGGGCTTTGCTACTTTCCTCTTGTGTTCATTTGTTTCCCCGTTCTATCCGAAATGTATCGAATGAATGGGCGTCCGAAAAAGCGACCAATAGCGGGTTGTCTATCCGGGATAACGCCTAGGGCTTCTAAATACAGCCACAGAGGAATCCCCAGATCTGTAAAAGCAACCGTAATCTTTTTGGTTTTTCGTTCGTTCTTCTGGCAGCCGGCGCCGGCTATCAGAAATGTTGCCGCCGTGGTCCCTGCACTAAAAACAAGAGATTGTTTTTTTTTCTTTACACACGCAAAAAAAAAAAGTTTTATGTGTACGTTTAGACAGCGGGGAATTAGTCAACCCTAACGAGCGTCTGGTGTCACTGCTGTAGATGAGAAATGTTGCCAGTGCAGTGGTACTCCTAGCCGGTGGCTTCGAATACGCATCACGTAGTAGTGATACGTGACCGCATACCGGCGCCATACACATCCAAATCAAGACGTGCCGGGGTGGGGTTTGAATATACGATTCAATGTGTCGTTGGTGAAGACCATTTGAACCCATGGTTTATGCAGGAATTGTGCGGTAAAGCAGGGACATCTAAAGAAACAGGTCGCAAATGCTTAATATTGATGTTACTTTGCCGTAAACAGAGACGATGGTGTGGGCTACCTCCCTGTCCTAGACAGTGTGACGGCACCTTTAGGATCATCTAAAGGGTTTTCATTTGCTAGACCATTACAAAGCATAGTGCGAGAGCGTACATTGAAGCGCAGTTAGTACAGGCAGCGCGCAAAACTAAGGCGAGCGCTTGACAAATTTAAAGGTGTATTTTGAGCTCGCATACTTCTATGCTTAGGGGCTTCTTTTAATCTCTAACATCCATTGAAACGCGCGATATTTTTTTAACTACAATAATATTATAGATAGTATATAAATTGTTTCAAAGCCATTTTTTTTATTTTAATTTATTTATATGACATGGTGACTGAAAGCCGGGGTCGGTTTGCTAATTTTTGTGGTTCTTTGAACAAGCGAGAAATTTAGCCACAAGGGAGATTTTTAAGTCACTCATCCGGCCCCTTATGAAGAAAGCACGCAGCGTTTTTGTCAATTCCGTTCGGTAGATTTCATTCAACCTTGCCTGTCGTTTTTTTTAAAGTTTTGCATATTATCGTTGATTTTAGAAACATACTTTATATGCTGCTTTCAAAGTACACGAATGCTGTTGATTCAACTTAGATTTAGATCTTCTTCACTTTCCTTCTGCGTGCGGAATTGGACTTTAGTTATTTAATCGAAAACAGAATTATGGCAGTTATTTAGGTGCAACGCTATTCATCTTTATTTTATTGCCCCCGACTAACCGGTTACATGACCTTATAACCAACCTTGCGGGTAAGGGAACAACCGGATGAGATAGTCGCTGCGATCAGCAAACCAAATCCAAATCATGCTAGGCTAGCCAACCCGAGCCGGACGTTTTGCCTTGTAGCTTCCCCTCACAAAGAGGCTTCGTGAGGTGAAACACGCTTTGCAAAGCAAGCCACTTCAAAGATCGTCCGTATCAAGTGTGTTCAAGGATTTCATTTCATTCTATTACCTTAAGGGCCTCTTGAGGGTGGCATTTTATGAGGTGTGTGTGTGTGTGTGTGTGGGGGGGGGGGGGGGGGAGGGGGACAAGCTCAATTTTATACAATTAAACAATAAACACTGCGAAAAAAATTAAAAAAGGATGTGGTGGAGGTGTTAGCGCAGACATCAAGTGAGCAGATCAATTTTCCACCTTTCTCGTGCCCTCTTTCAATCAGCTGCTTTTTTCTTTCCTGTTTTAAGCGGCAGCTGTAAGTGGCTCGTTTCCAGCAAAGATCCACGTGACTGTGATGAACGAGTGATGACGTAGCCTCGCTATTTCTTTCTTCCAATCGCCGTTGCCCCTCGCGTTGCCCTCGAGCAACTCTGCCATTTTTTCGCACGACGAGCTGTTGGGCTGTTGCTCCCTCCCTCTCTCTCTCTCCCTCACCAACTCGTCCCCATTTTTTTACGCTTTTCCGGTGTGTCTACACGAAGCTCGCTTAGTTCTTTCCCATCTTATCCTCAGACATGAGTATACCGCGCAAGACTGGCAGCCCGCCCGAGAAGCGGGAAAGATAATGGCGCCGCACTGAGCAGAGTAGACATAGGGCCGCAGCGGCAAGAGAACTGTGAAGGGCGTTGAACCTCGATTATCACGCACAAGGAGCAGCGCATTCCTTTTATCAACTCTACTAAAAGCTAAGCTCCTAAACCAAATATCCCGAGACCCACAAAATAAAAGCTAATCTCCTAAAGCATATATTTGAAGAACGGAACAGCTACCGCTATCAATCGGAGCACACATTGTGTCCTCGTTTGCACTTTTTTCTCCATTTTTTTTTGGTTCATCGCATTGCTAGCAAAATAAAAACTAGTCAAAGCAAAGGCAAATTTTCGCCCAGGGAAGGTAAACACAGGACCAAGCTAGGCTGCGGCTTCAGTTGTCAGTGCATAGACATATCCGTGAAAGTGAGAAAACCTTTCATAACTCGGTTACATTTTAGATATCAAAACAGTCTTTACTCCCAGTGAAGGTAGGCATCTCTTTATAAATTTTTCAACATAGCTACCAGTGCGCTTCTCGCTTGTTTGAACAGTGAGGTTGAATAGAAAAAACTAGGACAGCCCCCATAGAAAACAACAACATCCAGCGCGCATCTGCAGAATGATTCATTCACGTTCAGAGCCCACGGCAACAGCGACTGTGATATTTCGAGAGAATTCAGCCCTCAGAAACTTCTGATAAAGCGTAAAATCGAAAATTATCCCAACAGGTAAACAGAAGAATGTGAAATAAAAAAAACACACAAACACACACTCGCAAACAAAACGCGCCAAAACACGTCACGACCGCGATAGTAGCGAGTTTTAGAATAGCGTTTGCAAATGCTTTGCGTACGCACAAAAATAGCGTCGTCACCACTGCGCTTGCGCCGAGCCCATACCGCGGTTTCAATTGGGGCATGGCGACGATCTTACAGTTTTGCGTAGTACGCTATAGTACGGTGATATGCGTAGTACGGTGCTATACGCAAAAACAACGAGGCCAAGAAGGAGGGACGACGAATTTGTCGTGATCCTCAACATGGTACTCGACGTCGTCCTTGAGGTTGCTTTTGTGGTCGTCCTTGAGGTCATCATAGAGGTCGGCCTAGACGTCGCTTTCGTCGTCGTCCTAGGGGTCGTTTCTAAGATCGCCCTAGAGGTCGTCTTTAAGGTCGTCCTGTACGTCGTCTAAACGTCGTCCTTGAGGTTGCTTTTGTGGTCGTCCTTGAGGTCATCATAGAGGTCGGCCTAGACGTCGCCTTCGTCGTCGTCCTAGGGGTCGTTTCTAAGATCGCCCTAGAGGTCGTCTTTAAGGTCGTCCTGTACGTCGTCTAAACGTCGTCCTTGAGGTTGTTTTAGACAAATGCTATTGTAATTTATAGACAACCAACAATAGTGGTTTCTGCAGTAGCTTCTTATCCGCTGACTTGCTCGCTTCAATGCAACCCACTCCTGTCTGATTGAACAGGCGATAGACGCTGCTCCGGGCTGCCGTAATTCCACAATCTTGTTCGTCGCTCTGGACAGCGACCGAGCGTCTCAGCTCGCGTCCTTTGCGGCACGGGCAGTTTAGGCGACTCTAAAGCTGAATTCGGCGAAGCGTTGACCTCCCCTCTACCCCGTCTCATTTCCTGAGCCACCCAAACGTAGTTGCACAAAACTTTATGCAGCACAATACACCGGTGCACCGACTAATTTCATGTTGTTGTTAATGTTTGAAATAAGTTTTCCGTGCAGTTGTTTGCTTCTTTTGCGATAGTCTGTAGAGGAGGCAAGCCCTCGTAAAAATACAAGTATTAAACGATATCTTGTAAACCCTGAGATGGGGAACGATAATTTTCGCCTTATCTTTCTCTTTTTGTATAAAGAAATAATATATTACATTGATTCGATAGTATTACAAGCACCTTCAAGCGGAATGCCCAAACTTAATAAAAAAGTAAGCTATAAAAGGACACAGAACACAGAAATGGTCGTTCCTGCGTGAATTCAGAGTACAAGCACAACGATAGCCAGAACACCTAATCGGTCCGTAATGTATCCGTATACATCTTGCAGAAAACCCGCGATGACCCTATGATAAGCTTGTCACGACGTTGCAAATTATCTTAGTGAACCTTGTGACACCGCTGCACCCGTTCACCAACATTTGAGAGGGTGACACGATCATTCGTTTTGTACACACAGAAGCCCTCTAACGGACGTGGTGTGAGACTCAGGAGGCACGATACGACGTCACCGCAACTTCGGCCATCTAGCGGGCGCTGCGCGAAACGGTTATACGCAGCTGTTCTCAATAAATGCGGTTTATTTGTCGGCGTGTCGAGGCAGCTGGTTTGACTCTATGGTAGCACTTTGAAACCACCCAGGCGGATTTTCGGGATTATTTTTTTTTTGTCAGGCACTTGGCGATATTGACAATGGAAGTGGCCCCATATTAATTTGGGTAAGGAGGAGATCACATAACAGCCATCGCCGTAGAAAAGAAACATTTTAAAAGAAGCACGACGGAAGGTGACTCACAATCTGCGCCGGTTGGGCTAGGATATTTTGGGAGAGACGGTGGTGTTACCCCGTCCAAATCGGTTCTGACAGGTGCGGGATTAAGGACGGGGAAACAATCGACCCGCCACGCTCTGCCGGGCCCAAAGCTCGGGGATTTGCTCCCGCTCGCCGCGCCGACGGCAACCGCGCGTCTCCGATACCGGAAGACAAGCTGCTCGTGCACGCAGTTCCGAAGGCTCCCTCCTTGTGACAGGGGGATCAGTATCACCGCGGCGCAGTGCCGAGAAGCGGCGATGTTTTTTTTTGTTTTTGTCACAGCAGAATCCGGATGGGACGCATTCTTCTCCGCGCGAACCGGCTTGTTTCAATGAAGTTGAGATGGTTTAATTACGACGACAGGGTGCTATAAACTGGAGAGACTCGAATAGAGAGCCTGGATTTAGGAGAAGGAGCAACTCACACCGTAAAAAGCGGTGGAAATAGAATAGCGGACGCGTGCTGTGCAGAGTGGTCGCCAGCGCGCATGCGTGGCGTTCTCGCGTGGCGAGAAGAAAAAGTGGACCGAAAGGCGGAAACGCTGGCGAAAGGTGAATCCTATCGTCACCTTTTCGCAGCTCGTATTTCAGACGCAGCGCATAAACTACACAAACTGACAGAGCAGTTGAAAAAAAAAAAAAGACTGAAATAGAGGCACACTAGTCTGGAGAAGATTCCGTGTCCTCCCTCTTATGAGCACGTGCGCTGGACGTGATGCGGCTGTCACTGAGAGTGTCGGGAAAGATATTTTTGTTAATTTAATTTAGAGCACGACAGCACTGGATGCAGCCGTTAGTGGGCGTCATCCTGGGTTTTGTGTTTGTTTGTTAATGTCGCAAAACTGGGCGCTGCAACTTATCGGAGTATGCAAACTCGAAGCGACAGAATCGAAGTGGACGATGACTCGCTCGTTCATTTGGCGAAATAATTGATATAAACGCTCGAGGAATGCTTCGTATTTGGGTGCATCCAGCGTCGGCGTCTGTTCGAAATGTCCGACGACACAAGGGACTTTGAGAGCTCTCGCGCTTTTGTTTGGAACGTGGAGGCCTGCAGAGATTTCGACGTTCGCCGGGGCAATCGCGCACTGCGTGTTGCGCGTAATTTGCGTCTTAGATCTCCCGCCGTCGCTATGAAAAGTATACGGAGAGATACCAAAGATTTATTCCAGATATTACCTAAATAGATCCGCATTACTCCCGCGGATTGTATCAAATGACAATACAAAGCGTCATTGAACGCGGCTAGATTTTCGAACGCCAAGGTTCCAAAGGCGTACCCTGGAGTAAAATCGAGTACATTTTAGAACTGGGCACAAGGCTAGATACTTTTGTCTCGAACAAGACCGTCGTTTACTACTTGTTCAGGGCCTGGCGTTCAAAAACCCGATGTCGGACGCCAGCGTCCAGAGTGACAATGCAAGGCGTTGGGCGAGAAGCAGACAACTCATTTTTTTGTCTGACAAGAGAGAGACAGTCAGTTGAGGCGCAAGAGGCTAGGCTTTGCATATAGACACTGCCTGCCAGATCAAAGCTCAGTGCCCTGTACCCCCCCCCCCCCCCCCCCCCCGCGCTTCTTCGTTTTTCTTCACAAGTTTCACTGCTATAGTCCCAAAACAACCGACTCCGAGAGGAGAAATATACGCTGTTCCGTCACCTACTTTAGCTCTTTGTTGGTGCAACCCCGCAGCAACTTTTCTGGAAACGTCATCAGGACGCGCTTGAAGGAAACGCTTGTCTTTGGTTTCAAAAAGGTGCCGATATTTCTGCGCAAAAAAGGATGCGCAAGTTTACTTACAACGTGTAGCAATGAGGCGTAGTTAGGCCACTTTGGTGACCTAACTACGCCACAGGAAACACAACATTGAAAACTACCATCTGGTTCAATCCGGTATTTTCATGAGAGGATGCGCGAGTCTCCCGTTACTAAAACATTTAAATAAAATAAATTGAAAATGAAACTAAACAGTGCTGAGTGGTATTTAAGCTCTGTTTTCCCCTGTGGCAGCCTCACGCATTGACAAATCCCACACGCCGGCCCCAATATCGTTTTCGGTTGAGAAATAAAAAAAAAATTACTAGGAAAAATAAACACGGCACGCTGCACAAACACAAATAGGTTTGTCTTAGTGGAAAGCACCAGAGCGAACCAATTTTGACTTGGCTTCGCGAACGCAAAACGAGCTTTTTTTTTCTCGAGGCGCCACCAATACACGGCGACGTTATGCAAAGCAAACACGCGGTATCAAACATCTGCAGCGTGTTTTTTTTTCCTTTCTTTCCCGGATTGAAAGAAGCTATGAATAACACGCAATCAAATCCAGCTTTCCGTGCCCAGGGCGCACGGTCTGCATTGGGCGCGGCTGCTATCTAGAATCCCCGATTCAAAATGCGGACTCGTCTCGGTCAAATCCGCACTCGAGAGGACAGCCTCGACCCGCGGGTTAATAGAATCCGAAATGTAGGACCTGCCCTCCCCCGCCCTTCCCCTCTCCCAAAATGTTCGGGTGATTCCGTCTACAAAGCGCCCAGAATCGCTTTCGTCGGTCTCGGCACCCAAATGAAGTCGCGGCGATCTATAATTTGCGTCAGCTGCTCGGCTACTCACCCTGCAATGCAATTCAGACATTTTGAAGAGTACCACACAACAGAGTCGTGCTTGCACGCTTGCACTAGCTCCAGCCACCCCTAAGTCGACAGTGTAGTGGAAGCTGCTCGTTCGCCCGACCAATGAACAGCCTCGCTTTTGTTACCCGACCCCGGTGTATACGCGTGAGCGAAAAGCGTGATTACGTGGTGATAGATGTGCGTGTCATTGGTTAAACGAGCACGTAGCTTCCATCACACTGTCATCGCATAAGTGCACGGTGTATAAAAGTTGCTGAGCGAGTCAATTTTGCTACCGGTAATCAGAAAACAATCGGTGATAGGGCAAGGGGATGGAAAACTGATTGCATCTCACTGCTTGTTCTTCATCTCGCCTTCGTTAAAATCAGTTTCGTTTTTTTACGTGAGCTAGGAATATAAAAAAAGTAAGAGGCAGCAGACGTTTTCACGTCCTTCTGCTATGTTGACTGAAAGAAAAAGACAAAAAAAGGAAAACTTGAAGTTTCTCGTGTTTTTTCTGCCGGCCCGGGAATCGAGGAGAACCCTGGGCGGATCTGCGTGCAATGCTTCGAGTGGAGTTCGTGATAGGGGTCTGGCGTACTGTTTGCATCAGGATCGTTTCTCGTCGCCGAGTTAACCGCTCGGGTCGATGCTTGCCATTCTGGAGACACGACGCATGCGAATCGTCATTGGAATACGTTCGCTCGCAGCACGAGCGACGAAACTGAACAATCCCCGGAGTAAACAAGAAAGAAATACATATATGTATATATTTATTTATTTAAACCTTAAAAAAATGAGACATTGCGCAGTTCGCAACGTGCTCCGGCAGGAACGAGATGACAACGACGCGGAAAGAACGGAATGTTCGCAGAAAAGAAAACATGGGCTTTTCGGGCAAATGGGAAACAAACACTGGAGGACGGCCGGCAGTCAAGCGTGGAAAGTTCGGCGAGACGAACGGAGGCCGAGGAGCGGCTCTGAGTCGAACCAAAATATAAGCATAGAACAAAATGCGTTTCACCGAAGGAAAGGAGTAAGGAACAAAAGGAAGCGGAAATCTAATTTCGTTACAATTTCTCCCAAATTTCCTCGAATGGCTTCAGAATTTGATTTCGTTTCGTAATGTGGCTATAAAAAGAGCTGTCTGACACACGAGGGAACAGCGAAAAAAGAAACGCGTAAGAATGGAATGACAACGGAACCGCGGGGGAAGAGGATTTGGCGAAGAACTGGAAACCATCGACAGGGAATGGAAAGGGGGGCTTCTCGACGCTGTGTTTTCAAGGCACTCAGCACCTCGTAGGTCGACGGTGGCGTAGACGATGTTGAGCGATTTTTATTTTTTGCTTTATTTTGCCACGACGGCCGTAGAATAGACCTGCTCGACTTCGAACATGTTGCCGAATCGAAAGACAACCAAAAATGTGAAAACGAAATAAAAAAGTGTTTTATTATTTTGAAGCTTTGTAAGACCAATTCAACGTTGGAGGGTTCGAAAAAGTAACGAGAAATGTAGCTTGCTTTGTTCTTAGTAACGTTTTGTCAAGTTTACTCGTGGGAAAACACCTTCGCTTGTCATGTAGTGTTCTTTGCGACGCTTTTGTTCTGAAATCGCACGCTACGCCGCTCAAACAGCCCACTTGGTGGTTTGACAACTTCCAATGGAGAATCACACAGCGCATTTTGACTGTTTCTGCAGTGCCGCCAACGATTGGACTTGATTTTTTTCTACTAACACCAAGCATGGGCTGTCGTGGATAGATTTCGGGATAGAAGCTTGAATTCCTGGGCTCGCAGGGCGTTTTTGTTTTGTTTGTTGTGTTACTGCAATGATTATAAATTATTGACGTTATTATAAGCACTGACAACACGAACAACGGAGGATGGGGAGGAGCGCGAACATTTTATCATGGCCCCGCAGCCATTGAGAATGACATCAGCCAATAATAACGCCACAAAACTATGCGCGAAACGAAAAAAAAAAAGTTGAAAGCCGTTTAAAACTCCTTGTAACGCCGAATTAGAGCGCAGCTCTTGAGGAGGAGGAGGGGAAGGTACGGAGAGGAGGCTATGCCCCTCATCCTCTCCGGAGAAAGTTTCCGCTAAATATAGCGGGAAATTGTTTCGCTGAATTTAGCGGGGACTTTTTTCTGCTAAATTTTGCGGGAAAATTCATTCATAATGCATCACGTGATTACGCGGACGCCGACGCCGACGACGACGGCGACGTCGCTCAGGCCTGAAACGGGCGCCTAAGAGCTGCGCTCTAAATGAGGCATTAAAAGGATGCTTCAACGAAATTTCGGTGCTTATTTTTTGGTCCATATGTCTTAAAAGAGCAGTATCACATCGAAAACGCCAATATCTTGTTAAAAAAGTCACGAAAGAGAATTTTAAAACGAATTAAACAATTATCAAATAGCACCTGGTGGATGTCGCTAACGCCTCGTTTGTAATGCCCGTCTAGGAATCTTGAGAGGTAGTAACGCTAACTGTCATGGCCTCCCGCCATGACGCGAGAAGACGGAAAGGAGGAACTCCCCTCTTCCCGACAATCCCTTTTGTGTGACCCGGAAGTCGCTATTGTCCCTCTACAAGATTATAGAAGATGAACCCGTCACTCAAAATTCGTACTACAAAAGCAACCGCTTCGGTGGCTGGAACAACTAGGCCATCCTCTCGACGTCAGCCTCGCTTTAGCTTTGCTCGTCCCGAAACGAACTCCGTCACGATTGCGTTGGATGTCACGTGGTCTCCGCTGGCTGTTCTCCGAGCGCTTGCCCGTGTGAGCTGTTTATAACGAAAAATGCAGCCACCAGGCTCCAAATACAAACGTTCGATTGTCATTTACGGATATTGTGGATTTATATCCAAACTATTTTTGAACACGACGGGTATATTTCAAATTTCGTTGAAGTATTTCTTTAACATAACGATCCAGATCTTGTGTTTCTTGAATTGTCAAAGAACTATAGACCTGTCATTCCAAATAATCACTCGCCCTCAGTCGATAGTTCATAAAACAATTTCTCCGAAGCGCGTTAAAAAAAAAAAAAGAAACCAAACAAACGTATTTTTGTTTACAACACCATTCCCAGAAACACAGACCACCCGGCTTTCTGGTGACGTGCATAAGCGATGGAAAATTGCCCGTATGTTTGCAGCTGGAGAGAGACAGCGAGCACTTTATAATGGCGGCTTCCGGCGGTGTTCTACGCTCGCCGAAACCGGAACATTCGCCCCCCGGGGGACGAATTGAACTGGCGCGTCTCCCCCTCATTAACCTAAAGCGCGTTAATACTGAAACGGGACGGTACAAAGAAAAATACACCAACCAAACTGACTATTTATACGCATTCCATTCCTCAGACACTGACAAGAAGGATGGCTCCAAAGAGCGCAGCCATCGTTAGTCACGCCATGTATCGACGCACTGGCCAAGACTTTGTTTCCTACAGCCAATACCACATAGAAGAGAGGTCCCGCGCATTACGTCATCGTTGGTAGAATCCCGAGCTGCTCTAAGCGGCAAACCCGCCGAAGCTCGACGAAATTTTGTCCGGCAGACGCGTGCGTTTTGGCGTCGCCGCGCTGCAAGACGCGCTGGCGGCGACGCTGACGCGAGCTAGGGGCTGCACTAGGGATCTGCTAGGTACAATATTTGGGGGGTAAGGACCCATTCGTGCGAGAGTTAATCACCAGACGCCGGAGCTCGGCGTTCGAACGCATTCGACAAGTGCAGAGGAGAGGAAGGCAGCTAGCTTTGCGTCTACCCACTAATCGATCCAATCAGAGCTCTGCGTTCTGACGTTCCCTCTCGTTTCCTCCTCTCCCGCTGTTTCTCGCCGTATACTTCGTTTTATTTTGGGTTACAACCGCTGCATGACGCTGCAATTGGATGGAGCCAATCAAGCACTTCCAAAAGTACAGCGTCACGGAGCACCAGCTTTTTTTTTTTTTGTCGGTTTTGTGTAACCTGCTATACCAATCACGGGCAAAACAAAAGTGCAGGATCACGGCGCATTCACTATGCCTGATTGGTTCCGTCGGTGGTGGCAAACGCCCAAAGTCGATGAGCGCCGTAAGAACGCAGTTTTGGCTCAGTTTGATTGGCTCCAATGCATTGTACTATCGGCGGAGGTCAGGAATTAGAGTGAAACGTGCTATAGACTACGGGTGTCGCACTATTTGTGAGATGACTTCTGTCAGCTGTCCTTGAAAAATCGCCGGTTATAACATTGTACCAATCCTTTGTATCCTTAAAAAAAACGTAATGCGCCAGATAGAATAGCGAATATACATCGGGTGCTTATTTTAATTCAAACCAATGAAAGAAGAATTGAGAGTTCGGCGGGTGCCATCTTCACCACGTGTTAATCAGGCTCGGTGGCATTACGTGAGAAATAAGGGCCACGCTGATTTGTATAATTGACCGAAACGGGGCAATCATATTTTAGTCATTAGTTTTAGGCGTCCCGTAGAAATTGCAGTGATTACGGCAATTAATATTAAGGACCAGACTAGCTTAAAATATTTGTAAGAAGGTAGCAGTTTTAGATGCGGAGCATCTCTTGCTCGGGTCTATGTCCCGCGGCGTCGTAGTCCGCACTCACAATACGCATGTGCAACTCTTCTCCTTCCCCCTCTCCAGCAGCTGCGCGTTACTCTCTCCACTCTCTCCATCTACCAGCTGCGTGCTCTTCGCGTGCGTTCGCTTCTACTCACACCTCGCGCGCATGCGCAACTCTCCTCCTCTAGTCTCCTCTCCTTCAAGTGTGAATATAAGCAGCGGTAGCGCGCTGCGCGCGTTCAGTTCACCCGCTGTTGACTTCACTCCGTTCTTCCGATGAAGTGTGATGGAAGCAACAGTCCCGTCAGTTAGTGGGTTGGCGCAAGCAAGCGTCAGCACCACCCCACAAACTAACAGCAACGCTACCTCCACTGAAGACAAAGCTGCGCAGCGAAGGGCACGCGACGCTGAGCGCAAGCGCTTGAAGCGAACGCCAGACCCTGAACTACGGCAACGAGAAGCGGCGTCCATTCGTCAACGTCGAGCGGCGGATGCTGGACTAGGACAACGTGAAGCAGCGGCGGTTCGAGAACGTCGAGCAGCTGAACCTGAGGTTCGGGACCGTGAAGTTCAACGTAAACGTACGAAGCGAGCGGTGGAACCCGACCTTCGAGAACGGGAAGCCGCGTTGGTTCGTGAACGTCGAGCAGCAGAACCTGAGGTTCGGGACCGTGAAGTTCAACAACGTTACTAACACCGTTAATAACACCGTTAATAACGATCCGCGATGCTCCGCATTACCCTATGGTTCCCCTCGGGAAGATGGTGTAATTTTTTTGATAGATTTATCGAGCAATTGCTGCAAATATTTTTTCTAGCGATTTAAAAAAAAAAAAAAAAATTGCGCGCAAAAAAAAAAAAAGAAAAGAAAAGCGTTAAGCTTATCCCACAATGACGATTGAAAAAGTGACGCAGTCTTCTAGGTCACGTCGTCACTTGGTTCTTCGGCGAAACCCACCAAAGACACGCTGCCGAGATAGTGACGACTTCATTGAAATGACACCATCATTCTTCCGAGCATCGTTCTAGAGTTTTAGCACTGCCTATAGGAGAAAATGCAAGCGCTTTGCGTTTGCGTCGTTAGTGTTGAGTGCCCCAGGCAAGCGCTAAATGTAGCGCTTGAGTTAATGCAGGCTACGCGAAAGAGTTTTAGAATAACTTTTCTGCACCGCGACGCAAAAGCTCAAGCATCTGGCGCTTGCAACGCAACCAAAACAGAGCAAAAATTGATGTTTCACACACAAAATGCTATAAATCTAAAAAAAAAAAAAAAAAGTTTTCTTGATCTAGAGAAACATTTTAGATTTGTTTAAATATAAGATTGGGACGGCGAGCGGTCGACCGGTTGTGTTTACTTGCGTTGCCTTGGCAACAGAGGTCTCGTGTACTGACCTCCCGCACACCGTTCCTCCACCGAGAAACCTTCGCCCGTCTTGCAAGCAACAAGTTGCCGGCGATCGTTGCCCACATTGCTGGGACTTCCAGACCTTTTGTGGCGTGCACATTCCGTAGGAGTGCAATGTTGTCCTGTATTAAAAATCGCAGTCGCGAGGATACCGTCCACGTCTGGCTAACAACGACCGCCCAAGCGGGCGCAGCCGCGGTCCTGAAATCCGCCATTTTCAAGCTGTGCTCGCCTTGACTTTAGCCAACTTGTCGCACCTCATGAATCCTCCTTGGAGAAGCGTAAAGACTCTTTGCGTACGTCCGCAATTTCCCCAAGAGTAGCGTACGCTATTATAGGGCAGGATGAACGCTAAACGCAGTTAGCGATCGAGGCATGCCCATTGGCGACGGCGGTATTTGCGTACCGAAAGCGTTTGCGTACGCTAATCTAAAACTTTCTGATATCTCAAAAATCCTTACCTTTTCGCAAATTCTTTAGGTGTCCCTGGTTTATAATAATAATTTACGTCAATACCGCAATTCCAAGATGACCCCTAAAAGCAATAATTTAAGATATTAATAAGAAATGTTTGTTACTGAGACAGTTCACCGTGATAATTAACCCCTCATGTAATGTCCAGCGAGCCTGATTAATACGAGCTGAAGACAGAACTCGTATACCTCTCACCCTCTATTAAGAAGAAAAATACTTGTTCGAATTAAAATGAAACACCATGTATATACATAGGCAGGAAGCAGGTCAGAACCACCACATTGATGGCGCCCTTGAGAGATCAGCTTCTGGCACTTTGAAGAACATTTTCTGTAGAAGAGTGGTTCTCTGAGTCTGGACTCGCTACAAGGTTGGTATTAATTTGAAAGAACCACCGCGACAAACGGTCCCAAGGTAATTATAAATGGCTAACCGTGACCTGCAAAAAAAAAAAAAAAATTAAACCTTCGTCCACATTTGGAAAGTGGGAACGACTGCATGAGCGGAGGAAGCGGTGTTGCTGAGAAAACTCTGAGACACAGGGGCGTCACCTACACGACAACCACACCCGATGGCTCAATGACGGCAAGTCCTACGAGTCGTTTCTGCAGTTTCTGCACGAAGCGGGACTGTACACATTTCGTAGACGCCTCCCCTTATTTTGCGGTGTAGCACATTGTAAAAAAAACAAAACAACAAGACTACCTGTTTAGTTTAACACAACGTATCAAGAAAGAAAAAAAGAAAAAAAAAGCGTGAATATAATGTGTTGTTTTTTGGACATCGGAAATCCTTCTGATACATGTTCAGCTAGTATATTATCCTAAAAACGTCAACATGGAACCACAGTAAATGGCCCTCTTCCACTGCCAGTGAAAAACCGTCCGTAGTTACATGGCTCACGCCTGATAGAAAACATACGGTGTTCGCAGCGGAAATGACGAAAAAATTATCTGCATTTGACGACCGCAGTGGAGACACAGACAGCGAGCTTGACGTGTACCCACTAATCATTTCAACCTGAGCTCGGCGTTCTGACGTCACTCTTGTTTCCTCCTTTCCCTTAGTTTATCTCCGCACATGCTGGAAGTCTTTAGAAGCTTTTCGCACAATTGATATCACGCCTGAAATTGCACGGCAGTTTGATACTTTAGACCCATGTTCCGGATAGAAAAAACAGGACGCGGGATGGCCAAAAAAAACATGCTTTTCGTGCAAGGCTCGTCAAATTATGAGGCGCTGGAGAAATGCAGCCTTCTGCGTTAAGTCCTTATTTCGAACTCTTTTTGTTCGCCTTCCGCCCATTGAAAAGCATACGGCAAGGGCCTTAGAACGCGCCTGGTATCGCTGCGCCGCAGCGTTCTTCCGCATCAAAAAGTTCGTCTGCTTTCCTCGCCGTCACCATGGCAACGAACACCGAATGAATAGAAGCACGCACAGTACCGCCGCGTGAAGGCAGCAGCAGCTGACGCCATTTTACGAACGCCGTCTGCTAGCCAAAGCCGAACGCGGTGTGTCAGATCAACCGCCTCCGCCGGTGCGCCGCTAGCAAAGACGACAAAGCTGAGACACGCCGACGGCGATCGAGCAAGCAACAACACCACGGGACGACTGCAACGGCGGCATTTATTTGGATCAAAGGCCGCCTTCGCCGGTGCGCCGCTAGCAAAGACAACGAAGCTGAGGCACGCCGACGGCGAATGGGCGAGCAACAGCACCGCTGGACGACTGCAACGGCGGCATTTATTTTGATCACAGGCGCGAAATAAGCAAGAACAATTTTTCTTTGCATCATAACACCCGATATCCAAGTTGGGGACCACATACCTTTGCTGGGTCTTTACTAGGGCTGGGCGTCGATTAAAATTTTTAACCCGATTAATCGCTACCCTTTAATCGATTAATTAATCGATTAATCGGTTTCGTTGATTTTTATAAATAATATGTTAAAAAGAATGCAACAACGCGTGTTGCTTTTGAGGACTTATTTTACTCTCTGTTACACGGCGCAAAGGACATTTAGAATTGAAGATACATATAGTTGAAGGATTCAAAGGCACACATATATTTTTGCTCCATCTCCGAAGACAAAGTAGTTTGTCCACATTTTCCGACAGGAAGAAGAGAAGTCAGGGGCTTGGCGGTGCTTTCTTCTTTTATTCAGAGAAAGGGGCCTTGATGAGAAGGCGTTGATTGTTGTGTTTTGGCGAATAATCCTTGCTGCAGCGTCGTACATGGGTGCTTCGCTCGTAGGTAATATACTGCCGCGAACTGACGCTTCCACTGTAGGAAAACGACTTTTTGCAGATGATGCAGTGGACTTGCTCTCGAGTTAAAAACTTCGCCGCTGAAGTTTACTTCCAAACTTCCCAGCGAGATTGCATTTGATACTCGTGAACTCGTCCATTTTTACGGACCGAATACTGGAACAAGTAACCATGGCGTTGTTAGATTCCCAGCTTGTTTTTCTGCTTGTTTGTCTTGCCTGGGCGGGATGTGTAATAGGTCCTCAACACGTGAAGTTTCGCGGTCGCGCGGGGATCAATTGCGGGCCCGGCTTGTTCGTCTGGCCTCGGCAGAACTGTAATGCATATCCTCGAACACGTGACGCTTCGCGAGCGCGAGAATTGAACCTTGCTCATAGCACCTGGCTGGGTACAGAAAACCAGGATAGAGCCATGCGTGCGTCCATTTGACTTCTTTTTGAGTACCGATTAAAAAAACGATTAACCGGTTAAAACATTTGATCGCGATTAAAGCCTTAATCGATTAATCGGAAGGTTAATCGATCAATTGCCCAGCCCTAGTCTTTACTGTGAACTTTTTACAGAGACACGGGGTGCCGTTGCACGAGGAGCAATAAAATGTTTCTCAGCTGCTTTTCGCAAACCTAGCAGCTTTCTTAAAAAAAGAGTAAAACGAAAAGCTCAGGAGTATCGGGCCCATTTGATTTTCCCAAATACGTCTATCTGAATAGACTTATCTCTAAATTACCCAAGTATCAAAAGTAATAATATAGTAAGAGTGCAGGCGAGCTGGTGAATGTTATCCATGTCGAACAAACCTGAGACTGGGGCAGAAATGAGCACATAAGTCGAAGGGACAGAAAAGGACAATACGACGTCTCTGTTGAGACGTCCTCCTGTCGTTCCTTGTTCCCTCGACTTATCGGCTGATATCTGCCCCAGTCTCAGGTTTATTCAACATGGTTATCAAAAGTAACCCTGGCATTGTAAGTGAGAGCGTCGCACGCGCTCGCCTTCCACGTATAAAAGATTCCAACTAAATAGCCAAAATTATGCGTTTGACGAACGCGCGTGAAAGACGCCATTTCTTTTAGGCTTTTACTTTAGAACAGTTAATGCTTTAGACACAAACACGTGCAGAGCACTTAACTACCCTGGCAGCATGCTCGTCGGTGCTTTGGTAATTGAGTAATTCGGCAAAAGATCTATTGGGCGATTTTGTTTGTCTTCCGGTCCAGTAAACATGCCACCCAAAGCACAAGGCTCGTGTCCTTACTCCACAAACGTCGTCACTAGCAGATCCTTAGAGCAGCGCTTAGCTCGCGTCAGCGCCGTCGCCAGCGCCGTCGCCAGCGCGTCTTGCAGCGTGTTCACACCAGACATGTACAAATTACTCAAAAAAGGTAGTTAAGTTAAGTTACTGAGTATCGACGCCAAAAGTAATTGGAGTAGAGTAGAAATTACGCATTTGTAATTGTAATTGAGTAAACTACTAACTACTTTAAGAAGTAGCGAGTTACTTTTAAGTTACTTTCGAAGTTACTTTTTTATATTTTTGTGGTAGCAAAATGAACAGCAGTCTTGATCAACGAAAAATCCTGCGAGCCTAAAATAAATGCAGTCTATTTATAGCTTGCGTTTTCGCCAAAATGGTTTATTCGCTCGCAGAAGCAATTGACTTTCAAAGTTCTTGATAGGAGAGTTTTCCCCTTTTCCTTTTAAAGACGTCCCCAGCCGAGGTAAATAGACGTTCCACCGTGGCACTGAATAGAACGTCAGCGTTGAATTTGAGAAACAGGCTGTGCAGGGTCGGGTAACCGAGTGTCGGCACCTTAGGTGTCCATGACGAAATATGTGAGGTTTGCCTTGGGTAGAGGGTCTTTTATAACAAACTTTCCTCCTTTTTTCTTTTTTCTTCGTCAAGATGAGATTGTTGTGACTGGCCCCTCTTTATTCCGACGTCGTTCTGAGAGTGCGCTGAGCGAGTGCACCAGACCGTCAAGGGTTCAACTCTCGCGCCACGACGATGAGATCATCCGAACGACTGCGCGTCCCGTTGTAGTGCTAGTGCTACGCTACTGAAACAAGAAATGTTTTGATTTAACAGAAGATGAACCGACGTATACTTCGCCGCTGACGCCGGGTCCAACAAAAGGATCTCCCAAGGGTAACTCGCAATCCTCGCCGGCGACTACAATATTCTGACGCGCCTGACACGCCTGACACGCCTGACAAGCAAATCATTTTTAACAAAGAGGAGGTCTCCCAGGCATAGATGGTCGGAAGGACACCAAGGATTACGTGAACAAGCATCGTCGCTCGTATACAGTTACAGCTGGAAGCGGGAACGTGCTGCCATGAACGGATTATCCGTGCCAGGGTTTGTGCGCGGGGAGTCCGGCTTTGCAATGGCGTATGCGCTGACGACAAGGCGACCATGGGAACAGGCGCCCAGCTGCGAGGTCATTCCAGTGGCGCCTCCCGTGGAACCTACCGCTTGAGTCAGAACTCTCTAAAGACAGACTACAACTCTCGGAGTGTCCCCGTCTTTCACGGTTGCAGCTGGAAACGCGGCACCTGCGTGCATTACCGGATTAAGTCAATACCCGACCAAGGCTTGTTAAGCATCTCTTCCTGCGTTCTTGCGTGCCGGTGTTATGTTTTGGCTGCTCGTCGCCACCTTGACCCAAGGACGCCTTCCCGAACAAGGGGGCCCCTTGTTGGGGAATGCCACTTCATCTGCCGGCGTCTTATTCATTTCTGCGCTCAAACTTTCGTGATGGGCAAAATTAGCACTATATAATTTCGAAAGTAGTTAGTAATTTGAGTAGAAGTTACCTAAAAAAAGTAGTTAAATTAAACTACTAATTACCCAAATCAAGTTGTAATTGAAAGTTACCAAATTACTCGAAAAAGTAGTTAAACTACAGTAGTTTGAGTAGAGTAGTTGAACTACGTCCAAGTCTGGTTCACACCGAGCTTGACGCTAACGCGCGGCGACGCCAAAACGCATGCGTTTGCCGCTTTGCGACGACATTTCCGTCGAGCTTCGGCTGGTTTCCCGCTTAGGGCCGCTCGGGAATCTACCGACGATGACGTCATTCACGGCACCTGTCTTCTATGTAGTATTGGCTGGAGTCGGGGAAACAGAGTTTTGACCAGCGCGTCGATACATGGCGTGACTAACGATGGCTGCGCTCTCTGGAACCATCCTTCTTGTCAGTGTCTGACGAATGGTATGCGTATAGATAGCCCATTATATTTATGTTTTTCTTTTTATACCGCCGCATATTCAAATTATGTTCGAATCATGTTTGTTTCATACATTTGCACGCTACGAGCATGCTTTCGAACAGTTTTGGTATGACCAATATGACGAGACCATCATTCCAGTAAAAAACACGCCTCCGAAAATGTCCGAAAACTGTCTTCTGTATCATGTGTTAGCAGTATAACCCCGGCTTTAAAGGGGCTATGACATTAAGTTTCGGCTGGGATAAATAAGTTTTGATTAGAATCTTACTAATCGGATATCATTTAGTGGGCCAGAAGAAAGAAAGTAGAAAGACAAAAGCCTGCTTTTCGGCACGAAAATTCCAAAGCGTAGTGGACTATTTCGTACCTCCTTTTTTTTTTTTTAAAGCTCTCTGTCTTTTCGCTGTAATATATCCGCGGTACCCGAAGCACATCAACCGATCCCAACTCACGCATTCAAAACGAGCACTGCGTTACTCGGACGTATGCGCTCGTTAACAATCAATCCGTCGACGAATATTTTAATTCGCATTCGTGGTCACTGAGGGCAGTGAAAACACTTATCATTGCTTTTAATGACAAGTGCTATGGTATAGGTAAAAAGGCACTGACAGGTCAAACTAATTTTTTTTTTTATTCGAAACGATTGAGGTGAACTTTCGACATTACTCTTTAAAAACCGAAACTTAAAACTCAATAATTGTAAAAAAAAAAAAGAAAGAAAGAAAGGTTTGTTAAAGCCGGATTTGAAGTTCCCGCGTGAACCGCGCAAGTGCAGTGACTTTAAATATTTAGTCACTATGCAACTCGTGTTTCTTTCACGTCTATGAACCTTCCCGACCCAAAGTGTCGTGTTCGTCCCCGTCCCGGGGTCAACCGCTCTTCTCCGTGCATATGGCCTATCGCTGTGAGCAGCCGACGCTTCACTTTCGAGTTTGAAGTTATTTTCGGACCCTTTTGAAGATCTCAAATTTCTTGAAACGGTGTGAGGTCGAAGAGAAGGGGCGGTGAACTTTCGGGAGCGACGCGAGGGGCCACGTCGCGCCGGTTCTGCGTCAAAGGCAGCCCCGGAGGAGTCACAACCGAAACTACGGTACACTGACACCAAACCCATTCGTTTTTACAGTTTGACGATTCCCTTTTCAAAGTCTGAGAAGTCCCCGGTCACCTAAAAAAGATATCTTTGTCCGATTCTCTGACTCACCAGTCATCCTCAGTGCTACAGAGGTTGAGCGCCGCCATATTTTCTGAGAAGGATAAAAAGCCAGGAGGCGATATCACTATACACTCCAGTTATCGGTATTTAAAAAGAAAAGAAAAGAAAAACTAAAAAAACTAAAAGGCCGTAGTGCGTTCGCAATTGCGGTTAAAAAAAGTTTTACGAATGCCTTTATTAAATATTATGAAAATGTCGCTTACTGAGCTTTTAAATTTTATAATCGATTACGTCACAAAAAAAAGCGAGGAGGTGAGGAGCCGACGAGAAGAGCGCCAAAAATAAAAATTCAAACGCGCGCGTGAACTCTTTTTTGCCTTCTGGTATTTGTTTGGGCGTCAATGACTGCAACTCGCATAATTTAGAGAACAACAAGACATACAATTCTTGGGGTGTCAGTGCCACTTTAAAGAGAAGGATGGAAGCTTGGAGTTATCGTACTCGTGCCCAAGCACGTCATGACCGCGAGATATTTTATTTCACATTTGAGATAAGAAGGAAAGCTAGGAGGAAGTAGTTGAAGAATCATTTTATGGCCCTTTTCAGCCGGAATCACACTGCTTATACAGGGTGTCACAAAAGAAAATTTACACGGCCTTTTTTACCGCAAAAATAAACAAGGCATCGCCAAACGCTCATTCTCCGCCCAAAGGTATCAGATGCCAAAGTTTCAGCCCGATCCGATAACTTAATCAAAAATTATACGTGATTTTCTGAAAATTTCAAGAGGAAAATGGCGGCCGACAGAGTTTTCAAACACATGGGGCTCTATGACACCAGAAACCGAAAACGGGCAAAAATGGGCTCCATTTTTCCATTGAAATTTTCAAAAAATCACTAATAACTTTGGATTAAGTTATCGGATTGGGCTGAAACTTTGGCATCTGGTTGTGACCTCTAGCGCTACCTTTGGGCGGAGAATGAGCGTTTGGCAATGCCTAGTTTATTCTCGCGGTAAAAAAGACCGTGTAAATTTTCTTTTGTGACACCCTGTACATAAAACAAAAGACAGCCTGCAAACAGATTCGAACGCGAGTCACCGCGAGATCTGTGCACCGAATTCCGCATGGCAGCCAATTCAAGGAGAATCTTGGGCACGATGCATTCGAACCAAAGATATTGCGGTGTCTTTTGTTTGCAGTCTGTCAATTGTATAATCTATATCAGTGTGACCCCGGCTTTAGTGAAGCAAACACCGAGTACGAGAAATAAAAAAGTGAAGTCTGAGTTTTCTAAAAAAAATAAAGATAATGCGGCGCCAGTGATGGCGTGCAGGACTGGCGTGCCCGAAATCGAGGCGGGGTGCCTTAAACCGGGACAATTAATCTAAGAGAGCGCTCCCCGTCCCCGAGAAACTTTGCCCTGCTTCCCGGGGTGCCCCGAGGGCGCGTCTGGTTTAATCGTCGCCTGCCACTGACGCTTCGTCCCACTTACTCGAAAGACTCGAAAACGGCAGTGGGGTGGCAAAAAAAAGAAGCAGGCGAGAAGGCGGAGGGGGAGAGAGAAAAGAGTGGGTTGGAGCGACTTAGTATGCTTTTGACTAACCGCTTCTAGGGCATAACTGCCGAGAGAGAGGCTACAAAAAATAAAAATACCTCTATTTTGTTTGATAAAAGAAGTAGACTTTTTTCAAAAGTCCGCGCCAACGCCTTACCTCTAATTCTTCCTCACGCACTCTGAGCATGTATTGGACACAGACTGCGACAGCGTTCGGCGAAGATACGGATCCAATTAAGCGCGTCGTGGATGGGTGGATGTTATTGGCTATACCGTTGGTAGAGGGCGGTAGATTGCGCCACCTGGCCTAAGTCTAAAGCGTCTAAACGACTGGCAATGTTGCTTGATAAACATTTGAGAACGGTCTATTGAGCTAGCGTTTGACCTTTTTAGTGATATAAAGGGGAAAAAATGAATGCCGCTAACAACTCCCTGTAACGCCGAATTAGAGCGCAGCCCTTGAGGAGGCGGAGGGGAAGGTATGGAGGGGGCTCTGCCCCTCCTCCTCTCCTGCTCGCCCCCATTTAGGAGAAAGTTTTCCGCTAAACTTGGCGGAAAAAATTTCCCGCTATATTTAGCGGGGAGAATTTTCCACTAAATTTAGTGGGGAGTGTTTTCCGCTAAATTTAGCGAGGAATTTTTTCCGCTAGATTGAGCGGGGCAATTTTTCCGCTATTTTTAGCAAAGAAAATTTTCCGCTAAATTTAGCGGCGAAATTTACCCATCATGCACCGCGCGGTTACGCCGACGCCGACGGCGACGGCGACGCCGATGCCGACGCCGCTCAAGCCGGAAACGGGCGCCTAAGAGCTGCGCTCTAAAATGTCGCCCCTTTGTCACACTAAGACGGTGCCTTAACGCGTCTCCAACTCGCGCGTTTAGCATCTTATTCCGGTAACATATCGAATGTGATCCCCAAGTACAACAAACGACGTCCCAAAACCGGAGTGTCGTGTTGTCAGATGTCGCGATCCTGGCGGTTGGCCGAAGAAGTTCCGGCGAAACGCACAAGCAAACGCGAGTGTCTCTGTTGTCCCGGCGTTTCAACTGCTGGCTGATGAAGCTTCCGTGGCATGTGAAGCTTAATTGTGACCTGCAGCGAAAAGGCGTCTGCAGCATCCACAAACGCTGCTGTGACGCCGGCAAAGTCGCGGCAGACAACAGCATGACACTTCTATGACGTCATCAGGCAGAAATCGAGGGACGACCTTATTGGACGCGGTAAACACACCAGTCGGAGACGGGTTCCAGGCACCATACTCCTAGTGTATGCGGAGCGAGAGTTCGTCTGCTTTTTGTACAGTGGTCGCAGTGACGTCAGACCGCGCCGGGCTCTGATAGGCTCTGATTAAAAAACTACAATAGGTAGACCACGACGCAACTAGCGTTGAGGTCTACCCACTATTGTTGTGCCGGGCTTTGATTGGCTCTGATTGAACGGCAGTGGGTAGACCGCGAGACAGCTAGCGTTAAGGTGTACCCACTATTCTTGTGCGGGGCTTTGATTGATTCTGATTGAACGAGAGTGGGTAGACCACGAGGCAGCTGGCGTTGAGGTCTAGCCACTATTCTTCCGACAGAGGCAATCGGGGCTCGCTGCTCAGACGTCTCTGCAACCGCTGCGCAATAAGCCGTCGAACTTACTCTCCTCATAGAAAAGGCTATAAAAATACAGTCATTCGTTAGTGTGGAGAACCTATATAGACATATGGAAAACAAAAAGCGCCAAAGGTATGTTTTACTGGTGGGTGACATCGCCTGAGGTGGCGATGTAAATGCGACTTTCTCAGAGCTCGTCGAATTCCGAGATGTAGTGGACAGAGCGTGCGGCAAACAAAACAATTGGAAAGCGACAGCGACAAGCAAAAGTCAAACGGCAACTCGCAGCAAAAAAAAAAAAAAAAAAAAAATTAAACACATGAATACCTCAGTTTATTAAGACGGAAGAAGTATGTCAAAGGTAACATCTTGTTTTACCCGCTTTTTGGCTGCATTTTTTTTTTTTTGCGCTCTTTCTCCGGGGAAGTTCTTCGATGCACAACTCACCTTTAAGGTTCATACCATAAATGTTTTCTTTTAAATAAAATAAAAACAGAACATCACGTAGCTCTGATTAGCAGCATTTTTGTTGCTGCTGAGGCGCTTGCCGGCCGCGCAGTTCACACTTGCACTTGCACATCTTGCACTTATATTTTTCTTGGCCTTAGAAAGTTTGTTTCTTGAGAAGCTATAGCCACTCACTTTTTGTTTCGATTCCGTGAGAGCGTGAAATGTCCTTGTTCGCCTTTCCTTAAAGTGGTTCCGACAGGGCTCGCTATCTGCTGTTTATCTCGTGGCAACTGCGCTTTACCTTTAATTAATGAAAGTACGTAAATAATACGAAGGCGCGCGGGCATTTTCGAGTTTACTTCGATAATAAATTTATGAAAAATCACTTTTAAGCAAAATATAAAGTTCGAGTGCGTGCTCCGATACAGAACTTCCGAACGAGCACTATGCTTAATGAATCCAATGTCGTAAAAGCAACGTAAAAAAAAAAAAAAAAAAAGACATAGCAGCTTAGGTAATTATATTCCTCCGTCTTGCTAGGCATGCCCAGAAAAATGAAGATGTTGTCGGGTGCCATTATTCTTGAATAGTCTGTACCAATATTTTTAATTCTGGAAGAAAAATGCAGCAATGAGCATCGCAAATGCCTGTATGTGCGTTTGCTTAATGTCTCACAGGGCACAGAAAACAGCCGGCCCGTACGAAAAAAATCCGAAATGAGTTTTCGCTCGGAACGTGTGCGCCGGAGTCGGAGAGAACGAAAGAGGGAAGGCAGAAAATATTTTCCGAAGAAGCTACATTGTGTCGCCTCGCCGTCGCGCATCGCAATTCGCGTGCGCGCAAAAAAAAAAAAAAGAATAGCGCGCACACAAAACACACACGCACGCACGCGCACACACACACACCTACACACACATAACGGCAGTAATCAGGACAGAAGAAATGAAAGTGATCGAGGCGGAATGGGTCATCGTATACTAATTGAAGCCGTAATTAAAATCTAGGCGGAGCAGGTTTAGTTTTATAAACTAAAATGTCAGAATATGACTTGCCTCTTGACTGTGTTACTGTGTCTGTGGAATCTCACAGGCCCTTGTTATTACGTAAGCGCACTGTAATAGCCGTGACAATAAGAGACGAAACGACCCTCCATGTTTTTTCGGCTTCTCTGTAAGGTTTGAAGGCTGCAAAGATCAAGCCTTAGCTTTGAACCCTTTGATAATTCGAGAAATTATTGACGTTGTGGGAACTGTAGTCGTAGCAGAAGTCCAGATACAGTGTTTCAGCTTGTATTGTCCGGGTGTGCCTGATGAGGCCTGAAGCCGAAAATAGAGGCAATTTATAAATGTTTTCCCTTTGGCCGCTGCAGCTAGAACCACACCCACCGGTTGGAACCCCGCTCCAGAAAGAAAATGTCCCGACCACGGCCCCTCGCTTGTTTTCCCATAAATATGTAAGGGCAGGCTGGCTGCTCAGCGCACAATGTACGTGCCGTGCTAGGCATTCGGGCAGAATTTCCATTTGCAATTTCGGTCAGACCTCAGAGTTACTTTTGTGTTTCTCTTGTCTTGTTTGTCTTTTTGTTTTCTGAAGGACGCGAGCATATCAAGAAACACAGCAAAACATTAAAAAAATCTCGGAAGCCATGTCACGATGAGGCGAAAGAGAGGACGTCAAGAAAAGGTAATGAAAGAGCGCGGAGATGCGGGCTGCCGGTGAACTCTATTTAGTTTTTTCCTCTATTTTGGGACGTTCCAGATTTCAAATGAACCAAGATTACAAACAAAGTCGGCGTGACTCGCAGGAGCCGAGCAAAATGTTTAATTTAGCGAAGGAAACTGGAAAAATAAACAAAACGAGAGCCTCACGAGTACTTTTGCAGCGCGCCTTTTCTTGAAGGACACTGCTAATATTTGTTATCACTTAGAACTTTTTTTTTTGTATGTGTTGGGAATTAAGTTATTTTCAAAGCACCGAAGTTGCTCTTTGTACCTCTTAACGTAAAAACAAGCAACAAAAAAAGGGGGAAATAAAGAAGACGAGCAAGCACCTGCGTTCAACTACATCATACACGTTATCGCTGACAACATTTCAAGCGCCACGGAGGATGCGGCATGTACCCGTCCGTACCGAATTTACACTTGCATTAAGTATATCAAAATTTTATTTCCTAACATTTTGGTCTAGGTCTTTGCTTCGTACATCGACTGCGGAAGAATTTAATACGCGCGCGCGTGAAAATAATCGAACAACGATTCATGGGTACTTTTTGGAAGTAATTGGGTGCCCGAAGCAGATCGACGTCGATTGAACTTACAAAAGCGCCGCTCGCTTTCCGAGTGCATGCATGCACTCCTTTGCTAACTCATCTTTTAGGCAGGGCTCACACTTCTAATAGATCCCGCAAAAAGACGGTCTGTAGACAGTAGGGAGTTTTAGGAAACCGTTTCTGCACATCCGATACGGTACAATAGGCCCCTCCGGTACGACCTGCGCATGCGCGAGCGTTCTGTGCTAGCGCATGCGCAGTTCATACCAAAGGAGCCATCGTATCGCATCGGATGTGCAAAAACGATTCCCTAAATCTCTCTACTGTTTGAGGTGTGTTTCTTCTTTGTAGGGCGGACCTCTGTCACATTAGTCACACAAAAACCTTCTGCAGAAACGTTGCAAGCAGATACAATTATATATAAAAAAGCACATGATTCTGTCCTGATGTCAGGAGCAAACACAGCGTCTTTTGCTTGATGTTCGAGCCGTATTGCTTCAGTGTAACGTTTCAAGTATACAGTGCGCGACAGGGTAAGCGGAACTGCAAGATCGACCCACGGCCTTGGCTGCGGAACACTCCAGGCTGTGTGTACGTGACAAGCCTCTCCGTATTCGTTCTGTACGTAGATAGAGTGACAAAAGTTGCCCATCATATTAGCTTCACAACGATAAAAATCCCACTTTCAAGACCGTTGTATTTTTACAATTTTTTTAAAATTGTTTAATTCACGCTTTAATTCGGTTCGCGAAGATTTTGTTTCAAAATATTTCATCATAATACAAAAAAACAAAACAAAAAAACACAAAGATAGCATTGCAAGACTGAGGTCTCTCAGAAACAGTATGAACCCGGAATGCTCCGCAGGGAAACAAGCATGGTTTAGACGAGCCGGTTCCCGATACCTTTCCGTTTAGGATTCTAGATGAGGGAGAACATTGTTTCCTCCTATAGATCTCTTCGGCGCAGGCGCCGCCATCTTGAATCGCAAAACACCCGGTATGCGGGAAAACGTCGTTTTTCCCTCGCGACACTACGGGGAGAAGCTCGCGTTTTAATCGCGGCTGTCTGATCATGCATGACGCAGTCTCGGGCTTTTTGTCACGCTTAATATTCACCAGCTCGTTTGCATCAATGAAAAAACGGTTAAAGTGCAGGCGAACTGGCGTAAGTTATACATGATAATTGAAAACCTGAGACTGTGGTTTGAAAAACAGAAAATCGCGAAGCAGATAGAAAAAGAAACAGACAACGTCTCTGTCTGTCCCTTTTTCTTTCTACTTCCCGATTTTCTCTTTTTCAAACCACAGTCTCAGGTTTTCAATTATCGTTTGCACCCTTACCGCCCAATTTACCAACCTCCATCCAAATGAGGCGGCCCTCCACTTTCTCAAGGAAGGCGCGAAGTCCGGCTCCGGCCGGTCGCGAGGACGGATAAGCAGCTATCCGTCCTCGAGATCGGCCAGCGCCGGCCTTTGCGCCTTCTTTGAGGAAGTGGAGAGCCGCCTCAATCGGAGTGAGGTTTGTTCATTCGGCGGTTAGATTCAGTTCATTAATGCCTATCATTCTTGCTTTGCCTTTTCTATAAATTATTTTACTTTCTCTAAGTTGCAATGTCTGGCATATTTTTTTCTTCATCCCACATACAGGATTTGTCGGCATCTTGGATTAGGTAGAGGATAAAAAAGAAAAACATATCCCGAACGCAACACAAACAATTGTATTAAACTTTTCTCCTTGCTAACGCATTCACTCTGACATATTTATCCTTCCCCTCCCGGCAGACAACGCCATCTTCGATTGCGCCAGGAGGGGAAAGAGATGAGGCGCGGTGTCAGCATTGGCTGAGATTCGTATGTCGTCCCTGAAACAAAGACGATGTCCGCCAACGCCGACGCAGCGCTCGTGTTAAAACAGTGCCGTACGGTTTCCCTCTTAGCTGACGTTAATATTGCATCTGTGGAGCAATGTGATATACGCTCAAGCAGCACCAAAAGTACGCCGAGTATATGCGCCGTAACTTTGAAGTTCTTTTTTTTTTTTTTGCGTGATTAGTTAGGTTTTTGGTGTTAGGCTAGGTGGTGCAAGCTGCCGCCCGTTACAAAGGGTATAACCATTGCCGTCCATTCATCCATCCATGGTTTTGTCGGCGACACCAGACGCGCTATGAATGCGAGCGCTATGAAGGCGAACACCATGACGATGCACTTTTGCCGTTGCTTGATTGGCCCGATCGAATCTTAGAGTTGGTTGTGGTCGGATTAGTGCAAAACGGACTGTCTGCATGGCCACGCTTATAGACCTTTCCAGCGCTCATCACCCAGGCAAAAAATGCTGAGTCACTGCGTTGTGGACGCATGCGTGGCGTCTTATATTTCACGAAAGAGAGCCACTGCACACGCTCAGAGCCCGTTTAACAGCCCAGCAGAAAAAGATGGCAGCGCGCGGAAGTCGTCTGCCGGAAGTGGAAAAAGGAAGAGGGAGGGTCTCTCTCTCTCTTATGACGAGGAGCAACCGATGGGTGGAGAGGATGTCGGCGTCACTCTTTTAAGGCTGGTTTACGCACTTGCGACCGCTTACGACAGTGTGCCTTAAAGCCCGCTCACACACTTGCGATTCCTTAGAACTGAGTGCCTTGAAACCTCTTAAAATATTCTTAGAACGAGACAACACACTGGCACGCTGGCGCCATCTATGCGGTGACCCTTGAACTGCATTTCACTAGAGCGAAGGTTTTGCGGGATTTCCGGCGTTAAATGGGCGTAGTACTTATGAGAAAGTGGTCGTTTATGACATTGACAAACGTTTTTCGTGCCAACAAAGAAAGCATGACGCCCGAGAGGAAAAGAAAATATGCCGGACCGCAAAGTTCCTACTGCTACCCATTAGATGGCGCAAGTGTGTCCTCTCATCGTAAAAGATATTAAGAGGTTCCAGGCACTCTGTCTTAAGAAGTCGCAAGTGTGTGAACGGGCCTTTGTGTAACCTCCTAAAATTTCTCATCACAAGAGAACATACTGGAATCATTTGTTAAATAACAGCGGAACACTTGACACTTCCATATATTTTTTTAGGATAATATTTTTGGTTTTAATATATATTTTTAAATGTTATACATGACAATTTTTCATCAATATTACGTAAATTGATCTGGCAAAAACCGCGTAAACCTTCGCTCTATTGACACGCTCTTCCAGGGTCACCTCATTGGTGGCGTAAACTTGCCAGCGCGGTCTCTCCTCATAAGAGATCACGAGAACTCGGTCGTAAGCAAACGCAGGTGTGTGAACGGGCCTTTAGGTGAAGGTAGTCTTTTTCTTGTTTTGTAAGGGTTGTTGTTTAGCACCTTACCCCCTTGCCTTCGATTCCAGTACTATCTTTACTGCGGCGCCTTTTAACAGCAACGGCAACCCAGCTCCGTAAAGTGGCGCTATCCCAAGGCCATTTGGTAGAAAAGGAACAAGGCGAACTCGGGTCCCGGGAAATGCGACCCCGAGCGGACGACGGAGGCCCCTGGGCTCGAGCGCCGCCACCCGCGTTAATCTCAGCGGAATCAATCCCATCTCCGGTCTCCCAGGAAACGCCGTTCGAGGAGGTCGCCTCGCGCGCCACTGGCCGTCGTCTCCAAGCTGATCCCGGCCCCGCAAAAAAGCAGACGTCAGGCCCGTTTACTTTTATTTTTTTTTATTTTTTATAACTCGGGGCGCTACTATTGGCCCCCCTGTTAGAAAGCCCGTGGCAGCCGAGAATAACCGGGGCGAGGAAATGTTGACCTAAACGGGTTTCTGAAGCGTGGCTTGAACTCTTCGATCAGCCTGAATGAGTTGCGCGCAAATTGATAAGGGGAAGGTGGCAAAAACCTCTACCTAAGAATGTTTGTTCAACGTTTTGAGTGGGCTAAAACGACATTTAATGTTTCCTGTCTAGCGGTGATACAACTGGAATTGACCAATGAAAGACCTCTGTGACGCGAGGTCTCTCCACAAGATGCGCTGGGTAATTAGAAAAGAACGGATAACCTGGTCCTAAGGCTGCGGATGCCCTAACTTGTCAGATTTACGAGTAGCACTTTGAGCCGCTGTCACTTCTTAAGCCGCTACATCGTGTAAAAGACAGGCTGTTGAAACTGTCTGAGGCCTGTTTCTTTCTTGTACGACGCTTCTCTGAAGTTCGTCATACAAAACCAATGGGCAGACATGTTTATGCGCATGTACGGAGCATGTGTGCCTTGTGCACACATGCTGCGAACATGTGCATGGCCCGTTATTATGCCTTCGGTGAGCACAGCATTCTTTGTACGACGTATGAGCAGTTTCTCTGCAGCTTCAAAGGGGTCGTGAAAAGCTGTTTTTTTTCGAAATATTCAGCTATAAGTCAAATCAAATCAAATAAAATCAAGCTTTATTTTCCAGAAATACTGCGAGGAGTCCCAGACAAAAAGCTGTTGAGACAGCTTGACTGGGTCTGGGACAGCTGGTAGTACAACACTCTACTAACGTAACATTTGATGAAACAAAAAACAAATTAAAAATTCCAACTTTGTAAAAAGTTCAAATTTTTACTAATTTAAACTCAGTTCCAATTTAGTAATCATTATCTCTCATTTTGTAATCATCATCTTTCATTTCGTTTTGTTGTTATAATACATTTTCTAGAGTAAAGAAGACAATTTCTATTTCCCGGGGAACTTCTTGCTCGGTTCTAGTAATAGGTCGCATCGGTGACCAATAGGAAATTTTCGCTGTCTGCGCAAGATGGCGACAGACTTGAAGGCGTCAGAGCGTCAGATATCACCCCAGCGGCGGTGCCAAAATTACGTCACGCACGCAAGTTACAAATTGCATCTGACGTCTAATATTATGCTCAGGTATTTGCGAGATGGCCAACCTCAATGAGCTATACCGTCGCCTTTTACACCGCGGTTGACTTTTAGGTTTTAAACCGTACACCGACACCTCTTTTTTTTTTTTTTTGTGCTACCGTATGTTGTAATACAGTTCGAGCCTCGAGGGAATTGTTTGCAACTTTAACAAGTCAATCGAGCGGCGTTTCGATGCTATTGTCGAATGACGAGCTGCGAAAACGTTCTAGCCTATATAGACCAGAAAATTTTGAACCGCTTGTAGAAAAAGGACGAGAAGGCTGGAAATAGAAGTGAAATGTGTATATGTGTATTTGAGGAGCGGCATGCCAAGTTACAGCTCAGGAAGATCGTCGTGAAAGAAAATGAATGCAAAAAGTCCAGATGCCGCGAGCCGTCATAACTGAAATAAGTACGCAGACTTTACATAGCAGACAAAATAAATTAATTGAATGTTTAGCGTCCTATGAATGAGACATCATTTGTTGTTACAAAGCAACTTGGTCTAAAGCTCTTGATGTTGCCTCCCTCGTGGAGGGCGAAACGTTTGATTAACTTGTTTTTTTTTTTCTGTTATGTAAATCGTCGTACCAATTTTAGTTAGGAAAATTAATGTCAAATTCAGGACCATAAAACCGGTCGCGGAAAAACAACGTCCTAGGACTGCACTCGCAAAACTAAACGACACAAACCGGATTTTCTGATAGTCTAGAGGTCACGCACTCGTGCCGTTTTCCTACTGACTTCGCGAAGTTCTCGGTTCGAACCCTCTTGGAATTATATTTTTGTATAGCTTCACTTTATGTATTCTTATTATTCTAATTTTCAATCAAAACCCAGAACGAATGCCAGCCGCGGTGGATACGATAGTTACCAAACGACAGAAGACCCGGTTTTGTTTGAAATTGAAACTCTATTGACAATCTCGTGATGTAGGAGAGCCCAACTAATACAAGAACGCCAATAAATAACACAAGCTTGTAACTCCAAATGTTTAATACGTTAGCATTAGAACGCTCGTTTTGACAAAACCCCGTCGGTGTCTTTCCTTCGTCAGCGCTGGGGAAAGAGGAAGAAGGAGGGAGAGAGAGTGACGCGTACGAGGCTTCCATTGGTCCGAAGTGCTGACGTCAGCACGCGTCAACCTCCCCCTGTCTCCCCGGCGCTGACAAACTGACAGACACCACCAGGTTTTCGTCAAAACGAGCCTCTCGTTTTAGTTAAAGAAGGGTCGCACAGCTGGCGCGGTGCCAAAGAGGTGGAGGCCCCGCCGCGGCGCGGTGGAATGCGGGCGTGCTCAGTTGCCGCTCTGCCTTCGGCGGTTGTTTTCGCTCTGGATTTTCGTTGTAGCGGCGCGTGGGCTGTGATGTGTGTGTGTGTGTGTGTGTGCGTGCGCGTGTACTTCAAACGAGGGACGCGGTTTCCTCCACGAGTGATATGGATGCGCTTCCTTCCATGAGTGGTATGGACGTGGTTGTTTTCACGAGTAATATCAATGACCTTATTCAACGGCATCCACATACTCTGAAAAGCAGAGTACAAAAGAAAAGGATTGAAAATATTAATGGAAGATTTATTGTTGAATTGTTAGAAAATGCTAACGCATTCCCTAAGAATTTCGTGGTCAGTGTTAGCATTCCCTTTGGGAAACGCTAACACCGACCCTGTAACGAGTCCAAAAAGAGGCAGGAAAAAATAGAGGAAGCCATAAGAGAAAGCCAAAAACAGAAAAGTGAAGGGGTCAGCGTTATGCCCGAGTCCCACTAGAGCAACAAACAGAAGCTACCGACATCGACAACCCTGAAACCGGATTCTTTCGATATTCGACAGGTTTTGTAGAATAAAGGAGGGTATGCTGAAACATTATCATCATACACGCGGGGGTTTCTTTGGCAACTTCGCCATCACTCGTCCTTACTTCACGAGCACCGAACGACTAGCCGTCAGCCAAAGGTACAACCCACGAGCATGCTGCATGTGTTTGAGGCTTGTCGCTATCGTTTTTTTTTTTCTATTTATGGCTCTAGTTGAACTCGTGCATTACGATGGTATTATTGTTGGTGCTTATCTCAAGACAGGAAAATTATTTGCAATGCCGAACGACTAAACGCCAGCCAAACGTACCATCGCTTACATGCTTCATGTGTTAGAAGTTTGTCCGTGTCGGTTGTTTTTGTTTGTCGCTCTAGTGGGACTCGGGCAATGTGGCGATGCAGGCGAGTTGGTTCATGATTACAACTGGCAGCAGCGCACAAAAACACAAGGACAAAGGGAGGAATGCACAAAACGAGTCACTAAATGAGCTGCGCTTAGAGTATCGGCACTCCGTTTGCCGACATTGTTGTGGGCACCGCCATTTTGGGGCTTATGCAGAGCAGACGCAACTGCCGACCATCACGATATAAAAGTGCGACTTTCTCAACATTAGGTTTGGCGTTAGGAAGCTCATGTAATATTGCTTTGCTCTTTCGCGAACAGTATAAACATTTGTGGAGGAGGAAGAGCGTTTCCTGTGATTTCAGATAAAGCTTCAGAGAATTGGCAAGCAAGATTTGAAGCCACAATATGGCCAAGTGTCGTTACTCTGAAGCGTAGCTTATTTAGTGGCACTACACAAGACGAGCGCTGACTCGAGCATTAACGTTTCCCAAAGGGGGACGTGTATCGCGTTTCCCAAGTGTCATGCAAACGCATTCCCTAAAAACTCACCAATGAAAATTCCTGTAATTGTTTTTAAATATCAATAAAGTAGACTATTTTGTTCACCATTTTTGCATAGTTATCGTGACGTTTTGTTGCTCATGTGTCCGTAGGGTCTCGCATGGTCGTTTTAGACAGCCCAAAATCGCGATTTTGAAATACGGTTGCTAAAATGCCGACGCGATATATCGCCGGAATACTTAGGAATCATTTTGCTTTTGTAGTGTCATGAATAGGAGGAAATTAAAATCCGGCACAAACATTTTTTTTACGTGACCCCTTTAATGCCACGTGGCAGTTCCTATGGGATCATACATGACCTTCTCGTCATTCGTTGCTCATTTCGCCGGCTGTCTTCCCAGATTTTCGCAAAAAGGAGGGAAGAAAAGGACACTGGCAAACCCTCCGCGGGATAGGGTGAACAATTTCGCGATCGGGCAAACAATTTAATATGCAGTCCACAACAAAACAAAAAAATAAGCAAAATCGTGTGCACCATAAAGCACATAAAGCAACGACATGGCCGCGAGCTCGTCCAACGCGCTAGCTTGACAAAAGCTGGCTCCGGTGTAAGTGCGTGTCCGGCACAATGGGTCTCACGAGTCGCGATGCCGGATGAATGCCCCCTTCACCACGCGGGCTTCTCTCGCTAAGTGCTAGCCGACGACAAACTGAGTGCGGAGGGGAACAGGATCAGGGCACAACAAAGCCCCGCGTCGTCCCGAGCCTGGTGGCGTTCACCGTATTCGTGCGTAGAAGCGAGTCTTTACGGGAAACCCAAAGTACGCTCTCAATGAGACTCCACGAGCGAACAAAATACAGAAACTTTCTTGTTTTGAAACGCCAAAGTGTGGAGGCGATGCACTCGAAAGAACTGATCGTATTTGCGCCGGGGATAATAGGAAACTTTAGCAAAACCATTGCCGTGCTCCACGTACCAAACTTTGAAGCATGCTTTTAAGCGCGCGCCCGGGTGGTACCGTTACCGCGGGGCGCACGCTTAAAAGCATGCTTCAAAGGCTCCGGTGGTGCGGTACGCGGAGCACGGCAACGGTTTGCTAAAGGTTCCTAATGTCAATCTAATACTCTTTAGATCTTGTGCTCCATATCACGGGAGCGGCAGCAAATTAAGAGCTAATTAAATCTTGTTGGCGCGCGCGCCTCTGCACTCTTGCAGACGACGGCAATTTAGCTTATTCTGGAGTTAGAACGAGAGTGAACCTAATTTTATAAACTCCAACTACATGTTCTCTGTTTTTGGCAGAAGACCAAAATCCGTTCGTCTCTTGTCGGTAGTCCTGCGCAGCGCCGTCAAGGACAGAGGAGTGATACCACGATCAAGGCTTTCTTCGCGCGTACACTGGTGCGAGCGAAAGTTTTGTTTTAAAGTATAAGTTATCACACTTTCATTGCCGTGCTTACGCGCTGGCATCAACGAGCTTTACTTTTTTATTTCTTGGGTTTACTTTGTAGCTCGAATGACCGGGACAGTTCATTTCATTTCTAGACGCCCAGTGTTCTTGTGTCCTACGCAGGTTTTTTTCTGTGGGCTCGCCAAAATTTAGTTCTGTGGCTTGACATTTCAAAAAAGACAAAAGAAGATAACCAATGGTTGCTATAATATGGTGGCCATTGAAACCGTCTTGTATGGCTGCAATCGCGAGTGGAAACCTTGGTAGGAGCAAGTATATAGAGTGGATTAATTTGTGTTGCTAAGGTATTTTCTGAAGCAAGACGCTTGCACTTCATAGCTTGTGCTAAAGTGAATGTTAAAGATATACGCCAAATAATAATTTTGTGTTAGAAGATGTTTAAGATTCAAAATATTTTATATTAAACAAATAAATGTTTGATTAATTGGATATAAAAGAAGGATCTGCCGTATTTTAATGTGCGGTAACGATTTGCAAGAATAGACAGCAAAAATATAACTTTTTTATTATTGATATCTACTCTTTGTGTTCAGAAATATAGGCAGGTTTTCTCTGTCACACTGGTATTTTAAAGGCCTTCTAATTAGGGTAGTGAAAACAAATGGGGGTCATCGCATGGAACGTGGAGTACACAGGTAGGAGTACGAACTATTAAACCGATTTATAAATATTTTTGACCAGAAGTGTTTCGACAACTTGCGTAACAGCGGTAATATATTAGAGCTATTGTACAAAGGGTGGCTGAAAAAAAGAAGTTCTTCACCTCACAAGTGATGCCCACTCTTGACAAAGGCAAAGGCGAAAAAAAAACAAAAAAACTAGCTCCACTAAATGCCTTAATTATGGGATAAGGCTATCTAGGTGAGCCTTTCCTTAATCTAGCCTTTCTCGGTTGCACCTCTTATATTAATTTAAAATGCTTTTGAGTATGGGAACACATAGGTCTCCTCTTTGTGTGAGATACAAAGTTTTACGAGGTTTGAGTGAACCTACGTGAAGCTAATTCCGCAACTCGCGTACACACTCGCGGTAGTCCCATCACTTTTCACTTGCGATTTGTAATAGAACAATCAAACGTAAGTTTGATGATTTGAAATCCCGGCAAATTCGTGTTGCAGTGACAAGATGAATTAAAACAAATGTGATTTACGGTCGTACCGCTCTCGTACTGCTCGCCGTTTTCCAAGACCTGGGGAGCTCATTTAGCCGCCCAGAGAGCAAGTCAAAGATATCACTGAGCTTTGCACCGAGTGCCCAATTTAGGGTCCTGATTCAGCCTGACTGTTTAGCAAAGGAGTTGTACGACGGCGTTTTAAAATCCTTCTCTTCGCCACTTCGAGAGGGCGGCGCCGCCAAGCGGGAGATGCGTGAACGAGACAAGCGAGGAGTCAAAGAACGAAAAGCTGCGCAGTCTGGTGGCTGAAATGTGAAACAGAAAAAAAAAATTGTTTAAATGCAGGTCTTTAGAGTTTCTGATTGATCGTACTACAATAGGACCACCGGCAGTCAATGAGGTGCACGCAATGGAGATAGTGGAGTACATAAAAAATCACGGGATTTTTAAAAAATAAAAGTTGGTGAGTTTTAAAGAAATTATTTTGTTCAAACGCAACAAAACAAAATGGTGTGCGTTTTTTTTTAATAGTTTGCATTACAAAAGTAAAAGAAGAAAACATCTGAGAAAATGTTTGCTACTTTCTTCTTAAGTTGGTCGATTCATTCACCAGTTCGGAGGTGTCTAAAACCTTCCTCCGGGGTGAACTCGGGCGATTTTCGACCAACGTATCCTCCTCGGCGTGCGGTTCGCCCACCCGCCCACTTCGACGCATGGAGCGGCGGTTATGGCAGACGTCGGCACTGCTGCCGTTGCATCCATTCTCTGGACGGAGTCGGCGACGCAAAGGACGGCGGCCGTGGCGGCTTGAATTCGCATCGCGCCCAAACGCCGAACCCATCCATCAAGTAGCGTGCGGGCGCGAAAGGCTTACGTCACCCGTTGGGGCGAAATAGTCCACGAGCCATTTCGCAGCCCACTGCGGTTGGCGCCCACATATCTCTTCACCTCCCCTTCCCCCCCCTCCCTCCAAATAAGAAAACGAGTAAAAAAGAAAAGAAATAGAAGAAAGAAAAAAGGCACGAAGACGACAGCCTATGCCAAGCTTATATACTCTCTTTTTTTTAGTTGTGCTTAGACGGCCAAGTGTAACTTTGACGGTCTTGCTTGCTTTTAATAGAGAATTTTCCATCCCCTTCCCTTATATGCAATCTCCAGCAGCAACGCAGTTTGTGTCGTTGTCTCTCTCTGACTTTGGCGTCTCGTTGGAAGAAGAAGAAGAAGATGGCCGAAAATATTGATGGACTCGTGGGCGGCTGGAGCGTGCGCCGAAGAAAAAAAAAGGAATCCGTCATGGCGAAAAAAAAAAGAGTGCGACGGAAGCCGTCAATCGGGTGCGGGCAGGCTGGACTTAAGGAAAATGTTGGAGGGAATCGCGTCGTCTTCGAGGTATTTTGTTTGGTTTTTACGAGATACGATAAAAATGCCGGATAATGCACCGACAATTTTGTCGTCGTCGCGTAGTCTTCGCAGTGCATTACCAGCTATTGAAATATAGAACTCCCAGCAGTAGTCGCATTACGAGCTGTAACGACACCATGGTGGTACCAACAGCTCTTTCCACTCACAGTCTGAGCGCCGTGCAGCACTGTAAAAGTCCAATAAATATCTCAAACTTGTATATTTCGGCCTCTTTACTACTATTCATGCCGTGTTTTAGTTTCTCGTTCGAGGGTTACTCCAGCGATTTTCTGAGCTACCCCAACAAACCATAGTTTTGGTATTCGCCGGTTTCTATTCTTTCCGATATGTTGTTTAGTAATGCGCAATTTAGAAGAGATTTTATAAAATCGGCAAGTGAAAGTGATGCTAAAACCAACATTCAAATATACCCGTACTTTTCAGTGCCGTAACGTTAGTTGAAGACAGGCATGCAGGTCGACCGGGCAGTCTAAAAATAAGCTATGCCGAACGCTTGTTTCGTGCTGTTGCGCGGGTGCTTTAGCGAGTTTCCAAATTCATTACTTTCTCAACGATGTTTGTTGGTCTATTGAGCACATTTTGTGACAAATCGGGAACCAGGAAGAAAACACCGAAGTACCCCTGAAAGTATGGTCAGCTTAGATAGTAATACGCCGACAATAAAGCTAGAAACCTCAAGAGCAAAGAGTTTCTGCCCTCACATCTATTCGGAGCATAAGTTTGTCTGCTACTTTTGCACGGGTTATGGTGACGACAGAACGACGACCTCTGATTGGCTCTGATTGAAGAATAGAGGGTAAACCAGACCTCAAGGCAGCTCGCTTTGAGGTCTACCCAATATCCTTCAATTAGAGCTAATCAGAGTTTGGCGTTCTTACATCACCACAACCCCTGTCAAAGTAGCAGTCAAACTTACGCTCGGCATTGGTCCCATTTCAGTTGAAATCTTAAATATGCGTACATCTCTAGTAACAGAGTAGCTTTAGGCGACCTGCCGTTTCCATCGTTTCAGTGACCTTTCCAACGTCCGTCGCATGGGCGCTGCCACCTTGGAATCACGTGACTCGGCCGCCATAAGGTGGCTTCAAATCATCGCTTCTTTCTGCACTTTGCGCACTGGTGAAGGCGTTGTATTCGTGGTTTTCGGCGCGTTTTACCGCGCTTTCCTGCCTTGTTTGGAAAAGTGTCGTCTGATACATATCTCGATTAGCTAACTTCGTTCCAATGTTCTGTGCACAACTCATACACTTGATTTGGTAGCTTGTTTTAACTCGTTGCACCGTCGGCGTACCGGGAATATGTGAGGAAAGGAATCAGCGCCAGCACTGGCGCACAATGAGGTTGTAGGTCACTGTAAGACACACGAGGGTTGAGATGCCAGTTACTTATGACAGCGAAAATTTGTTTAAGGGAGGGTGGCTAAGTGGTAGCGGCGCAATAAGGAGCGCGAGGTATATTCATAATCACGCATTTAGGATATTAAAGAAGAAGGCGAATATAATCAACGCAAAGAGTCACTTTGTGTTCTTGAAACCATAGTTCTCTCTCTTCATAAAAAAAAAATAGTTACTCTTGATTATATGGGAGAATAAGTTTTTGCGATATAAACATTCGTTTGATCTGCTTATTTATGAATTTAAAGGAACTATGCACTGTGTCAGGTCTCGTGTCTGCAGGCATTCAATTTTCTTAAGATATACAATTCGAATAATTTATTGAAGCACAAAGGGTTGGTTTCCCCGGGTGAAAAACCTGTCAAAGACAGCTTGGGAGTGCCTGACAAAAGCGCCTGAGGCACGCAATATGTGACTTCAAGAAAAAGCCCTCTTCATGGAAATCACTCGAGTGCAGCGTTGTCGACGCCGAATTTACTCTCGATGCCACATAAAGTAAAAAGTGTGTCTGTTCAAACAGATAAATATCTGTCGACCCAAATTCGTAAAGTGGTGCCTGGCATTTGACTTGAACCAAGCTTCCTGGAGGTCAATACTCTTGTCCTATTTAATTTTATTCCGCAACGTATATGAAAGAGAGACATCAGACTTTATACGAAGGGTTTGTCCCTTATCTCATATTCTCTATAGGCTGTAAAGAAATGTCCGTATAACAAATAGTTTCCCAAGGTCAACATTGCGAAATGCTGTCTATGAATACTTTAGCGGGGCTGACAGTTGAAAAAAATCTACCACACGGCCTAGGAAGCACCATCGAAACATCCCTCAAGAACTTTATGTCTTTATAAAAAAAAAAAAGACAATATCGCTTTTTTTTTTTGCATTTTATGCTTTATTACAGGGGATTTCCCGGCCGGCAATTTTCACAAAACTTTGGTGTCTTCGAAAACCGAACAGTGAGCACTAAACTAGCCACTTCATCTGTTCTGTGCAATTGAGTACAATGTTAGTCAGACCTTCGACGTTTTTTTGCACTGCATTAGTGCATTAGTCTCTTGATCAGTTTATTTCTATGGAAACTAGCATCAGCGGGTACGTCCAGCATGGCCGTAGCCATCGCTAGCCCCTCCCGCATTTCAGTCGTTTGGCCGCCGAGCCTGGCCAAACGAGAAACATATCCAGACGAAGGAGTTCGTTAAAACGACCACAATATAGGTTCGTAACCATGTCGTCGTTTTCAAGGTGGCCCGTTACCCCTGTATCACGGGTTGTGCACCACAAAAGATGCATTTATATCACAAAACCAATCGTAAACGATACAACAGCCGAGAGCCCCGCTGAAACCGAAACCAACCGAATTGAAGCCACCTTACCGCGCCACGTGTGTCAGCGCCCTCTGTCCACAGGTCAGGTAACTACTGAGATGAAAAGGTCTGTAGATGCACATAACACAATGTAGGTGCCGATATTTATTTAGTAGACTCCCCGAACAAATTACACCGATCCTAAATCAAACTGCTTCTAATTAAGTTTTCCGTGTAATTGGTTCTCGCGTTCACCCCGGCTTTATCGCGTGAATCCCATTTCCGCGCCTAAGTCCACGACCCAGGAACCCCCGGGAACCCTCGGTACAAGTCTAAGCTTCGAACTCTCCGAATCTTTCCCCGCGCAGACGTAATTAAAAAGTTGATCAGAGCTCGGCAGTACTACACTTTGAGGGGGGATTAACCCAAAATCCCCCCCCCCCCTCTTTCCACTCCTCCCTCTCCTTCTTCCTCCCCCCGGTCTCCCGGGTCTCAACGAGTTCTTCCCCACCTCTCACAGGCTTCGAGAACGACAGTTCTGAAGATGAGCGAAATTCTCGGAGGAGTTCCGGAGTCGGGAGCCCACGACAATTAAGTCGACCTCCGCCTCGATTGAGAAGGGGGCGCTCCCTCGTCGTTTCGAGGAATCGAAGCATCGCAGTGGATTCCACGTCAAAGCGCGCTGGCCAATACCGTCTAGAAGGCAAGGCCCGCCAATGACGTCACAATTAGTGGCTCCAAGTCTCGCCCTAAAAGGCAAACACGCCCACTAGTGATGACGTTTCGGGGGGGAGGAGGGGTGGACAGGCCTTGTCTTTTAGGTGATATTGGCTACGATCCGAAAGGAGTGCAGGGACGAGCTGCGTGTTCACCGCGCGCCGAGCTCGGATTGCGCTACAAGTTGCCCGGGGAATTCGATTAGTCGAATGCTCGTCGTTTCGCGGCCTTAGCGCAGGCACACCACTCACTCGCAGTTCGGGAAAAGGTTGGTTAGGCTAACGCAAAACGCTACAATTCGTAAGCGTGGCCGTGGGAGAGGAGGTGCAGCGAACTCGTGAGAGGCTCGTCGCTTTCGAAATGCCGTCTCCCTCCAAGTCCTCCTCTTTACGAAATCGGCGCCGCGCGCTCTCGACCGGAGAAAGCTCCTTCCGAATAATTAAAAACGGAGTAGGGAATTAAGGAAGAGGCTTTAATCGGAGCAATCTGTCCTTTCCCCAAAGCTGACAAAGACTTTGTTTTTTCGCTGTTTTATACTTTTTTTAACGCTCTCTTTTGGTTGTATTTTTATTTTTAGATGACGCGGAGACAAAAGATTGAGAACGTATTGCTTCACGCGACTCCTTAAACTTTGAAAAGTCGAAATATATATATATATATATATATATATATATATATATATATATATATATATATATATATTTCTCTCTTTCTAAGTTTCCGCTTCCAAGCACCCGAAGATCGGGTTCGTCGGCTTCGAAGGGATTTCGGGTCGGACGGGGGGACGGGCTCGGCTTGGCTTGGGCGGACGCCGGGATTACGTGGACAGAGTCGAGCGGGCGCCTCCGTCGATTGCCCGCTGCGATAGTGGAGACTGTCGGCTCGAACCAGCCTTCGCTCTGAACAAGTCAAGCGGCGCCTGAACCCGTGTTTCGTGTAGACGCGCTCAAGTCTCGCGAAAGCGCTCGAAACAGCGAACAGAGTTTTGTTTCAAGTGTAGCTTATCGTTTTTTTCTTATCGACCCTTTCTTCAAGGGCGCCGCCATCTTGAATTGTCGTCACTTACAGTATGGGCGAAAACATTGTTTTACCGTCGCCACGCCAATAGGAGAAAAGCGTAACGTCACCCATTCTCGTTTTCTCTCCCCTCTATTTTTTTACTACTTCCTGGTTTAAACGTTTTAATACCTTTTCATCGCCCATACCGGATATGCCTTCTTGGCAGTCGGGGGCGAGAGTAAGCGGAAAAGGTCTATACTCTATTGCGATCGTTTATTTCTTTTTTTTTTTTTAAGGCGTGAGGTCCTCACGCTTAGAAACAAAAATAAATAAATAAAGCTATCAAACTTGTTAGTTTCCTAATTCGCAAAATGTTGCTAAGGGGTTCTTAGAACGTTCAGTAGACGTGTCTCTTAAGTAAGGTTTGATAATACGTCGCTACATGTTTGTGAGCGCGCCGATATTTTTGCTTTCATCACGGCTAACTCAACAATCCCTAACAACTTAAAAACAAAAAGAAACAAAAAACATAGAGCGTGTTTTATAAATATGGCTGTGTAGTCTGGGACCCGCATTTTAAGGGTGACATTAGGCTGCTTGACACAATACAGACTAAGGCCATCAGATTTATTTGTAACCGCTACGACCGCAAGTTTTCCCCCACTTCAACCATGCATGACGTAGAACTAGAGTACTTGGCTTCTAGACGCAAAGTTGAACGTCTTAAGCTCCTACATAAAATAGTTAACAATAACAGTGCACTTGATCGCAATAGATATATTAATTTTACTACTTAATCACGCACTCGCAGTTCTCATCCCTTAAACATTGTACAATATCAATGTCACATCAATTGTTTTAAATTCTCGGGTGACGATTCAAAACCTTGAACTACAGCGCAGCGACAAATGTATCCTCCAAAGCGTAAAAAAAAAATGAAAGCCGTTTACAACTCCCTGTAACGCCGAATTAGAGCGCAGCTCTTGAGGAGGAGGAGGGAAGGGTACTGGGGGGGGGGGGGTCAAGTGACCTCGGGGGGCGGGGGGTCACGTGACCTTGGGGGTCACGTGACCTTGTGGGAGTCACGTGACCTTGGGGCGTCACGTGACGTCGGGGGGTCACGTGACGATACCGATGACGTCATCAGTAGCGTCACTGATGACGCCATCAGTGATGATGATGACGATGCGGATGCCGGTGACGTCATTAGTGACGTCACTGATGACGTCATCAGTGACGATGACGATGCGGATGCCGGTGACGTCATCAGTGACGTCACTGATGACGTCATCAGTGGCTATGACGTCAACGGGGGGTCACGTGACCTCGGGGGGTATCCCCAGGTCACGTGACCCCAGGGGGGGTCACTTGACCTGGGTAACCATCGTGACCCTCGTGAGGGTAACCCTAGTAACCCTTGTGAGGGCAACTCTCGTGACCCTCGTGAGGCTAACTCTCATGACCCTCGTGAGGGTAACTCGTGACCCTCGTGAGGTTAACTTTCATAACCCTCGTGACCCTCGTGAGGGTAACCCTCGTGAAGGTTACCCTCACGAGGGTTACTAACCCTCGTAACCCGCGTGAGGGTTACGAGGGTAAGTAACCCTCGTGAGGGTCACGAGGGTTATGAGAGTTACCCTCACGAGGGTAACCTAACCCTCAAAAGGGTTACCTTCACAAGGGTTACCCTCACGAGGGTTACTAACCCTCGTAACCCTCGTGAGGGTTACAAGGGTAAGTAACCCTCGTGAGGGTAACCCTTGTGAAGGTAACCCTTCTGAGGGTAAAAACCCTCGTAACCCTCGTGAGGGTTACGAGGGTAAGTAACCCTCGTAACCCTCACGAGGGTTACGAGGGTTGCGGTTACGCCGACGCCGACGCCGACGCCGACGCCGACGCCGACGCCGACGCCGACGCCGACGGCGACGCCGCTCAAGCCGGGAACGGGCCCCTAAGAGCTGCGCTCTAAAAATAGAAGATAAACGTAAAGGGCGGCGTTTCCTGTCGCAAAACATTTTTGTTTCACATCTGAGTTCGGGACCTTCAAGACGGGGTCCCGCTGCTTATACATTATACAAAAGGCAGTCTGCATGCAGATTTGAACGCGAGTCCCCGCGAGATCTGTGCTTCGAATGCCTCATGGCAATGAGTTCAAGGTGAATCTGGACACACGGCATTCGAACTACTGATATTGCGATGGCTCGTGTTTGCAGACTGTCTTTTTTTAATGTGAAGCTGTGTGACCCAGCTTAATGCACCTGATTAGTTGTTCGTTCCGTCCAGTTTCGTAAGATTTAGTTTTTTACGCTTCTACTCGATCCCAAGTCTTGGTGGTTCATAATAAATATTCAGTTGCATTTATTTCGGCTTTTAATTTGTATTCAAACTCTTAAACTACAAATGTTTTCGAATAGTTTCTTCTAAGCTCGTTTATGTGAAACGTAATATCTGCGAGCATTTTGTTTTGAGATTCGTACAACAGAACTGTCAAATTGGGAGCGAATGCTCAGATATATAAATATGAAAAACCAATCTTGAAAGCCCTTGACAGAAATAATGCGAACAAATCGGAGACAAAACACATAAAACTGAAAAATGAGCAGTCTTGGCAAAGATCGTTTGTAGCATCATCTGTTAGCGCGAACGTATATACCAAAGTATCAGAACGTCAAGAACAACTTCCACCGGGAAGCCAGAGTAAACAACCGCAAAAGCCATACGACGATGTTGACGTTCACGGGCCTGCAAACATGGTCTCATCCCGAGAAATATCGCGAAGCCCGATCTAGTCATCGGTACACGCGTTCCGCTTCCGGCCAGTGTAGGTGGTTGCGGGGGGGAGGGGGGGGGGGGCGGTATGACATGGTGGTTGACGCTAATATATAACCGACCAGTCGGCGTTCGAGCCTGCCAGAAAGAAAAAGAATAGAAGCAGACGCAAAAGAAGAAAGACTATCTGTCGCAGAGTTTGTCCAAGCCCGCATTCAGAGTCACGCTGTCGTCCACCAATGCTCGGAAGTCGCATAAAGACTGCGGAAATAGATATAGAAAGTTTATAAAAAGATAAACAACCAAAAATGCATTAGTACCCGCTAGAGAGATCCCTATTTATGTAGGGGCCTTATACTTTTTTATGTGCCTGGCTTTTGTCCGATATTACGAGCGCTATTCGTCCCGAGTTTAGGCGAATACTAGCGTTATTTCTGAGGCCGCGGCAATAGGGCCAAGCAAGCAAGCCGCGAGGGCAGAAGAGCTTTGCTGGAATGATTAAACGATTTGGTTCCTTTTCAATTCCGCGGCAAAGCTTAATCAGACGGGGGTCGCCGGAGGCTCATGAATTTTAATGAGGCCACAGTTGGAGAGAGGATAAATGGCGGATGGTCCGCCGAGTCTTCTTCGCTTCTCGCGGCTTTGTTTAGATTTCGAACATGGCTGCCGGGGTCTTCGTCTCGTTCCTTCGACTGACTTTGCGGGGGAGGAAAATGTTTAGGCTGTGTTGGAAGACGGCTTGAGAAAGAAGAAAGTTCCGCTTGGTTTCTCGGGCTTAAAATTGAACAACGTATGCGGAGAGTCGGGTGGCGGACAGTCAAATATAGCGCGTAAAAAGTAGTTTGTTTTTTCATGCAACTTACTGGATTAGGGTGTCAAAGCACTACTTAAAACTCTTTTCGCTGCAGAATTCGGTTTACGTTCTTTAAACACGGACGAAGTTAGACCGAAACCGGAAGACCCGCTGGCAGACTGTGACGTCACAAAAGAATCGGAGTCGCTGTGAAAAACTCCCTGCAACTTTGTACTCATTTTTTTTTCTTTTCTATGAACGCGTGTTTGCCGTTTTAATATTCGTAAAAGATAGGTATTATGCGAGGGTCGGCAACACTTTCTGCAGAGGGCCGAATCGCCGTAAGGAGGGGGCGGCATGGAAGGAAAAACGAAAACAAAGGGGGGGGGGGGGGGAGATGAACACGTAAAGTTAAATATATAAAATACTGTCACCAGAATTAAAGTGGTAGGCAAATATGAATTTTTGATTTATGCACACATAAAGCGATACTGAATCAAATATTGCAATGTCCATAATAAGTGGCGCATCATCTTTCCACGACCCAGCAAACTGTAAAAAAAGTTCGGGCATCTACGCTCTCGCACAACACCCTCGAAGAGCCAGTCACCGCAACTTACGGAGGCAGCTCAGCGAATGACAATGCGGAAACATATGCTTAGACCAAAAAACGCAGTCTGAGTTGTGACGTTAAGGGATGCAAGCGTGACGTTTTGCATTTTTAACTAAGACTCAGACTGCGTGTTAGGTCTAAACGTATGTTTCGACATTGTCATTCGCTGAGTTGCCCCCGTAAGTTGCGGTGATTGGCTCACTGAGTGTTGTTGCGGGAAGGTATACGCACGAGCTTTTTTTTTTTTTTAGAGTGCAGCCGCCGGCGTGCGCGAGCACACGCAAAGAAATTGACGTCATAGTCCCTAATATTGCATGGGCTCCTTGAAAAAGCAGAATAAAGACAGGCTCTTCATCTCCACAGTGGTGTCTGGTGTAAATGATAGGCGATTAATTGGTTAAACAAGAACGTAGCTTTCACTTGTGGAAATGAAAAGCCTTTCTTAATTCTCCTTTTGCCCTAATACCATACGTCTCATTGTCATCTTAAGCGTGAATGGTGGCCTGACGTCAATTTCGTTGCGTGTGCTCCCGCACACCAGCGGCTGCTGGCTCGTGGAAAGATCGTGCGCCACTTAATATGGACATTACGATGTTTGGTTGTGTATCCCTTTAACGTAGGGTTGCTGGAAACGGACGCCGACTCCGCTCAAGCCGGAAACGGGCGCCTAAGAGCTGCGCTCTAAAAGTGGAAGTATTAGGTAAGAAAAAGAACCTAAAACGTGGAAGGCACTGACATTGACGTCCCTCCGCCGCCATTATGGGGGTCTTGCTGCAGAGAACACACATACCTTCTTTAGCATACATTTCGCACCACTAAATCTGAGTTTTTGTTTTTGTTTTTGTTTTTATAGGGGAGGGGGGTTAGGAACAAGTTGGAAAGGGGAGTAGTCATCCTCTACCGCATACGTTCAAGACACCTAGTGAGGACACTTCAACCTCCGTTACTGGGGCAGGCAAGCACAAGAGGGAGAGAGAAGTGACTTGATTTTGGGTTAAATAAACACCCTAGAGGTGCTCCTCCACTAAGCGGACCGGAGCCAGCTGATCGACGCGACCCGCCGAGGCCAGCGACACCCGCCAGTGTAGAGGAGACGGGTTGGGGAAGTGGGGAGATCGGATGCCTGTGGGGCAAACGAACAGGAGAGGCCCGCGGGGTTTTGCGTGCGGAATAATTCAAGCACAATTGACTCACGAGTTTTTAATCAAATTTAGGACGCGAGCATTCGGGGCACTTCCCAAAGCCACGTGGTCACTCTCTCTCATTTTTAAGTACTGCCATAGCCTCTTCGATACTGACAAAGCCTGGCAGATCGCTATGAGACGCGGTCGCCGAAAGTGGAAAGGTAGAGCGGCAGACAAAGGATTGAGAGGAGAGTCATGTAAGAGCGGCCCCCTGAGGCGAGAAGCCGAAACACACTTCTCCCGAGCGATGGAATGTCCGCTCGTACTCCTAGCGCGTCCTCGCTGCTGCAAAAGCTGTGCGCTCACTGCCAGCTTCCACGAGAAATGCTCTGTGCTACCAGATCCCCGTGCTCCAAATCTACGACCGGGCGATCTATGGCTCCGCCGTCGAAATGCCAGGCCTTGAGAGTATAGAGGAGGCTATGGTACTGCAGACGTTTGCGAGATTAAAGGGGTAATAAAACGATATGGGTTGGAATGTTCATGACATTACAGAGGCGTATTAGACCTGGTCTGGCTCAAGTATTCTCGCACGGACCGCAAATGATTCAGAAAAGCTTCTTGATCGCGGTAAAATTGCGATAATAAAAGGAGACTATTTCTTTTATTCTTGCCTTCGCGAAACTTGGCGACGTAATTGCGGGATCGAAATTGCACGCTTGACGACAGAATAGCGCGGCTTATGGATTGGACACAAAAACTAGGTGAGCACTCGACTTCAGCTCGTAGCAATCAATGCCTCGGTGGACACTCGGGTAGTGGCTCGTGTCCAAACACCGCGGTGATGAAAATAGCCAAACTGTAACAATGCTTTGAGAACAGCACGCGTTTTCTACTTTGCCGACCCCAGCACGTGGCTATGATTAACGTTTGCGGCATAGGATAGGCACCAAGCCACGTGGCCGCTTGTTCTGGCTCCGAGTTGAAGGGATGAGCGGTGCTTATATTTCTCAAATTTACCTGCCAACTGCCATTGCTTCGAAAAAAAAAAAAAAAAAAAAAGACGGAAGGCAAGGTTATTCGGCTATTAACCTCAGGGAGTGCTTCTGAATAGTATTTAGCGAAAGTATAAAAGTCGTTTCATGACCCCTTTAAGTACAGAACCGGAATCCAGCGCACAGGTTGGGTTGTCGGCATTGCGACGCATACTTGCCATCGTCAAGGCACATTAGCTAGTGTACCGGGCCATCAACGCATAATTAAAACGTACGCGGCGGTCGACGACCTCAGAGCTCAGCCGTATTCATACTGGTCGACAGCTAGAACTAGCTAGAAAATGGAGTCCCGTAGCCGCGGTCGGCTAAGACGGGATCGGTGTCGGCACGATCCTAGTTGCAGAAGAACTCAGCCGTTGGAACTGACTCAAGTCGAGCCGGCACCGACATTATCTTGAGGCGGCACTGCGTCGACAGAGGACGGTCCAGAGGCGTAGACCGCGTGATGTCCGCGGTGCTTTCGGGATGGCGGCCGCGGATGCAGTCTCGAGATATGACTGGACTCATCACCGCCAGCGGATTACTGGCCGGGCGAAGCGCGAAACCGGAGCTCCACGAAAGCCGCGTCTCTTGACGCGGACGATCGCGCTGAGATCATAGTAATCTTATTTTATGCTCGCGGAACAGGCGACGACGAAAGCCCTATTCTAGGAAAAACCAACACAGATACGTGTGGCGCGTTTCCGCGAGAAAATAGGACTTTTGGTGGGTTTGTTTAAAAATAAGATATATAATATAAGAGAAAGAAAGGCAGGGGAACTACTGCGAATTTGTTATTCAACCAACTCGATGGTTGGCGCAAGGAGAACGTGGAAGCAAACGACCCCGTAAAGAATCACGCGTTCATTTTGACTGGTTTTATTCAAAACGCAGTCACAGTCAAACTGTTTTCGCATATATTCGTTTTGCTGAAAATATAGATATTTTTTTTTTTGCATGTGTCTTAATCTTTAATAATCTGGTAGCACTCGAATTTCAAAACTTTGTAGGACATGTCACCCTTTTTTTTTCTAACTACCTCAAGTTGCTCTATATTAATATTTGATTAAAAAGTACAAAAAAATACAAAGTGTAAGCTTATTTTCTTATCGATTATCTTAAAAGCGGATGATAACATCTATAGTTTCAAACCAGCCAATTTTTGATTACTAATAAAACCTTTCAACGGAGTCCAATGACAAAAATAAAAAAAAAAATAAAAAATAAAAAAAGGAGGGGGGGGGGGGGGCAGCGCTCGAAGAAGATGAAGGGCAAGATGAAAGCCGAGACTTATAAGCAACTGCTAATGCGAAACTTCATAAAAAGTAAGCACGAGTATGCTTTGTGCTTATGCCAGCCAGTATAACATAGCAAAAAAAAAAAAGGCTATATTTTTTTTTAGTATTTGAAATTAGTAGCATACAAAGACTAGGCGGGAAATTAGCTGTTTGAGTTATGTTACACGACTGGGCTCGCACAGCTCAGGGATAATTCAAAGCGAAGACCTCACGCGATATCCAAGGAGAACGCAATAAAGCTGGAAGATTGACAACGCGTACGCGCATTGTAAGTTGGGTCGTTGAATGGACTTAAACATGAGTCATCAATTATGTCTCACTTCCGTCCTTCTTTGTCCCCTCGCTCTGGGGCAGTGGTTCTCAACCACCGAGGTTTCGCGGACCCCTCGTGGATCGGCGGAAATGATGGAGGAGCCCGTTCGTGGTGAACGGAGGGGAAAGGTATAGGTTAAATATAATAATAATTTAATAATTGGATAACACTAAGAAATAGTGTGAAGTAGACTTTTTTATGGACATAAACACTAGAAAATGCGCCCGAAAACTGAAACATTTCTTCTCGATCTGAAAAAAGACAACCTTTATTGCCAAGCTTTACGGATGAGGCAGGGCTTCGAGAACTCCTAGAATGTCTTCGCGGACCCCAAAGAATCTGCAGACCCCCATTTGAGAACCACTGCCCTAGGGTTACCATGTCTATCCTTAACCAGCTCGTCCTGGCTACTTGCTTTAACTTCGATTGCTTTCTTATTCGCGACTCCAGCGACCTATAGGGGAAGCCACTATGGGGCAAATATGGCGGTCGAATCCAGGTCGTGCCGTGCCATGTGCCAGCTCAACGCAGAACGCTGGGGCAGCAGCAAGTAAGCCTTGGACTCAAAATTGGTTCCCCCGCGTTTTATCTTCCACGTTTCGAACCTGCGGCGATGTGTTGGGGTAAGCGAACTTCCAAGGGCTTGACTTTCTTCGAGAAAACGAGAAAAGGACTGCCCACTGTCCTTCCACGGTGCTGATGAACGTTGAGAGACGCAGAATGTCTGGCTCACACGGTTACGTAGGTCGCGGGCAGAGCAGCCTAGGTCACAAGGCGATACTACGGTTACGACACAGTCACCGGTGGAGCTGTTCTGTCGCGCAAACCACCGACAACATGGAAACACGGAAGCCAGAAGAAACGAGCAGAAATCGCGAAAGGACCTCGTCCAAAAAAAGTTCTATGTTTTCCAGCTAGGTGCCGTTCGTTTTACTGGAGTCACGAATTGCTTCAGCTACGGTGCCCGCATTCCACACCGTGAAACGCCTAGTTCTCGGCTTTATATTAGAACCATATCAGAGTTTTCTCTGCTGCTTAGATTAATGAAGTTACAGTAGAGACAAACAGTTCACCGAGTGTTAGTGACAGACTGGGAAGGCGACAATTGAGGAGTTAACACCTTCCGAGAATGCACAGTCTACGTAAACTTCAAAACAAAATCTGACCGTCTCGATACAGTGACCTAAGCGAAGGCGTTCTCGAAGTCTTAACACATCGTATGCCCAGCCTTTTCCATCCGAGTTCGCCTACACGCCTTCATCTTGGCACAGCAGCAACTCGCGCAAACAACGCCACAAAGAAGCGTGTCCCCGACACATCGCTATTACGAAAAGAACAACAAAGAAATCCCTCGAGCGAGCAAGAAACAATGAACGCTGCGAGCAGCGAACAAATCTTCTTTCATTCTCCGAGCTGCAAGGTGTTCCCGCATTTTCCGCACCTCGCCAGACGAAACAAAGGCGACGCGAACCTTCCACATCTCTCGTACCAACGAAAATCACAACAAAAAAAAGCTCGCAACCAGCAGCTCGAAGGCAACGGGGGTGAGCTCAGTTGCAAGGAAGACGACGTGTTCCGGCATCAAACGAGCAGCGGCAACACCTGCCCCCGTACAAGCTCACCGGACAACGGGGCAAGTATAAAGTGGCAGCCATGCCTGAGGCATAATTAACTCATCGCGAGCAACACATACTCGGCACCGACGCAAGATCGCGGAACAGGAGACGCGCCTTGCTTCTTTCCTGCTCGTAGAACGGAGGCTGGTGTGCCCACATTTAGGAGTGTTTACGGCTGCTCGATCGGGGAGTCACGTGGCTTACGGGTCGCGTTTGCAGTGCGAGTCTCGATGAGGCGACAAAATTATTGAAAACGAGCGTGTTGACAACTGCTTTACTATGCTCTGTTGCAGGTGAATGAAAGCAGGACATGCGCTCCTCGCGCGAAGACCTCGAATCTTTCAACGTAGCAAAGCGAACATCCTATACTCCGTGTCACTAGTTGCGTGCAGTAGAGGAGAAGGCAACGCAAGGCGAGGGGAGAAATGGCAAGCACTAGAAAGGCTGGGGACGAGGAGAAAAGCTTCCTCTCTTCTCTAACGTTCCTAGTGCTCTTCCCTTCTCCCTTCGCCCTCCTCTCCCATCCCGCCTTTATAGGGCTTGCCCTTTCACTCTTCGCCTGGCGTTGCCTTCGCCTGCACTGCACACAACTAGTGACACGAGGCAAGGAGGGACTCGCCCTTTCCGGTGTTCGCTCTGCTAAGTGGCAGGAGATCAGCGCTTCGCGGGAGGACCACCTGTAACAAAGTAGAGAGAATACATCTTGCTTCGTAAAAATCCAATATATTTGGAGCCGACAGCTTTTGCGTAGTTAGAACGGCTGGACACGCGCAACCTCGGGGTTTTTCCCCTTGAATTAGAAGAGGCGGCTGCCACAGTCTATCGTCCAGGGCAGACTTCGAGACGGAGGGGACAGCCGTCTCTGCTATATTGATAGATCCGGTATCTCCGTGCGCCGGCGGCAGCGCCCTCCCTCGGCGAAGCGCGGCAGGAAGGACAGCGTGACGCGCGAACGTTCTCTCGGATGCGGTTTGTGCACGCCGACAGGAGAGGATTAGGTGCTGAAAACGTGCTGTCTAATGTAATCGAGCGGAGTAAAATATTATATTCCCCAAGAAATGTATTTGATGTTAGTCGTCAATCTTCGCCAGCTTATTTTCTCGTCACTCGACAGCGCAACGCATGCGTACTTGCGACCATTCTGTTCCGTAGGCATCCGTCATGAAATTGTAAATGCAACCCGTGGCATAGATTGGCTATACAATATAATAGAGGAAAGGTCTCATACATTCCCGCCGTTTTGGAACGGCGGGGCATAGACCGGAACATCGGTGGTCCCTCTTGGTGTTTCTGATAGGCCCATATCGCTGGCGACGCATTAATATACACGAAGAAGCAAGTGCAGATAACTTTTATAGCTTACCTCGTTCGTCTCTAGCTTGCTTTGCAGAGAAGCACCGTTTCTAGCCTGCTTTTTAAAAAAAGAACATTAAAATAAATTATGTTGAGAGACACCCGCACAACTTCAACTGATCGCTGGCAAAACGAACACGCTAACCTACCGTCAGTTTTCTTGTTGCATTTTTCTGTCGCTTTCTTTTTTTTTTCTTTGGGAAGTACGAATGTCAGCGCTCAGGATTTGCCGCGTTCTGATCATGTCTTTAGCTCCCTGCTACGTGGTTTGTATTGCTGCCTCTCTCCAGTCAAGGCCCTCTAGTGGAATGTCCCGGCAACGACGCACCTGGCGGTACCCGGAGATTGTATAACCGGTGCCTTGGTGCCGACCTGCCTTGGGCGCCTACTTCCTGGGCTACTTTTTTGTTGTTTGCTGTTTGCTGGGTTCCGGCGAAGCGGCGGCTGCAAATAGAATCTTCCTCGGGCACAGCGTGAAAAATGGAGCAGCGCTAAAGCAACGAGACACACACATACACACAACAAAAAGGAATGACGCTTGATGGTTAGAAGAGGTGAGTGCCGCGTGCCTGGAAACGGACGAAATGAAGGCAGGAGGGGAAAACAAAAGGGGAAAAATGAGGACGGTGGCTGAATGGCCCGGGAGCGGTGGAAAGATGGCGGGAAAGCTGTTGCGTGGTCGCAGTCCATTCGAAGGCGGCACGCGAAGACGCTACAATGATGGAAAGTTGGCGAAGACGTCGAGAGAGAGCGCGCGATGAGCGATGGCCGGTGATGGCGAAAGGCAAAAGGAGCAACGAAAATTTGCGTGACGGATGGCAACCTGAAGGATTAGTCTAAGCAAGAACATAAAAAAAAAAAAAAAAAACGGCTTCTTCATTGTGAGATCGGCTGTTGGTGTTTTGGGGAGCAGATTAAGATAGATGAAGTACTAGCGATAAACTAAACGATCACTGCGCGCTGAGAACTTGGAAAGGTGGCTAGCTCATACAGGCTTCAGAGTGGTGGTCGACGCTTTGGTAAGAGGCTTAGCTTCTTCACGGTGGCAGATTATGATTGGTTGGTATGCAGTGGACATAAAATAGATGGTGGGTGAGTGAAAGGGTGAGACACGAGGAATGGACAAGCGGGATTCTGTGAAACATGGAATAAGCAGGAAACAATTAAACTTTAAATCTAAGGTTGACTTCCAATCAACGTGACTTTTAGTTGTTTGTTTAAGTATGGCCTGGTCACCTAGGACAAAAGAAAACAACAAATTACCCCCCCCCCCCAAAAAAAAAAAAAAAAAAAAAGAAAATGTAGCAATGTGCGCCTGCGCCTTACCGAACGCAAGAAACTACCGCGTCCCATATTTTTTTCTTCCTCTCGAGATGCCATTTAATACCGAGTCAAGCACAACGTTTGCTGCTCTGCCTTTTTAAAGAACTGAAATTTCTCGAAGAATCTTCCGCGAAATAGAATTCAGGTGAAATATGCGCCCACGCGCTTGTTGGGGTACCGTTCGCGGCAAGTGTTGGCCCCAATCGATGTGGCGTGTTCCAACTCGTACTGTTTGCGTCTCGTTGCTTTCAACGCAGGCGCCTTTTCGAGGCTGTCCGCTCTTTTCCTAGGTAATGTGTTACATCGTTTATTTACGCTTTCGGTGTGATGTACGATTGCTCGCGTTACGGCCAAAAGACGTTGTGAAGAGGCGCCTGTTTTTACGCCAAAATGCAGGGAGCGATTTTTTTTTTTTTTACGTAGTGATTTGGCCAGCATTTCTTATTCGGAACAGGAAGTCTTCTAAGATAAAACTAAAATATCAGTAAAAAAAAGAAAGGTAGGTTGTGTTTCTTTTCGACACGAGTTTTCGAGTGCAACGCATTTCCAGGAAGGCATAACGGCTGGAACGCTAGTGATAAATCGGTCGACCACAAATTCTCCGCCAGAACGAAGCAGCGTGTCTGACTTGAACCGCCTGGTCTAAACCAAAAGCAATTCGAAACCCCCGCCCTCCCCCGTTCTAAAAAATAAATAAATAAATAAATAAAACACGAGAAACTGACGGTGAGAAATTGAAGGATGCCGGTTGGACTGGAGGAATATCGAAAGGACTGTCTGCAAAAGCCATTTGTTACCCTACTGGCGTTGACGTAGAGCCGGAAACTATACAAGTTTGATAGGAGGGAAGAAAAAAAAATATAAAGAGAATAGTTGTAAATTTTAAGTCAATAATTTGGTGGGGTTAGTCGCCGCTCGGAGCTGGTTTCTGGAATGTGGTTTTCGATTATGTGGCTTGTGAATTATATTCAAACAGTTTCCACTTTACTAAACGAGCGCGCACTAAGATACGCGACAATGTTCGGGAAAACACGGGCACGTTATCTGGTATTTTTTAGTCTGCTTTGAAATATATATAGATATCCTCAATTATTCGCTCTTTCTAAATGTGCGCGTTTCTTGGTTTCTTTTTTATTTTGCTTTTGTTTCGAACCTAACAGTGTCAAAAGATTAGATACCATATTTTTTAGCGTTTTTTTTTTATTGTTGTGTAAGAATTTGTAAAACTGCTGGCAAATACGCCTTTGTTTTATGGGAATTCGTTGGCAAACCCCGTATCAACGAAAATAGAGGCAATACAATTATTAAAAATAATGTTCTTTGACTTACGTGACACGACTTTGAGCCCGGGTAGTATAACTTCCGGTCAAGGAACAATGCAATAACAGAATGAAAACCTCGAAGAACTCAAGACTGTTATGTATAAAAATGCGGCAAATCCGAACACATTAAATTTTTATTTACATTTTTCACATATTATACAGGCGACCCGAGAAATACTAAGAGATAATTGAATAATTATCGATTTTCCAGTTTTGTAAAACGATGACAGTGGTAAAATTGAAGAGGGTTGTCAGAGATGTTTGTCAAGATGTATAAAATGTAAAGACCACCAGAATCAAAAGTGTACATTACCTCGGTAAGCCAATTAAGACCCAAAACCTGTCGAGTTAGTTTTCTACAGAAATACTTTAAAGGCAAGATAAACATTCTACGTAACGGGAATAAATTTAATATGCATAATTATCTGTCAGTAAAGACGACTAAAAGTGAGTTCAGTTTTACGAAGAAAGAAATAAGAACATAAAAGCCCAAGACGGCTACTAATTTACGAGTAAACTTTTCTCTCGTGCGACACGGAAGATTGCACGCAATAATAACCTGTTTTTTCTTATGCCGGGGGTCAGCTTCTACATTATACAAAATCCAGTCTGCATATAAAATCGAAAGCGAGTCACTGCGAGAATCATGCTTCGAGTGCCGCTTCGCAGTGAACTTCAGGAGGAAACTTGGCACGCGACATTTGAACCGCAAATATTACGCTGACTCGTGTTTGCCGATTGTCGTTTGTGCAATGTACGAGCTGTGTGATCCCGGCTTTACGGTCCACCGAAAACAAACACGCCTTTATGGCATCATCCCCATATGACGTCAACGCAGCTTTGAAAACCCTGGGAGACGTTGTGCAGCGTGCTCGAACTGCCGAGTGGCTCTTCCCTGCAATGGGGAAACGTACGCGCACCCTCTGCTTGTTGGATGACGAAAAGCATGGCAGGGCCAACGTCCGCAGTTGCATTCAAAGCAGAGACGTTGAAAAGAAAAGACGAAGAAAAAAAAAATCCCTCTTTGCCCCCTAGTTTGAGTCGGGAAAACACGTATTGCGGACAGAGTGACAGAAAGATGCAAACTGGCGGCATCTCTCTCCCCGAGCTTTTGCGCAAACTTCGTTAGGAGCCGACACGAATTCCATCTCCGAGTAGACTAGAGCTGTTCGCTGCTTCGTTCTCGGTACTTTATTTCGTTCCCATTTCAGAGCCCCCCGCCAGCGCTCGTTTCAGAAAAGGGTGCCTCCGTCGTGCACAAGGTAATCCCGTACTCCAAACAAACCCGCTCGCTAAAAAAAAAAAAAAAAAAGGAAAAAAAGAAAGAGAAAAATGGGAGCATAATATTGGTGGAATTGGAGGATTTATTTAGGCTCTCGGCACCGAAATTCTCTCACGGCAGCTGCTGTGCGTACGCGGCTCGTGCAGGTTTTGTTTGACGCATGTGCCGCGAGGATCCCTGACAAAAACGCGCGAGAGGCTTCAGCGAGACAATTTTCTGCCTGTCGGGAAACAGAAGGGGATCAAGGGTGGTGGGCGGTTTCCTTTCCGGGAAGGCACTGGGGCCTCCTCCGGCGCTTTCCTGACAGCGGGAGAACGTGGTTGTCGTCCCAAGTATGCCAAAGAGGCACACCGGCAATGGGATTTAATTCGGTATATTTTACATTCGAAAAAGAAAAAAAGTATTCGTAATCCTCGATTTTTGCGGTGTGCTTTCGTGGAAAGAAATTCGAGGCTTTAGTTTGGTGCGGGAGTTGTAAATGGAACAACCATCTTCGACGAAACATTTTCGTCGTACGGACGATAAAGATTTCAGTTGGTTGTAGGCAGCCTGGATGTTAATGAGCATCCTAAACTAAGCACTATTAATTAACTGAGAAGAACCGGCAGCCATCCAATCGCGTCACTACATTGAATCAATCATGCATGCTTGTTTTCGCCTTCTTATTTTTATTCCTTTTTTATATGTTTTGTATTTACGAGGTATTCATATTACACTCCCTTCAACGTTTGGTTTGACCGACGCCGACGCTACAACGCGACGGAGACCAAGTCAAGCGGCTCCAAAAATGCATCATCCCGGATCTAGTCGCCTTTTTACGTTCGTTTTCACCGGCACAAAGGCGATGATCACCATGACGAAGCATCTTTGATGCCGCTTGTTTGGCCTCGCTGAATCGGTGCGTCAACTGGGGTTAAAGTAAAACGGAGTATGCTATCTATATAACTGCCTGTGTACTACGCAAAAAACAACAACAACAATAACAACAACAACAGAATGTCAAAATTATTTGTTTTCTTCTACTCTCTCATAAAAAAAAAAAAAAATGTCACAATCAGGGCCACATTCTTCCTTAATTTGAAGCCTGTAAGATATAAAAGAGATAAAGACAGAAGCTGATCGCGAGAAATAGGAACACAGTTCCCGCGATCTCGGGGCCTTTGAAAGTATAATGTAATCAGGGGAAGCTCCGCAAAGCCGCAGCCGTGCGAGATACTGAGCGCGTATCAGCGACAAAGAGTGAGTAAGCGATGAAAGGAAAACAAAAAAAAAAACTGGAACGGTAGGAGACGACAGTAAGAAAGCGAGTAGTAATTTATTCTGCATCCCATTAACTTTCACACGGCCCTTTCAATCCAGAAAGGCGCTTTGTTTGGCTACACTGTTTTCGGGCAGAAGAGCTTTGCCGGAAGGGCACCCGAGCATTCCACGGTTGTGCACACGAACACGAACTCCGGGAAGAAGCCACAAACTCGGGAAGCTCCGAGACGGTTCGCGACAGGCAACGAACGATTAAAACACCTGGTGTGGTTCCTACACAGAAAACGTAGCTTAATCTACTTGGAAACATGGCACCGCACCTGCTTTCCCGTAGAACGGGAAACTGCAGCTTCCTAAGAAGCTTCCCACGACGGATGAAAAAGAAACATACAGTGCAGTCAGAAGAACTGACCTGGAAACCTGACTACAATTCGATCGCAGATTTACAAATTTGGAACTCTTCGTTGACCGGAAAAATCGGCTTTCTCATCTGTTTCCTTTTTTTTTTTGGGGGGGGGGGGGGCAGGGGGGGGGGGGGGGGGAAGGGGATAGTGAAATAGCAGCACTTGTTTTATAAAAAACAACAGTCGACGAATATTGGAATGAGTCCGTGTTTTTCGACGAAAACAAATCAGATTATGAGCTACGTCCGAGTGGTGAGCAGATGAAACGGTGTGCTCAGTGACCCGTTACAAATTTAATTCCGGGACAAAGAAGGTTTCATGCCATTGTAATTTGTTGGGCGCTCTCCCCAAGTGATTTAATGTCGAATTTTTTTTTTTTTTTTGATGATACGTCTGTGCATTTTAAAGTCGCAGACAGACCTGTTTTCGCGGAAGCTTTAATCGCTCGATTGTAATGGACTTTCAAGACGGGCTTTGTTCTTGGCTCTTGAACCATTGTGCAAGGGGAATTTGAAAGACTGGCTCTGCGCTACTCAGCGCCCCACGCCATTCAGAAGATGACTCAGTATTGAAACGCATTAGGCTCGCTTCGTGAATAGTGAGAATTGCCCTATCTGCCCCATTGCAGGGCTTTTTGAATCTGACGTCAGTTCCGTTCCAGCGTGTTTTGAAAACTACGAAACGTAACGTCAATAAGCCGTATGCGGCCCTGCCGACGACACCATCCGGTTTGTTCTCCTATTTGTTTCCACGTGCACAATTCTTCATTAGCCTTTGGTGTCGGCAAAACGAAGAAGCAGGCGGACTGCTCCGTTGGTGACAGAACAAAAGAAGTACGTTCGGAAGCAATATGTGGGACGCTTAAACCCCAGCATACTGATTTTTTTTTCTTTCCTTTTCGGTGCCACCAGGAGCCATTTTGTCCGGAGCCATTTTGGCTGCCGACCAGCCAACCTCTCGAGCACCGGCTTGCCTTAATTTCGAATGAACACCGGTATGTATAAAAATTGAGAACCAGCAGATGCTCTTTTATGCTCCCGACTACACTAGCTTGCGCAGACGATCTCGGCGCAAACAAGCGGGGCCGATCTGAAAAACGCTGCCTACGCACGTAGCGAGCCTTGGACGAAAGCAGACGGATGCCGCCCAAATAAGTCCTGGTGGAAATTTTGATCTGGAAGCAGCGGTTCTACTTCCCGTGAGTAGTTCGCGTTTAATATTTTGGATACCTTCCGAAATGTGTCTTTTTTTCCTTTCAACGATTCTTGATTGGCGAGCTTTTGACTTCAAATGCAGTAGCAATCCGATTAATACCGTCGATGACAGAAATCAAGAATTAGGATTAAGGTCGCGTTTGGAAGGACTATATCTATGCTTACTGTGTTGGCTGCTCTTTGAAAGTCGTCCCAGCGGCATCCGACGAGTCGACGAGCCGACTATTCGACTGCCGGGTTTCTTTAGTCTGTAATAATGAAGAAAACGCATAAACTTTGAGTAGCACGTAATGTTCCTTTATATTGCCGACCACTTCAAGTGGCGCGGTTCGTTTTCTTTGAAAAATATTTAAGAGAGTAAGAAAATGCTGCCTCCACGCGTGGAAAATGATTTGGAAAAAATAAAGTTCACCACTATCAGTCTTGACTAAATTTTGAGCCGGCTAGTCGCATGAAAACTATCCTTTTTAAGAATCGGGTAAAATTTTGAAGCCCACCGTGATTGTGAAGCCGCTACATGGCGACAATGCGAACCACTAAGAAATAATAATAAAAAAAGAAACAGAAATTCGAAAACCGAAATGAGGCAAGACACTGAAACATTGTGTTCTCCAGAGTTAAAATAGATCTTCAATTGTTCTTCGATTTCTGTTTCCAGGCTTCCTATTTGTTTGTTCAAGTTCAACGTGGAACATAGTACACTTCTGTAAGTCTAGAAAAGAATAATTTTTTAATGTAGGAATCAATTCGGAGGGTAGCCCCTGTTTGTTGAAAATTTTACCTTTTGGTTGCTTTGAGCATTTTGCTTCGGAGTAAAGTAACAAAGGTTCGAACGTGAACCTTTTTCATAGGGTTTTGTGGTTGGAGAACGCTTTCTTTAATTTGATCATTTAACCCATCCAGGCAAATCTCTGTCGAAGATGTTTACCTTCAAGGCTGGAACGTGAACTAACGCCTAGACTACTTTGAACAACTCTGCGCTGACGCCTGACGTGCAAGCGTCAAAACACAAGAAAAAACCTTGTTCTTGTTCCGCCAAATCTTAAGCATCACCGGCGCTTGGGTGAGAACTTGGGGATCCCTTCTCTACAATCCGTTTCCTGTTTTTTTTTCTCTCTATTTTTTAAAATGATTTAAATGGGAATGTCAGCGCGTAACAAAAAAATAATGAAACGTAATACAAATATAATCGACGCATTACTATACATTTGTTATAAGATCCACGCATCTGTTCCTATCAATAAAGAAAACTTAAAAACACATTGTTTTTCATTTTAGGTTATTTTATGCTTGAGTCACACTGAACATACTTCGCTCGAAACAAACCGGCTACCGCTGAAGACATGACGACATGATTATCTGCGTAGACGACTCATGCATGTTCGAAGCAAGTTTTTGCTTGATACATATCTGTACTTCGAACATTTATGAGATTATTTTTTTCATGCCGAAAGAAACAGGACCGTCATGCAAGCAACAAACTCACATCAGACACTATCTTCAATCTGACTTTTGTAAGGTATCTTGGCAATGTGACCGCAGTTTTTAGCGTGAAAGTTTCAAGCCTTCACGCCAGCGGAACCAATCAAATGCAAGAATCAAAGAGAGCTCTCGCAGGATAACATTGCTCGTAGTGATGACCTTCGAGCACGACACAACTGCCGTGCTTCGAAAAAAATAAAAAAAAATAAAAAGCGTTCAATATTCAGGTTTAAAAATGGCGGAGACACAAAAGAAGAGAAACATTCGCAATAATGGCGAACACGGGGTCTGCACGCGGCGGCTCCACGGCCGGAATTGAAGAAAAGTGTCCCCGCTAGAGTGTCGGGGAAGTAGGCGCATCTCCCGGCGGAATTTCGCGTACGCACCGGCGGCGCTCACGCAAGAACGCGCGCGCGCCCGATTTGAATTGCAAACGACGCAATATCCAACAACTCCCCGGCCGCATTTGCCCTTCCGCGCTCCTGCGTCATAACGGCGAGGAAGGACGGGAAGGAATAGAGAAAGAGCGGACCGTCGGCTAGTCTATGCTGCATTGTTTCTGTTATACCCCAAATCCCTCGTGCACCTTTCTATCCTTTCTTTTTCTTTTTTTTTCCGCGCTGCTTGTATTTTTTTTTTCCTGTTAAGTATGCGTATTTCTAGAGTATTCCCTTAGCGACGACATGAGCCCTCTGGCGCTTGGAGAACCCGTCGTACCGGTGAGCGGCTCTAATTGGTGGGCGTGCACCGACTGCTGCAGTCACGCTGTTTATACATCCTACAAAGGTCACGGAGCTGGCTGCATGCACTGTGAGAGCATTATCTGGTGGCACGCCTAAACATTTTGGAACTATGTTTGTTTCATACATCCTGGAACATGTTGGCGAACAGTTTTTGTGTCACCAATATGTCAGGATCGTTATGCAAGAAAGAAGCACGCCCCAGACATTGTCTCCAGACTGTTTTAGAGCGCAGCTCTTAGGGGCCCGTTCCCGGCTTGAGCGGCGTCGCCGTCGGCGTCGGCGTCGCCGTCGGCGTAACCAAGGTCATCCTAAGGTCACGTGACCCCCAAGGTCACGTGACCCCTCCCAAGGTCATCTCAAGGTCACGTGACCCCACGTGACCCCCTGAAGGTCACGTGACCCCTCGAGGTCACGTGACCCCTTCCAAGGTCATCTCAAGGTCACGTGACCCCAAGATGACCCCACGTGACCCTTTGAAGGTCACGTGACCCCTCTGAGGTCACGCGACCCCCGAGGTCACGTGGTCGCCTCCCCAAGGTCACGTGACCCCCAAGGTCACGTGACCCCTTCCAAGGTCATCTAAAGGTCACGTGACCCCACGTGACCCCCAGGTCACGTGACCCCTCTGAGGTCACGTGACCCCTCTGAGGTCACGTGACCCCCCGAGGTCACGTGACCCCTCCAGGTCACGTGACCCGCAAGGTCACGTGGGGGTCACCTTTGGGGTCACGTGGCCTTGAGGTCACCCCCAGGTCACGCCTCCCCGAGGTCACGTGACCCCCTCCCCGAAGTCACGTGACACCCCCCCCCCGGAGCATATTAAAGAATGAGGGGAGGAGGAGGAGAAGGGGGAGGGGTCTACCCTCCCCTCAGTACCCTTCACTCCTCCTCCTCAAGAGCTGCGCTCCAATTCGGCGTTACAGGGATTTGTAAACGGCTTTCACTTTTTTGTATGGTGTATTTCCGGGGGACCTACGCCGGTGTGGCTTAAGTTACTCGAGCTCCTTTCTGTTGTCTGGTTTTTCATGCTGGTCGTATACTGGCACTTAGGGAATGCGTTGTACTGGCGACTGGTTTCAATGGGCAATATGCGGTATAGCAACACCCCTAGCGGATCGGGTGCACTTCGGGAGCAGGAAACTGTTAGTGGAAAGTTTCGGTTTCGCTTCCATGGGCTGTGCATCTGTCGTAGCTGGTATCGTTTCCGCATTGCCATAGCTCGCGTCGTCGTGGATTTCTCCACACTTACGGGCGATGCCGCAAGTACCTTTTACTTCTCGTCGCTACATATCAGACAGCGAATAACGAAGTGATTACGATTTTGCCGGCACGGAGAGCGAGCGAAACGCCGCAACGGCGAAGTCAGGTGAATGACAGGCTGAAATTGAGCTAGATTGTGCATAATGCGAAAGTAAACGGTCAGCTGATGAAGAAAAGTATAAAGTCTTAGTTGATAGTCAGCGGTTTCTCTGTCTATGTTTCTCCCTGTCTGTGTTTTGTCCCTGTCGTTCTAGCTGGCAGTTTACTTTTGCAAGTCAGGTTTTGCAGATCGACGTACGCTGAACGCCTTGCGAGCTCACTGCGTGCATTTGTTGGCAAACCTGGAGAACAGCCCCTGAGACTAATGCTCTGGTTTTATAATACCATCGTTCCCGCGGCCAATTTGTTCACATCGACGTAGCAAGAGCTGCATGTTTGAGCTTTAACACATTCTCGTACAGCGAAGTTCGTGTTTGCGAGATTGTGAAGAAAGGGTGTTATTATACTGTAGTACTATAGTCTCAGCGGCTGTTCTCGACGTTTCAGTCAAATACAGGCAGTGAGCTGGCCCGGCGTTTGCTGTAGGTCGATCTGCGTTCCTTTGACTTCGCCTTTGCGACGTTTTTGTTCGCTCCCCGTGCCAGCAAAATTATAATTGTTTCGTTATTCCCTATACCCTATATCTGATATATGGAGACGAGAAGAAAAGGTGTACTTACTGCATCGTGCCTAAGTGCGGAGCAATTCGCAGACGGCAAATGAGCAACTAGGCGAAACCGAAACAACCCGTTGACAGTCTCCTGCTCCCAAAGTGCACATGAACCGCTAGGGGCGCCGCTATTTTGCGCATTGCCCATTGAGAGATGTGCGTTAACGCCACCCGACGCCAATTGTGGAGATGCTTTTTTTAAATTACTTTAGCTTTGAAAATCAGTTTTTGCGGTGAAAAATGAAGTTTTATTATGTAGAAAGGAGTTGCAATAGACCCTTTCCGAAAGTCAGTCTACCCACCTTGTGCAGAGCCAGACCCGACGCTCTAATGGCGGAACTACACTGTTTCTCCGCACCAGGAAAATCGAACGTCTTCGAAAGCATAGAGCAGAAAAAGGAAAAGATGTCGGTCGTTTCACGTCGCCTTCGATGCACGAAATCGATGGTGCTTGATTTAGCCGCGCATGATCTCCAATCACCGCCATTAGAGCGGCAATATTGGAGCTTTTCGGACTGCCACAAGAGGACTCTGACTTTTGAAAAGGGTCTATTACCAATGGGACCTCGTAGGTACAGCGACGGCGGCACATGCCACCATCGTTACACATTCCTCCTCTTGTTTTACAGTCCGTTCGCCACTAATTCCGAGAGCGGTAGATGGTATACAACCCGATGTAGCCAATCAAGCAGCGGCAAAAGTGCTTCATCATGACGCTCGTAGAATTTGTGTCTTTGTCATTGTCGGTTAAACCTATCACGCAGAGCGTTAATTGCGCCGTGATCTTGGGCCTATTTTCTTGCGTGACTGGCTTAACCGATGACAGAAACATAAAACAAAACAATCAGTGCGGCGATGACGCACTTCGGGCGCTGCCTGCTTTCTTCAGCTCGGAGTGTCGGCTGTGGTAGGCCCTAGTCGAAAACGGTGCGTGTGTGGCATTGGCCTATCGTTTTCTGGTGAGACTTGCGGGTTTGTGATGCTCTATGTACCCATCCGTTCTATATGTGTGCTGGTGCGACCGTGTTACAAATGAGATGCTTCTTTTTGTTTCACCTTGCTTTGGTTTTCCTAATTTTTACATCCCTTTCATACTACCATAATTTTTGTCTTGCGTTTCACCCTGAAGTGATGAAGTAGTCGGTGCCATTGTTAAGTTTGCCAAACTCTTCGCAAACTTGTATTGTAAATTTGGTTTCTCTTGAAAATTTGCGCCGAAACCAAACAAAATAATGCGTCCGAAGACTCGAAGATGAAGGGAAGAAACGGTTTGGACTGCACAGGCGAGCAGGCTGATGGACGTATAAACACCGCGCGACACTATTAGTGCGAACACAAAGCCGGTGCTTTTTCACATTCGTCGTCAAAACTACTCACTTGAGAAGTTTTGACGGCAATCCTTCAATACCAAGAGGAAAGCAGGGAAAACTCGTGATGGCTCGTTCCCTCTAAAGGTAATGAGAAGGTACAATGCATTGGCTGTTTATTTGGACCGGTAAATAAGTTCGTCGCGTAAACATTACTTGCGCCGCTTTCCGTTGGCAATAGTTTGCTCGTTTTGCTTGTTTTCATTTTAAATTGTGAGGGGACGTATATATGTTAATTATTTTCTATCGCCTAGAAGCTCAAATAAAAAACTACAAACTTTGGTTTACTGTTTTTTTTTTTTTTTGTATAAAACTGAAAATAAAGGATGACGTGCCAGGTATTTTTGCGGACTAGGTTTTTTTTGTATGTTTAAGATTACATTATTTTAAAACAATAACCTCGTTTTGAACGTAGCACTCACACGTAATTCAACGCCACCTAAAAAAACCAAAGTATATGTAATGGCCACATCTTCCTCCGCGTGACGTCGCCACAATCGGATGGCACGAGTTCTGCAATTGGACCCGAGCCCGACGCCGAGGGTCCTTCGACCCGTTCATTGGACGCGAGGTTGAGCCGACCGATGACGCTGCACTCGTATTCAATCTGCGTCTGTGATCGGTCTGCCTGTCATGACGTCAAAATGAAAATGCTCGGGCTTCGATTATTTGACGTGGTGATTACTTTGCTGAGCATTTTTAGCGCTTTTCTTTCTGATTATAAACAGTGTATTTCCAGGTGAGGATCCCGATTGTGATAAGATTTCTTTTGATATTACGCGTCAATTATCCGCATTCTGTAGGCGCACTGTTACGTGCAAATGCCAAGTGGGTCTCAACTAAACACCGCACCTTGTCAAACTTGAACAGGCACGGCCCCCGACTTCTTTCGCATGTTTATCGGGCAGACGCACTCACCAAAACCTGCGCCATAAAAACAGCCTGCGCTCTTTAATATACGACTAGACTCTCGCGCAGCTTCAGACTTCTTCCTGCTTGGTACTGCTTAGGTGTCAGTCGAAGGACGTCTCTATTACTATCTTGCATCAACTTGCCTGGCGAGCCCGTGAACAAACCCAACTCATATAAAAAAACAAAAAACAAAAAAACACACGTTCTACCTGCATTTTCCTAGGTAAAGACTAGCGCGAGATAGGAGTACTGCAAACAAATACACCGAAAAAAAAAAAGAAGAAAAGCGTGTGTCAGGTCAAACTGGCGTTTCATACCACGCTTCCGACACCGGAAGTCTAAAGCCCGGAGATGGTACTGCAGCGAAAATACGCACCAGAGCAGCGGAAATTGGTTTCCTCAAGTCGTTAAAAAGCCATCAGCTTTACGCACTGACTCCAAGCGCCGGGCAGCAGAATGTCGGTAAAAAACACACACACACACACACACACACACACCTCTTTTACAATACAAGAAACGAAAAGTAAAATAAAATGAGGCCACATTTTTATTTGGTTCGTCATCTGGAACCGGATCAAATATTAGGGAAATGACGGGCGTCCCACGTGTAATTGTAATATGAGCGACGATGGCCATGAACCAACACCAAAAATATATATATAAAAAAACAAAAAACAAAGAAAGTCCCGATGATTGGAAATAGGACAGTTTAGCGAGTCCTTTTCTATTTCCTTCGACCGAACTGCGAAGCCCATAAAACAAAAAGAAAAGCTCTAGTTTTTTTTTTTTTAACCTGGACAAATTTCGCAACGATGTCGATTACTTGGATATGGTGAGTGAAATGTCATCTTCCTGGCGTACTGTTAGATAGGTAGGCGCTGGGATAATAATCGAATTTTCTCGCACCACCTCGGCTTTGGTGAATATATCTTCAGCTAAAATGCATAACTGGCCGCGTAATATAAGAAGTACTGTACACATGTGAACAATATTAATGCGGTGCTTATAGAAAAAAAAATGAATAGCATTAGGAAAATACGGAAAGCCTACAGGGCAGAAAAAGGAACGATCTTGATGCGTGTTACCTCTGAAAAAACAAAAAACAAAAAAACCTTTAGTGTAATATTTGTTCAATTTACACGAAGCGTTTTTTTGTTTGTTTGTTTAAGCTCTGTATTGGTGATTAAAGAGGTTTAAATGTCAAATGTACCTTCTTTTATAGATACGGGTACGTTAATAAGTAATTTATTTGCAAAAAAACATTCTGCAGCGCCGAAGCATTACGGCAGGTGCAGCTTATTACTGATGAAAAAAATTCGTTTGTGAAACACGAAAAGGTGACAAATCATTAAAAGCGGTTCATTAAACAAAATATCAAGTAAAGACAAGCGAGTTAAAAATTAAAATCCCTTCCTAAATAAAGGGATCCCATAAGATTGCTTATCAAGCTAGACAATCGTAAAGAGAATATTGCTTAGATAGATTCTACCGAAACAGCAAATAAATACAGCACATCCCAGGCCCGCGTAGCCCGTGACATGGGTAGCGCGAAGATGAACATGTGAGATTTCGTTTCATTACACTATTTTTTTATCACCGTATTTTATCACCGTATCACCGTACCAGGTTCTCGTGCCATCGCCTAACGCCCGCAATTCATCTCTGACAGCAAGCTGAGCCAAAGCTAATTGACAAAAACGGCGACGACGAAACAGGCGTTCCTTACAGAAAACGAAAAAAGGAAAACAAAGAGACAGAAAATAAAATAAAAAAGAGCATCCCGCTATACCTGCAGTCTAGTCTCGAGAAAAAAATTCAAGTCACGCTTCGAAGATTCGAGTGGCGAAAACCCTTCCGCGAAGAAGTCAGACCGGCGGCCAGAACAGCACAACAAAAGGAGGCATCGACAGCCGCAACCCGGCAGTGGCGTGTTTCGGAAACTCCTGCTCTGGAAAACACCGAAAGGGGAATCGAATGGCGTCGTGCACGCAAAGAAAACGACGAGATGCACTCGGAAATTAGCGTGAGTGGGACGTGTAGGCTTGATATCCTGCTCTAGAAAGGCGGATCGCTTTTCTCTTTTAGTCCGCAACGTGTAATGAGGACCCCGGATAGTGTATGCCGTACAGGTATGTTGCCTGGAATGCGTCTTCGACTGGTAACGTTTACCGCGTCTGAAAAAAGTTATCCCTTTTGTTCCGCTTGATGACGTCATAGAAATGTCATGCTGTCGCCGGTGGCCATCCTGGCGCTGTCACAGCAACGGTGGTAGATGTGGCAGACGCCTGTTCTGCTGCAGGTCACTCTCCGGCTTAACAGGCCACTGAAGCTATGGCAGCCAGGAGTTGGGACGCCGTGACAATAGCGACGCTCCGGTTTGCTCGTGCTTTTTACCGGAACTTTTACGACCGACCACCGGGATCGCGACATCCGGCAGCATAACTCCGGCTTTCAGATACATTTTCGGCGGCTTCGTAGAGTTTGTTTCATTCGATCAAGTACGGTTTGTTCATCTGCAGGATCTTGATTATTTTCTCGGGAGGAAGAAGAGGACGCCGAAGAGGAAGAAGAGGACGCCGAAGCGAACGGACTAGTTCCTATCGGCTCCGTCATTTATGGTTAATTTCGCAGTATTAATTTGCGCGATTCAAGGTCTTGTGTATCCCAGTGAGTTTGTGAAGTCGAGAGACGCCAACGGATAACAAAGTTCCCAAAGGTACGCCTTTTTTGCCGAAATAACAGACATTTTCCACCACCGTCGTGCGCGGGGCCGCTAGGCCTAGGTGTGCTCCACGAGCGATAGGCCTAGTCGCTGTCGCTCCTGCCGCGGCTCGCCGTTTCGGCGGCGGCCACTAAGCCCCGAGATGGAGGGGACGTCCGCTCGGGCAACGATCTTCGACTCCCAAATGTGCGTGCAAGTTCAAGGCGAAGATCTTTCACCAGAGGAATTCCACAGCGGCACTGGATGGACGCAAGTGGGGGAACGCATGTCCAGACTACGTCAACGAGACCTTGTCGCGAAGCTCGCCGGCACCGACAACCAAGTAAGCAAGAATGCGAAGGGTAACAAGAACGTTAGAGCCTCGGCCATCAAGGCAGCGAGAATGCCAGCCATGCCGCTGGAGGAAAACAAGATCGTCATCAGACCCCGTGGGGGATTGGACATTACCAAGATTGGCACCACGACCGTCGCCACGGCCATTCTCGCCGCGGCCAAGATTACGACTGAAGAGAACGCATCAGACACCATTTGCCCAAACGCGCTACAAAACATCATGGTAGTCAGCACGCCTAAGGAGGAAAACGCCGTCCGCTACGCGAGAATTCAAACGATATCCATTCAAGACAAGACCTTCGAAGTCAGCGCGTACCGCACGGCGCCGCACGACACCGTGAAGGGCATCATCCGCGGCATCCCTGTCAACGCGAGTGCCGAAGAACTCGACAGCAACATTGTAAACGACAGAAACCCACTCGCCGTAGGAGCCAAAAGAATCGGCAACACGACCACGATCATTGTAGCCTTCGGAGGACCCAAGGTACCGAACTTTGTCCGATACGGTGTCACGCTCATACCGTGCAACCTGTATAGAAAGCAAATAGACGTCTGCCACCAGTGTGGCCGGGTCGGGCATCGCAAGGACGTGTGCCCAACTCCAACCAACCGCATCTGCAGGGGCTGCGGCCAAACAAACCCAAAGGAAGACCACAAATGTACGCCCAAATGCAAACTTTGCGGAGGCGCTCACTTGACCGCCGATAGAGAAGGTAAAGCCAAATACAAGGTTCCCTACGTCGTCCGCAAGCGGCAGTGGGAGCGCCGAAAGCAAAACGTCAGCGACTGGCTGCCGTCGGAGAGCAACTTCCCGCTACTCGACGAGCCAGCTGCCCGCAAGTCAAGGACGCCATCGAGAAACCGCGCGCCGTCGAGAAATAGCAGCAGCAGGAGCCAGAGCAGAGACGCGCGACAAACAAAAAGCCAAAGATCAAAGTCGCGCGAGAGAGTCAGTTGGGCCGACGCCGCACGAGGTATCAAGAAGACCAATTCGAACGACAATGCCAAGAAAGAAGACAAAGCTTCAACCAAGGAACGAGAAATCAACGAGGCCCTGAAACAGGAGAACGCGTCCCTGCGAGCCACCATCAACAACCTCACCAAGGAAATAGCGGAGATTCGCAACGTCTTATGCACCATCGAACAGCCAAGATCCTGCCCGAGCGACAACAACAAGGTCGAAGAAGCTACGACAGACGGAGATAAAGCACCGGCACCGAAGAAAAGGGCCTTCGAATTGCGTAAGACCACGAAAAACGTAAGCAGCTGCAGCTCCGGCAGCAGCAGCTCCGGCAGCAGCAACAACAATGTCGAGGCGAAACTCAGCAGCCTCGAGGATATGATCAAATCGATGAAGGAAGCCATCCAAGCCTTCCAAACGGAGAACGTCAACAGACTCAATAACCTGGAAAGGAGCTTGCAACTAACCCTAAGCAACCCAACGTTCGGGCCCCTACAGCAGCAAGTCAACCAAGCGCAGCAACCCGGAGAACTTCGAATAGGACCATCATGGCCTCCAGCTCCACAGGCATAACGATGTGGCAGTGGAACTGCCGCGGCTTAGTCAAGAAAAGGGCAGTTGTCCAGCAACACATTGAGCACGCTGCGCGCAAGCCCGACGTGCTCCTACTCCAAGAAACGCTAACGGAAAAGCCGTCCCTCCCCGGCTACAGGGTGCACGCGGGCCCGTCCGACGGCAGAGGTCTGTGCACCCTGGTCAGGAAGGGTCTCACCTTCGTCGAACATCGACTAAGCAACGTCAGGATCGAACACACGCTCACCGAACTCATACCGACCAAGCAAAGAAAAAACAGCATCTTCATTTTGAATATCTACAGTAACCCATCGCAGAGACTGCAGAGGTTCAAAGCCATTCTTCACAAGGCAAGCACGACGGCCGGCCAGAGCACGCTGGTCGCGTGCGGCGACTTTAATGCTATGGATCCGGCGTGGGGCTACGTCAAGAGTAATGCGAAAGGCAGAAACCTATCCCACGATGCGGCGGAGCTCGACTACACACTCATAACCGACCCGGCTCTCCCAACGAGAATGGGCAACTCCGTGTCCCGAGATACCACCCCTGACCTCACGTTCGTCAAGAACAATGAACCGATCACGATCACGTGGAGGAACACGGGGATGGACCTCGGCAGCGACCACATGATAGTGGAAATCGTCATACCGGAGCAGAGCAGTGCTAATGTCAGGAAACATACGTGGATCGATTGGACCGCATTCAGAGATAACAGAAATCAGGAGGCGGAAGAAGAGACCGAAATTGATGACATCGAAACATGGACCAACAAGATCATTCAAGACGTTCAAAACTCAACCAAGAACATAGAAACAGACCTCGAAACGAACACAATGGACAGCCGACTGGCACACCTCATCGAGGCCAAGCAGTCCATACTCAACAGATGGAAAAAGCTACGCCTCAATCGTAGGCTACGGAAAAAAGTCGCAGAACTTAACAGGACAATCGAGGAATACTGTCGCACGCTATGCGCCCAACAATGGGACGAGATATGCAACGCCGCCGACGGACAGATGCATAACGGGAAAACGTGGAACTTGCTTAGGCATCTGCTCGACAAAACTAAGACTAAGTCACACCAAAGAGACCGACTGGCGAAACTCATCCATCGAGAGGTCACTAAACACGGAGCCGAGCATGTGACGAAGCGCATCAGCGACAGATACCTGCCGACTACTCCAACGGAGTGCCACGGGCCGTACGGGGGGCTACGCAACGAGCGTCTTGACAGAGACATAGACGTAGAGGAGGTTCGCACGGCGCTGCAAGACCTCAACAGCAAGTCGGCGGCCGGACCGGACCGCATCACCAACAAAGCACTCAAGAACCTCGACGACAAATCCATCGAAAGTCTCACGAGCTACTACAACAAATGCTGGAAAACGGGAACGCTGCCGACGCAGTGGAAGAAGGCCAAGACTATCCTGATCCCCAAGCCGGGCAAGCCACCAGACACCGACAACCTCCGACCCATATCGCTCACGTCTTGCATGGGCAAGGTGCTGGAGCACGTCCTGCTCAAGAGGTGGCAGGAATACCTCGAGAAAGAGGACCTCTACCCGGAAACGATCATCGGCTTCAGGCAGCACCTCAGTACCCAAGACGCAATGATTCAACTCAAGCACCAGATCATCGACGGCAACACCAGCGACAACAAAGCGATATTGGGACTCGATCTGCAGAGCGCCTTCGACAAGGTGAAGCACTCGGCGATCCTATGCCAAGTCTCGAAACTCAACATGGGAGAGAGATCATACAAATACATCAAAGATTTTCTCACGGACAGAACTGCCGAGCTCAGAGCGGGGGATCTCCAAGCGCAAGAGAAGAAGCTGGGAAGCACAGGCACACCTCAAGGATCAGTCATCTCGCCGATGCTTTTCAACCTGGTGATGATAGGAGTGGCCGAAAGGCTCGGAAACATCAAGGAAGTTCGACACACGATATACGCGGACGACATAACGCTGTGGGTGGAAGGGGGCAGCGATGCCCACATCGAATCCACTCTACAGGCGGCTGTCGACGCGATCGAAGACCACCTTGACGGAACGGGGCTCAGGTGCTCGCCGAGCAAGTCGGAGCTCCTTGTATACCCGCCCGTCAAGCACCGCAAACCCAAGAGCAGCCCGAGAAACTACGAGGCAATCAAAGTGAAGAGCAGAGAAGGAAACGAGATCCCAAGAGTCACCAAGATCAGAATCTTAGGAATGACGATCGAGACGCACGGCAGAAACGGTGACACTGTCACCCGGCTCATAGCGAAAGCGGCAAACGCCACGAGACTACTCAAGCGAGTCACGACCAAGAAAAGTGGAATGAGGGAAGAGAGCCTGATCAGACTCATCCACTCGTTTGTCATATGCCACGTAGCGTACGTGGCGGCCTACCACAAGTGGAAGAAGAGCGAGAGAAACAAGATAAATATACTCATCCGTAGGGCCTTCAAGACGGCAATGGGACTGTTCGAAACAACGAGCACCAACCGCCTCCTGCAGCTGGGGGTGCACAATACGCTAGAGGAGATAGCGGAAGCCCAACGCAACGCTCAACTCGAAAGACTATCTACGACCAAGGCCGGCCGGAAAATCCTGGACAACCTGGGAGTTGGCTACCAAGGCAGGGAGCGGACGCAGCTCCCCATCCCCGATGAGATCAGGAACAACATCAGAGTGGACTCTATACCGAGGAACATGCACCCGGAGTATAACAAAGGGAGGAGAGCGGCGAGAGCCAGGGCCCTGATAGATCAGCACGCGGCCGACGGACACGCACGCTACGTGGACGCGGCTGAATACGCCAAGCTACACGGTTTCACGACAGTTGTCGTCGACGCGACCGGCACCGTTCGCACGACCGCCAGCACGAGATGCACCAAGGCAGAACAAGCGGAGGAGGTAGCCATCGCCCTGGCCATCGCCGACCGCGACTGCCACACGGTGCTGTGTGACTCGAGGCAGGCGGTGAGGAATTATGCCAAAAGCATGATATCGAAGGAAGCGGTGCGCATACTGCAGTCAACCAAGAACGACGGCGGCAGCAAACAAGTGAGAATCAAATGGTTCCCCGCGCACGCGGGCGAGGCGTCGGATCGAAACGCCAACCACAACGAGACAGCACATGCCGAGGTGCTAACGGACCGCGCCTCGACCGACTGGCCGCTGTGGTTCAGCACCAAGGACCGAATGACCGACTACAACGAGATAACCAAGGCTTTCTGCCTAGCTCGCAGAACTCTCCCACCACCTTGCTCGGGGCTCAGTCGAGAACAAGCCGTTTTATTTAGACAGCTGCAGACGGGCTCACTCCCCAGCCCGTTGCTGATGCATAGAATGTATCCCGAGGCGCACCCGACAGACAAGTGCAGAGTCTGCCGAAGGGAGACGGCCGGCTTCGCACATATGCTGTGGGATTGTATCAAGTACCCGGAAGAATCAAAGTCTGGGAGCATCCCGCTGCGACTTGAAGCAGCCGCAGGGAGCGATAATCAAGAACAACAACTCTGGGCCGTCCAGCAGGTCATCGGGGCGCTGGCCCGGCAGGGACCCAGCGCCCAGAAGACGATGTAGGCCCCGTCCGGAGCGCGCGCGCAAGCGCGCGTTTTACTGCAGGCTAAAATAAAGTTTACCCACTCCACTCTCGGACGACGACGGTTGGAATAGCCAGCACCATCTCCTGCCGCTCTTCCTGTGAGCTTGAAACTTCATGCTATTCTCTGGACCCTACGGGGGAGGGGGGCTCTTATCGGGCAAAACCTTGCCGCTTAAAAAGCGACCATTCGGGACAGAGCTGCCCCACTTCGATGACCCGATCCACCAGACCTTGACCTCAGACGCTCACATGAATACCGCCCCGACTACGAGCCACATTTCGGCGGCGGAAATTCGTCATCTACTGCAAGGACGCACTTGACGGCTAATGACATCAATGAAAACGTCCTATCGAAGAAACAGTGCGTGAATCTCATCCCCGGCGTTCGCCGAATCCGCCTTTGAGGATTCGGTAAACGCGCCAGTCGGAGACTAAAGCGCTCTATCGGAGACGCGTTCCAGGCTTCTCCAGGGGGTCGAAATTAACCCCGAATCCTGTCGCTGCGGCGTGCTGAACGTCCTTCGTTGGTTCGGGTGATGAAACATTTACATTTAAATTTTTGTTTCGTTTAACATAGTCGCTGAAAGCTTAGGTTTGTCTGCTGCTTTCAGAATCGTCGGTAAAGTTAAAGAATCGTCGGTAAACCTCAAGGCAGCTCGATTTGAGGGTTACCCGCTATTCGTTTATCCGAGCCAATCAGAGCTCGGTGTTCTGACGTCACCACAACCCCCGGCAAATGAAGCAGACGAACTTACGCTCTGCAGAGGCTGACGCAGCCAACTGGTCGGCTGCGGACCGATCATGTAGGAGTGTCCGGACTTGACACGTTCTGCATCCTTTAACTTATCAGTGATTATAGTTGAGCTACTCTTGTTTAATTTTTCTGTTCCTGTTTTTGTGACGCAGTTTACGTAACTTGAGGTAGTGTTTGTGCATCTCCAGTAGTAGTATTGCGCTGTCAGCTCTTTTAAGCGTATTCCGCCTTTAACGAAATACATAGGCTTGAGATGATACTTGTACTATTTTGAAGGGCGGAGCAACTTTTTTAAACTGATGCCGACAGCGTGAGTAAATGGAGGTTAAAAAAAGAAATAGAGTTTGCAACACGTCAGTGATACTAGATCTAATTTTTATTAGGCAGAGGTTATTTCTTATGCTACAAGAAAAAAAGTGTGTCACAATTGATTGGTGTTAACGTCCAAAGAGAGTCAAAGGTTGGCAATAAAGGGGCTGCCTAGTGACAAAAAAAAACCTTAGACAAAATTGACGCCTCGAGCATTATGCGATTCCACCCACATAAAAAACGCAGAAACGTGACGGTAGTTTTAGTATAAAGATAAAAATAACGAAGATTTACTCGCAAAAGTTGAACATATAATGCGAATGCAAGCGGGATTGCCTATACCAGAGTAAGGCTATTTCATGAGTAGCTGATTATATGATGACCTTCCGTCTTAAGGCCTTCAGAAATATGTCTGTGGCTCTAACGTTTTCTGACTACCTTAACCTCGGCACACCTTGATTGTGACATCGCAGCGATGCTTTCTTCTTCGATCGAGTCGAGACCAAATAGTTCGGCGCTCCGATACGAGTATAAAATATAAGCTGGCACGAGAACTGCAAGACGGCGTTCTTGCGTAAAGCAAACACCAGAAAGTATAGGAATGGGAAACGAGGACGTCAGCCGGTGTTGACATGCTGACTTTCTACCGCTTCGAAGAAAAAGGAAGTCAGGTGAAGGGAAAGGAAAAAAAAATCAAATAAAAAAAAGGGCGACCAAAATTGCGCGCGCACGCGCAACACAAAACGAGCCATTCTCAGTAAGCAATATTTTCCATGTATTAAAAAAAACAAAACAAAAAGAAACGTCGGCCTGTTGGATTTTGTTTTGAGCTTCTTGCTTTGTAGATCATCCTCCGGTGTTCTTATCGGATAGTAGAGAGTTCTAGTAAATCGTTACGATGGGATCCGATCACGATACCCGATATTCCGTCCCGACGCCCTTGAGCATGCGTTGTATCGTTATCGATTGTCGTTATCGGTGGCGTCGGAACAGCTCTGCCAAAACGTTTTTCACACAGCTATCTCACTGGCAGTGGCGCGACAACCATATGCTCCAAACGCCCGGCATTTATACAGAAAAAATTCAGAGACGAGATGGACCCATAAATTGGAACAAACACAACACCGTCTATAATTTTGAATTGTTTAAAACACGTTTTTATGTTTTTGATTTGAGCACAACTGCCCAAAAACTTTGCTAGATTTTTCTCTCGTTTCCGTGGTTTTTCGTCTTTCAGTATGATAGTTCGCCAGCTCGCCTGCGTAATAATTTTTATTTCTGTAACCTCTGCGTTTCTTAGACTGCCGGTTCCTATAATATGTGGCCATGGCTTCCTCTATACTCACAAAGCCTGGCAGTTAGACGACGAAGCCAAAGAGTGCCCGGTCGCAGATTTGGGGCGCGAGGATCTGGTAGCACAAAGCATCAAAGGTCATTTTTTGGGAAAGCTGGACGTCAGCGCACAGCCTTTGCTGCGGCGAGGACCTAAAACACACTTGTTCGCTTGGGAGAAGTGTGTTTTGGCGTCTCGCCGCAGCGGGGCGCCAGACACGTGGTTCTGCTCTCATCCGTTGTCTGCTGCCCCCCTTTTCTATTTCGGCGGCTGCTTCTCGTGGTGGTCTGCCAGGCTTTGCGGTGTGACCATGTTGAATTAACCTGAGACTGGGGTAGAGAAGAAACATCAAAACGTAGAAGGGACAAAAAATATACATTGTGTGATGAAGGCTGTGGCGCTTGATCTGTATAACTTCGTCCTTTTGTGTTGGTGGAGATGACCTTGAGATTGAGGCTATATAAGGAGGTGGACTAAATAAATGAGTTAGCTGAGATTGGGACGTCGTCCTGTCTAGTTTCTCTCCCTTCTACGTTTTGATGTTTCTACTCTACCCCAGTCTCAGGTTAATAGACCCTTTCCGGAATTCAGTGCCATCTGGCAACTCAAATGGCAGTTTACCTTTTACTATACTAATGGCGGCAATGAACCTGTGGTCTGCAGTATTTAATGGGGCACCGTCACTTAAGGGTCAACGGTAAACGAGAATGTGCACTTCACCAAGATTATTTTTCAGTCTCTTATAATGTCGATGGCGAAACAAACGCAGCCAGTAGAAACGAAGCGCCAACCCACATAGGCGCCTTGATAGGTGTATCAGCTGGCTCTCAGCTGACAAGAAAGTCAGTCCGACACTGCTGACTTCGTGAACGCAACAACATCCAAGGTTTATTTGGCATCGCTTATATAGCCGAAAACAGGGGAAGGTACCTGCGGCATGACTCAGTGCTATAGATGACATAGCATAAGCAGAATGATAAGATTGGCATGCGGTACCCTATCGGCATGATACATCCCCCTTTGTTTAGTAAGAAAGACATAAAACAACCTAGGTTAACAAACGACAAGGGGAAACAATGCTAAATAATTTGTTCGAAATGCTGCCCGTACTGCAAGCGCTTGGGTGCAACCGTAGCTCGCGTAGATCTTCTCGGCGCTGGTGGAGCCGCGTTTGGTGTTCCTTGAACAGTTTGAGGAGTTGTCTGCGCACGAGGAGTTTCGTTGGCTCTTCCTTGAGCCCCTGGATGAAGTTGTACTTCCGCTCCGGCGTCTTCAAAGTCACTGGCATCGCTGTCAGCTGACGAGTCGCGATTGGATGTTTCCGGTGTTGCCAGAAGATGCTGACGGTTCCGCCGTAGAGTTGTTCCACTTTCCGTCTCCACGTTGTACGATCTGGGCGCCGCTGTACCCGTGACCTTAGCCTTTGAAGACCAGGTCTTACTCCTCAATCGGACGACTTGTCCTTTATAGAGCGGCTGGAGTCGCTGCCCCGCGGTCTCTGGCTGGCGATGCTGCTTGACGGTGGATGCCGGCTGTAAGCTGAAGTCGGGAAGTCGCGTACGCAGGCGTCTGCCTTGCAGCAGCTCTCCCGGCGCACGGCCGTCCTCTAGAGGGGAAGAACGGTAGCCGAGTAAGCCCAACCAGAAATCTTCACGCGCATCTCCAGTTTTCTTTAAAAGCCTCTTAATAATCTGTACACCCTTCTCCGCGAGACCGTTGGAACGAGGAAACTCGGGGCTTGAGGTGATGTGCTTAAAATCATATCGGTTGGCAAACGCGGCAAAGTCCCGGCACGAAAACTGGGGTCCATTATCTGTGCAAACCTCCACCGGAATTCCGTATCTTGAAAAGATGGCACACAGTTTGCCGATAACCGTGCTTGCAGACGTGTCGCCGAGCTTTTCAACTTCTGGAAAGTTGGAGTGTGCATCAAACACTGCGAGGTACGCACTTCCGGCGTAATGAAAAAGATCTACACCGACCCTGTACCAGGGATAATCCGGAACTTGACGAAGCAAAAGTGGTTCGCTTGGTTGCTTGTATGCATAAGTTGTACATGCGGCACACTTTCTTACAAGCGACTCAATGTCTGAATTTAGGCCTGGCCAGAAAACCAGACGTCGTGCCCTAGCCTTGCACTTGTTTAAGCCCAGATGGCCTTCGTGAATCCGTCCGAGCATTTCCGGCCGTAGTTTCTTGGGAACGACAACTTTGCACCCTTTCAACAAAATTCCTTCCACTACGGAAAGGTCCGAAGCGAACGGTTTAAGTTCCCCTTCGACGGCTTTATTGCTGGATATGTTTTCGACAACCTTTTGCAACTCTGGATCCTTGCGGGTTTCTTCAGCGAAACGCAGTTTTGTTGCTTCACTTACTAAGGATGACAGAATGCCGACAGCATGTACCTGAACGTCGATAAAGCCAGCGGTATCCCCTGACGCAGCAGGCGCCGCCCTTGAGAGCATGTCAGCCAGGACCAATTCTTTGCCTGGAATAAACTGTAGTTTGTAATCGTAAATCATCAGGCGAAGGAAAAAACGTTGCAGTCTTGGTGGCATGTCCCCTATGTCCTTCGATGAAATAGCGATAAGAGGTTTATGATCAGTTTCTATGAAAACGCGCCGTCCATAGATGAAGTGATGGAATTTTTCACAGCCGTACGTAATTCCCATGGCTTCTTTTTCAATCTGTGAGTAACGACTTTCCGCCTTTGTCATTACCCGGGAGGCATAGGCAATAGGACGCCAGCTACTACCATGACGCTGCAGTATCGCCGATCCGAGGCCATCCTTTGAGGAGTCTGACGTTATCTTTATTTCTTTTGTGGGGTCAAAAATCGCTAGTAATGGTTCTTTGCCGAGTGCTTCGCAGAGCACAGTCCATTCTTGTGCGTGGTTTTCTGTCCATTCGAAGACAGTGTCCTTACGTATTAAACTTCGTAGAAGCTTTGTTTTCTCGCTGAGCGCAGGTAAATATTTTCCAAAATAGTTTACCACTCCCAACATCCGCTGTACGCCGAGCTTATCGGTTGGTGCTGGCATCTCGCGCAGGCAACTCACCAACCTATGATTTGGGCGGATTCCGACCTCGCTTATCACGTCCCCCAGGAAGGAAATTTCCTGCACGCCGAACTTGGACTTTGCCAAGTTGAACGTCAAGCCCGCTCGTTCCGCTTCACGGAGAGTGACCTTGAGGCGCTCGTCATGCTCGTGATTAGAGCTTCCCCACACCAAAATATCGTCTATGTAAACCCTTACTCCTGGTAATGGGTCAAATATCTCGCTCAGCGTTTTCTGGAATACCTCGGGTGCTGACGAGATTCCAAACGGAAGCCTAAGGAAACGGTAGCGACCGAACGGAGTGCCGAACGTACAGATCCTTGACGTAGCTTCGTCCATTGGAATCTGATGAAACCCCGAGTTAGCGTCAAGCCGGGAAAAAAACTTCGCCCCGTGAAGCTCAGCCTCGATATCTTCGCGCTGTGGCATCTGGTAGTGTTCACGCTTCAAGCACGCGTTAATATTTCTAGGGTCCATGCATAGCCTAAGGCTGCCATCTTTTTTCTTCACAATAACAAGAGGGCTTACCCAGTCAGTGGGTTCATCCACTTTCCGGATGATGGTGGCCTTCTCCATGCGCTGCAGTTCTTCCCGCAGGGGCTCTCGCAGTGCCAAGGGCACCCGTCGTGCAGGCTGAACCACTGGCACGGCATCGTCATGTAGTACCATTCGGTACCGTCGCTTTACGCAGCCGGTGCCTTGGAACAGGTGGGCGAATTCTTGGGTCACCGGAACGGCGCTGCCCGTGCTTACAGAGTTCACCGTTCGGGACACCAGTCCCAGGAGCTCACTTGCCTGTAGCCCGAGAATGGCCTGACTTCGTTTAACAATGAAAAAGTCGACGCGGCAGTGATGCTGGTTGATCGTAACCTCCTGTGTTGTGACGCCGCAGTGTTTGATGATATTGCCGCTGTACGAGCGCAAGACCGCGTGGCTTGGTCTTAAAAACGGCTTAGGGTGCAGTCTCTTGTACACCGACAGGGGCAACAGGTTGGCTTGGGAGCCGGTGTCTACCTTCAGCGAGACCACTTGCTCCGCTAGCTGGGCCTTGACAATCCAGTCCCGTTCCTTCTCGATGCCACAAACACCCAGGTTCAAGATGTCGAAGCCCTCGTCGTCGTGCTTCACCTCGCTGACTTGTTTGTTGCAAGAAGCTGCGAAGTGGTTGCGTCCCTGACAGGCATAGCAAGTCTTCCCAAAAGCGGGGCATTTCCTCTTTTCGTGCCTCCTGTTGCACTTGAAGCACTGTTCGGTTCTTGAAGCATCTGAGCGGCGCTGGTAGCCTTTTGTGGTTGAGTCCACCTTTTCTTCGTGGGCATACCATGCTTCATTTTGTTTAGCGGAGGCTTCTGCGGCTTTGCAGGTTTGTTCTGCTTTCTGGAGCGTCAAATCCTTTTCCCTAAGCATTTTCTCCCGTAACTTTTTGTTGTCAGTGCCGAAGACGATTTGATCGCGAATCATTGAATCTGAAAGTTGTCCGAAGTTGCAGTACCTTGCTTGTTTCCTGAGGACGCGGATAAACTGCTCCACCGGTTCCGCCTCGTCTTGCGTTCTTGTCCGAAATACGTATCTTTCGTACACCTCGTTCTGCTGGTCCGCACAGTAGTCCTCGAACTTTGCGACAAGGGTCTTGTAATCCTCCTTGCTTTCACCCTCAGCGAAGACGAAGTTATTGAAGATCTCTAGGGCGTCATCACCGGCGATAGTCAAAAGTGTGGCCGCCTTGGTAGCTTCCGTTCTTGGTTTGTCTGGCGCCGTCGCTTGCAGGTACAGCTCGAACTTCTGTTTGAAGAGCGTCCAGTTCTTCTGAACGTTTCCCGACAGGAGCAAAGGGTCGGGCTGCTTGAGTGGTTCCATGACTGCCTCCTGCTGACGGTTCTGGTGTGGTCGCGTGGGCCACTTCTGACACCATGTATCAGCTGGCTCTCAGCTGACAAGAAAGTCAGTCCGACACTGCTGACTTCGTGAACGCAACAACATCCAAGGTTTATTTGGCATCGCTTATATAGCCGAAAACAGGGGGGCGGTACCTGCGGCATGACTCAGTGCTATAGATAACATAGCATAAGCAGAATGATAAGATTGGCATGCGGTACCATATCGGCATGATACAATAGGGGCTTTGAAGCCGAGTGAGTGCTACTAACAGATTGACTGGGACTGAGCTAGAAATGAACGCTTACGGAGCTCTTGCGTCCAATTCCTGCTTCACGTCGTGCTAAAATCTAGAATCTAAAGGGCTTCGAATCATCTGCTTAGGATCATCTTCAACTTCTTCCTTCATCAGTAAACAGAAAGCCGCCATTAGTATAGCGCATATGGCATTTTCAGATGATGATGATAGTGATCAAAGTGGCCAGACTGAATTCCGGAAAGGGTCTATTCAACATGGTTAATATTCACCAGCTCGCCTGCACTCTTACGATTTTTTCTTTGTGGTGTGGCCTTGTTGAAATCTGTAGTTTATCGATGAAGACCATGGATATGTCGGTCTCGATAAGATCTACGATAAACCATAGATTTATGCTTTATATTTCGAGGAGATTAGCTATACCAAAACCTGAGGAAGGCAGACGGCGGACGATTAATGGCAGTAGATAATGGAGGAGGGTACGATGGCCAACTCTTTTGATCGTTCTTTTTAGTAATGCATACAAAGTGTGCGAACGCTATGTTTATTAATTTAACTGTAAATTATATATTTGTTCATCTTGACATGTAGGTTACAACGTTAGAAGGACAACTCGGTTAGAAAACTGCCATAAGAGGCTGATTTGAAAAACTAGCGCTTCCTTTTTTGACGCAGCGGTTACTCCGGGAATTATGCACACTGGAACGGAAAAGAGGTACAGTCGCGTCGCAGTGAAACCTCCTACCGCATTGCTCACTTCGGAAAGCGGTAATTTATTTGAATGGCACGATAGAAAGTATGTCGTCTAAACACTTGAAAGAGTTGTGAAGAAGTCGCAAAGGACTGTTTGACAATGTCTTCTTTTTATAAGGGCACTATGTCAGTGTCTATGTATATAATTTTCAGGATTGAAAATCGAAATAAAACCAAGCGCGCGCCTTTTTGTCGCTTTGAAAAGAAAGCAAAGCGCGCGCCATACGCATGAACGCTGAAATATCTCGCGACTAATTGGCGACGTGCGCGACCGAAAGCGTCGCTGTGGTCGGCCTTCCACTATTGGCCGAACGCTGACTATGACGCCAGAAAAGGATTTATTATTGACGGAAATAAGAGGAATGAAAGAACTTTAATTTTGACGGTTTTGGCAGTGTTCCTTTGAGAGCGCAATGATTTCAAGCTTCCACCATGCTATTTACAAACACCATCGAATTTGTTGTTTGCAAGGTAACGACGTCACAAGGGGGAACCGTAGGAGGGCGCCACTAAAACATCTCGCCGCTAATAGACGTTCGCAAACAGCTATCAATGCGTGAAAGCATGTGCAGTATGTTCGTGAAGATAAATTTGGAAGCCTGCAAATGTACGTGCCTGTTCACACGAGGAGGACCGTGGCGACCTCTAGTTGCTTCATTTCATAGCCTCCTCTATACTCACAAAGCCTGGCAGTTCGACGGTCGCAGATTTGGAGGACCTGGTAGCACATAGCATCAAAGGCCATTTCTCGGGAAAGCTGGACGTCAGCGCACAGCCTTTGCAGCGGCAAGGACCCAAAACACACTTGTTCGCTTGGGAGAAGCGCTTTTCGGCGTCTCGCCGCAGCGGGGCGCCAGTCACGTGGCACTCCTCTCATACGTTGTCTGCTGCTCCCCCTTTTCTATTTCGGCGGCTGCTTCTCGTGGCTACAGTGTATCGTGGCAATCAGCCAGGCTTTGTGGTGTGGCCTAGTTGAAATCTGTAGTTTATTGATGAAGACCATGGATATGTCTGTCTCGATAAGATCTAAGATAAACCTAGGATTTGTGTTTTATATGTTGAGGACATTAGCTTACCGATAGCTGAGGAAGGCAGAGAGCGGACGATTAATGGCACTAGATAATGGAGGTGGGTACGATGGCCATCTCTTCTGATCGTTTTCTTTAGTTATGCATACAAAGTGTGCGAACGCTATGTTTATTCATTTAACTGTAAATTACCCAATTGTTGATTCTGAGATGTAGGTTACAACGTTAAAAGGACAACTCGGTTGGGAAACTGCCATAAGAGGCTGATTTGAAAAATTAGCGCTGCCTTTTTTGACGCAGCGGTTACTCCGGGAATTATGCACACTGGAACGGAAAAGAGGTACAGTGCTAATCACACTTGTCTATAAGGCGCGAGCGTGCGGCTTTCTCCGGGGAGCGCTAGACTGGTGGCATTCGCGGAAACTAAGCTAGTCCCGTGGCGCAACATGGAACGGCCCGCTCGAGGGCTGTCCTGCCCACTCTATCAGCTTGATAAGCGATAAAAGTAAAGTGCTTTTGGATATATTTCTGTTTTTTGATAACGACATGGTTGATACGCCTTCATGCTTTAGTTTGTTTATTGTTCGAGCAATGATGTTTGTAAAAAGCGTGCAAGCAGCCTTCCGCGTTCGCCGCCAGTTGATAGAGTGGGCAGGACACCCTTCGAGCGGGCCGTTCCATGTTGCGCCACGTGACTAGCTTAGTTTCCGCGAATGCCACCAGTTTAGCGCTCTCCGGAGAAAGTCGCACGCTCGCGCGTTATCAGGGTGTCGAACCGGAACCGAACCGAACCAAAAACCGGAACAGAACCGTTATTTTTAGCCGAACCGGAACTGAACCGAACCGAAATCTTCGCCGCCATCTTGGAACTGAACCGGAACTGAACCGGAAAAAAATATAACGGTAACCGGTTCAAAACGGTTCACGGTATTTTTTTTTTTGTTAGTATTACAAATTTATTATTTGGGAATAAAAAAATTGGCACGTGTATTCCTCTACGTATTGATCAAATCGTCATATACAGAATTGCAATGTATAATAAATCCTGGTTTTTTGCGGCGCTTTCTTATTGGCACTATGATTAGGCATGTGTCACATCGTCACGTGACGTCATGATGTCAAGACATGTTGTCAATTAATGTCACATCACGTGACCCCGTGACGTCACGTGACTCACCGCGTTAAGTCGATTCAAATTGAGGACGTCGCTAGATCTATTAACGTTGTTGATACCGTGACGTCACATGACATCACAACTTCGCACTGAGAGTCACGTGACACCATGATGTACCCGATTGTCGTGATCCCGAGTCGAATGCTCTGTTTCATGACAACCAGCATCGCCAAACATTCGGGTAACGGCTCGTGTTCAACTCAAAGATTATGATGGGCCCGAGTCCCACTAGAGCTAGAAACAAACAAACGACAGCGACAAGCCTCAGAGACATGCAGCATGTTCGCGATGGTACCTTTATACGGCTTTGAGTTGTTCTGTGCTCGCGAAGTTAGCACGAGCGTTTACAAGCTTGCAAATGGTACCATCGTGTGCATAATACTCGTGTTTGAGCATAGCCTTCTTTATTCTACAAAGCCTGTCAAATCGCGAAATACTCTGGTCTAAGGCTAGCCGCTGTCGTTTGTTTCTGTTTGTCGCTTTAGTAGGGCTCGGGCATTATAGCCCAACTAAAACTATATCTGAAGATCAGCCCATGCTCTCTGCTTTGCCAACCCTGCGTATGACTATGATAAACACTGACGGTGTATATATTAGGACCAGATCACGTGGCTGATAGTCCTGATTGCGAGTTGAGGAGGGGAAAGCTGTTTCATTTCTTTCTTTCGACTGTCTGCCATTTCGCGAAGGGGCAAACTAATGGATGCTTTTGCAAGTTATCAACGTCAGGGATTACATCTTAGCGGTATTTATTAAACTTAAGGTAAAAAAAAAAATGCTTCACAACCCATTTTACATGTATGCACACCATTGAGGCTCCCAAACATGTTTTCGTTATTGCTGAACTGCCCCAGAAAGTTGTCCCGAGAATAGAAGTGTTAAAGGGTCTAAATGTGACGTGTTAGCCCGACGTTACATGGAACTATTAGTGTGTACGGGAGGGATACCTGAGAAGAAAGATCCTAGTGGCCTCACGCCGGGGACAGCCGAACGTTGGCAGCCGCTCTAAGTCTCACAGGAGTGTCGTTCTCAAGTTCTCCAAGTTTCGACCGCCCTGTATTTTGTTTAAACTTCACAGTGTGGTGCAAAGTAAAAGCAAGGAAGAATTACTGTTAACAAGTGACACAAATATAATTGTCGAGTGAACACCACTCAATACGGAGTAGGCAATCCCTAAGGAATAAAAAGTATCTTGAGGAGCAACTAAAAAAAAAGGGAGGGGGGAGGGGGGTAGTTTTAAAGCATACTATTCGTAAAGATTCCTCTGCCCCGCATTTTCGGCGCAGACTAGAAAGCGTGGCCTGGAAACGATAGTGACAGATGGGTAGTTGGTACAACGTTTATTTGTAAATACACTCTTGCCAGAAAGCACGTTTTCGTCGTGCCAGATACTCGCGCCGTCCCTAACGACGATGCACCAACAAGAAAAATGTGTGCCTCTCAAATACATAGCTTGCACTGAGCGCGAAACTTTTGTAGCGTTCATTTCGCTCCACCGGATTTGATTTTCTGAGCAAGAACAACTCGCAATGACAACCAGTATCTAGTGTGATTACCTCACGTGCAAACCATGTTAAGTACTTCAGCTTTCTGGTGAAGTGCAACGTTCGCAACACCAGCAGTAGACGTCCAAGGTGTAAAGTTGTGTAGTATTTATAGCAGTCTCGCGATGATATACGGCAGCCTAATGAAATGTTGGAGCACATGACTGATAAAGCACAGAGTCGTAAAGTAAGGTACCAAAACAAAACAACCTAAGATAACATTAGCCTCCCGAGGCAGTATCTCGCGACGTTTCGAGCCGAGGCAAGCTGATGCCCAAAAGTGATTTATATTAGGATTCTAAAAATCTTCGTCTGCCCTGCGCGGAATCTATGTTTAATTAGGAATATCATTTTCTGCATTTCTATGCATCTCTTTTTGCAGTAAAGCGTTGTGTAAGGGATTATTTAGAAAAAATTGCGTGTCATCTCCTTATTTCTGCCCATTTCGTGTATTGGCCTTCCGATATATCATGTGACCACAGCGTTTTTTGGCATACCCTGCCACCCAATATTTTACACTGCAAAACAGCTAACAAAAGCACGTTGCCGAAGACTCAACAGCAGGCCTATTTCCGAGTATCGTCCTTCCGTATCCATCTCAGGCGGTTATGTGAACTTCATAAAGTCAAATTTATCGATGATAATAAAAATATACTTAATTCCTGTCTGAAGATTTGGCAGCACAAATAGAAGATCCTCACCTCAAAGATATATAAGTAAATGCACCTTTAGATTATCTGAACGATGTTCTGCAAATCTTTTTTGCCGCTTTTATCCTCTATATACACGTTATAGATGATTTGGAAAAGCTTTAAATAATTTTTTTTTATTTTGAAGCTAATTTAAATAACTATGTGTTCCTCACGCATATATAACTTCTCAAATATATAGAAGTTTATTATCGCGTTTTTTAGGTGTTTTTATTATCGCGTTTTTTTACTGGAACGAATGGTGGAACTATGACGATTGCACACTTAAACTCTCTGAAAGTGTCCGATTAAGTAGCTTCCGAATTGAGTAGAGCATGAAATCCCACTTTGTTCTATTTAACAAAAATCATCAATTAGCGAGGGTGATGCTCACTTGCAAATTAAATTGTCCGGCATTTTGTCAAGAGCAAACCTCAACATCCAGGCTATGCCAGTTTATCCAATATAAGAAAATGTTCACATGGGTAAGCACTGTTCTAGGTGAGATTCGATCTCAGTACGAAGGTGCTCATAGATTAGAGTGAACAATTTCAGCCACTCCTTTTCGCATGATTCGTCGCCCGCATCATGGTGCTGAGAGCAAACAATGCTAGTTAGAAAAACAAGCATTGCGATTGTCGCTTAGTGTTTCTATAAAATATAGACTGGAAGGACTTGTCCCGTGACTTTCGTGATATTTTGAAAATTATACTGCCTTAAGCTCAGTCATCTCGTCATCATATATATATTGTGAAACGTATTCCGTAAAACACATTTTATGGTATTTATGGCCACGAGGTGCCCATTTCATGATTTTATTCACTGTAATTAATTCCTTAGTTCAAGGGCAAAACCACGATTCAACATCTAATACTGCGATACAAAGTTGTACCAATCCCGGGTATTTTAGGCAACCAACTTCACTTCGTCAAAAACATTTCGATTCAGGTACAATGTATGTCACATACATTGTACCTGAATCGAAATCTGGTAAACGAAGGGATGTTGAGTCGTATAGACACGACGTTTTGTATGTTAATGTAGATTTTCTTTTCTTGTTGTGTAGGAATAAATAACAGAATTTTATAATTTTGGTACCTGAAAATCAAACTGGATTGAACAAACGATAAAAAAAAAGAAAACTATATACTGTAAACGACTTATTTTTCGTGGGCTCAATATTTCGCGATTTAGGTCAAAGCTGAAGTTTTGGAATAATTCGCGGGTTGTAATTTTCTCGAGCGGTGGAATCTCAATATGAATTTCAATGTGTTTACATTTTACCGAAATTGTTCGCGGGACCCATTTTTCGCGAATTGTAGGCAATTCGCGAAATTCTCAAAAATAGGTCCTCGCAAAAATCAGATCGTTTGCGGCAGTTAGTTTCACGGCCTAAATAGCGCCTATTGACAGAACAACGCGGAAAATGTATTCTCAATTTAGCGGTTCAAACCGGTTCGAACCGGTTTGAACCGTTATTTTTTTCGCCCCGGAACTGAACCGGAACTGAACCGAAAGCCGTGAACCCGAACCCGAACCGAACCGATAAAAATATCGGTTCGACACTCTGCGCGTTATAGAAAAGTGTGATTAGCACTGTACAGTCGCGTCGCAGTGAAACTTTCTATCGCATTGCTCACTTCGGAAAGCGGTAATTTATTTGAATGGCACGATAAAAAGTATGTCGTCTAAACACTTGAAAGAGTCGTTAAGAAGTCGTAAAAAACTCTTTGACGCTCTCATTTTTTTTTTTTATAATGGCACTTTGTCAGTATCTATAAATACATAATTTTCAGGTTTAAAAATCTCAACAAAACCAAACGCGCGCCTTTTTGTCACTTCGAAAAGAAAGCAAAGCACGCGCCATACGCAAGAACGCTGAAATATCTCGCCACTAATAGACGTTTGCAAGCAGTTAACAATGCGTGCAAGCATGTACAGTATGCGCGTGACGATAACTTTGGAAGGCCTGCAATCGTACGTGTCTGTTCACACGAGGAGGAACGTGGCGGCCTCTAGATGTCCTGTTTCATAGCCTGCCCTGTACTCTCAAAGCCTGGTAGTTCGACGACGGAGCCATCGATAGCCCGGTCGCAGATTTGGAGCGCGAGGACCTGGTAGCACAGAGCATTTTTCGGGGGAGCTGGTAGTCAGCGCACAGCTTTTGCAGCGGCGAGGACGCGCGAGGAACGCAAGGAGCACGAGCGGACATTCCATCGCTCGGGGGACGTGTGTTTCGGCGTCTCGCCGCAGCGGGGCGCGTTTTACATGACTCTCCTCTCAATCCTTTGTCTGCCGCTCAACGCCTTCACTATTGGCGGCCACGTCTCATGGCGATCTGCCAGGCTTTGTCACTATAGAGGAGGCATTGCCTGTTCGAAATCATCTATAGTAACGTCAGCTTCATCTGGTTCACACCAGGGTGACAATGCCCGCCGATGTTCATGAGCGGACATCGGTAAAGGTTACCGCGAGACATCTTTTGTTTTTTCTAGTGACACTCTGCGTTCGATTTATTTGCCGTTCGGCTCCTAAAAAGAAGAAAAGCAAAGAAAGGAAACACAAGATAAGTCTAGAGACGAGGCCTGAACCACTCGGGAGATTTGGGCTTCCCGCGAAAGGGCTTAACGTCTCGCCAATCGCATTACAGGACGAACACTTCCGCGTACGGCGGGGGTTCTAATAGACACACGAAAAAGAGGCGCAACGGAAGCGCACTTAAAGTAAATGTTATACGTACACCAAACATAGAACTAGTTTCTAGGTAAGGTTAGGAAAGTAATGAAGGGACCCGAACATTGGGGAGCCTCTAATCGGAAAAGAGTCAAAGGTTTCAGAGAGACGCAGGCAGAGGTCTCCACGTCCTCCTGACGAAACTTCGTCAAACAGAATGTTGGACCCGACGGCTGGCTGGGCTGGCGGATGGGACTTGGGTGACAAAAGCGCGTCGCCATCGCCGGTACACGCCGTAAACCTTCCACCACAAGTTCGAGTTGGACGAGTCTTGTGCCCCCGTGAGCCGAAACGTAAGGATTGTGTGAGTCCACGCGGCTTTTTGCCCTTCGTACATCTTACGTCTGTTGCGGGGGGGGGGGGGGGGGGGGGGGGGGGCACGGCACAAATGTATGCAGATTGGAGGGAAGGCTCTTTGTTTGTTTGTTTCTTTTATCCATAAAATCAGCACGAAAAATTATAAGGCATGGCACCGTTTCTTTTTTCTTCTCGAATTGGAGGAAACCGTTTAGCTTATGAAATTTGCCAAAAGGCCTTCGGCCTAGAAAGGCTATGCGCCCCCCCCCCCCCCCAAAAGAAAACTTTTAATGTGCTTAAACAAAACACGTATGTCATAAGATCAAAATAAAAAAAAAGAAGCAAATTAGAGCACTATTTACGGAGCGAGGCCTATTTTGAGTTGGAAGCGATTCCTAAACATGTTTCTATTTCGAGATGTCGCCCCGGGGATAAAAATATGCTTCGGAGTCGCTCGAATAAGTCTCGCGACATCAGTATTGTGCTAAACGCTTCATTGTTTGGGGCAGGGGGAGCGGAATAGGTTTTTATTGTTGTAACATGCGTGGCCTATCCAGGCATCTATTTCTTTAAATGCCCTCTGAAGACGGGTTTGCCCACCAGTGATGCCTGGCAAGTCAGATAAGTATTGATCCCTCCGGACGTTTTTTACACCAGATATCTCAGTATTGCCATGAAAACACACACACACACACATACATACACGCACACACAGACACAAAAAAGTGAACCGCTACCCAGAGCGCCACTGATGGAACAGCACACGGACTTTCGTTAAACTTCGCCGTCAAGGAGGCACCCGCTGTCGTCATTCCCCGTAAAAGATAAAACTCGAACTGCCGTCGCATCTGAAGTTCCTCGGTCTTCAAGCACAAGCTGTGATACGCTAGCGTGCGGGCGCGCCCCATCAACGAACGAATAAAAGCGGCGTTCGAAGGCGAGCAACTGCAGGGGAAGGTTGTTCGAGGAGAAACCGGCGCAGGCTTCCAGCTTATCAGTGACCGACTCCTTCCGACCGAAATGAGGCAGCGTCTGGCGAATAAACTTTGTTACTGATTCCATGGAAACCTGGCGTCGGCGACGACTCCAGCTGAAGACGCGGGGAATCGAGTTGTAGGCGTAGACTTCTTCGAGCGAAGCGAGTGAGACGCGCTGTGTCTCCGATCCAGCTTCCTTTCCACGTCGTACCGCAGTCGTTTCGTGAGTTCGCTTCCCTTCGAGCGCTTTGTGAGTCTTTTTGGGCACCGGTGAAACCGACGACGGCTGCTGGCGTTGAGGGTGAATTCGAGCATTACCACATAGAATAATGGAGGCTTGCGAACAGCCTGCCTTGCCTTCGCGGAACATCATCGCACGTAGGACGGCAGCGACGTGGCGATTGGGCCAAGACCGACGCCTAGCGTTCGTCGACAGATTGTTTGCACACGGGGACCAGCCAAACGCTGACACAGCAGTAGTGTTCAATTTGTGTCTGCGTTCATTCCCATTGGAGATAAAATCAGCATTTTAGCGCAGGGTGTTCGGTTATCCAATGTGAGACATCGGACGCCGCGATATCCCTGGTTGAAACGCCGCGGGCCAGATTTCTCCCTAACTTGTTGCTATTTGGCATTCGAAGTACGGATCTCGCGGTGAGTCGCGTTCGAATTTGTTTGCAGATTGTCGTTTGTATGGTGTATAAGCAGTGTGACCCCGTGCTGCCGCTTCTCGAGAAAACCAAATCTACCGGTAAACGGGCGATCATAAATCATGCCTTCCACCGCGACACCGTTGCAATACCGCTAACACAAACTCGTTGTTCAACCGATATCATACAGGGCGGTTTGACGAGGTGCCTTTTGGCTTCTAGCACGGTGTATGCGCAGATATTCGCGGCGAGAAGCTCGCTAGGGGCGCTTCTGTTCTCCTCACTGCACTGCCTCACTGTGGATAGTGCACGCGTTACCCACGCGGTTAGGCTTGAATTTTCATAGTGCATAGAAGCTTGAGAATGGACGTGCTTGCGCCAGTAGAGGAAGTCGAAGTATCCTCCCTCTGGCTTGTGAAAACATTCTACCAGGTGGCGATACCCAAACTTCTCGTCGCAGACGATTAGCAGCAGCTGTGCATGGGCGCCGCCATAACTGACCTTCAGTTTTTGTTTCCTAATATTTCGTTTATTTCACTTCATCATTACGCCTTGTCAATATGGATTCCAGAAAGGAAAATCCGCAGAATCGGCTTTGTTGAACATAAAGGAAGAAATAATAAGTAATATTGAGTCTCGCCTTTACACACTCGGTATATTTTTAGATTTTCGCAAAGCGTTCGATTCTATAAAACATGACATTCTTATAGGAAAGTTACCACGGTATGGAGTAAGGGGAATCACCCTTAACCTTATTAAAAACTATTTATTAGATAGAACTCAATTCACTCTCCTGAATGGTTTTAGATCGCAGATTTCCCGCATACAGTTCGGTGTTCCACAAGGTTCCATCCTTGGACCTTTGTTATTTCTAATATATATAAATGATATTGTTAACGTGCCGCTTACTCCCTATATTGTATGCTGATGATACTAACGTGTTCTTTTCCGGAGATAATCTGCAAGAGCTTGAAAAAGCTGCAAATAGCTGGCTTAATGAACTATCTGTATGGTTAGAGTCAAATCAGCTAGAATTAAACACAAAGAAAACAATATATGTAATATTTCGATCAAAGAACAAACCATTACACTATAAACCACATATCCACTTTCTAAATTCAACAATAGAGTCTACTAGGGCACACAAATTTCTTGGAGTATGGTTTGAGGAGTTTTTTAGGTTGGACAAATCATGTAAATAACTTAAGATGTAACATCTCACGTTCAATTGGATTGCTGCGCAAGCTAAGGGAATTGCTACCAAACTGGCTCAAACTAAACCTGTACTACGCTCTTGTATATTCTCGGTTACAATATTGTCTTTTAGTGTGGGGCACAACAACAAAAACGAACACTGAGAAAATATTACTTTTACAAAAGAAGGCTGTAAGCATTATTGACAATTTAGGCTACATCGAACATACAGCATCCTCATTCGAAAAATATAAGTTACTACCAATAGAACATGTCCTCTCTCATAAATTGGCAATCGTAATTTTTGACCAGATCAAGCATGATGAGGCACATTTCCTCGATACTTATCTTCATAAACCTGCGAAATACGATCTTAGGAGTACCATTTATACAAAACCAAATGTTAGAACTAACTATGGAACTCAAAAACTAGATTACCAAATTCCTAACCTACTAAATAAACACCCAAGCATTGTGCAAATAGCACAGCAGTGTAGAACTATCCACCCGTTCAGGAAAAAAGTTAGAGCATATTTCCTTGAACCTGATCGCCTACCTTAGATTATTTAATTTGGCTTTTATGTGTTCTTATTGCAAATATAGTGCCGTTAATATGTCATTCTTTTATGGTGTTATGAAGTGTTGTGATGTGTTAATATCAGACGTGCGTTGGATGATTTTGTTGATAATGACGATGTTAATGTCAATAAACATAGTTTTCTCTGGTTTTTGTTTCATGATTTTTTTTTTAGTTTGTTTCTTTTTTCTTTTTATTATGACGCATTGCTTATGTTTATATTGATGATATTGATTGGAGTGGTTTACTGATGCCTATGTTTATTTCAATCTTGTTGCTAAATTATTGTATCCTGTCTCTGTTGACTGCTATGGGCAGGGGAGGGGGGGGGGGGGGGGGGGGGGGGGGGGGGCTAGCGGCCTCGTCAGAGGGCTTTTTTGCCTTCTTTTGCTGCAGCCCCCCAGACATATGTATCACACATGTATGTCTGAAATAAACTATTCTATTCTATTCTATTCTATTACCATAGCAGGCCAGGTTATCGCCACATTAGATTCAACTCTGTCCTTTTCTAAAGCATCGGCCTTTGTAGACTATCGTCAACTACCGTTTCAGTTGCTCGGCATCTCGGTAAGACAAGAGAAGGTCAGCAATGGCGGCTGTAGTTTGGCGCGTGTGTAAAGCGTCTATAGGAGGTTTTCACTGGGCGCCATATTTAAGGGCGATGTTTAGAGCGGATGCTCAGAACGAGCTCCCATTAGTAGCCTGCTAAGACCGGCAACCTTGATCGTGCTAAATGCACGCTCCAAAAGTACTGCGGAAGCTCGCCGTCAGCACGCGTTCAGCAGCAGCGCACACGGATATGGCCGCCAGTGAATAGTCTCTATAGATGAGGATGAGGAACAGATCTACCTCTTCCGCTGTACTCGTGTTAACTCAGCTTCTTAATAAGGCTCTTCATGAAAATAAAATTACTGTGGTTGTTTATTTGGATATAAGTAAGGCTTTCGATACAGTTAATCACAAAATACTATTGAACAAGCTTCATGAGTACGGTTTTAGGGGAAAGATATTAGAGTTATTTCAAAGTTATCTTTCTAAACGAACACAATGTGTAACGATTAATAATTTTATCTTTACACCACAAACAGTGCTTACAGGGGTACCACAAGGCTCTGTTTTGGGGTCCATTCTTTTTTCTCTCTACGTCAATGATTTTCCTTCTGTTTTATGTCAGTCTGAAGCACTCATGTATGCAGACGATACGGCATTAGTTTTTGTCGGGGACACAATAAGTGAACTACAAGGTAAAATAAATGAAGAATTAACAAGGGTCTTAACGTGGTTCACTAGTAACCAACTCACACTTAACATAAAAAAAAAACTAAGTACACTGTGTTTCACTCTAGGAGAAGGCAAACAAATTCTGAAGAACTAGCTATATACTTAGATAACGTGCAGTTGCTGCATGTTTCCTGTTACAAATATTTGGGTGTCTTGTTTGAAACCGATATGCATTGGAAGAATCAAATTAAAAACATAAGCACAAAACTTGCACACGGATGCTACACACTACTAAAGGCTCGGGAGTTTTTTAATTCGTCTATATTGCGTATTCTATACTTTGCATTTGTACATAGTCACTTGAATTACTGTATAGAGTCTTGGGGCGGAACATACACCACGTATTTAGAGCCACTCAGTCGATTGCAGAAAAGGGCTATGAGACTCATTACTTATTCTAGATATAGCAAACCAAGCGGTCCTCTATTTCGATCAGTTGGTGTGCTGCCACTAGACCTCCTATACAACTTAAAAATAGCTGAAACAGTCTTTAAATTAATAAAAACTAACGACCCACTCCCATTACAGATATTTAAATTGCCATTGCGGAATACGAGAGCTGCAACAAATAATCTGGTTAATTTGCCATCTTGTCGAAATGTTTATGGAGAAAGGCTTATTGAATTCAACGGTGCCCTGGTATGGAATGATATCCCTACCGACATCAAATGTAAACACAATATATTGCCATCCTTAAAGAAGTATTTAATTAAATTGCGAGCCAATGAATAAGTTCAATATCATGCCCTATATATTTTTTTTCAATTAGTATGTATGTTGTTTTGTGAATACTTTGATGTGTGCGTACATTTGTTTTGTTTGCCTGCCGCATTGTAAAGGTTATTTCTAATGTTGGACCCGCGACTAGCCTCCACGGCTATGGGTCCAAGCAACGATTGTGTATTTAAAAAAAGAATAACAAAGGAATAATAAAGGAAAAGAAAAGAAAAGTAAAACACAGCTCGGCGAACCCTGCGGCGCGATCGACTAGATACAATCCTACACGCCGAGAAACTAAGAAAGAGAGAGAGAGAAAGAGAGGAGGGAGACGAGAGCGCGCGAGGACCTCAAAAGGCCGAGTTCTGTCTGGAATGATTAGTGGCTAGACCTAGAGCTGGCCTCTGTCTCCACTGCACTTAGTTGTCGAACACTTTAGAACGCAGAACGCCGGCGTTCGGAGTTTGGCTTTCGGATTCCAACGCGCTCGACGAGTGCAGTGGAGATAAAGGCGGCTAGCTTTACGTCTACCCACTACTCACTCGAATCAGAGCTCGACATTCTGACGTCCCCGCGCGCTCTTGTTTCCTCCTCTCCTTTAACTTCTAGGCACATTAGTGGGCGCGCTTCCGAGTAGCTTGAGCTGACAGCGTCTCCGCAGTCCACACAGCGTTAAAAAAAAAAAAAAAAAAGATGCTTTGAATTTTATGTTACCCGGGCACGCGCTTATTCCGTTCGGAGCGTCTGGTGTGACCTTGATCATAGTCTCCTTTGTGCTGACAAAGCCTGGCAGATAGCCACGAGAAGCGGCCGCCGAAATGAGAAAGGTAGAGCGGCAGACAACGGATGAGGGGAGAGCCACGTCACTGGCGCCCCGCTGCGGCGCCAGACGCCGAAACGCACTTGTGTGCGAACAAGTGTGTTCCGGGTCCTCGCCACTACAAAAGCTGTGCGTTAACGTCCAGTTTTCCCGAAAAAGAGCTTTTTGATGCTCTGTGCTAGCAGATCCTCGCGCTCCAACGGAATCCGCGACCGGACATTTTATGGCTCCGTCGTCGAACTGCCAGGCTTTGTGAGTATGGAGGAGACTCTGCCTTAATGGACGCTGGCTTGAGCACCGCGCCAGAGATCTCGCTCCTTCAACGCGTTTATAAAACTGAGATCGCCGCCGTTGATGCAAAATAGTAGAGCCAATGACGAAACAGTGGCTAAGCAACCCGCGCGCAGCACAAATGCCAAGTTCTACGCGACCTGGCGACAAGAATGTATCTTGAAAATTTAAAAACAAGAATGTATCTTGAAAAGTGAATTCAGCTTTTAAAAAAAGCGAGTGTGCACTAAAAACACCTAAATGAATTCGTGGCTTCTTTGGAAGGACGGGGTCGTCTACTCCATTCCGTTATTATGCGGCCGTCAATATGACGTTCAAACAGGACGGTGCCTTAAGGATCGGCGCAGAGAACACCGTTACAACGGTTTTTAAACTTCTGACGCGGCATCTCGGGGTGCACTGCAAAGATTGCGGTTGCATCCCTGCCTTCGACCAACGGCAAGGGGTGTTTAAAAACAGGGAGAGAATCACTCGTGAAGTAATAGACGTATTCTAAAAGACGAAGCGCCTCATCGTGGCGTAATGTCACGTTATGCATTCTAGGAATCAGAGTAAAGCAAAAACCATACGCGCTCCACTCCTGACCCACAGGTTCCCAAGAATGCATCGCACGAGATGATGGATTTATGGAAGTAGTCTATTGAAGCACGCAAGATTGCGACACTGGGCTCAGCCTGTGTTAGCGCACCCTCGATTTTGTTTCCGATAAAAAGCGGCAATTTGTGGAGCCAGGAGGGCACACCAGGGATGGTGGTGTGATGCACACGACACATATATGTTTTGTGTGTTTCCTATGGTTTATTTGGGTAACATATATGATAGTTATACAACATGCCAACAGAATAAACTTGAGATGAAAGTCAGCGCTGTGTTCTGTCGATAACCATTTGGTTTGTCGTCGTCTTCGCGTTTTTTTATTTATCGTGTCTCTCATAAAAAAAAAAAGATAAAAAAAAAAGAACATGGGAAACTGAGTTCACGACCGGTTGCTATTAGCCGCATATTGAGTAGCCATCTGGTGGCACCTGTTGTAACCAATGCGAGGAGGGCTTTATCTTGCTGTTGCGACATGTGCGGGGCCCACGCGGATATGCATCTCAAACCGTGACTTCGTCCCCTTTTTTGTTCCTGAGTATTGGGTTTTATTACAATGAATCACCACCAGCTTGCTTGTTTTTTAAGTATTGCAGACCTCCAGCAAGCCGTGTTCCTCTATGTTGATGAACATCGACCTCCCATTTGATTAACATTAGTTGGCATACAGACGATTAGGTATTTGCGTTGTTTAATCTGATGCTGAAACGCAGAAGCTCGGTCAGCAGCTCCGTCGAAAACAAAACTCAATAAGTTCGTACGGGGATGGACTTTGGGCGCATTAACGTATGCCTGTGCTATACGTTTCTGACTTTCGAATCGTCCCCGAGGCAAACATTAGGATAATTTTAGACTCAGATGGGTTGACCTTATCAGGACCGGGTAAGCTGCACTCCATGTGCCTGCTTAAAGGAGCACATAGGTACTTGTAAAAATAGAGTATCGGAAAATGGTCCCTCTGCACCGCCAACTATACTTGGGCAGACGCAGTGAATTAGGATTCGAAAGAACTTGAGTGAGCTGGAAAACAGTGCCTCCACGTATAGAAACAGATACAGAAAAGGTTAATGAACACTGTTTCCACCGAGACTTCGAGCCGGAAGCACGTCACGTGAAACCATTCCCTAGTTTCACGTCGCATGAAATCCCGTCTGTAGATTGCGAAAATCAATCCTGGTTTATTAACTCGCACATTTAAACTACGCATCGCAGAAAGCTAGAACTTCGTGATAATGGGGCGCAAGAAGTTTTGATAAAATGGGAAGCTTTGAGCACGTGTCGCTACCTAGATTAAAAAAACAAAGAAAAAAAATTATACTTTTTTTTTCAGCTGACGCTCGACTAAGCCTAATAATCACCAAACCAAAACTTGAGATTGTGGGCTCCTGTAGCAATTACTTCACTGGAACAAAATCTTGTCAGTTAAAAATACAATATTTTTTTTGTTTGCTGAAAAGTTCTCTCAGCGACGTAATCCCTACACGTGACGACAATCTTAAATTACGGCTGGTTGAATATTAGGCTTAGGAGAACGTCGGTTCATAACGACATTTTCTTTTTTTTTTTTGTATATTTTTATCCAGGTGACTTCATGTGCTCACGCCTTGGCATTTTATTACCACCCTTAGCATCACATTCTCACAAAGTTTCAACTTCTTGTACGACCTAGTTGATTTACGCGAGCGTACAAACCGGGTTTCATTTTCCCCATCTATACCGCTAGGCATAGTCACAGTGTAATTCGGAAGGCTGCCATAACCAAGGTTCTATGAAAAGTTTACGTTTTCTTAAAAATGATCGTAATGCGAGCCCTTCTTCGGCTTTTTAAAATAAAGTAAAATTAATATAGAACCTGGTGGAGAGGCTTGAACCACAGTCAGACTCCGCGTACCTCATACCTAGGACGCGGTCTTCGCTGCGGAGATGCTGACAGAGTTAGCTGCGGACATGCCTCAGGCATCTTCGAATCATGTTTCCTTCATACCTCTGTATGATTAGTTAAAAAAAGGTATTGAGGCCATCTTCATGCAGCCGTTAGCGATTCTGGTCACAGCGTCGGTCTTTCTTCGACGCCTTCCTTCGATGGAGCACGAACGGGCGATTTTTGCACGGTAGCTGTCTTCCGAGGCAGAAACCCGTTGGCAACGCGGGATTGGCCAGCGCTCCAAGGCGAGGTCGCGGGGGAGATCAAGACGTGCGAGGAAGCAAACGCCCCGAGGGCAAACGGGGGAAAACAGATGATCGGTCTCCGGCCGCCGATACACAAACATCACTCGCTTCTTCCCGTAACGCCGAACCTCATAACTCCGTATGCCCTCGGGGTGACCAAATAACCGCGTTCGGACACCATTTGCCCCACAACAGGCAACAAAACGAGAAAAAAAGGAGAAAAAAAGAAAGAAGGAGAAACACACAAAAAAAAAACCAGCCTTCGTGTCTGCGTAACAACCTACTTTGGCTCCAGACTTTCGTAGATGGATGAGACGGCAACATTGGTCACGAAGTCTCAAATGTCCCTTTCCAGTTGGACGTCTGACGTGCTTCTCCAGGACGCCCACTCAAGTCAGCTTTCCGAGCACTCCGAGGGGTAGGAGCCACTGGAGAGCAGCCTTATCAAAGGCCATTAGATGGTTGGTTACTCCATATGGGGAAATAGAAAACACCGCCACACTGTGTCCTCCATAGGAAGAACTCGACGGTAGACAAGGGACAACCACATCGACAACTAGATTTTTGTGTTTTGTTTTTTCAAAAACCGAAACTTTTTAATTTATCTGGCCACATGCTGTGCTCAGCGTTATTCCTAGCATTTTATAAAAAAAAAGGGGTTAAATTTAGGGCTGGGAGTCTATTAAAACTGCTAACCCGATAATCATCAGCCTTTAATTGATTATGTAAATACTTGATTAAAAGGTTTCGTTCATTTCGCTCTCCATAATAGTTCCAAAAAGTCAAAATAGGACTTTTTGCGTGTGCTGAATATGTGATAAACGGCGCAATGTACGAATTCGAATTTTATATACACATTGAAGCGTAGTTGGAGAACAGTCAAAACACATCCACACTCACAAATTATAACTTGATCCGCAGAGGCGAAGAGGTTCGTTAATATTCTCCGGCAATGGCGAACTCCCTTGAATGTTCACAGCAGTCTAGCTGCGGCAAACAGACACTCTCCGGAGTGGAAGTGGCTGGGACTCGTGTAATCTTCTCCACGTTTTTGGAGTTTCACATCTAACCCCCCTTCAGTTTACTTTAGATAAAAATTTCACCCAAAGTTCGTCTTTATAGAGGTTGATTCCTCCACGACTGCGTAATGAATTCGTTAAACTTTTACTCTTTTTTGTTTGTTCGTAAACTTTTAACCGGTTAAAATATTATTCGCGAATAAAGCATTCATTTAGTTATATGTAGGGTAATCGATGAAGTACTCATCTCTAGTATTTTGTCCTGTAATTCTCACAAGATATAGCTGCGTCAAAAACAATTTTTTTTTACATCAAAATGCAATTTTTTTTGTCAAATTAAATTAAAAGATTTTGTTGGACGCACTTCAAACTCACTTCGGAGAAGCTATTTTTTTTTTTTTTTTGCTGTTATTACGTTTTTGGCGCATAATCAAAAAGAGAAATCACCAAGAATTTGCTTGATTTAATAAAACAAAATGAAAGTCTCTCATATTCTAATTCCTTGTAATAGATATACTGCGTTGTGACACGAAGTCCTCAATAACGTAAGTCATTTAGGGGGAACTCCAGAATGTGTTGCTTACTTAATTGCCGTCGATTTAAAGTTGCACAATTCGGTGTCTCTTTTCTAATCCGCGGTGCGGCACACCAGTTCACGCATTTCACGGCTTTTATATTATTTCGTTGCGTGGGAAGAATTATTGGAAAGGGTAATTTCTCGCTTCACATTTTGCGCAAATTGTTTTGCAACAATAAAGAAAAAATATATATAACGGCGCCTGAAAACGTACGGCGTTTACTTACATCTAGTTATAATGAAAGTGGGAATTTGGCATCGGAGGCTCCATATGCTTTTTAAGACAATAAACATCTTTCGAGAAGAGTTCTGTACATTAACACGCTCTCCTCAGCAGCGGCGAAAGCAAAAGCCTGGCAGAAGTAGTGCAACTTCCCCTTCGGACACAAATCTCACTTTAAATTGCTGCCGCTGCAAAGAGAAAAGTCACTAAATCCCCACCATCATCGCCATCATCATAATCGCCAGGAGAATTGTAATCATTGTCGTTAATAATCTCAGAATCACCGTCGATGCTCGTCTTGGGATTCCATCCTGCAGCCCAGCGGGAAGTAGATTGCCTGGTGAGCTGCTTTTCGAATTTTCGGTGCTCCGTTCAAAGGCGCCACCTGCTGTTTAGGAATCGTGCGAACTACGGTGACACATCCGTGGGCTCGGAGAGCAAAAAGATCGAGGCGATGCTTCGTAGGCTGGTTCGGGGTTTCGTCAGTGCTTCGAAGCGGAAGCATGCTCTCACCGAGGGGTGCGCGTCTAAAGCCGAAGTCTCGCTGCCAAAACATGCGCGCCAAAAAAAAAAAAAAAAAAAAAAAGAAAATACACACACACACATAGACTGCAAACATGTTTGAAGATTCCTCATGTATCAAGCACACGTGCTTCGAACATGCGTGAGGCGTGTGCGTAGATCAGTTTGCTGTCATATCTACAGAAACCAGCTTTTTATTTCTTTTTTATAATGAATGAGTTGTGTGATTGCGAATTACAAATACGAGAACGACGGAACAGCGGACGACAAACTAAAACAAACATCTCGGGTATGTACGTTTGCATTTCGAAGTTTTCGATGCGCGTTAAAGGCTCCGATTTTTTTAGGGCATCTCAGACGTATTATACAGATTGCTTAGAACGCCGCAGCCGCATCAGGTAAGATTCGCTACCTCGGACACGTCGCTACCTCATCGTCGGCATCCATTTTCGATACAGATCCGACATTGACCCGTTTAGGGCCCTGGTTATCGGGGAACGTGTGATAAACGACGGCTCCCAAATGATCGATGATCCCCAAGTGAGCGAGAAAAAAAAAAAAAAAAAGAATGTTCGGCCTCCGGCTCAGACTGAGAAGTATGGTCGTTCCTTTCTTTATATTTTTTTATCTGGAAACAATATTTCGCCAATTGAAGCTCGTGGGGCAAACAAACGTTTTGACGAAAGTCTCTAGATAAAAAAATGCGCACAGGGATGAAAAGGAAGGGAGCGGTATTGACCAAAAAGCAAACGGGCGAACGGGGTGACGTATAGGTGATAACACCGTACTAGTTAGTAGTAGTTTAAAGGAAAGAAAAATTACTATTCCTGATTTCTTTGTTACTTGTCTCACCCTTTCTTTAGTGTCTCTTTCCATGCGTGAATGATTTGGGGCACTTTTAATGTTTTTCTGCGAATCATGGCGCCTCCAAAGGTTTTGTCTGTCGACTCCCCCCAGCTTCGTAAAAATTACTTCCCTCAATCAAAACGGTCGTTATTATTAAACAGATATTGAAACATTAGTTTTTTTACAAAAAAAAAGCGTTATATAAAAAAGTTCCGCAGCAGTTGTTATACACAAAACAATTGTTAGGCGTCCAGCGCTCCACCCTACAAAAACAAAAATAGTAAAGCGGTACACAAATTGCCAATGGGAAGCGTGTAGAGACCGCTCCAAGACCTTAACTACCATAAACCCCACTAAAGACAGGATAAAAAAATAACCACACCTTTTAAAACAAGAAAAACAAAACAGAAAAAAAAAGCTGTATATAAAGTTTCGCTTTAAGTTGAACTTTGAAACCGGACATACAGTATTGACGTAACGGCTTCCTTCCATTTTTTGAGACTACCCAGTGATTGTGGGAAGTGTCGCCAGAGGGACCCCATGTCGGAGCCTATAGACTGTCGAACGTACCGGAAGCAAGAGAAAAGAAAGGGAGATGGTATGACGGCAACGCAAACCTCTTTGATAGAATGGGACGAAGAGGTCTGAAAAGCCGTGACACCAACAGCTGCGCGGAAGTTTGCTTTCTCCACACCCTTCTATCGTAGTCAGCTCTAAAGACTTAGCACTACGCCAAAGTTTTTTTTTCGTGAAACTTTGGTTTCTTCGACAAACAAACTGCAGCTCTGAAGCAAGAATGGTAGAATGGTTCTCGGGCTGAGCCTAGTTAGCTGTCAAGTTCATACACCCTAGGGTGCTCTTTCAGGCAGCTGCACTGCGCGACACTGTTAGCACGAACAAGAGAACACCGGTTATTTGTTTTTCTCTTAGAATCGAGAGGCTGTCATCGAATCTATTAGTTTGGTAAAAAAAAAAAGGTTTGAAAAACCACTTTAAAAGGTAATATTGGATACCTGGTTATACACTTTTGAAGAAATTGAAAAAAAATGTCTTTATGGTTTCTTTGCGCTAACACTCTTACGCTCTTTAAGGTCGTCGTTCGTACAACTTGCAAAATTTAATTTAATTTAAAAAACTGCGCCCATTGTTTATACTATTCTTTCCAGCACGCTCTGTCTTCCAAGTAAATGAAGAAACTCGTTTGATATAACGAAACAACTGGAATAATAATAATAAAAAAACAGAAATAAAAAAAAAAGAAACAGAACCACGTTTGCTTGCAAAAAAAAAAAAAAGATTTACGTAACGGAAGGCACAAGTATTTAAAACGCTTATAGCTCTCTTTTTTTGTGAATTTTTTGGCAATGTGAAAGATTGAAAATTAATGAATATTATGAAAAAGCGAGGTATTTGCGCACGAATATGGATGTCCTAAATATTACAACAAGGAATAGAGTTGGGCTAGTTAATTATCCATGTCAAGGTGGGGAAAAAAAAACAAAACTGTGCAAAAGACGGAAGACAAGTGTGAGGAGTCCTAATTCCCACACTAGGTGGGAGGGGCTCCAAGGCGAGTACTTTATGGTCGCTGCATTCGCGGTATCAAGGCACGCAAGAAAAGGCGATAACGCTTCTATCTTCGGACGCACCTCGCTCCTGCGTGTTTAGATATACAGTGATACTGCGAGTCTACACTGTCGTTAAACTTTTCACGGCTATGAGCAGCGATTGAACACTTCCGATAAACCTCTACGCAGAAAGATGGGAACCTAAATTCTATCGTTGGAGTTTAAGTAGGAATATGGGGGACGTTACACAGTTTCAATCGGGGCCGAGTAACAACTGTCCTCTTGCTAATGTTGCCTTCTAGCACTTTTTTGTTTCTCTTACACCAGAGAAGGGTGTAAGAGAAACATGACGTATTAAAGGTCGTGGTTACGCCTTTAATACGTCATACATAATACAGAGTGCATACAGTGTCGGAGGCGTCTTCTTTCCCTGTACGGTGGTTATGTCGTGTTGGTCATGCAAAAGCTGCCAGCAGACATCTTCGATGCATGCATATGTGTGAAGCAAACATGCCACGAAGATGTTTGAGACATATCCGCCGATAACTTTGTCGTCATGTTCTCCGGAGAACTCCGTGTCTCTTGCATTAGGTGTGAGCACTTTGACTGCGGATTTAGAGTACGATGAAGTGGACTGAGCGTTTTTTTTTAGGAACGATAAGGGAGTGGAGAATAGTAGCTTTCAAAACTTGTATTATTCACCCAAGCACTCGTTTGTGCAGCGTTGGGGGGGGGGGGGGGGAGGAAAGGGGGGGGGGGGGCTTTGACTTAGAATGCGCCTAAAGTTCACTACCTTTAACTAGGTGCTTATTGAAAAGGGAAAATATATTTTATATGCCAATCTTTATGAGGGGGTAAATTTTTTGCATACTATCTATGCAAATGCCTTGTCATGGTTTAAATAAGATACGGAGCGTTTACTAGAAACGAGTTTATTCACAAATGAATAGAGATAGCATTAACTTCGGTGCCTCCGAAAAAGTCACCATCTCAGAGGTACAAATGAGACGCAGTTTCCAGTTCTAGAAAAGCCTGCTGCTAACAGTTCAAAGTCAGAAAAAAGTGCAGATATTTAAGCAAAAGTATAGGTGCTTTTATATATGCCTTCGCCGACATGGTTCTTCCACGTACGTTTTGATAATGTGACCCGAACTCACTTCTCGAAAAGACGGTTAAAGTGCAGGCGAGGTGGTGTAACCTATACATGATGATTGAAAACCTGAGACTGTGGTTTGAAAAACAAAAAATTGCGAAGAGACGCTGTCTATCCCTTTTTCTTTCTGCTTCACAATTTTTTGTTTTTCATACCAGTCTCAGGTTTTCAATTATCATGTATCACTTTCTCGCCCTGTTCACCATGTACAAATGCAAAAGGTAACAATACTAAATGCCAATATAGTTTCATGTGACTAATTCGAGTCCCTAGGTGCCTCGAAGACCAGAAATTAACCTATTTGTATACTGCTCGCGTGTGCAAGTTGCACCGAAGTGCTGTTTGTGAACGTGCGAACCACGAACTGTCTCTCGATTAATATAACCAGTAACACTCGATTCAATATGAACTCAAATTGCCTATGACTGTACAGGGTGTCTCCCAACAATATTTACAATCTTGTTTCACCGCAAAAAAAGAAAAACAACAACAAAAAACTAAGCATCGTTAAATGCTGATTCTCCACCCAAATATAGCGCTAGAGGTACGAACCCATCTCATAGTTTCAGTACTAACCACTATCTTATTCAAACGTTATAAATAACTTTTTGAAATGTTTAATAAAAAAATGGTGGTCGACCGAGCTTTCGAACATACAGAGAGCTTTTTGGTGCCAGTTACCGAAAGTGGGCGAAAATGGGCCCTATCTTTCCACTGAAAAGATTAAGAAAATGAATTATAACTTTTGAACAAGACAACGGTTAGTGTTTAAACTTTGTGATCTGCTTCGGACCTCTAGCGTTTATATTTGGGTTCGGAATGAGCATTGGGCGATGCCTAGTTTATTTTTGTGGTGAGCAAAACCTCACAAACTTTTTTGGGGTACACCCTGTACATCATCGAGGCAAAGCGCTTCTCCGTCGAACAAGAAGTTCTTAGCAACAGCGCCGCCAGATTTCCCCAAAAGATTGATATCAATCGACTCGACATCAATTTGCCCGGATTGTCCTCTAAGTGCTGGAACGGCGACACAGTACAGGGTCTGCCCAAAAGTCCCCGCCAAAGGGATCGCACCTCGTCTGCCGGAAAGTGTCGCCCGACGACATTCCGACACCAATGAAGACGAAAAGGGCTCACGGGAAAACGGCGGCGACTCGTTGAGCCACGAGACACTATGAAGCTTTGACAAGCGGCGCTACTCTGCGGCGAAAAAGAGCAGCGGTAGAGAGGGGCAACCCTAAAGAGAGCAGTGGACGAGTGGCGCGACATTTTCTCCCCGTTCACCTGGGAAATCTTGGTCGGCCTAACGGCTCCGGGGGACCCTGGGCTTAGGCACTCTTCCTTGGGCAAAGAAAATCGGAGTAAAGAGGCCACCCTTCGCCACGTTCGAGAGTCCACGAGTGCGTCCGTATTTGGGATTCCGATGACGTCTTGCGCAGGCCTTGTCTTCTAGGTTGTATTGCGTCGACAGCATTCTCGCTGATAAAAAAAAAAGAGACCATCTCGCAACTTTTGGTAGGATCGAATTACGTGGTTTCTTATCACTGTTCTTATGTCTTTGATCTATGACTCCCGTTCCTATTTTATGGGTTTTTGTCAAATGAAGGTCGCTTCAATGAGATCTCTGAGTACGCGGAATTAATCTACACGGCGTGACACTTTTAGCACAAGCAAACGCTCAACGTTTTTTTTTTTTTTTTTTTTTTTTTAAGTTTTTAAGTGAAGGGTTGTTTTTAAACCTACTAGGGTGATGTAAAATGCTATTGTAGTCACTAACGTAAAAGGTAAAATTGGATCCTGTAATCTATCAAAATAAAATTCAAAAAAGCGCCGACGTCGTGTTTGTGTTTACAGTATCGCTGATTGTATAGAAACGGATCTTACCACAGACTAAGCACCTTGAGAACTTAACACGAGTAATATACTGTATTACGTTGAATACTAACGGCTGCGTCTTGTGGCGGTTAGTGCGTAGAAAAGCTTAGAGCACCCTAAAGGGGCGATGCAACGATTTTTGTACTCTGCGCAAATACCGCTTAGAGCGGATCATTGACGTTAATGGCCTGTAAAACACCCGTTTATTTTTCACCACATCCAATCGAAGTCGCAGTCATTCATTATACGCAATCAAAGTCACAAAAAAAAATAAAGAAAAACGAGCAGCGTTCACTTCCTCAACTCGCAACCAGAAGAAGCGGCCATGTGATCGGAGCCGATTATATACCGCTAATGCTGATCATAGCCACGCGCTGGGGTCGGCAAGGCACAGGACACGCGCTCAGTTCCAGACATTGTTAGGGTTAAACTCTACAGAAGTTTTCGCATAAAGATATTTAAATGCGGCGAAAGGCTCATCAATCCATAAATGACGTCCAAACAAATAATGCTGTCGACGGTTTTAAAAAAAAAGTTGCTCGAGAACGGACACGAACGAAAATACAATAAAAAAGTAGAGTTTTAATGGGTGGTGTTCGACTAGCTCCAGTATAATTTTATCCTTACTTTTCAAACCTCATTGGTAATGTGCCAAGTTGTGATTATATTAAAATCGGCTTTTAGTAAATATAAACCTAAAGAAAAGGCTTTGTGAGCATTAGCATTTTGTCCTTCGTCAACGCAACAAAAAGAAAAAAAAATATATATATATATCACGTCTGTTGGAACATTTTTTCTTGAATCGTGAAATGCAATGTGACGCCGACACAATGATATTTATATTGTTCATTATAACAAAAAGTGCCGCGAATAAAGGTCTCAGGCCTCGCAAAAACCTAAAAAAAACAAAGAAAAACGAGTTATTCAAAGACAAGTCTAGGAATATCCAGCAAACGAGCAAACAAGTTTCGGCGCAACTTACTTTTTTTTTTTTTTTTTGCATTTTGATTGTGTATCCAAGGGCGACTAGAATCGAAGGCTTAATTTGCATATTTCGGGAAGTGCGAAACGATAGCTCGCACGTCCTAGGGTTGCCCAATAAAATATAAATAAGAAATATACGACTAAGACGCGAAGAACGGGAGGGAGACTGCAACTATAAATAAAGATACTTCTCTCGAGTTGAGAATGCGAACTTATCTTGGAAACCGAAGCGCGTGAACGACACAACTCTAAATGGTTGCACACACTTCGAGGGCCCTCGAAATTAATCCGAGAAATGGGCGGAAGAGCGGCGCAGTCTGTAGAGTGCGAGGGAGAAACTATGAAAAAATGGCACCAAAGAAGCGAACAACTGTTGAAAGTTCGCCGATGATGATGGCAACTCGAAGAAAAATCGAATTTTTTATGCAAATATGCGCGCGAGTATAAATGAGGGTCAATGAAGTGGTACTTCGCATCTAGAAGAAAAAAAAAGTGCTCAGTGCGCAAAGAAAGACCACATTTGTACTGCGGCACTAGGAGCAGGACCGACGCGCATTGAAATCGGAGGACATATTTTTGCGGCGCATTACCGCAGAAAGAAGCAATGTGCGTGGCAGAGCGGCAGTCGGTGCTTTGATGTGCTCGAGTGCACGCGCTGTCGTTCCTCGGTCTGCATCGCAACAAAAAGTTGTTCCTGAGTTCCTGAGCCAGTGTTTAGTTATATTCACTGGCGGCCATAGCTGTGTGCGCGAATGCTGAGCGCGTGCTGATGACGAGCTTCCCCAGTTCTTTTGCAACGTGCATTCCGCACCATCAAAAGTGCCGGTCTTAGCAGCCTATTAAAGGGGGCTCGTTCAGAGCATGCGCTCTAAACAGCACCCACAAATATGGCGTCTAGTGAATACTCCTTATAGCTACAAGCAGATTGAGAACACCAGGGCCTCTCGTTTGAGTGCGCGGCCTCCAGTATACGCTTGTTGAATTTGCTCATACCTTGGCTGCTGTGCTCGGTAGGTGTTCACAAGACACGGAAGTGTTATCAAAGGTCGGAAGCAGGCTCCGAAGGCTAGGCAATGTTCTCATCCTTTAAGCCTAGAACGGAGCATAAAAAAACTCTCCTCATTATATCTTAGATAGTTAAAACGGGACTTGGGCTATTTTCATACATCGTTTGCGGAAAAATGGAAGAAAATATGAATGAAAACTATCGAAAGTACAGAGCAGAAATAAGACTGTTGTGCCGGCGAAACTAATGAGCAATCGCGCTTTTAGGGCTTATTTGTATGCAGGTTTAGCATCATTATTCGTCGATTCCTTGTTGTGCTGCCGTACAGATCGAAGGTAAAAAAAAATATAGAAGTATAGGAGCGAGACCAAGAGAATTGCTTCTAACAAATTTGATGTGTGCTGTGTTGCCATCGTTAACGCAACGCGCTCTATGCTCCTGCGCGCGGGGCATGTATGGATAGAAGCGAGCGAGACTACGAGAAATAAAAAAAACATATTTACTCGCTTTGGAAATTGGTTGTTGTGCAGAGTTAATCTTGCAGCTATTTACAACTCAAACCTGGGGCAATTTATTCTCGTTCCAGGTTATTAAAATAGTTTTCATGCGTTGCGTTGCCTCTTTTGAATTGAAGCGTGGTACAATATATAGGATATACAACGCTAGAAATAGCGAATCCTGGAACAGAATATTTTCCATTCCAGAATTTGTTATTTCTATCGCTTTAGGCTGATGTTACTTTGGAGAGAAACTCGTTACAATATGTTTCGGTACTTGCGAAAGGCGGTAAATAGGAATTTTATTAACGGGCTTCAATCTTAGGTTGTGAGTATCGACCTCTGACGACCAAGCACACAGAGATTGGTGCCCGATAATGTACGCGCACCGAAGCTTCAAGCACGTAAAGCGAAAACAGGTGCACCCGAAAGCTGGATTGTATAGCTCAGTTTGCGTCTGCATATCATATATAAATTAATATCATAGAGGCGTGTGTCTTTGTACCATAACTTCTTCATGATGGGCGTTAAAGACTTTAGATAAGCAGCTGTGCCCCACTAGATAGATTGAATTTTCCTTACTGCGCGTAAAAAATACCTCCAGATGCCGACTCCAGATTGAGTTTTCGCCGGAAATTTTTTTTAGTATTCTCATTTGAGTTTTATAGTAGATAATGTGAGTATAACACTTTTTAAGTGCAAGGGAGTGCTTGCAACACGAGGCCACATTTGAAAAACAATTGTGGTAGAGTTGATAAAGTTATGCGAAACATATTTCTAGACGCCAAACAAGAATACAATGAGAAGTAGGCCTGCCCTGGAGACTTAGTGACACTGATAAAGCACTACAGAGGATTAATCTCGCTAGAAATTATGACCACTGATTTGGGGGCTTATTTTAGGTCGGTTCGGTTGTCTTGGTCCTCGTTGTTCGCTTCTAAATCACCCGATTGAGCCACTCCGTCTACGATTTTATTGTAAACACAAATCATTTAAGGTAAAAAAACGAAACAAATACTGCCTAAGACACTTCTCACGAATCCGTAAAAAACAGCGACAATAAAACATGTGCTATTCATATGGACGCGTCTAGATAGTTAGCTTCACAGGGCTCGTCAAAAAGTGCGAATATTCTAGACCCTAATGGTATATTAACACGAAGGAGTTTTCTTTTTTTCCTGAGGATTGGATTAAACGTCATTGAGTTTTGAGGTCACTTGTGCCGCGTCACGAATGCTCGATAATCATTCGATCCTGCGGCGAGCCACAGAGGATCTGCGACTGACCGTTCCACAGAATATCTGTCCTCCCATTGGAGCTACAGATCCCTCTCGTCTTAGGAAAATATTACAGTCAGCAGTCTAGCGCTGCGGGGTGGTTTATTACAGCAGAACTATTAAGGGCTAGTTTCCCCAGGAATGTGTCCCTCGCAAAGAAAAAAAGACACCGAACTCTGGGCACCTACCGCCATCTATGAGCGACGGCGGCAAGCTGCGTATCTGGTTCGTCCCGTCGCTCTTAGATGGCAGCAGCCTTTCCATTCTGGGTTGCCGACTTTCGGCCGGCCATTACTTTCCATTGTACAGCTCCACTGGTCTTCATTTTTCACCTGTTTTTGTTAAGTGAGATCATAAACATTAAAACAAGTTATATATATAAAAAAAAAACATAGATTTTATTAAACGCGACCTTGTCGTGAGAATGCTCGTTTGGATTTCCTGCTCCACCTCTTCCTTCTCGCGGTCTTTCCTCCTCACAGCTTTTTGCCCTACTCGGGTTTCTCCAAAGATAAATATATGTCGTGCGCCTCGGGGTATACACCATAATGCATTATGGTATAGAATTTTAGTCGCAATAATGCACAACATGACCACCGTATATTACGAACGGGATTATACGAGATACTATTTCGGTAGCTGCAATGGCATTGCAGTATTCGATTATTGCCGAAACACGCCTTAAAGGGCAACTCCGCTTAATTTCAAAAATTTTGAGATAGTGGCCGATTTTGCTTTTTGAAGCACTCAAAAACAATCCCCAATCCTTTGTTTCGCGAAAAATTAAATATTTTTCGTGTAATTTTACTCTAGCCATGATTACAAACCGAAACCGAAACGGTGGCAAAGCCGGACAACATTGTATATTCGGCATCACTAAGCATGTACACCCACGTGATATACAAGGGAAGAAGGAGCTCCCTTCTTATCAGGATCCTCATTTGTGCCTCCTGGATTAGCACAGGCGTCGCTATTCTCCTCCCAGAAGATTATAGAAGATTAACCTGTCACTCAAAATTCTTACAAAAGCAGCTTTCCTCTCCTCCTTTTACTTGGTGTTCAAAAGTATGGGATGTAACACAAGCCACGCTCAACGAGGCGATCGGCTTATCAGTAGTATCAATAGTCGAGCGCCGGGCCGGCCGAGCGCGTCACTCACGTCTTTCACGGCGCTGGCGCCACCCATGCTCTCCCCGGGAAAGAAAACAAAATTGAAAAAAAAAAGAAAAAGAAGCTGTACATGCTTGATGACGTCGCGGACTTGCCGGGAGAAGGAATTTGGAGGAAGCGGAAATGCAGCCGGGCAGTGTTGTCTGGCCCGCACGTCTCATCCAAAACCAGCGGTTTCGTGCTTGTCGAACTTTGACGGCGATTTTAATGAACTTCTAGGCGGAATTCCGTCGTAATGTTTGCCATGGGAGTTTTGTAGATGATAACAAAGAGAACTGTATAGTTTTGCACTACTGGAAAGGAAGCGGAGTTGCCCTTTAAGGGTGATTCCACGAGAGATCGAACCTGCAGGTCCACTCAGCATTTTTATTTTTTCGTTTTTTTTTTACATGTAATATACACACAAATAAATCGCACGAAAATTAACTTTTTTTCTCGAAAACGCGTTTTCACTACGAGAAAAAAAATGTTTCAAGATTGCGCGACGGCCCTGCTCCCACCGCGGACTGCATTAGTTGCCACCTTTGCGGTCCTGTAAAAGGCAGAAAAAAAGTGGTAGGCCAAAAATGTTTCCTGTTTCATGTAGTACATCAAAGTTTAAGTCAGCTGTGTGCAATTATTATGTGGTTTATAAAATATATAAAATATATATTCAGGCGCCCAAAGCGGTGCTAGCAGACCTTCTGGTCTGTATCCTGCAAATTACCAGATCCTGGTAGCACGCAGCGCCCGCTGTAATTCAACATAGATCTAGACGCTTGACACTGAAACTTTCTGTTGGAAGGTATCTTCTTCTTGTGAACGTGGAGGTAATTGGCGCAAAAATCCCTGAGTGAGCTATGTGCTGCGTGCATTGAGTGCACAACGGCGACGTCTGTCGCCTCTCCCGTTGCTTCGTCTGCGCCGCCAAGCCAACTGAAGCTCAAAGGTTTCGCAATGCTGTTGCAACCGAGGAGATCCCCCGCTGACGACCAACGCCACTGGCCACACACCAGGCAGAGTCAAAGTTCACGTGCAGTGAAGCTCTGTATCTGTGCCCTTCCTGGGCATAGACGCACAAACACACAATCGTCCAGAGGGCATCACTAACGCGCCGACACCAACTCTGCCACCGCGCATTCGAAAAGAGTCTAGCTGAACTGTCGCAGTAATCCATCTTGATGCGCCCAGAGTTCTGGATTCTTCAAATATTCTTCGCGGGGAGGCGTTGACGAGCCGTCATATTTTGGTTGTTGTTACGTTTTTAGACGTAAGGAAAGAAGCTCATGGGGTTAGGCGAAGTCTACTCAGGTTTCGTTTATTAGAACTGTAGAGAATAGAGGCACGACGCCTGGGGTACCAGCAAGACATAAACGTCTTATTTGTGGAAAAAAAAAAGCTTTTTATTAAAAAAAACAAACAAAAAAAAAAAAACAGCAGCGGGGTGAAGCGGAAAACGCCGGAATCAGGACGCTTCGCAACCGGCACTTTGACCACACAGAACTTTTGTACCAAGCCAATGATTCAACATGTTTTTGAACATTCTTTTTGCCTGGCCTAAGGAGGGTTATACCCCAAAGGTTTAATAAAATTGAGTCCGGGTTTTTTTTTTTATTTTGTTTTTTGAATATGGGTATTTTTTTGAAGATGTGTTTTTCCAAAATATTTTTTTTTTATGTTTGTAATTTTATTGGAAGTTAATATTTTGCATGTATAGTATAGATGCCCTGGCGTATATTATGCATAGTTTTCAAAGTCGCTAATACCATACATATTGAAGTAGAAGGCCTGAGAGTTAGTGTATTTGTTGCACCTAGTCTAAAGTTATAAATTTTTTATATTTTTTTTTATTTCATAAAGCACATAATAATTGCGTGCAGTTGACTTAAACTATGACGTACTACGTGAATCAAGAAACATTTTTGGCCTACCACTTTTTGCCTGCCTTCCACAGGACCGCAAAGGTGGCAACTAATGCAGTCCGTCGCGCAATCTTGAAACATTTTTTTTTCTCGTAGTAAAAACGCGTTTTTGAGAAAGAAATAGTTCAGTTTTGTGCAATTCATTTGTGTGTACATCACATATAAAAAAACAGAAAAAAAATAAAAATATTGAGTGGACCTGCAGGCTCGATCTCTCGCAAAATCACCCTCAAATACTATGCCAAATAGAAATTTCAGTTGTTCTAGAGCGGATACATTGCTGGAAATAAACGCCATGCTTCTTCCGGTTAAATAAGCTAACCAAACGTTAGATATCAGAAATTGTTTGTATATTTTGGTCCAGAGTCTGCATCCGGTGTCTCGTGAAATTTGATTGATGAAAAAGTTTGTTTTCCTAAATACTCTGCACGTGCCGCATAGCCAGCACCTGTTGGAGTCCGCACAGAAAAAAAGATCCTTCTACAGCGCGCACGTTGACAAGTATCTGCTTTATTAGCTACCAAAGGAGATAACACAATTCCTACATAATCATTAACATATCCTCTCCTTTAGAAAATTTAACAAGCCTCATTGTAATAACTGAGTCTATTCTCGTTGTCACATCAAAATGAAATATCAACAAATTTTTGAAGAACTACTTCATTTGCTGTACGGTAGTTCTTGCAAGATTTTGTTGTCCCAGGAAAAAAGAATGCTGTTGACTTTTGAAACTTGTACGTCCTCGTAAAATAACATAAAGCGAAATTACAGTTTATTCACATATATTATATTTCACCGCATTGTTACTAAGGTGAAGGCTACGAAAGGGCAGTTGCACGCACGATCTCTCGCGCCATAGGGGCAGTGAGCGCTGCGGATAGAGACCTAAGCTCAACAAACTGTTCTTTATCCTCAACCCCGCTGTCTGCAGCTGCCTCTTTTACGTGCCTGTGCTGGTGAGCGGTCGGGAGGGGGGAGGGAAGAGGAAGAATTGCTAGCCGAGTGTGTTAGTGCACCGCAGCTCGGAGCACGTAGAGCGAAAGCTCGCGCTGCAGAACCCAGCGACCCTGGGTTCAATTCCCACTCCCGCCCGTTTTGATATGGATGACCATCGTACTGGCGTGCGGTCGTGTATCACTACTTAATGAAATTATAGTGAGTGCGCTGGCAACCTGGTGGAAGTTTAACATGATAATTTTAGCCCGGTGATTAAGGCAAGAGAAAACAAGCTGTTGTAAAAATGTTTCTTCCTTTTGCCCCAGTCTCGGGTTAAACTCACCATGGCAGACTACTTTGTGATGCACGTTAAAGACGCGAGGCTAGTTGTCGTACTGCGCTGGCTAAACTTCTCAGGGCGCGGCCTCTTTTTCCCAACCGGCTCGGCACACTGGCCTGCGGATTCAGCTTCGCCGTCGTCATCGCCGTTATGCCACCGGCTATGGCTGGTCAATGACCGTGGAAGGCAGCCCGGCTGTTAAGGCGCAGAATATGAGCGTCCCTCGTACGCTCGACACTGCGGCTCTGAAGTATGAACATGCAGCGTCCCCACAGTTAATCGCAGCATCCCGCGAGCCTGAGGTCCACCTCGAGACGCCGGCAAGCCCGCATTGTTGCTGCAGGCCACTACGGAAGCGAAGGATGCAGTCGATACTCTTTGGCTCTATTTCGCAGACTCCACCCCCCTTTGACCTCAGTGGTCATCGGACTCTCCCTCAGCCGTCATCCCCACGCTCAGTTCAAGCTTGGCCACCTTTCGTTCCATCACCTGCACCCAGATCCCGGTCGCAGGCAACGTCTTTAGAGATGGAGCTCTGTAGTGGCGTCCCCCTCTACCGAAAAAGACCCTGCCACCGGGCAAAGCCAAGTGCGTACGCTTTTGGATAAAGCAACTCGGGCGATGCACGTGCGACCACTTGTTGGTAGATCAGAAAATTTTTCCCTCATTTCGAAGACGTTGGCAACATTTTGTTTTTTATCCGTCGCGACGAAAAGAAAGCCAGCTGGGCGTAACACGTGTTTGTCCCATTGCCATAAAGCGAGCCAGACCAGGGGCACAGACCATGTCTTCGATCGACGGGGTGGTCACTCTGCTCGGTTACAAGCTCTACCGCAAGGTGGTAGAGTTGAGCACCAACTTTCGCGAAGACCGCCGCCTGGCCAACACCGACGTAAACCCCTCGAGCCCCGGCACGGGGGTGCTGGACTCCCTGCGTCGCCGGAACTTCGGCCGGCTCGTGTTCAAGCTGGATACGCAGGGAGCTTTCGCCAGGCGCTCGAGACCGGCCTGGTAAAAGTCAACAGCCCATGGTGGCGTCGCGAAGACCACCGTCACGAAGACCGCTGCTAGGCCTCACGATTTTCACCCTATTCATCATCCCATCCACATCATCACTCAATGAACAACATCATAGTCATTCACACAATTAATCTGTACAATATCATTTTATTATCATTAAAATCGGCGCCGAATGCCTTCATTGTATGGGCGACTGGCCTTTCTGCGTCGCCGCGGCTCTTTTGAGCTCAAATAAATATCAATATCAAAGTCCATATCCATATTGAATGGGCGGACATACTTGTATCGTCCGCAAAAAAATAAAACTTTTAAACACGTGTGGTGCGCAAACTACAAACAGGAAAAGTAGGGTAATTATCATGGCTCATATAGTTTCGAATTCCACCTAAGAACGACGTGATGAAGGCACCAGGTCAAAGTGCAACGTTGAAGGGACATGCACAAAAAGAATGGGGGAGGGAGGGAGGGGGGGGGGGGGGGTCGAGCCTGCACAAAACTGCATTACCTCAGCTCCCCACCACGCCACCGTTTACATTATTCGCGGACCGTCTCACACTCAATTAGACGCCACGTTGACAGCGTCGAGTGCTCATTAGCTCGTTCAGGCGATGCAGGCCGACGTAAATCAGGGGCGCTGCCCGTGCGACAAGATTAGCTCAGGCACGGGTGAGCCTACCGTGACAAAATAAGAGGCGCTAGAATTAGCGAGAATGGCTTTCAAGGCAAACTGTGTACCCACTATGGCTAAACCCGCAGTCAATCTATTCATACATCATAAAAACGACACGATGTTTGCTACAGACATGACGACAGAATTATCCGCAGACGTGCCATGTTAGTAGCATGTTTACCTTATGTAAACATCAAACATCTCTGCAGACAGTTTTTCTACGACCAGCGCGACAAGTCCGTCGTACAGAAAAGAAACATGCCTCAGACAGTGGGGAGTTTTAGGGAACGGTTTTTGCACATCCGATACGTTACACATGGGCATTTCGGTATGAACTGCGCCTGCGCTACCACAGAAAACTCGCATATCCGTAGTTCGCACCGGACGGCACATAGTACAATATCGGGTGTGCAAAAACGTTTTTTCTAAAACTCCTTATTAAAGAGTTTTTGGTAGGTTGTTCCGATACCTCCGATAGCCCCGATAACGAAACTATGCAAGCGCAAGGGAGGCGGTGGCGGAGTATCGGGTATCGTTATCAGAGTCATGGGAACGATCTACTAAAACTCTCTATTCTCTCCAGACCGTTTTTTGTATAATGGATTATCGGTGTGACCGCTGCTTGGGGAGCCTTTGTGAGATCGGACGCCGTAACACGGCTAATATCATACGTCAAATAAACCGATCTCGCTAAGCGCATGGCGCACGCATGCGTAGAGACGCAGCGCCCGAGACGGCTCGTGGCTTCTGGGCCTCTGCACGCGCAGAGGTCTAGCGAGGTTGTCGCACGCGCAAAATATACTAAAGTTCCCTCGATGCATTGCGGCAGTGGAGACGTAGCCCACTGATTTTTATGACTATTTACTGGATCGCGTTTCCCCGCTCTTTAATTGAGGCCACGGCCAGACATCTTTTTGGTAGAGTTATATGACCTCTAGCCACGCAATAGTAGTATGGTGGTGCAATCTATACCGCCCGTTAGATAGGGTACGCGTTTTCCACCCACAGCTGAAGGGTCGCGGGGTGAATTCGTGGAAACCTTGGAGACAAATAAATATTTTTCACCGAACGTGCGCCTGCGCACCAGGATATATCTACAACACGCTGAACACTTACCAATGGTAAATTTTTTGTCTTTTCGTGACCTGGACGATTTGAACAGCGTGCCGCACAACATAACGCCATAGTCGATTTCCTCTGCAGTGTTGCCTCCACTGAGTTTCAAGTATCTGCTTTGTCGAGCGTCTTCAATGAAGCACGAAATATCAGCCACGGCGTGGTGTAGTAGAACAAAGCCTCCTCTAAACTGAGAAAGCCTGGATGATCGCCACAAGAAGAGGCCGCCGAAATTGAAAAGGTAGAGCGGCAGACAATGAATGAGAGGAGAGCCACGTGACGGCCGCTCCGCTGCGGCGAGACGCCGAAACACACTTCCCCCGAGCGATGGAATTTCTGCTCGAGCTCCTCACGCTCCTCGCACTACCGCTCTTTTTCTCGTCGGGTTTGAAAACCTTGTTACGGGTCCTCGCCGCTCCAAAGGCTGTGCGCTGACGTCCAGGTTCCCCGAGAAATGGCTCTATAATGTTCTGTGCTACCAGATCCTCACTCTCCAAATCTGCGACCGGGCACTCTATGGCTCCGTCCTCAAACTGACAGGCTTTGTAAGTATAAAGGAGGCTACAACTAGACCCACGGCTATTTTTATGGCAGCCTGTCACCACAGTGCTGTCCGCCATATTACTATGACGGCTAGAGATGATATAACTCTACCATAAAGATGGCCGACCGTGGACACATTCCTGTGCATTAGCGGAGCTGGGCAAACGAGATCCAGCAAATAGTCATAACGATCAGTGGTCTAGCCAAACCACTAATCTCTATTGTAATAGGCTGGATCGCGGATTAAAAGCGCATCGGTGGCACCCCCGGCGGCCAGTGCTTTACACCAGGTGATACATGCAAGTCAAAGGGAGACACACTAATGTAGGAATATTGAAACCTCTACGCTATGCTTGAAGGCGAGCATTTTATTATATGCAGCGATTAATATATCCGCCAGAAAGTAAAATATATATATCGGATTATTTCTTATTTTGTTTTCATAAGAAGCTTCCCATCTTTTCGCTGTGATGCATGCGCAGTGCCCAAGCCCGTCAGCCTACCCCAGCTCACGCATTGGACGAGTACTGCATTACTCGGAAGTGTGCGCTCGTCAACAATCAATTCGTCGACGAATATTTGGATTGCGTTCGTGGCAATCAGTGCCGTGATGGCACTTTTCGTCACTTGCGAATGAGAAATTTCACGGTGTACTTAAAAAAGCAAGGGGGAAAATTGAAGTTATCGCATGCGGTGCCCAAACGGTTCATGACCACGTGATTTTTCAATTCGTTTTTGAGGTGAGGATTAAAGCTAAGGAGAAGGAAGTTGAAAACTTATTTCATGGTCCCTTTAAGCTTTTAGTCACTGTAGTACATTTCTAAGGCATCGTATTTGCTGCAACAACTTCCAGTCGTTTCTCCTTAAAGACAGTTAATTTTCGTTTCAAGTTTTACGGCGGGATGCATTTGTTTGAAGTTCACCGAACCCTTCCGCAGTCGGTCGTCCGCTGTCCGGTTTAGCGGAAGTGCTTTAACAGAGGCAACGCAGCTTGGCAACCATGGCATCAGCGGGGCAAGTAAAAATGCTGCCTCGATTGAACGCAACAAAAACATAAATAAAGAGGCTAGTGTCAAACGAGAAGATGCACCAAAAAAAAATGAACAATAACAACAATACAAAAACATAATCATCCGAAAGACGCCGAAAATAAACGGCAAACGGGCACCAGAAAGAGCGTCTGGCGAGGGGCCAAATGATACATCTTTATAACCGTCACCGTCGCAGCGGGTCGACCCGGAGGGAGCGTATTTTAAAAACATTTCGGTTCTTCTTATCCCCAAATTTTTCCCCATTTTTTCCATACTCCCCCACACACGCTTTGATATCTTTTCTTTTTTTATCGCGGCCAGCGCTCTATCTTTGTGAAGCGGCCATTTTACGAGGTTTCGTAGATATTGCCCCCTCCCTTCTAAAAAGAGTGAACTCGGGCAGATCTTCATTTTTACTGGTGTCTGCACATCGCCCCAATTGCAGAGCAGCTCCTTGCCCTCCGACTTCGAAGCTGGCCATAAACCGTACTACTGCTGTATATCGAATGATAAAACAAAACAAAAAAGAAAAGAAAACGAGATCAACGAAACACACGCACTAGAGCTTGCACCACATCCGCCAAGCAACTGCCGTCGTCATTGCGCTTTTTTTTTTTATTTTTTACAAATCAACGAGTATTGGATGACGAAACGTTGTGACGTCTGTTTCTCTTTCTGCGTCTCCGATTCGGCGGTTCCTAATAATTCTCAGTCTCGCAGTTAGGTGCGAGGTTGTCTAATTAAAAGAACAGCTCTGTTCCGATTCTCGTGATACAAATCACTTCGACTCTGGCAAGCGGTACTGAGTCCTAACTCTCCAGCAATAATTCCACGGGATCAACAGGAATGTTTGTCACAAAATAATTTTCGCCACAACATTAAAAACAATTTAGTAGATGAAAACTATCCCAGGATGGCACCGTAGTAGAAAGGTACGAAGCCCTACAGTGAAAATACATATCCCATGTGCTAACCGTGTCGTGCGTCGTAGAATCACTCTTAAATAACACCTGCCTACATAATAAAAAAAACACAGATGCACATTAGTACGTTACTGAGGCAATGGATCGAGTAGGTGCTTTACCGGAAGACATTTTCCCTTGTATTTCGCTCATAGGGTGCGCGATCATCCCCAGCATTCCTGGACACGGTCTCCTTGCGTTAAACGTACTGCAGCAATCCTTAAGTTCTCTGGGATTTCTATAGAACGCACTTATACACTCTTATCTAATACCTACTTGAGCCTTAGGATTGTATACGTTTTATTATTGGGCCCGATATAATACATTTGCATTGGGTCCTATGGGCCACTATGGCAAAATCTTAAATTTCTTCTCACGGAAATAAAGAATCGTAATGTTCCCGAGAAATATAATTGCTGCCGACTCATATCACACACCGCCGTTAAAATTTCGGTATTTTAATTAATACGTTTTATTCCTGGAGACTTTCAAATTCGGCCCGCTTTTCGCCCCTGTAAAGTTAGCACTACGCCGTGTACCAAGAAGCTTGCGGCCAAGCTACCTTTACAAAGGCTTATCGAAAAAAAGATTTGTACGATGCGTTTGTGACAGCATATTGACTAAGAAGGTGGCGGTTATAATATGACTTTATAATATTTAGATGTTTACAATCAAACTTTGTGCCCTGGATATCAAATATAAGCAATTGTTGTGTAGGGTCAGAAACAGTTGTATTGTGCCTGTGTACGTCAAGTTTTAGCTCGGTTACAGACAGAAACTGAACAAACTTCTTTCAGAGTTGTATAACTAGAAATATAACTAGAACGGCGCGCTTCTAGCCGCTCGATTCTTTGTCTTTTTATCTATCTTATTTTATATATACATATATTCCGCGTATAAATAAGGAACACAACGACGACGACGTTGAGAGGATGATACACTGGGCGACGGCGGTGCCTCAATCTGAGCCCTGGTTCCTCGGAAGCTGCAGCTTCTACTTTGACTGGGCTACCTCCTTGGAGTCTGATGCTTCGACCCCAGTGAACCCCAGTGAGCAACAGCGCTATCACGTTCCTAGGGCTCCTTCATGCACCGATCGAACGGCGTGCCAAATCCCTATGGCTCGCTGCTGACCCGCCCAACCAACCTCCACAAATCCTGGACTTCCGCGAATCGGACTGCCATCCTCCCAAATACCAACAATCCAGGTCGTCGTCATTATGCATGTGTATACTCATCACATTATTATGTTCACTAGACGCGGCACCGCGGGCCTCCATGGTACGGGCTGCTGCCTTTCCGCGGTGCCGCGGCTCTCCAGAGCCAAATAAATAAAGACTAAAAACTAAGGACTAAAAACAAAATGCTTTGCTGACCAACAATCGGTAGCGCCTTAAAAGAAAGAGCAATAGAGTTTCCTCGTTTTCAAGATACAAATTCTAAAACTACACCATACTAGTGGCGCACATCACTGAAATAACATACTCAATACAGAAAATAACATTGTCTCTTGAAATCAAAACGGCAAAATAAATTTAATTGGGGAGATTTTTTGTTTCTAAAAGCCAAACTCAGAAACCTATAACAAACTAATGTTTGCAGAAACTCGGGGTGTATCCTGTGCATCGTTTCGAAAAGTATCAAACGAAAACACCACGCAACAGATTTGACGTTGTTTCACACCTCGAGACACTTGCTTACACTGCCGCACTGACCGCCGTCGTAGCATAGCGTGTAGTCGTGAAATGTCCGCGACTGATGACGATGATAGCTTATTTGCTAAAAAGAAAAAGAAGTCTCGGCGCGGATATCCCCTCCGTCGGGGCTGGATTCGGCGCTGTAGGCGCTCTGTCTAATGCAAATGAGCGGAGTGGAATGTATTTCCCCTAGTAAAGTATTTGGCCAGACGCAAACGGTGAAAACGGTGGGAGGCCGGAGAGATGCACAGGAGAGGTGGTACAGATAGCGGTCTCGCGCTTCGAATTCTCTGTCTATCTTGCTCTATAGGAAGTATTCACTGGTGGCCATAGCTGTGTGCGCGACTGTTGAGAGCGTGCTAATGGCGAGCTTCCACAGTTCTTTTGTAACGTGCATTTCGCACCCTCAAGATTGCCGGTCTTAGCACCCTATCATTGTGGGCTCGTTCTGAGCATGCGCTCTAGACAGCACCCACAAATATGGCGCCCAGTGAATACTTTTTATACTCTGTTTCATACTTAGCGTGCAATGCTGTCAAAGCTGCTGGCGCGAGCGCGTGGCTTCATCTATGGTTTTGTTTGCGCGAAAACGCGTGCAAATGATCAACGAGATCAAGCCCCATGCTCGCGCCAGTAGCTTTGACAGCGTTGCTCACGAAGTATGAAACGAAGTATAAGGTGCCTACATGTCTGTCTGTCTGAGGATGAAGACATCCATTGTTGCCTTGAATGTGCTAGCGCGTGACGCTCTCGGGCACTCGGTGCGTGACTTTGGTGGTAAAATGGCTTCTATGCATTAGCCAAAGCAACGCGCTCGAGCTGAGTAACACCAGATTGCGCGCGCTTCAAAATGCACAAAAAAACGATTGGGCGAAAAAATGGCTGAAATGTCACCACCAACGTTACTGGATCGGATAAGTTGACAAGCTCCGAAATTGTGTTCGTGGCCAAGGAATACCCTGACGGCACTAATCTTCACATGGGGATAACAGGTTCCACGGGGCGCTTAAAAAGAACGATAGAAGCTTGGAGACATCGCATCCGGAGAAGTACCACGTCATAACCACGTGATTTCTCGTTTTGCTTTTGAGCTGAGAAGGAAAAGTAAGGAACATGAAGTTGAAAAATCATTCCATGATTCCTTTAAAGCGGTATTTATGCCGTGTTTATTGAAACCCCAAATTTCTATTAATTTGAACCGCCTCCCTTCTTTGATTTTTTCACGTTTAATGACGTTTCTTCTAATATCTGCACTTTGTAACTGCCTCTGTAAGCTTCTTAATTCTAGAACCTCGAGAATATTTGAAATAAACATTAAAACAAATGCATTATAGGCGATGTCCTAAATGACTAAAATTCCCGAGGCCATTTGTTTTCTTTAGGCCCTAAATAGAAACGGCGTTAAAACTCTGGCCAATAAAAAGACCGCACATCTTTTAAACGGAGTCCCGCTACGCCTTGTACTCTCGTTTACGCATATCTATTCATAACATGAGAAAAACATTGATTTCTTTTTTAATTGACAACGAATAGCGCAGTGGCGTACCCGAGAGCCTTCCGCTGCCAGCGTAAGCTCGTGCCGTCACTTCGAAGCATAAGGTGAACAGGCGCTCGCTCGGCCCGCAATCCTGAGCGTACGACGCATTAGGAATCCCTAATTTTTTATTTTAGAAATTCCCTCAAAAGTTATTTCTTCGCTGGATTCAAAGATGGTCGCTCGACGAGTGCGAATATACATGCGTCTCATCCGACGCGACCCTCGAACGCGACCAGCGCCGTGACGACACTCCGGCCGACGCCGCTCGTTCCGGCCGAGCGAGCTTTGGTTCCCCGATCGCGGAGAGACGTTTGGATCCCTGATCGAGGTCGGGCAGCGAAGCGACTCCGGCCTTCCTCCCCCCCGGGGCCAGTCGGACGCGCTGGCAGGGCGCCAACCGCATCGCTCGGCGCTGCCGCCCGACTCGGCCCGGGGTAACCGCGTCCGTGATGGATCAAGCCTGGCGAAAGAGGGCGAAGCCTACCTTGACTCTCGGTCCGGGACCTCGTCTGGCGAGCGCTCCTTCGAAACGGGGAAGGATGGGAGGCCGCTTAATGGCCGCCGTGGAGGAGAGTGCCCTCCTTCCGACGTATGCCCTACCCGTCGCGTGTCGTTGAGACTCAACCGGCCTACAGTGGTGTCTGTGGCCAGACCACGTCCTTGACTGCCGCACGTGATGGTAAACACGGAAACCGCAGTAACGTCGCTAATACAGTATTTACTCGAGTAATAGCCGCACTGTTTATGAAGAAAGCCTGAGGGTTCGCTTTTTCGCGGAGCACGCAAATTTAAAATCACTGCGATCGACAGCATGATTTGAGCTGTTTACAGGACAGAGATAACGTCTTCGCGTGAAGATACCATTTGTGAAGGTTGCATTTCTATGAAATATTGTGTTCTCGATCTGGTTATTCGCTATGTTATTTATGCGCAACTCAATGATTGGCTGTATATGTGTTCTGTGAGAAAGTAAACGCGAGGGCCTTGTTCATAAATAGTGCGGCTATTACTCGAGTAAGTACGGTGCACCACACAAGATAGTTTGCAGACTGTCTGAAGCGTGAGTTTCGTTTTGTTTGACGGTCTTTTAGGAAAAAAGAAATCTGCAAATATGTTCGTAGCTACATGTGTATCACGCAAATATAATTAGAACGCACTTGAAGCGATGGCAGAAAATTCTGTGATCATGACTGCAGGGAACATCATGTATAGTAGTATGACTGCGAATAAGGAGAGAAGTGGAAAAGTGGGAAATATAATAAGAGAGCTATAAAAAGGGTCACAAAAAACTACCTAATTACAGACGTTATTTATTTCTTTTTTTTTTCTCTCTCTCTCTTACGGTTTTTACACTTCTCTTCCCTAGTCTCATGGTTTGCCACCATGTTCAATACACACCTGCTCGCCTATACACTAGAAGTATTAGTTCTTTCTGCTGCATATATAAAAAATCCAAATTAAAAGTTTTTTTTTTTAATGCGTAATAAACTATTTGGTACAACTTTACTGGTGGCCTATTTGTGGTATGTGTCCTCGCTGAAATTTTCGGGTTTTTGTTTTCGGGGTTTTACAATTTGCCAAATTCGGACACTGAATATCGCGTTTCAAAAGTCGAGCTCGGAGAAATAGCGGAGTTTTACTTTGTCCTCTTTGGGTTCTGGACGTCTTTATTAAAGTTCTCGATACAAGTGAGCAAAAGTGAGCTTAAAGGTGCCATGAAATAAATTTTGGGATGGGATAAATAATTTAAAATTGGAATATTACTAATCAAATGTCGTTTAGTTGGCAAAAAAAAAAAAAAGAAACGTAGAAAGTCAGAAACTGGTTTTTCGTTACAATAATTTGAAAATATCGTGAAATATTTCGTACCTCTCTTCCTTCAAAAGTTTTCCGTCTTCTCACTGTGATACATCAAAGATACACAAAACACATGAACTTAACCCAGCTCACGCATTGCAAACGAGCAGTGCGTCACTCGGACGTATGCACTCGTCAGCAATCAATCCATCGACGAACATTGGATTTCGCGTTCGTGACCAATGAGTGCCGTGACAGCACTTATCATCGCTTACAAATGACAAGTTCCACGATGTGCTAAAAAAGGACGGTGGAAGCTTGGAGTCAACGTACAGGTTCCTAAGCACGTCAGGACCGCGTGATTTCTCATTTTGCCTTTGATTTGAGCAAAAAAGCCAAGAAAAAAGAAGTTTAAAAATAATTTCATGGCCCCTTTATTTGGACGGAAAAAATGTTTATACAACGGGTTTTTCATACTTCTGATCAAGGTCAATTTTATTTGGAGGTATTATTAAACATGTAAAGGCTTGCATCCGTCATCTATTTATTTGCGATAGAGCTCGATTTTTATGTCGAAATAGAATAAAAGTTACAATAAGAATTGAGAGCCCATCCACCTCATGAAGAGGGAAGTCGAGCGAAGCTGGTGCTCTGGTGGAATTTGCTATCTTGGGGATCAGCTATATTGAGGATTCGCGATGTCGAATTTTGCTGTTATAAGTTGATTATTGAAAGAAGATTAAGCCCGCCAACAATAAATTCATCGTCATCGTAAGACATCTCAATGTCGATGTCAGCAGACCTGACGGGGCGTGGATATTAACCTTCACATTGGAGCGGTTTGGCCTCCGGTGTTTCACCGATGCTACCCTATTTCACAGACAAAGGGCACACACGACTGGCGGGTAGAGATAATGAAGTTTTATTGTAGTGCGGCTGCACCAGCCACGGCCCAGGCTCTGGTGCGCCACGCAGGTGGCCGCAGAAAAGCGCGCGGCGGCGGGGGGATCGGTGGCTGAGTGGGTTAGCGCACACCAGCTCGGAGCACGTTGAGCGCAAGCTCGCTCTGCAGAACCCAAATATACTAGGTTCAATCCGCAGCCCTGCCCGTTTCGATCTGGATGAGCATCGTACCGGCGTGCGGTCGTGTATCACTACTGCGTGGAGCAGGTTAAAGACCCCAGGATAGCGGTTGTACTGCACTGGCTCAATTGCTCATCGACATCGAGTGACTCGTCGCAACTTTGAAATGGCTAACAAACTAGACACTGTATGAATATCCGCACAACCCCAATTATTATTAGGGCGAGGTATTGCGCAACGTCAGGGGGGTGAAAGACGCGGCGCGTGGCGAGGAATATCGGAGTATACACCACTCGGGAAAAAGGCGGCGGCGGTGGAGAGGAATATAGAGTGGGGCATGCATCCTTGCGTTTGAACAATGCTAGTCTACGCTCGGTCTGTCGCTGGAGACGATCCACCAGAACCTAGCCATAGACAAAGACGTTTTTTTTTTGTTTTCATTTTGAGGAAAGTGTTTTTAACCCGATTTCAATAAATTTGTATTGAGTTAATTTACCGCGAAAAAATCTAAACGTCACTCACTTCAAAACACTTAAAAAATTGCCCGATAAAGTTTTGTCTTTCAGAAAACACTTAAATTATGTTGTCGTCGCTTTTAGGAATATCATCCGCACAATATTTTAATTTTTTATCTCCGCTGCACAAGGAATTCAACTTCAAACAGACCCTAACTGGTGAAATGGCACCCGCGAAATGCAAAGCGTTTCAGTTGACAACACTGGAAGCTCTGACGTAACATCATGAAAAGAGAGCCACGGCAGCTCTAGACTGCTGTTTCAGTAAAATAAATTCGTTCTAAGAAAGACAACTTTTGCGTTATTGAGGGAAGCTTAATTCTTCGACGATGATCTTTGTACGCACAATCAACCATGTCGATCAGAAGTTGGGAATAAGTCAACGCCCACGACTATGACGTTACCATGCCGGATGTGACGTGACGACATCACCAGCCACGCATACTTACGAAATTTGGCGTGAAGTTTTGAGCTGATGTTCATAATTGATTTAACAAATGTTAGGGCGTCTTTTAATGAAATATCATATTTGAATACATGTGTCCACGTGACCAGCGCTAAAACATAGGAGCTTCCAGGTATCACCGGACAATCTATTTAAAGAACAAAAAAGTTTTAGACTAGTCCAATACCTCGTTTACTACCGTCCTGTAGAGAAGACAAGTTCGGGTTGAAACATTTGGATACGTTTACATACCCTTTGGAAAAAGAACTGGTCACTTTCAGGGGAAGTTTAACGTCCCTATTTGTCACCAGTTCAACTGTCCTCCGACCCGTCTTTCCGGTGCACGCTGTCATCGAGACCACTTCGAAAGGCATTGCTTGGAGCCGCACCCATTTTGAAGCCACCTAATAACTCCCTCTGTATCGAAGTGAATCGAACTTACATCTGCTCGTAATCCCCCGGCGTACACTGGAAGGGAATTCGAGTCATAATTGGACGCGGGCATCGCTCGCCGGGCGCGATCGTTCCGACTGCGAAGCATCGTCCGTCATTAGAGTCGAGTCCGAAAGAGAAGCAAGCAGACTGCGTCCCGTCGTTACCGGTCGCTAATTGCGACTAAAGTCGGCAGTCGTTTTGTCGGAATCTCTCCCTTCATTACGAGGCTTTCCAGCACGCATAGGAGAGCGCTCGGTACGGAGCGCTGTCCCTGATTAACACTCTAATCGACTTAGGCGTGCTTAGCGAGAGCTTGGCCGGTTTAATTAGGATAACGTTTGCCTCCGGCGAGAAATACAGAGCCAGAGATTAGTTTCATCGTGAAAAACTTCAGTTTTTTAAAGCAGACTCCGTTCAAACTTCGAACTCAGACTTTTTTCAATATTTGCTCATTTGTAAAACAAATATTTTTCTGTACCCCGCATTTGTCTTTTTTTCTGTACTTGATGTCTTCTAAGTCGTATTTAAGGTCAGTGTAAAGAATGATTTAGAAATAAAAAAGAAAACAATAATATTTTTGCAATAACGATAATATATACATATATATTATCAGCGAGGCTTGGTCTTGCGACTGTGTGTAATAATTGTTGGCTGTACATTATTTTACCTAAATATATATTCTTTAAACCCAAGAAATTGGCCTTACGTCAAATATTGGTGATAAAGAACGAACATACGTGTTCCTTCTTTATCACCTACACCTTAAATACTTGTTTCTTCTTTATCACCTTATATCTGTTACCTTATATAATAGTTGCGGCGATCAGCGGCCAAAAGAGTATACCGTTCAATTGACCATATAAGAAATTGTTCGAATATCTAGCAACACTTTGTACGCTGCCTTTTTTGTTGCGTCGAGATTCCTCTGCTGTTTGTCAATTTCGTAGCGTTTTCGGTATTAAACGAGGCCTACCGCTTACCGTCATCGATCCTCACCGACTCCTGCGAGCTAAGGCTCAATATTGTTTTACGCTTTTCTCAAACATGTACCTGCTCGTCGCCCCGCCCGTCGCTGGTTTCTCGCCGCAGCCATCATGGCGGAAGTACATTTCAGCTCGAAAGTTGGCTTTGACTGCCGACAAAGGCACGGGCGCGGGAGCCTGGTTTTCGAAAGCGCTTTCTCTGCGCTAGTGCTTGTGCAAGTGAAGAATTCTTCAGAACTCCGCTTTCACGCGTTGGACTTCACCAGCACCGAAGTCAATTGGGGAGACGGAGCATGTTCTTCGGCGGCGCACTCGATGGCGCTCTGCATTTCGCGTATCGTTTGTTGCCAAGTGCCTAATGCCGGGGTCCCACTATTTATACATCATACGAAAGAAAATCTGCACACAGGTGCGAGCCGGGGTCACCGCGAGATCCGTGCTTTGAATGCCGTATGGCAGTGATTGCACAGAGAAACTTGGCACGCGGCATTCAAACCACGGATATTGTGTTGCCTCGTGTTTTCAAACAGTCGCTTGTATCATTTATGAGCAGTGTAACTCCGGCTTAAAGGGGCTATTAAATAAATTTTGGGCTGGGATAAATAATTTTGGATTGGTATCTTACTAATCGCCCATCGTTTATTGGGTCAGAACGAAGAAGGTTGAAAATTATAAAAAACAGCTTTTCACTACAAACAAATTTGAATATATAGCAGACTATTTTGTAGCTTGTTTCCTTCAAAAATTTTCTTCCTTTGCACTCTGATACATCCGCGGACCTAAAGCCACGTCAGTCTACACCGGCTCACACAGAAAGAGAGAGAAGTGTTGAAGAGAGAGGAAGCCTGGAACTTATTAACTCCGCTCACGCACTGAACACGACCACTGCGCCTCTACTCTCTAGGACGTATGCGCTCGTCAACAATCAATCCGCCAACGAATATTTGAATTCGCGTTTCTGGCCAATAAGTTTCGTGACGACACTTATCATCGCTGGCAATGACAAGTTCCATTACGCGCTTAAGAAGAACTGTGGAAGCTTGGACTCATCGTACCGGTGTCCAATCTCGTCAAGACCGCGTGATTTCCCATTTTGATTTTGAGTTGAGGAGGAAAGCTGAGAAGAAAGAATTTGAAAGATCATTTCATAGCTCCTTTATACCGAATTCGTACTGCTCATACATCCTCTAAAGGATAGCCTGCAAATACAAAACACCGCAATATCCGTGGGTCGAATGCCGCGTTCTAACTTCTCTTTTTGAACTCATTGCCAGGCGGCATTCGAAGCATAGATATCGTAAAGCCCCTTGATAAAGGTGTTTTCACAAGTACCGCCAACCATTGTTGTGGAAATGCGCAAGACACGTGCCACGAGCGGGAGCTCCGCCGCCATTCGCTTCCAAGGGCCGCTCATTTCAGTGCTGCGCCGCCATTTGCTTCCAAGGGCCGCTCGAGACCTGGGCCACGTGCGCTCGCGCATTTGGCGCTACTTGCAAAGACAAACGAAAACATATCGAGGGGCTTTAAGATATCGCGGTGACTCGCATTAAAATCGGTATGGGACTGTATTTTGTATGGTGTATTTGCGATGAGAAGCTCGCTGGTGGCGCTTCTGTTTTCCTCACTCAAAGGGGCATTCACAAGAAGCCATATTGTGGACGTTGTTCACAGCGAATGCTCAGAACTAGCTCCCTTTAATTGTATTCTAAGAAGAATGATTATGATTGTGTGAAATGGATGTTGAACGTGCATTATTGTGCACTCCTCGCATGCAGTGCAGCCAAAGCTATGGGTACCCCTGCGATCGCGAACCTTGAGCACCAATCAAAGCTGTTCACGCGCGGTGTTCGCGTCTTCTGAAATGCCAGATTCAGATGTCCTCAAGCATCGTTTTGAGGTGCGCTGCGAACAACGTCCAACACAATGGCGTTTTGTGAATATCCCCTATAGGGAGTGCAGGTGCTACTCACGCGGTTATGTTCTAATTTTCATAGTGCACAAAATCTTAGCATTGTACGTGCTTGCATCAGCAAAGGAAGTTGAAATATCCTCACTCTGGGTTGTGGAAACAATCTACCAGGAGGCGATACTTGAACTTCTCGTTGCGAATAAGCTGACTCACCCCGGCTTTAAAGGGATCCTCTGACATCTTTGTTATGGCCCCCAATTTTCCTAACAATAGACACTTTCTATACTCTGTTTCATACTTAGCGTGCAACGCTGTCAAAGCTACTGGCGCGAGCGCGTGGCTTCATCTATGGTTTTGTTTGCGCTAGAACGCGTGCAAATGATCAACGAGATCAAGCCCCACGCTCGCGCCAGTAGCTTTGACAACGTTGCACACTAAGTATGAGACAAAGTATAGTGACTCAAATATCAGTCCAATTTGTGTATTCTAACGGATGTTAACTTCTAGTACCTATTAGTCAACGGCAGACGTAGGGGAGTTACGGTATGCTTCGATGTACATTTATTTTTTTAGTTGTTACAGTTTCGATAGTGTTAAGAAACTACCCTCTGTTCGAGGCGCTCAGTTTACTGAAACTGTCGATAAAATTCTTTGATTTTTTTTTTCATGAACTGTCTGGGGCGTGTCAAAGCTAAGCCTTCCAAGGATTTACGTCGCGCCCTCAAAAGCGTAGCACGTAGAAGTCTGTAACTTGTTCCACGCTGACATCGAACAACAATTCAGCGAACGTACGTCTGGATTGTTTAGGCTCCGCGTCGGCGTCCGTACTTAAATTCTTGCTTCACGACCAATCAAAGGCCGTGACGAGCACGTACAGATTATATACACTTCGATGATGATAGTTGCCCAAGTGGAAACACTTAATTTCGGAACAATTTTATTTGCTAACCACACCAACAAACCTCTCTGAAATAATATGCCAAGTATTAGGGGAATGTAGTTTTTGTTTTCGCGAAGTAATGAAACTTTCAGTTTTGGTCTACACCGTGTTTTTCAATTGAAAGTCTCTAATAAAAACTACAAAAGAGTGACGTCAGGGGAAGGCCGGGGTTCACTCTTTCGACTGTAGAACTTGTACCCAACTGATTTCAAGCAGCTTCATGTTGTTCAATGAGTGTTTTGCAACTCATTCTAGAACTCGCGAAGCACGACAAGACAAATGCTCGACATAGTCTATATCTTAGACTGCCTGCTCAACTGGCAAGCCTTTCTGCCACTGGCGTCACGGCACTGAAAAGTACGGCTGCATATGAACGTTGGTTTGTGTGTCATTTATAAACAGTCTTTTGAATTTTGCGATACTAAATAGCTTACAGGAAAAGGTAAAGGGAGGTGATTCAGATGATATAATTAGGTGAGAGAGCTCTAAAAATTGCCGGAGTTCCCTTTTAAGGTGCGCTGAACTAGTCACCGCTTCATACCAGCTCTGGCCGCTTGGTATTTGTACACAGTATGCGCATGCAGGAAGTGCGGCCCCAAATATTTCAAAAACAGTCTGGGATCGCCAGCAGCCTTTATATGATGTTCACCAGAACCAGTAAGGGTGTTAAAAGACAAGGTATTGACACCCTCAAAGCGTTAAAAAATCAGTGTTTTTTGTTGTTAAAAAAAAATCAAACGTGTTACGATAGGTTTAATATTTGTTTCTTTACTTACAAAACATCAATTAAAAAACAGTCACAGCAATTTTCCACAAGGTGGGATTGCCTAAGTTGCCAGTTTTATTTTATTCTTGAATTACCCGAGTTAATATTGAAGTATACTAGATCCTTCAATTAGGAGAGACACTTAAAAGCCAAACCCTATTGGCGTGTGTAACCTAACACAAACAACGTTTTTACTGATATCTTTGGAAGGCGCTATTTGTTACCCATATTTGTGCGAAAGCCATCTCTATATACCCAGGCGTATTTTAAGCCTCCATTAAGCTCTTCCAGCGAAAGCCTCAATTTCAAGAAAATTACAGCTTCCTTGCTTGATAGGTCCTTTTCTGAGCTGATATAGAATGTCATTCATATAGTACTTGTTTTGGAATCAACCATGAGCAAAATATAGAAACGCTGGATGGGCGAAAACAAATCTGGAGCTTGGCTGCTAAAATCTGCGAAGGCACTCTTATCAACGAGCAAAAAAAAAAAAAAAATCACACCACGTTGTTACGAACAGGGAAGCGGATAAGGTGTCCGTCTAATCTTCGTAATTAGAAACAAGAGACGAATCACAGAATCGGAAGATCTGAGCTAATGAGATTCGTTGAAGGGCCAACATCATTAACACCCGAGTATCACGCGAGCCTCGAATATGCCGGGAAAGTAAAAAGAAAGCGTTTGCTCAAGTTCAGCGCTGCTGGATTTTACATTGTCTGCTTTCAGTCAAGAACTTAATCTGCCTTAATCTGGCAAGGCTATTTCTATTGTTTCAAATTATCACTTTTTTAGAAGCAATTACCACTTGATTTCCGGTGATAACTTCTCACATAATTTACAAACTGTTTTCTTAAGAAGTGGCTTCTTGATTATCTTAAGTGCTCACTGATCGAATTGATGTCATTCGGCTTTAAAGTTTTTGCATGATCACGACACAGCGATTAAATAAATCGCAGGATGCTACAACGCCCGGTCATGCCAAACGCGTCAAAGCGAAGAGTGATCTCATGGCATGCGACACTACACTGAGCTCTTTTTTCCGCAATAATTTATTTCAAAGCTATTTTTGTTAGTGTGCACTGTTGTCGTACACCACTTATCAATATTAGTTAACAAATTCAAACTCGAGACTAAATGCACAAAACACTACTAATGGGATGTTATTGTTTCACCGACTAGCAGCAGGACGCAGTCATTTTGCGACATTTAGCAGATATATGAGCTAACACCACGTTCAAGAGGTCAAAAACAGATGAAACACTTGTATGGACTCCATCGCGCGTGTTTTTGCACATGTCAACACATCATCTCGAATTTGAAAATTTGATATGTCCACTTTGCGACTATCAATCAAACTGTGCAGGTGCTGCGTTTTTCTTAAAGGAGCTGTGCAACGATATTCAATTGGAATGTTTTTCTCTCTACACGAGCTTACTGGCACACCTGGGACTCAAGGATACTCACACGCAACGCCATTGGCCAAGAAACTCCTTTGTTGCGGTGTAATTTCAAGGACAAAAGCGATCATTTTCATTCAATCTCTCCTTTGCAAAATTTGATGACGTAACTCGGGGATCGCAGTACACCCAAGTGACGATATTTGAATCTGGTTCATAGATTGGACCCGAGCATTGCGTGGTCACTCGAATTGGGCTCGTGACAATTGCTAGCTCGAGAAGCATTCGGGTTGTGACCCGTGTCCAATCGCTGCAACGACGACAACATCCGAGCCATAACAATGTCTGGAACTCAGCGCGTGTCCTGTGCTTTGCCAACCCCAGCGCGTGGCTATGATCAACATTGGCGGCATATAATCGGCTCCAGATTACGTGGCCGCTTGTTCTGGCCGCGAGTTGAGGGGGTGAACGCTGCTCGTTTTTTTTTAATTTTTTTCTTGAACTTCTATTGCGTGGGGTGAAGAACGGACGCGTGTTTCATAGGTCATTAGCATTATGGATCCGTTTTAAGCGGTATTTGCGCAAAGTACAAAAATTGTTGCGTCGCTCCTTTAAGTTTAACTAGTTTGCTTAAAATACGTATGGAAAGCTACACCTATGCTGATAAAGAAAAATTTCGTAATTAATTTTTAATGAGTATAACAAGACAATATTTCCAATTATAAACTTGCTGCGCGTCATCAAAAACAATTAATTAATTGTTTTTAGAAAGTCTTTGAGCGCGTTTGAAGCGCAGTACTGCGCTAAAGTTACCACACGTACAGCATGAGAAAGGCTACCGGTGCGATGACACGCCCGCGCGAGTTTTCCGTTTCTTATTATAATTTAGGAGGTAACATTATTTTGTTATGATGTGTTAGTGAACGCCGGGCTGTGGGGACAACAGGTTGGATAAAGAGCCCTCTATAGTTCGATCTCCTGCCCAGTAGCCCCACGCCTTGAAGCTGTCGCACAAGTGGTACCTTTAGGCACCACTACGCTTGTTACGCATTCAAAGTCTTTCTAGAAATTATTGATTTAGTTGTTTTTGATGACGCTCAGCAAGTTTATAATTGATACCATATATCTATTTTTAAGAATTAAAAAGTTAATATTTTTTACTTTTTACGATTAGTCCCCTATGCTATATCTGCTTCTCTGTCTGTATAACGCACTTGCACAAACCGTATACTCTTAGTTTTCACGTTTTTTATAACAAATCTGTTAAGCTCAAAAAATAAAAATAAAATTAAATAAACCTGTTTGAATTATAGCAGGTGGTACAGGAGCTTTAGGTAGACAAAAGTTCTGACTTGACAGCCTTGTTGACAAATCACTGATCCCAGTGCCGCTAGGATGCTCGCACGCCGGCCTTGGACGGAGCGGGAAGATTTTGTGAGAACCTTCACGGCCTCTGAACTCGTTCGCCAGTCGCTTCCCGAGAAATCTTGGCAGGTGTGCCGATGTCAGGCGAGGCCATGACGGTGATCTGGCGCCCTTAATTAAAACCTTTGGGACGAGCTGCCGCCGGATCGAAACCACGAGAGCAGATGCTACGGACGCCTCTCCGTTCTCTCAGTACCTGGTGGCGTCGCCTTTTCCTTGGACGCAAAGATCCCTCTCCGTGCGCTCTGTGGGCAAGGAGGACGAACAGTGGATGAAGGACGCCGAAAGCAGACGCTTGTTGCACTTTGTCGAACTCTACGATTGGATTGAGCTAAAGCAGCGGATCGCCAACTTCGGTAGCTAGCGATTAAAAGGTTATATGGTATATTGATTCGGGAAACATATCAGTTTATAAGCGCGTTAAAGTACTGTACCATGGAGATTTCTTACTATATGTTTTGTGTGTATATCTAGACAATGGGGATTTTGCAAGCCCCAACGAGCGTCTGGCGTATCCGCTGTAGATGTGTAATTTAGCCGGTACAGCACAACTGCTAGCCTGGGGTCTTTAACGTGCATCACGCAGTAGTGATACACGACCATATACTGGTATGATGCTCATCCGGATCGGAACCGGCAGGAAGGGGGGTTGAACCCCGAATTCCTGGGTCCTGCAGCGCATGCTTTTGCTTCACGTGTTACTGAAGTTTTGGAAGCCGGTGCGGCAAGTTTAAGTTTAGGCGCTTGATCCTGTCAAGTAGAAGTAAATATCGCTAAAACATGCCGTTGGGGCAAGACGCTCTTTTTTTGCCAATCGGCTACATTTTTTTTTTCGCAGAAGAAAGAATACAATTACATTGTACAGGAAAAGAAACCTCAAGAATTAAGATATAACAGTTCTCTTCTACTATCCTCAATAATTAATAAAACGGTTCTATTTTTTATGCCCTTACAAAATTTGGCGTGAAATGCTTTAGAATTACTTCCATTACATTATTAACGACGTAAAAATACTGTTATATCTTCTTAGCTTTCTCACACACAATGAGCTTTATATTTCACGCTATCTTAAACATGATAACTCTCTGCATACATTTCAGAGATCATACGTTGAGCGAGCAATAAATAAACGATTTTTACCATTATGAGGATGCGTATTGAACGTGAAACGAGAGTTGTTGCATTAACCTACATAACAGTAAGCCCCGTCTCAATCAACTCAGTAGTGGTATTAGTAGAAACATGCTTAATCACCCAAGAGAGGGAAGGTGAAGTAAGGAGATGGCAACGCTGACCTTCAGGTCTGGGCGCTCTTGGCACAAACACTGGAAACGGGAATGATGTAAAAAAAAAAAAAGAAACAAACGGTAGTTGAAGTTTAAAGAAAACATAAAGAAGAAGCTCCTTGAAGTCTAGAAATGGTAGAAACTACACTTGACAACTTTTTTGCACGACGTTGTCAGGGATAGTGTAGCTTCAACATCGCTGCAGCCCCGGCTGCAAAAGCACGTCTTGCGTCTAACTGGCGCGCGCCCTCTTGCAAAGGAGATGCCAACTCGCACAAGCAGAAAGCTTTAAGGGGGAAGGAGCAATGTAGAAGCAATGCTAACCTTGACAACATTGCACAAAAACGTTGACGCCGAGTATAAATATCTTAACGTAACATCACCACCCCCCCCCCCCCCCCGAATCTCACAAAATACTCCTTTCAATCAACACTTTTTTTTATATATATAAATACGTGTAAACTCCAATTGATTTTAGACGTGATTACTATCTAGATATTACTATGTAACATCTCTATTCACTGTCTACACAAACGAAAAACATTATGTAAAAAAAAAGTTTCTTGGTCATCATTGACTGAACATCTACTACGCCAGCTGTAGAGGTGTCCAGCAATGGCTCCAAAGCCTCCAAATACCAATTACGTAAAAAAAAAAAAAAAAAAAAAAAACATTTGGAAAGTGACCCTTACATCCAGCAGAACTTGCGAAGAGAAAACTACTCCAAATGCAGTATTGGAAACAATATATCCCTTCCGTATGTTTTTGAGATTTTCGGACCAGTTCTCAATTCTTCAAAGTGAAAGTCGTTAGTGGACAACGAAGTGCTCAACGTTTTTATGTGCTCCATTACTGGGACCACGACAATACATTAATGTCATGGGGAAACTCTCCTTAGAGGAAGAAAGCGACAAATTTCGGAAGTACGGAAGGGACTCTATTTTCGCATCGTCGCCGAAATTGTCCACATGGAGACCAACGGACGGACCGAAGCACTTTGCGGCGTCAAGTTTTGCTTTTCTTTTTTCGCTCGCGGACGGTTTTGTCGCTGAACAAATACAGGATATTCTCATAATCGAAACTTTGAGACAAAGAGAAATAAAATAACGAACAAGACGACACAAAATCCGCCATCATCTGAACTAGCCAAACATATTGCTGAACGTAATGCGTGCTCGCAATTATGTGAAGATACTTTAATATTTTGCGAAGAAAGAGATTCCTTCGAAATAATCTTAAATTGTGTTTGCCAACCGTCTATAGTTTTAAACGAACACCTGAAAAAGTTCCTTCCGCTGTGAGTTCTTGTTGTCGTCAAGTGTAGCGAGTGGTCAAGAGAGGGGGGGTGCGGTTTTTATTTTATTAACACAGCCTTGACGGGGACTATCTGGTTGGGTAGCTTGGCGGCGGACGTTTGCTGGTATGTGGTATCTGGGCGGATGTCAGTCAGTGGCTACGTTTACATTAGGGCTGGGCGTCGATTAAAAGTTTTAACCCGATTAATCGCCACCCTTTAATCGATTAATTAATCGATTAATCGGTCTCGTTTATTTCATTGCAAAATATTAAAAAAGTCTTTTTTTTTTTTGCTGAATCTGTGATAAACGGTGCAATGTACAACTTAGATTATGAATTAATCTCGATATGTAGTTAAGAAGAGTATCAGAGACCTTTCGCTAAATATTACTTTCGCCGCGTGAGGCAAAGATGTTCGTTGATATTCTCTAGAAAGAGCGGCTTCCTTTCATTGTTCACAATAATCTCTACTGCGCTAAACAGACACTCGAACTACGTTGAAATGGCCAGGGACATGCGTAACCTCTGTACTTAATCGGATGCTATAAAAATATCGCCCCTGTACAGTTTACCTTGTTCTAAAATTTGACCTAAAGGTCACCCTTCGTACAGGCGTATTTGTCCACGTCTGCGTTATGGAAGTGTTCAATTTTGAGTTTTTTTTTGGTTCGTGTAAATTTTACCGATTAACCAGTTAAAAAATTTAATCGCGATTAAAGCATTAATCGATTAATCGGTAGGTTAATTGATCATTTGCCCAGCCCTAGTTTACATGGATGCGACAGCAGCGCATCGGATCCAGTTAGCGAATCGGATCTACTTGAACCACTACGTTTACATGGATTCGGATGGACCAGCAGCGGCACCTGGTGTCGAAGGTCACAACGCAAACCTCGCGACCTTCAGATTGTTTCCGAGGTGTCCGGTTTGCCTAGCGGCAGGCAAAGCAAAGCTCCCGTAATCCCTCGCTCGAGCACTCGATCCGATCCGCTAGCGTATACATGGAGTCTCGATTCGGATTGACCATCTCAAACCACCCCGTCCCAGCGGATCGGATCGGATCCGATCTGATCCGATCCGAGCTGTTTACATGGACCGATTCGATTCGTTAACTGGATCCGATGCGCTGCAGTCGCATCCATGTAAACGTAGCCAGTGTGGCTCAGTTCCGCCAACTTCGCTGCGGCATGTCTTTTTGTCTTCCCTCTTTTTTGTTTGTTGGGAACGTCTATAAATTGTTGTTCCATTGCGATTGAGAAATTTTCTTGTCTTGTTATTTTATTTCTTGTTGTCTTAGGGTTTAGATTATGATGTTTCCTCACCAGCTCGTCTGCATGCTTTCTCTCCTCACATGATATCTAGGGTTCGGAGTTTCCGGTTTAAACCGATAAAAACCGATAAAAGTACGCCGAGTCCATTTTCGGAAATTCGTTTTTAACCGAAAAAGGTCAGTTTGTAGGTTAGGTGTTTTCGGTTTAAACCGATAAAAGTACGTCTAACCCATTTTCTAAAATTTAGTTTTAACCGAAAAAGGTCAGTTTTTTAGAGCCGCGTCGAGGTGGGTGGGAGAGGGGGGAGGACAGAGAGAGAGGATTTTGCAAGGTTTGACATTGTGTGACGTCTTCGTGATTGCCCTCTTCCAAGGTTCAACACGCAACAAAAGGGAGCTTGGATTGGCCTTCGCGGGACATCTGTGTCCTTTCTGTGATCGGGCTTAGTGTTTGTGTGTCAAGTTCCCGGTCCTAATGCACTTCAGAGGGCATCGAAGAAAGCCGTCAATACCTTTGTTAACACCCTCTCTCAAACTTCCCTGTGGTTAAGAACATAAATGCAATTATTTGTTTTCTTTTGCCATTCCGCTGGTCCCTGTACGGTCATCACCTCAGACGGTCACGTTGTCAGAATGGGAAGGAAAAAGAGTGCGCTGAAGATTATGCCCGCGAATTCCGCGATTTCGAGGTGTGTCCTCACGGAAGTTGCAGCAGTATGTATATGTGTCGTTATTCTTTGAGTGATCACAGCTACAAGGATCATCTGACCCGGTGTTCGATGGTGTTTCTTTCATATTCACCGACAAAAATCGGTAAACTTTTTTGGGAATAAATATGCACCGAAAAAAAAACGAAAAACGAATTTTAAAATAAACATTAAAAAAAAAGTACGCCGAATTTTGAAAGAATAAAAACCGAAAACGCGGAACCCTAATGATATCCCTTGCTTGCGAAATAGAATTCTTCTTATTTTATGCAATGAAAATCATGAGGGGTTCCATGGTGTAGCAAAAGCCAAGAACGTATTGCGCAAGTAAATATGAGTTTAAAAAAACGGTCAAAACTTGAACAAAATTACACGACGTGAAAAAAAATGTAGCAGGTTTGAATGTTTTAAAACCCGACCTCAAGTGTCCGTAGCTTGGTCTCCAAAAAACAATTCAGAGTGAAATAGAAGATGATATCTAACTCCTTGCTTTGTGTCTTCTTGTGTGTGGCTGTGTGAGCCCGGATTCTTCAAATGCTCGTTCAAGTAAATAAAATGAAATGAAGCGGTATAAAGCTTTATTGGAAACATTCATATTTTAGGCCTGTCACCAACATAATAGTGTTCTAGGGACCCCGAAAGTGCGTCACCGAAGTCACACAAAAAAAAAGAAAAGCGCTCGTTTCTAGGCGATGAAAGTAAACATTTAGTATATCTAGCTGTTCACTTCCGGGACATAAAAGCTATCGTAGAAGCGCAAAAATGTTACTTGATGGGACACCGGCGGCATATCGCGTTAGTGCACTGCAACTGTGAGCACGTGCAGCGAAGACTCCTAGTGAAAAAATAATAAATTGTGATAAAATATTCCGCCTTTGACCGTTTTAATCGAAGCGCAGGCGTGAACATTCGTAATTACTACTGCGCGGTATACTACGTTAAAGACCTCAGGCTAAAAGCGATACTACACTGCTTTTCTTCTAATCTACTGCGAAGGCACCAGACGCCCCCTGGAGCAGACTAACTTTCAGCTGTATCAACATACAACGCAATGGCTTAGGTAGCGTTGACTATATTCACATGCCCTGTTGATACCCGGATGTTGATAGCCGCTAATCTTGAAACCGGCCGACACTCGAAGGGAGTGGTTTATGTCGTAGCGGGCATGACAGTTTGAAGGTGTCATCATGTGTTGTATGTATTCAAGTCGAAGGCAACCATCTCAGACTGGGTTTTCTTTTTTCAAACCCAACGCTCCCTTACCGGGTGGCTATTTAAACCCCATACTCTAAAACCTAAAGAGCTATACCAATTTTTTTTTTGCGAGACTTCGCATGCAGATTTACCACATCAATTACTATACACAGTGCGGCTGTCCTTTGTGACACAAACCAATCGCCTTTCAGCTAATTTGCCGCTCTTTTGAACGTAACGTTATGTCATGACGTTACGCTCACTGCGCTAATATCATCCCAAAAAGTTATATGTCCATTACAAGGTACAATTTTGTAATATCATTTTTAATATGAGCGTAAATACGTCTATATCGAATTAGCTGCACTTCACGCCCGTAATGGGAGCACGTCGCTCGCCAACATCGCGCCGCTATCGCAGCTGAATGAACCCGAAACCCACGTCCAGACAGCCGACAGCCGGACAAACCCTAACACTTGAAAGTGACCGCAGCAGGCGCCGGCAACTTCAGCGAAGCGCATTGTTTCTCAGGGTGACTCGGCACTCGCTCGGGCCCGGCAACCTCTAGAACGAGGGCCACCAATGCCGCAGTTCTGCGCCCTGGAACGAAGCCGGCGTCGCGCCCAGACGCAGCTCGCAGCCTGGGCAACCCAAAACTTGCAGCCGCTCCCCAGCCTCGGAAGGGCGGAGGCTGGCCTCGAGCGAGCTCGGCGACGGGGGAATTACCGATTGAATATTTCAGAAAGGCGAGAGTGCCCGCTAATTACGCTTGGCGGGCCCGCGAAACAAAGGACGTTGTTTGCGTGAAGCGCGGGAAGGCAAAGTGGGCACTTTGAAAAGCGGCGGAGCCGTCTTTGTCGCCAAGCCACTCTCTGCTAGAGAGCCTAGATCTAAGAGAGGGAAAAACCCCTAACAATGGAGATCATTTGCAATTTAATGGCGGGCGACTCGTGGGCGAACCGCTTGCTAGTGTGCATACGCTACGCTGTCGCGGGGAGAGAAGGAGAGAGGGCGGTAAGGCAGAGGCGTTCGGAAGGCGACTAACGCCATCGTCCCGTGACCTCAATTGATCAGTTAGAAAGACTGTGTAATCTAGGCAAACTTCCTTCTGGTAACCGCGCCGTCTCATGAACTGAAGGTGCCCGTAAACTTGGCTCTTTGGGCACGATCTCTGCGCAAACAGGGTTCGAAGAAGTGACACTAAAGGCTGGTTCACAGTTTTCCATTTGAATGGGATCGGCTGTGTCGCAACCGCGCCTGTAAATGTCTACGTCGAAAGAACAGTTCGCCCTTGTTTGCTTTTGTTTTCCTCGGCACACCCTGTATATGATCTGTACTTGATACGCCCCAAGCACGCGCCTGTTGCTTTTCGCCAACGTTATTAGAGTAGCTCAGTAACGGACCTGCTCACAGACGCTGCATGCACCCGAGCAGTACCCCCTCACTCACCACGACTCGCGCCCCGTTGTTCGACGCGCCGGACGGCTGCGTTGGTAACAGCGGTGTATTCTATGGAACACGAACGTTTCAAAGCGCAGTGTCTAGATGGCTTCTATGTGTCCTCTCGTCGTAAGCAATCAGAAGATCTTTAACGTAGTCGATTACACTCAAACGCAGATGCGCAAACCAGCCTTAAGAAAACGAAGGGAAGGAGGAAGGCTGCAGATGGTTGCCATGCTGCGTGGACGATGATGACGTAAAGCGGCGGTAACACTGGTCATGCAAAATTGTCTACACACGCTTTTTTAGGCGCATTTCTTCCTCGTACGACGGGCCTGTCGCATGGATAATACAAAAACGTTCTTTACGCATGTTCGAATCGTACTTATGCATGAAACATATATGCCTGGAACATGCGTGAGGCGTATGCGGAGGCACTTTTGACATCATGTCTGCGGCAAACATTGTGTGTTTTGTGTGATGTATGGGCAATGTGACTCCGGCTCAAAAATTCACGTCGGTAGAGAAGAAAAGGACAAAAAGGACCAAGCAAACGACCACCAAAAAATTAAAAGGTCGACTCGGAGAAAACTAAATATGGGGCTGGTAAAGGTAAAGCTCGGATGGACGAAGAAACTGCAGATGAGCAACCAAAGAGCGAAAAGAAAAGGGGATACTATTTAGAGGAACACGCCAGTGTGGGGCACAAATCATATGCGGGCGTCTTGTATGGGAAAAAAACGAATGAGTGTATACGCGTCCTTATGCTTAGTTTCCTTTTTTTCTTCCGTAGCTCGCGTGGGGACTTCCAACGATGGCGTGCTACCCGGTCGCGTGCTCCGAACGCTGCGCACGCGGAAGATGAACCCATTTTGGGCCGCACAGTTTTATCGACTGGCAAGACGTGTCTCCCGAAACAATCCAATTTTAGCTCGGCAATCCTGGAGACATTTGTTATTAATGAAGTAAGGAGAATACATATTAAACACAGTCAGGCTTTGATTTTGTGACCCCAAGTTCCCAAATGCGTTTACAAAAGCGTTACAACGAATTCACGGCACGTCGCTCGAATGGTTATTGTACAGTTCGTTTAGTGACACGAAGCAACAACGCGGAATTAGTCTATTAAAATATATTTTTAGAGATTTTGTTTAAGACCAAGTAGACCCTTTTGAAATGTGTGCGCCGTGGAGCAGGTACGGTTGTAATTTTCCGAGTTTGCATATAGCACCAATACTGGAAAGGCTTCTAAATATGCTTCTCGCTCCTCACTGCAATTATCAGGATAAAAATGCAAGCTCTTTTTGAGACAGTGTTTAGGATGGGCTATTAACACACATGTCACCGAAAATTGTTATTTTTTTTGCTTCCAATATCTCCCGGCCAGCTGGTTCCTACTTATTTCTGTTACAGAACAATTTTTCGAAATTTGTAACGCACCTACAATCCCTACACTGTATGCCGAGGTCTCCTGAAACGATTTTGTGGTTGTTAAAATGTGCTCTCTTAACCGATCATTTAAATACCGGCCGGTTTGTCCTACATATTGTTTAGCGAATGAGAGGGAAATAGAATAAACTTTTTACTTTCATTGAGGGAGTAGTATATTCATGGGGTATTTCGAGAGTCATCCCCACGAAGAGAACAAAGAAATATCAGAATACTAAGAGTTGTAAATCTGCGCGTGCCGTTGTCCTTCTGTGTGTCGTTTCTTGTGATTGATCTTGCGCTGTTGCCTTGAGATGCGAATCACCGACTCGCCCAATTTTTTTTTTCATTTTATAGCTGTGTACTCTTTTCAACCCGCTTCAGAAACGAATACAACGTCAGCGTTCGTCGAGGACAATGATCCAATCAGACGCTTTGTGTCCAAAGAATGGCCACCTCCAATTTTGCGTAAATATGTTCTTCAACAAAGGCCTTTTAATGCGCAATTAACAACGAACAACATTCATTGAACAAGGACGCGTCGCCTCCTTTCGTTTAATTTATTTTAATGCCTTAGTTTTTACCTTCAGTGATTTTCTTTTAGTTACGCCGTGATCCGGTACACTCTAGAAAAAAAGTCTGCTTCTACTTTCCCGCACAACACTCGGAGAGCCAATCAGCGCAAGTTAAGGAGGCAACTAAGCGAATGACGATATCGAAACATATGTTTAGACCAAAGTCTGAGTTGTGACATTAAGCAGTGCAAGCGTGACGTTTTGCAGTGCTTAATGTCACAACTAAGACTGCGTTTGTGGTCTAAACATATGTTTCGGCAGTGTCATTCGCTGAGCTGCCTCCGTAAGTTGCGGTGATTGGCTTTCCAAGTGTTCTGTGGGAAAGCAGACGCACGAGTTTTTTTTGGTGTGTAGCATTTTTGTTTTAAATAGAGTTTACTTACGCTGAATCGGTTCGTAACATTCTTGGAATTACACAACCTATTATGGCGAGAAGCGCAATATTGGTATTTAATAAATAAAAACGCGATACGATCATAAAAATGCAATTAATGTACATTTCACAAGAAAGAAAATAGCTGTGGCATTTGAATATCGGGAGTAAGTTCACGTAGGATAATTTAGACTGAGCAAAGCAGTCACCCAAAGCAATCAACTGCGCGCACTACTACCAGTTAAGCTAAACTTCGCGAGCGGGGAACGCAATTTAAGTTTCCCGAGACCAAAAGCTAATATCGTAAGGGTATAGCTACGCTCACGACGAGGCCGTTTTAAGGCGCCGAAAAATATCCGAGCGAACGCACTTAAGAAAACGAGGTGTAGCTCCCGAGAAACCCTCGCCTTCCTCCACACACACACACTGAGCACTCAGACGACGACATTTTGGGCTCCTTCCGTTTCGTTTTTAATTTCGTTACATTTCTGGTTTTCGGTCAGAAGCGGACGGCGTCGTACGAGAGCGCAGAAGAGCATTAGCGCCTGAAAAAGCCGCTTCTGCTCTGAAGCTTCCTGCTTCGCCGGCTCAAATGGATGGCGCAACGGCAAAACAGCCAAGTACAAGAAAATAAGCGGGGACTGTCTCCTCCTCGAGGCAAAACGGTGTTGTGGCCGCGACCGAGTGGACATCGTTTTGGGAAGACGCGGACATTGTCCGAGGTGGACTTAGACTCTTTCCATTCCCCAGAAACTCCACCCCTCGCCCCCACTACACGCAGACACACAAAATAATAATAATAACAAAATGGACGGGATAATGGGTCTCGTTCAAAGACACTGGGGTACCCACTCGGAGAACAGTCGGTGGC